>NC_071401.1:70915820-71519320 GCF_017976375.1 Cuculus canorus
TAAATTGATCTGCTTGAGACCTGAACTTATTTCCAAGAATAAGGATACCAGATGTGGCGTATAGAGACCGTTAGCTTATGCAGGACCTTTTATTTTTCCCTAAATAAAACCATAGGAATTTTTGCACTGGGCCCATAAAATACCTGCTTTATTTTTTTTAAATAAGGAGACAAAAGGAACAAGAGAGGGTTTAAAGCATTTCTTTCCTGTTTGTGCAATGGCCTTTTTCTTATGGATAACTTCAGAGGCAGCTGCTTGTCATCAGGAGGAGAGCCCCAGGTTACATACCGGATACGTGCCGGCTGTGTCACTGTGCCAGAGTGGGCAGAGCATTTCCGTCAGCCAACACGGTTCCATTCTTATCTTAACTGGGGTGCCCGTAATCAGTGAGACCAGTTCAAAGCCACACCAAAGGCCCAGCAAAGCAGGCTAGATGAGTGATGCTACATGCGTTGGCAGATATAAAAGCAGATTTTATCTGTTGTGTGTGGTATGTACAGACAACTTAGGAATGCAGTTCCTAAAGCTGCCTTTCAGATGACCCCATGTGACTGCCAAAAAAAAAAAAAAAAATTATTGCATCATGTTTAAGGAAATGTTCTTTGTGTAAACAGTATGGCTCACTTGTAAATCCATAAAAAATGACCACTTCCTAAAAGCAACCTAAGGAATACTTTAGGAAGAAGCAGTCTTGGGGATGGATGTGCTGAGATGCAGCAAATGGGACCAGGGACCAGTGAGGAAGATTGGCAGAACACAAAACTTGCATAAATACATACCTGACTACCATTGCTGTAGCAAATAAGAAGGAATCATTCACAGTGGCGGCTTTTTTAAAAAGCAAGGTGTGGTATTAATATTGGTTATCGCTGTGCCTTGATCTAAAAGAAAGTGGCCCACTAAATAGCCATGAAAAAATAGTTAAAGCCTTGAAAACAGTGAAAAGAAGGAATGCTTTCATCCCCAAAACCACCACTTAAACTTCAGGAACATCCTAGGGGGGAAAAAAAGCACGGAGATCTTGTCTTAATATTCTGCATCATCCAGGAGAACATAAAATGAAAACTGAATGTGATAACTCTAGTAGACTCTGGTGATGACCATGTTTGCTCAGCTGAGTTTCACCAACTGGCACTTCTGCATGATCGTTGAAAATTTATCAGGAGATCCCATAGGGGCTTGTATCCAAGCACAACAGTTTAGACTAGTTTTCAGGAAAGTCTGATGAAACTGAAGAGCTTGTGATAATGGGCTCTGTAGGGCTGATAAGAACAGACATCAAGAGATCTTCTCAAAGCAAGAAATAAGAAAATAGAAGTTTTCCCCTTTGATCCCAGAAGCCAGCATGATCTGAAAATCCAATGTCCTGACGTCTCTGTCAAGGCTTTCCATAGAGGTATTGTTGTGTCAGCTGAACTGATGCTCCAAGGCAAGCGTTCTCCAGGAGCCCGAGGGTTGCAGACTCAACCCCTGTCCTAGTCCTGCCGTTGGTCCTGCTGCCATGCTGCCGGGACTGCACAGGGTCAGGGAGCAGACGTTTCACATTGCAGGTAGGTTACTCCTTCTGATGTTGCAACAGGCAATGTAGATAGTCATTTCTTCATACCAGTGAAGCTGCACATATTTGTCTTGGCTCTATTTTTCCTTTCAGTTGGTTGATTTACAAGCTTGAAGCTAGAGCGCTCCCTTGGCTAGGAGACAGTGTTATCAAAAGCCGAGTACATTGTGACTGAGAAGCTTTTGACATTTTGCTGCAACTGAGAGAAGGGTTGACATTTTATGGCATGTATAAATCTGTTCTGCACAGGTGCAATTTAACCACAGTATATGCAATGGTTTATTCTTTTTCTTTTACTTTTTTTCCTCACAGAACGTCCTATGAAGTCCTAGATCAGGCACTAATGGAAGGCCTTTTGCAAACCTCCATTCACATGTGCCATGAAAATGGTCAATGGATGTCACGACTACCGGAGAAGCTCTGGGATATTCCCCTCTATAATTTAGCTCTTCCAGGTAAAGATTAACTTTTGTTCTCTGTTGTTTTATTAGCGTGTCGTTTAAGCACTGGGACATCCTGTTTGTCCCATTTCAGGATGGCTGTCTGTTATTTGGGTCAGTGTGTGGGTGAAGGTTTTGTGTGATGCGTGCATGCACGTGATTACTTTTAGCCTGTAATGTTTGGTGTTTCTTAGAGGAGAGGGAGAAAAAGGATTTTTGGTTTTTTTTTGGGTTTTTTGGGTTTTTTTTTTTTGAGGGAGGGAAAGAAAGAAAGAAAGAGGGACTTACCTGCAGTCATTGTGCATCATCTTGTCAGATCAGTGTTAATAATTTGAGAATTTACTTATCTGGACTATGGTGAGGTTTTCCTAATATGTTCTTGTCACTTCCTACATAATAAAATGGTTCCAAAAGAAGAGAAATAACATTTTACCTTATTATTTGTTTCTTTTTACTGTTTAAAAGAGAATGGGAAGGGATGAAAAAAGAAGGATGGGAACTTTCAATTATATGTTTTTATTAAGGTAGAGTGTGACTTTTCTGCATGGTCCTACGTATGAGAACAGGATTGAATAAAACCAGCTGTGCTATGGGGTGTCCCCATTGGTACTACATTCAGACCTGTGTATCGTCAGCCTTTCTTTGGACATATTATTGCTTCTCTCTATTGCTTTGAATAGGTGATTTTTTTTCCTTGTTCTGTACAAAGAAGTCATGGGAGAACCTGTTTTTATTGCCATGGGAGGCACTAGAGGACTGTCAGCTCTTGAGTGATTCCTTTTGCCTCCAGAATGAAAATGGTACTAAAGTCTAGCCTATGTTTTCTCTCACACCTGTAGATACGATAGGTACTCTGGGTAGAAAACAGCACAGAATGTAGATAAATGTTTTATGTAGGCTACAGGATACAGGTTAACTTTAGCAAAGGTGTATATTTAGAGATAGTAGGAATATCAAATCTTATCTTCAGTGGGTGGAGCCCTGGGAGCACCCAAGAACTGTGGTGGATTTTTTTACCTCGCTGCCCTTTGTGAACTATGGAGCATGCAGTTTTGGTTAAAATTGAGACCCAGAGGCTTATTTCATGCTGACTTCTTAGCTATGTAATTTAAATTTACTTTAACTTTGAAACAAGTGCACCTCTGTTTTGGATAAAGCCTATGTAAAAAGACTCCAGGATAGATGTTATGAAGAAATTTTAGATTTCTTATTTAACCATTAAGAGAAGAAAATAAGTATCTAATGATAGAAGAAAGAAGGTCGTATTATCTTCTTCCCCTTCCTTGCAAAAATCCTTCAAAAAGTCAATAGCATGCTCAGTGGTTTCTTCGGTGGAAAAAGAACCGTGTTGCTTCTAAAAAGCTTTCACAGTGGTGCTTCTTAGACACTGTAGTAAGCTGAGATGTGTACCTTTGAATTCCTGGCTCTTCCCTTGTTCTTGTGGATGTTTGTTGTTCTTGTGAATATGCCTGCATGGAGAACAGGTACAAAGAAAAGAATAGTTGAAGACAAGCCCACTTCAGCAAACACTGAAGGACTTTTACAGAGCATTGCAGGCTATTAACTTGGAAGATTTTGGTGGCTATCCAGCTAAAGTACAAAACTGGTCTAGCCCAGGTCAGGAAAAAAGCAGATCAAGACCGACCAGGTCAAGACAGCTCTATCAGGTTTTTAGAGGGAGCAGTGACTCAGACAAGCCAAATTTGGAAATGGAAACTTATCTCAGGTAGAGAAGACAACAAGGAATGCACGAAATGTGACAAGATGCATTCTGAAAGCACAGAAAGGAGACAGAGACAAATCTGAGTAATTACTATTGTGTTTGCACCAGGTTCAGCATAGTGCTGCCAGGGAGATATTACTTCAAGCTCTGGAGCTACCTGGTTTGGTGCTAGCTCACTATCTTTGCATCATATTTATTGTGTCATGGATATACCCATCTTCTTTGCATTATTGTCACTCACTGACAGCACAAGAAGACTCCTAAATGAAAGGACACTATCCATGTGCTGATTGGCACCAGTAGATGCAATGCTTATCAGTGGAATCCTGTTCACTTCCCTCAGGCTTGGATTTGGTCCATGGGTACTCAGTGGTTTGACTGCATCTTGTAAGAAAAAATTCTCTGATTGCATGCCCTCATTATCAGTCTCCCATCTGCAATAAGCTTGGTTTCTGTATTTAAAGGGGGAAAATAGGCAGAAACCGGATTTTAAAAGGAGACAAAATTTAGTGTGATATTGAACTATTATTGACAGTTTCAAAGAATCTTCTTTATTTCAAATACAATCTTGTCCTTTTTGTCAAAGAATCATAGAATCTAGGACAAAAAGGACAAGATTGTAGAAATATTGCCATTGGCACCAGTAAGACTGACCATTCAAGAAAGCAGTTCCTAGCACAAGTGAATGATTTGTTTGATAGAAGACATAGAAAGCAAAATGATATGCTAATTCCTTGTGGATACTCTGTGCAGATCCCAGCAAGTCACTTCTCTGAGCTGTTATCTTTTCTTACTGAAGCTTTATAAAGAAATAGCGAACAGAAAGAGCTAGCAAAATCACTGACTGTCTGTCCTGAGGAATTATGAGTTGCAATTGAGTTTCATCTAAACATGGTGCAAGAGATGTGTCAGATTTATTAAGACCTCAAGAAGACTAATATTTGTGCAGGCTGTACTTGGCTCTGATGTTTAGCCTGCCCTAATGTAATTCACTGTGCTGGAAAGAGTTGGGTAATTTTTAAGTCCGTAAAAGATGGATCTTGTCCATTTATCCCATGTGAACTTAGAGTTGGACTTGTCTCTGGAGCCTTCAAGCACCTACCTCTTACATTGTTTTTTGCAGAGAATGTGGGTGTTTAGTTCAGAAGGGCATTTTTACCAACTACTTAAGGTATGCTTAAAGTGTGAAGTTAGGAGTTGGTCCAGTCAAAGGTGTAAGAAGATCAGTTTTATATTTTCAGTCATATTTTCCTGTGCAGAGATGATGGGACTGGAATATGAAATCCTGCATTTGGACGACTCTGAAATCAGGACAAATTCTAGATATATTCAGCCTTCGGCTGTTTTATTCACTGAAAAAAAGTGTGTTTTCACATCAAGAGAGCTATTTCGGTGGAAGATGCTACTTGAAACAGGCCGTTATAGTTTGAGGCAAGCAACAATAACGTGCTGTTTAGATGAGAACTGCTTTATTGAAAAATATTGAAAAGTCTTAATGCATTCCCTTCCACGAGGATTTCACGCAAACTTATTTATGTCAAGTGAGTGTGGAAGAGGTGTCTGTAGAAGAGCCCACCTTTTTGCCAAGCGGTCAGGCAATGTAAGCATGTGATTTGAAAATGAGGTGGTATGTCAGGTGTGTGCATGCAATGTAACTATTTATCGCGGTGCTGGAGGAGTTAAGAAATTTCCACTTATTTTTGTGTTCTGCAGGGAGTCACGACACTATGACCTACTGCTTGGATAAAAACTCTGCTGTTAGTGGCAATGAATCCAAGGTGGTGAAGTTTTTAAACAAATGTATGCCTTGCATTGTGCACCCCATTATCATGAAGTGGTCTACAACTCAGGTAACTTACCTAGTGTTCTCATCATGCCTGGGCAAAGTTGAAGCTTGTGCTGCAGTGCTGAGAGTGGTCACGCTGCCCTCTACACAGCGGAAGAATAGCCTGCTGCCCAGAAATCCACGCTCTCATGAGATACTGTGCTTTTAGGGTATGAGAGAGGTGCTGTCAGGTGTACTGGGTATTCTTTTGTGGGGAAAAAGCATTTAGGCAGGGATGATAGACAAAGGTGTCGCTTGGAACTCACTGCTTGGTACTAGAAACTCGTTTTTCACATGTTTATAGTTGTTATAAATAACATTTAATATTTCTGTACTCAAAAGAGATTTTTCTCTTGTACTTTGTTCAGAAGGTAACATTTGTCATTTTTACTGTCACTGTTGTGTGAGATGTCAGTTGTTTTCCCTGTCTTTATTTTCTACGTTATTTTCACCCTGCAGCACTGACAAAAAATCTTGTTGAGGGAATTTTTTTTCGTAAAGATTAAGAGAAGGAAGGTGTGGTACCTCACAGAAGGTCTAATTATTTTTTTTTGAATGACTAAGTATTAAGCTTGTAGTTACCTCTTTGTTCCTCACAAATGTGTGTTGAAGACAAAATTAGGCATTATGATTTAAGTTCGAGCATTTGAAGTTTTTTTTTCTAAAGGACAGACATTCCTGGCACCAAAAAGGTACCAAAAGTCTTTTCACTTTTGTTCTTGTTGAGATAATTCATTATTGTTAAATTAAAACTGAATAATTAATAAATGGCAGTAATTATGCCTAGGCTTCCTTTGTTGTGTTTGAGCAGCCCTGGAGTCTTAAATGCTACCAGATATCAAATATGCAGTGGCAGTGATGAGTTGATGGTTTTGCTTTGGCACTTGAGCCAACAAAAGATATAGATACCTCCTAACCTGTGAGTTGCTGGCCAATGCAGTGACCCTGTTGGTGACAAACAAACTCCTTACATCATTATAGTCATTTTCTGGTCTGAACTCAGTGTGCTGAGCAGGAAGTGGCCTGGAGCTGATGGGAAAGAGGCACAGCTGTGATCCTGCTCCTCCTTAACTTTGCGGTGCTTGAGTTATCTTTGCAAGGAGGTATCTCCACCCATTGGTATCCAAAACCGAGGTCAAGGAGCCCTACCGATGATAGGACCTACAGGTTCCTGGAACGCCCAGTGCCTAAGAGACGGCACCTGGCTGAAGTTCTAGCTGTTACGGGTGTCAGTCTAGAGGCCCAAATATTTCCTGAGCAATGGCTAACATTAGGTTTGTAAATTCCACTCGTGCCCTGGATGTCTGCTATGGGATTGCAGCACTGAGCAGCATTGTGGTTATTCAAGCACAACACCTTGTATTGATTTAGCTCTTGTTGAAACCCTTCTGACTTAAATCGGTACAGTGTATGCTTTCTGAAACCTAGAAGTGTTGTCCATAGTAGGCTGAACAGAGACAAATTATTGGTTAAATTTATTTAGTTGAATTGATTCTATTTTCTTATGCAAAGGGAGCCTTTATAATTAAGAAGTGTATTATTTGGGACTTCTTGCCCCAGAAACTCAGTTTTATCATCTGTTGCATTCAGCCCTCAAATCCAGTAAAAGAGCTCCATGGGAAGTTTTGTAGGACTTCTACAGGTTAATTCAAACTTTTAGAGAGACTTTATCATGAAAGAGAACAATAGCCTGTACTTTTTTCTATTTTTGTTTTTTTCCTTCTTTTGGGGAGGCGTGAGCTCCACAGAGACAACCACGATAAAGTCTTTGATCTCATAAAATAAGTACAGCATTTCTGAGGTGCTGATCCTGCAGTTTTTCTTCATATGAATAGTCCTCTGAAGAGCAATGGTGTATTTCTGCACAGGTTAGTGGATCTTCAAATTTCAGAACACGACAAGGGCAGAGGTCTGAAACTAATCTAATCTGTACCCTCAGTATACGTCGCGAGGAAATTGGGATCCCTCTTGTCATCAGTATATGCTGTATAAGTTGCAACTTGCTGCCATATAGTGCCATTTTAAACATGAAAGACCTGTGAAAAATGTCATAGGGCTAACTTTGTACATCTCTTTCAGCTTTGTAAACTAAACAAACAAATCTCTTCCAGGCTCTCAGGACCTTTGTCTCTTGTTTCACCTTTCAGGTACTGACTGTAACAGAGCAACTTGAGGCTGGAGTTAGATATCTAGATTTCAGGATTGCCCACAAATCTAACGATCCATCTATGAATTTGTACTTCGTGCATATGGTTTACACAACCGTCACTGTACAGGTATTGTCCTAACCTTTGGGATGACTGTGAAAACAATGCTATTTCTTTTATTTGAGAGACATCATATGAGAATGCTGGTACAAGGTTTTTTGAATAGGATATTTGTTTTTTCTAATGTAAGGACTTCAAATCAGAGAAAATCAGCAGGGCTGGAAGTGAGTTTCAGCAGCTGCAAGTGAGATTGAACATCAGTCAATTTCTTACCCTCAAACCGGAGCTGCTGTGCCTTGCTCTCCACTGCCCATCTCTTACCAAATGCCTGACGTTTCTGGGGTTTACCTTGTGTGATCCCAGGATCCTACCCAGGGCAATCCTGTTTCCCAAGGAAAGAGAGAATTTATTAGAAAGAAGATGATACTAAAAGCCTAATAAAATCACAAAATCACTTTTTTTTTTTTCCTGAGGAAGAAGCATTCCTCTGAAAGACAGACTCAAGTGTAGATCTCATGATCAAATAACTGTCAGCCGCTGTGAAGAAACTACTGTGCATTGCTCTTTGCATGTGCTCTGTCACTGTGGAGTAGTTTACATCTTCTTTCCGTGTGCTGGGATCTGTACAACCACGCACAGCCAGCTTGTCCAGCTTTTCATTTGTAGACTAACTGGCTAAACTTCGGTTTCATGCTTGTGAGTCTGAAATGTTCATGCCTTGAGATTTCATGGTGACTGTCATGCTGCTGTAAACCAGGACATGTAGTGCCTGACTACCTACATGTGGTCTTTAAGAAGTTATCATTGCCCATTAGAAATGGGCAAAATGGGTCCTGTCGTATTTAAGCAAGCACAGAGCTTTTCCCTGTTTTTGAGTTTGCCGCTAATACATTGTTTGTCCTTAAAGAAGCTTGTGAAGAAGAGTTTACTGTGAACCTGCCTCTAGGCAGTAGGAGATTCATGGATGTTATCGAAATACAAAGCTGTTAAGTGTAGTGTGCTAGAACCACATCCAGAGTGAGTCAGCAGAGACCTGTAGAAAGTATGTTTTCCTGGGGTGTATTTCTCCGGACCACCTTGTAGGCTGTCAGATGGACGCTCACGCTGATTTCTGTTATTGCAATTGTGAGTTTATCCCACCATCAATGCTCTGTTGGTTTTGTCCTTTCGCCTGCATAGCAGAGACCTAAGTTGCTGTGACTCTCTATTATAGGATATTCTGTGCAAAGTGTTACGGTGGTTGGAAACTCATCCTCAGGAAGTTGTTATCTTAGCCTGCAGGAATTTTGATGGATTAACCAAGAAACTTCATCGTCACCTTATTGCCTGTATAAAAGAGATTTTCCAGTGTAAACTGTGTCCCAGAAATGTAAGTATGGGTCTCTTTTTCCTCCTTCATCAAGAGTGATGTATTACAGTGAAACTTATGATTCCAAATTTTTAGATATATTCTACTTTCGCTGTATTTTTAACGTAGGAAAAGTAACATTTGCTGCATCAGAGAGACATCTTACCCTCACCAGTTTTATTAGGTAAAAGTAAACCTACATTTCACAGTGTGGAGGAAGAAATTAAATTTAACTGTCATCTCTGTTGAGTTGTGGGACAATAGTAGGGACACAGCTGCCATCCACTGTCCTGTCTGAGTTTTTTCTAAAAAAAAGTGTGTGTGTGTTTATAAATAGTCTATACTATATTCATAGAATTGAAAGAATTCATTTTCTGCCTCTTCACAGCCGTAATTATAACGGAATTTTTATGCTATTTAAAGTAGTTTAGGTTGGAAGTGGCCTCTGGAGGTCTTCTGGTCGCACCTCACCATGCAAAGCAGGACCAACTTAAAAGTTATGTTGGGCTGTGTGCTCTCTGTTCCTGAATATCTCTGAGGCTGAAGGTTCCACGGCCTTTCTAGACAGCTTGGTCCAGTGTTTTGAACACTCTCACAGTTATTGTGTTTTCTGTCTATCTAATCAGAATTTCTCTTACTGTAATTTGTGTCTGCTTTCACCCTTTGGCTATGCATTTCTGAGGAGTCTTCTGTATATCTGCCCATTAGGTGTTTGTAGGCAGCAGTAAGACCTGTCCATAGTCTTGTCTTCTCTGTTCTGAACAGGTTAAGCTTCCTTTTCTGCAAAGCAGCTTTCTACCCACCAGCCCCCAGTCTGTCCTGGTGCACAGGGATAGTCCATCCAGGTGCAGGACTCTGCATTTGGCTTTGTTGAGCTTCATGAGCTTTCTGCCAGCCATGTCTCCAGCCTGTTGAGGTCCCTCTTAATAGCATCTCTATCCTCAGTGCACTTTTGGCACTGACTTTCTGGAGCTGACCTTCTAACCAGCCTAATTTGCTTTCAGTCACGTAAACCTCCATAAAAGCTTTAATTAAAATAATCAGAAATTATTTGTTTGCTAGATTTTAGAAGTTGAGATTTTTAGCTTCCTCCTTTTTTTTCTTACAAGGTGTGGGAGCTTTTAGCAGTTAAACAATTAACATTTCAAAGATGCACAGGAACAGAGGGTTTTCTTTGGAGATGCGAGGGGTACAGGATAATGATGACCCTGTTTACGATTGGAATTCAGCCTTTGAAGCTGCTGTATCAGCAACTGCGAGTATTACCATTTCAAAGCATTTTGTACAGCAAAGTTAAAGTAGAACAATTCTCAGCAAAACTAAGGGGTTCTGAATATTCAAGCCTAGGCTGAATAAGTGAAGGCCTGAGTGACACTGTTTTATTGTTTCCCCAAGTAACTTGAGTGTGTAAGTCATGGAGGAGCAGAACAATACTGGAGAAGATGGTAAAATTTTGTGTTCAGACACATGGGCACCTCTTAAAAACTAAAAAAAAAAAAATGTTCTTAATTGCAAAAGGGTCAAGGTGCTGCTGGTAATTTGAATTAAGGTGATGAGCAAAGTTTGAGATTACCTGACTGAAGAAAGAAGAATGTTTCCGAGAAGAAATTGTGTCCAGAAGGAGGGAGGAAGGATACTGGAGAAAAGAGAAGCCAAATAACACCTTCAAGATGGAAGCCAGGGGAGGTTCAGATTGGATTAGAAAAAAAGTTCTTTACTGAAAGAATGGTGAAGCATTGGAACAGGCTGCCTGAGGATGTGGTGGAGTCTCCTTCCCTGGAGGGATTAAAAAGCATGTAGGTGTGGCACTTCAGGACATGGTGGTATTGGGCCAATGATTGGACTTGATGATCTTAGAGGTCTTTTCAAATCTTAATGATTCTATGACTTCATTTCTATGGGGTCTGTGAACAGCACAATGGATCTTGCCATTTCTGCGGGTGATATCATTGCAGGTTACGTAGCTGTGGGGTTTTTCAGAATCATAAATTCAGTTTTAACATCAAATAATCATCTGTTTGCTCACTTATTTAAAATAATCTGCTATCTACTGCCTTTCAAGACTGGAACTATGGTGCCGCACAGAACTACCATAGTATTTATATAAAGTGACTGCTCCAAGTTGCGATCTGTATGTAGTACTGGCACAGGCCAGTGTGACGTTACCTCGTCCTTAAAGTTTTAATTGCCTTAAGTATTCAAGGTGTCTTCCTTTGATCTCATTTACTAGGGCTTTAAAATCCCTTGTTAAACATCTACAGTTTCACTTCTGCTTTGTTTGCAAAATGAGCACCTGTGCTCATGTACACATTTCCGACAGCTTTTTTTTTTTATTGTTGTTGGCTCTTATCCCACCTGCTTTTTTTTTTTTTTTTTTCCCCTCTTTTTAAGATAGTTTCCAGCTTTAGAAAGGCAGCTGGCATAAAGCAGCGACTTCTGTCAACCACAGATTGTGGTGGTTTGAGTAATTTTGTGGCATTTTCTGACCTAACAGAGGCTCGTGCTCTGTCCTTGGATGAAGCAAGTGTGATTCCCATGTTCATTCAACCCTTGGCTCTCTTCAAAGCTTTAAAGAAAAAAAATTTCAACTGCCTCTGGCTTATTAATTAATAAGTTAATTGGAACATCAAAAAAACACCATTTCCTTTTCATAAGCAACAGACAACTTGTAACCACAAAAAGAAACCCTCAATAACTGTTAAATATGTTGGTTTTGCAAATAAAACTATTCCGAGGGCCTTAATTCTGTCCAATGTTATCTTTTGAGAACCGGAAAATGTCATTTCATATTGAAACACCTAAATTTAACAGACCTGTTTCAGCCTATCTGTCTGTCTGAGGTGGTTTCTGACTCAAATTTTCCATTCTCTTACTTCAGAATGTCTGGAGCATCCCAATTTCGGAAACTTTCCACTTGGACAAATCAGAATTAACATATCTGTTGAAGACTTGCACTTAGTCTTACTGAATCTTAAGCAGTTCAGTTTTCATTAACGGCTACAGCGACAACTTTAGATCAATATGAGGTGCTTGCCAAAATGATTCCCGCTTCTCTGTGTGCATGTTCCTTGTGGTTGGGTGTTGGCTTTGTCCTCCACCTACCTCCTTTCAATGAATGGGTTGTGTCTTCCTCTCCTAACAAATATGCAGCAGTGGTATATGAATGAGGGTTGATGCAGTGGTGGTTTCTTGTTGCAGACGTGTAAGACATGGAGTTATGTATTTTATCATAGGTGAATTGTTTGAGGAAAGGAGGAATCTGATGAAGTTCCCAAGCTGCTGTTGCCACTGCAGCTTGTAACCCAGCCAATAGCATTTTTGGGTGTATGTTTAAAAGCTTCATTTGAAGGGAATCTGTGCCTCTCTATCAAGTCAACTTCACACATGACTATTTGAACTTTGGGAACACTGCTGTGTTGTTGATGTCAACCTAAGCACGCTTGCTTGTAGGTGGTGCCGACACTGCGGACCATGTGGCAGCGTGGCCATCAGCTGATAGTCTCGTACGAAGATGACATGGAAGTGGTGGAACACTGTGAGCTGTGGCCTGCAATCCCATACTGGTGGGGAAACAAAACTGCCACTTGCTCTCTTATCCAGTATTTGGAGCACATGAAGCGGATGGGTCGTCCAGGTAAGCACAGGGAGTTGCTCCAAGGAAACAAGGGGCACGTACAGTCATGCAAAACAAATAGGAATTTGGGTGATTATAGCATTATGGGATATAACCACTTCGTGCATGCTGTGAGTACAAGATGCACCCATGTTGCTGAGTGTACTGCCCACCCATGGGTGAGTGCAATGTTAATCTTTGTTGGTGCAAATACATATGTTGGTATATGTGCATGCATAGACTATATAAATCACAGCACCTACTACTTCACTTGCATGATCCCACAGAACAGAAGCCCTCGGCACAGACCAGCTCGCTGGTGCTGTGCTGCGCTTCTCACAGGTAGGAGACTGCTTCCTCAGTCCAGTGCTTCCCGCTTTAGACAGCACTGATGATGAGACAAATGCGTTATGCTAGCCTTGTTGTGGGGGAAAAAGAACCTTTGAGAATGGTGCATAAAGCCTGTAGCTATATCAGGAAATAGCAGCACTCAAGCGTGCTCGTGTAGTCTAAGTGGAAATAAATTAATTCCAACCTCTGATGCAGCACTGTGATGTGCGTGCATGGTGTGATGAAGGCAAGAAATGCTTCAAAGCATGCTCCCCAGCCAAAGGAAAATGCTGGTGTAGGTGCAGCCTGTACTTCTGTCCATCACAGGGAAGGCTAAGCAATTGGCAGCAACCCTTAACAAAAACAAATTATAATTTACAAAAGACGGACTAGTTAGTGGGCAATCTTTAGTCTGTAATGAGTAATTTAGATAAATTTAGCTAAACTTGAATGGTGCAATAAGTGAACTGGATTTCCGTAACTGTTTACTACAGCATGCAGTTGCGACAAGAGGAGGATCTACAGAAACAGTTCTAGGAAAGTTAAACAATACAGATTGTATAGTTAGTATTGTAACGATTCCCAGAGAAATGAAATCTGGAGTTAATGTAACATTGAAACAGTTTCTGTTCTCCTCCAAGGAATATTTATTGTGTTGCTTTCTGATTTTTGTTTCAGAAGAATTCTTTGTAGCAGGGATTAACCTTACTGAAAATTTAAGGTATATTCTTGTACACCCCTTTGGATCATTGAAGAAAATGACACTCCGGAGTCTTCCATGCTTGAAAATCTGGATAAAGCAGCAGTATCCAGGACCACAAAAAGAATGCATTAACATCATTGCTGGAGACTTCATAGGAAATGACGATTTTGTCAAAGATGTGATAGAACTTAACACAAAAATTAATTCTTCATTATGCTGTTATGGCAAAGTGGGTGGAACAAACTGCGTTTCATTCTCAGCTTCTTAATCTATGAAATGCTGAAAAGGATTTGTCTCCATTTAAGGTGTCCTGGTTTAAACAGCCTGGATCCCATAAAGGCCCAGTTAACTTAAATGAGGAATTGTTTAAAGACTCAGTAAGCAAACTGCTCTTCACATCATCAGGATTTTAAGTCCTTTTCACAGAAAAAAGAGCAGGTAGACCTTGCTAAAGTCTCTAAAGAAATACGGTATAGTATAATTTACTGAAATTCTGTAGCAGTTGGCAATGTTGAAAGTCCCAAGAACTTAATCCTGTTTTATTTTACTTATGAACAAGAAGGAGAAGTATGTCAGTAGCTGCTTGAATTATTTTGTGCTAAGATTTTATCATTCTTATGAGTGTAAAGATACCCTGCATCACTTGCAATCTCAATTCTAAGTAGTTTGTATCAGTGTGAAACTGGCTTATCTGCTTTCATAGTCTGTGTGAAATATGCAAAAGTAACAGTTTAAAAATATTTTGTATCAAAGATACTGACATGATCTTTATACACACACCAATATATCACACTGGAGATCTAGAAGTGGCTGTACTGTTGTGTGCCACTTTACCAACAAGGTAGTCACAAATTCTTTATGATTTCTAAGAGAGGTACGCATTTGAACACATTCTTTCCATCACTCATACCAGTTTTGCAGTGATGAAGATAAAACTAGGCCCCTAGACCATTTTGCCTGTGGTAATAAATATGTTTCATTAGGTGTTGCCAAAATATGCCTTACATTGAAAATAAATACATCTGAAATTAATTCCTTACCTAAACTCAGACTGCTCCAAAAAATAGACATTCTAGGCTTCTGTTAAGCTTATTTGGGGTTTCACAACTGGTCTTTTATTTACCTACTTTAGTAGCTCTATAGTTATTTTTCTTCTCAATTAGTATTCTTTACCTGTGTAAAAGCTAAGGATTTTATGCTGTTTGCCATAGCGTGTTAATCCTATTCTTCTATTTTTTTTTAAAATTAACTGTGCAATAACAGAATTATGAAGAAAAAGAGCAAGCATTGGGACTAAACCAAAACCAGGCGTTGTATAAAGTTCACAATGCAGCTTCATCAAGATACCTCACTTTGTAAATGCACTTTATATGAAAAAGCTGAGTTCAAATGTCTGGCACGATGTTAATGTTGCGGTAGGTGTTTGCAGAAGTTTCAAGTCAGCTGCTACTTGACACGCAATTCAACTCCCCCTAAATATCTCAGCACGAGAGGCTATGATACTACCTCCTCATGCAATCTCTTACAATTGCAGAATATGTAGGAGATAAAAAAACCCAAGCATTCAATTTATAAAGAAGACTTTCTAAATGTTTTTTTTACACTGCTTTTTATCCTCGTTCTTGCCTCTACTTCATACTAAGCAGTCATTGTTTTTATTTTCTTGGGTCACTACCTACATTAAATGAATGTTTTTTCTTCCTATCTTTTGTACCATCAAGGGGCTTGTTACTGTAATAAAACTTCATCTCTTTGTGCAATAGTTTTGAAAATGGTTTTGAAATAGGTTTGCTTCTGCTTTCAGTGATACTGATTGTTTCATTGATTGCCAGTGGTAATTCACAACTTGGGTAATGGATCAGGTTTTGCCTCTTTCTTTGTAAAATAATTTCACAGAAAATCCAGGGTTTGCTGTACCTTAGCATGTTTTTCCTTTAAGACTGGATAAAGTAACAGGACAAATTACTGTATGCAAAAAAAACCCAGTAAGAAATGTTCACAGCTAACTTTTATTGCTTAAATATACAAATCTAAGGTTTTTTGCTTCCCTGCAATAAGACATGGCATTTATTTAACTTAAATATATATTCAAGCAGAATGTGTAAACCTATCTGTATTATTTATATACCACCAAAAAAATTTTGTTCATTAACTTTCATTTTCCAAGGACCATCTGCGACACACTGACCATAACAAATATTTTTATTCTCAAAAATGAGATAAAAAGCTTTATATAAGAAACTTAGTACTTTTCTGAAGGTTAATTCAGATGCTATCTAGTGATTTCCATGTGTTTTCAGATCCACAGCTTATAGCCAACAACTGTTTTAACACAAAGACGTAATATTGTCCTTGCCACCAGAATGCAGCTCTTGCTGGTGCCAAACACAGGTTTTCTGAAACAGTGTTCGTTTCTAAAATGCATCAAAAACATGACCTAGGGAAGAAATACACTCACCAACACCCGGGGTAGCACATCATTAAATTATTTCACATCCTTTTAACAAATTCAGTCTCTTTTCCTAGTTTCATGGCATAAAAATCTTACTGTTAGGAAAGAGGTTTTTGTATTTGCCAAAAGCAGAATTACCAATTATCACCTTCACCTTGGCTGTGCCATCTTCAGGCATGACTTCTACTTCCTGAACTGTTGCCTCTTTATAGAGCCAACTGTAGAAATAAAAGCATATTAACATCTTAAAGGTATGACACATAGCATAAAATGTGATCTTTGTTGTAGGTCAACATGTTCCAAACTAGGTAATTTAAAACTTTAAAAGATGAAGTGCTTCACTTAACTTTTCATTTGCTGTTTGGAAATAGGGTATAATGTTTTCATAAATCTTTCAGGTTTGTGTTTTTATCAGAAATCTGGCTCTAGTACCAGAGGCATGGTCTTTCAGGAAATAAGGTTGATTGTACTAATACACAGAACTCCATGAAGGACACTTTAAGAAGACTAGGGTATCTATTTGGGATAATTTTTCTCAATAGGTAAGAAAACTTTGATAATTACCCCTGTGATTCTTAACACAGATTAAAATCAGTATGATATGATTTGGAAATTAAGACATGCAAGACTAAGTTTCAGATTTCTCCAAGTCCTTCTTACAATTCAAAGTTATTTACCTTAGTTGAGGTCCCTCTAAGTTGACATTAACTGTCAGGATCTTCTTCCCTGTTGCTGTCAAAATTTTTTTCTCTATTTCTTCTTTCAGCTCTTCTAAACCAAGTCCATGTAGAGCAGAAATGGCTAATGCATTTTCTTCAGTGGGTTTATATCTGAAAGGTAACAATTGCTAGCACAGTTGCTCATGAAGATTAGGTTGTGAAAATATTCCAAGCATGGACAATTTAACTGTGTTACTTTGCACTCACACCTTCCCATGGAGGCCACTTCTTCTATGACTGAAGTAATTTCTTTTGTAATTCAAAGATAATTAATTATTTTTAAGAGGACAGTTACATATGTAGAAAGTTGAGAAACACTATTAAATGTATTCAGAAGCATGGGAGCTCTTTTCTAGACTAAAAATTAAAAAGCTTCCGAACAGAAGAAATGCTTAAGTACACTTACAGTGTCTCCTGCTTACCTTTCTATCAAATCCACTTTGTTATGAACTTCTACCATTGAATCCAATAAATGGCTCGGAAGATTAAGATTCTTCAGAACTGACAGAACAGTTGCTTTCTGAAGCACAGTTTCTGGATGAGTAATATCCCTCACATGAACGATCAAATCCTAGCACACATCAATATATAAGACAGTTACTTAAAGAAACACACCTGTTACCAGGTTGTAGAGATTTTATATGATTTTTGCACTGCTAATTCACATAAGATACTTCCCTATCCATTACATAATATACTGACAGGTTAACACTATGAAATGAACTACTAAAACAGTATTACCCCAATCCTGTTTTTTGCACCATGAGGGAGGAAGAGCTGCAGCAGCTTAGTCTTTCACTTCACAGTGAGTACAAATTGCCTCCAACAACCCTGAAACAAGCCCTGCCAAGCTTGTTATGTAATTCAAATTTCAAATAATAACTGATCCATTTTTTCAAAGCCAAGACTATGTAACAATAAGGTTTCAGGAGTACTGGGAAAGAAAAAGAGTGAACTCTACAACGGTTTTAGAAGAGTAGTGGCTGAAAAAGTGTTTCAAGAATGGGGGGAAAAAGACCCCTGTGTAATGTGTAATTCTGTTTTTACACTCATAATGCAGAAGACTATCCTTATCTTTAGCTTTTGAGATAGTCTTACTGGTGCTTCACGTGGAAAGCTTTATACAAAGTTATCAGTTTCAAGTACATACACAGTCATGTTTGCCAAGATAAAAACGAAGCAACCAAATTCAGTATTTGCATTAAAAATGTTCCATGATCTTTGCTCAAGATACTGCTTCAAACTTGTGAAAACTAGTGAGAAGTAAGTTTCTTGCCTTTCATTTAACACTTGAATAAGGCACAAACAGGATAGTTGTAGCCAGCTTTAGAGAATCCTCTTATTACCTGGTGAAGTCTAACCCTTGGAGGCATTCTGGCACCTAGTTACCACTGAATTGTGTTACCTTTGACTATACAGGCTTTTTGCTTAAATGTCTATGTGTATGCAGCTTTACACTTTGCTATAACAGAGGAAACTAATTGGAACATGATTGGAAAGGTACATTCATGTATATCACATGCTGCCTACATCACATAACAATCATCCACTTTTGGTGCTATGAGAAACCTTAAAAACATCAGTCCAGAGGCCTTATTTCATTTTTAATTCTCAAGAAAGCTAGCCTCAAATTATTCAGATACACATTTTGCGTTTTCAGATATTTAAGCAGCAAAATCTGATTTATCTGGTTTGTAGAGATAGGAAACATATACTCCCAATAAACTCTTTCTGAAATCTCTTTATATCTATACGTTCTGTATAATTTCAAGTGTCATAAAATTGCTTTATGGCAAGATATTTACCTCATTATGTTAAAGGACTACTATAGTCAGCGAGATACTTCACTGAGTACAGCACGCCAATTATCTTTCCCCTTTTTGAGGGGATAAGGATTATCTAAAAGGAAATTAATTTGATTTCTCAATTTTTTGTAGTCAACTACTTACTGAGTAAGCCACTTCTTCTAATGTAGCTGAGAAGGACTCAACAAGATTATGTGGAAGATCAGTCAGAAAACCAATAGTATCAACATAAATGACTGCCATATGTGAGGGCAGATAACCAGCATGGGCTGTAATATCAAGAGTGGCAAACAGCTGATCTCTCGGTTGAAGTCCTGCTTCCCCAGTCAAGGCTTTGATCAACGTAGTTTTTCCTAATTAAAGAAAAAAAATTACAAGATTTTAATGGCTTGTTTCAAGTAAAAAATTAATTTGCAAGGCTCAGGTGAGTTGTATGATCTAACATATCTTTTTGTATCTATTTCGCTAATTTAATCTAGCCTATGACTATCTATATGATGTTAGGAAATCCAAAGGCAGTCTTAACTTTTCTAACTTGGAATTGGATTTAAGGCCATGTCTGGAAGATTGAATTGACCTGCAAAGTGACCTACCCACATCTCACCTCTAAGACTACCTGAAGAGCACAGCTGTGACAGCATTAGAAGGCACAGACTTAGGTACTCCTCACTGCTTCTGTTGTCAAATAAAAATTTTCAAGATTTACTTGTTAAACCCAACAACAAACAGAAGCCTTAATACTATGTAGCTTATTAGGCTTATGCTTTTATTGGGCATTTCCTCATGAACATAATACTGGAGACGTTTAACTCAATGAATATGTCACAAAATGTAGTCATTAATCTAAAGTGCTCAAGATATACTCTACTTAAAGTATTTCAATTAAGTCTACAAAATTGTAATATTATATATAGTTGATTCTTCAGTTTGAAAAGTAAGGAAGTATGACACTGAAGAAAAACACACTGCAATCCAAATATTTGAGTAAGTAACTGTTAACAGAATTAGCGCAAGGTAAGTTTGTTTTTACAAAGATGTTGAATAAGGAAATGGTCTTAAAATAATGTAACCTGAAAAAAAAAGTCTAGTCCAAAGTCTATTTATGCCTTGTGTATGAATTTACTTCCGTAAGCTATAAAAAAAGACAACAGAAAAACCCCTTTAGCTTTTAGATTCTCTTATGAACACATCTCAAGAACACAGTAAGTAAATCTGTGAGAAGCTACAGTGCTTTCTAAGCATGTTTCTCAGATCAGTTGTCAACTCTTCTGAATTTTCCTCCTATGTCTCCAGCCTTCACAGTGATCCAAAAACTCATGTACTTTTTTCTATCTATTCTGATCAAGTAATAGAGATTCCTGTAAAGGGATACTAACAGCACAGACTTCAGCTCACTATATACAGAATCTCTTCAGCGCAATCAGTGCTAGGCATTTATTCAAAATAGGTCTTCAAGACTGAAAAATAAAATAATCTAACTACAGTAATTTGCTCTCCTAACTATATCCTAATTGACATACATTCATTACACAACTTAAAAACTAATTAAAATATGAAGTCTATTCACATTGAAATGATTCTGGCTAGAGTCTCTAATTAAAAAATAGACAACGTAAGCTCTTTCATGTTACAATTTCATGAGCTTTTGCTTACCACAATTAGTATAGCCCATTACTGAGATAGTTGGAAACTCGCGTTTTCTGCGCTGAGTTCGAAGTAAAGACCTTTTTCTTTTCAGTTTCTCCAGGGCATTCCTAATTTTAAGTTCTTTTTCTTTCAAGATACGATTCTGTGTCTCCATGAATGTTTCACCTGAAAAATAAAAATTAATAATTGGCAGAATAGTCTACAAGAGAAACAGTAAATCAAGTGATGCTCTGCATTTGGAAACCAAGTTGGCTAACACTTGGACACATGAGGTTATAAATAAGCAACTAAAATTATGTCTTTTTTGCCTAAGAGTCAGAGTGATAACTAATTATTAAAACATACACTAAGCACTCTAGAATAACCATGTGCACTTATGATAAAACCCTGAAGCAGGAAATAGGTCTGTCCATGGCCACTGAGCCAGTACAGACCAAATCAATATTATTTAAATTACTTTCCAAAACATTTTTGTACCTTCAGTTACTATGATGCAGAGTACAAACAGTTTTTCCTCCTGGCCTTCTCCAAATAAAATAAGATGCCATGAGATTTGTTTTAAGCCTGTGGAGAAAAATTCTTCTAATTCACAAGAATATTTAGAATTTACCTGAGCCCATGATGTACCTTGATCCACCTCTCTGCTGATCTAGCCGAGACACCTCATTTTTCAGATTTGACCTGTCAGTGGAGTAACAGCTAATTAGAAGCAATTGTCTTTAATCAAGCTATCCTAAAAAGGCCTAGCAAATGTGAAGCAGTATTGGTATTCTAATAGTAAAATAAAAACACTAAATGTCAAGAGCTCTAAATGAAACTTGCTTATGGTGAGAACACTGGTGAAAAAAATACAGATTTCTCTGGCTCCTCAACTATTACTTTAAAAATCATGCAACAATCTTAGCAAACTATAATGACTGTTGTAAAATTTTAGAGAGCCAAAGATGCCTCTGATACAATCATGCAACTCACACCAACTTCCATGTACAAATATTTTTATGCCATGTAATGTACTAAAATTCAGATACAAATAAATGCCTTTCATCTTGTTTATAGCTTTCCTCATTAAGCCATCAATATTGGACACACATGTCCAATTCCTACACATTTTTGCAATCTATGTTTTTCATTAGAAAGAACCGGGACCTTTTCATGAGAAATATATTTTGTAAGATTATCTATTGATAACCTGGTTTTGCCTATCAGCACTGCAGAAGCTTAAAACAATCACATTAAAGCAAGTATTTCTACGCTCTAATTAACGATTGAGCATTATATACAAGCACTGTAACAGTGTAATTTTTCTTTACAGTACACTATTACCATTGTTGTTACTGTTATAACTATAAAGGAACAGTTACTAAACCACGTAGATATCAGTATGTGATTTGCACAGCTTGAGGTACCTGAGAAGTGGAATTTCAGCCAATGCTATCTGAAGTTTTGCTTCTTTGGTCTGGGCATTACAACGAAAAATGTGAAGTACAACTGTGTATCTGTCAAAGACTTTCACGCCCCAGGCATCTTCTAGTTCTTTCTTCAGCCATGCAAGATAAAATAACCTACATGTTTTCTGTCCCTCACTGTATCAGTAGATCAATTCCTATACAGCACTGCGGTTAGAGTTAGCTGATGGACACTCGAACTCTGAGGATCTCAGATTCCATTTCAATGGATGGGTTATAATTATGAGCACGCAAAGATAAAATGTGGTTAACTACAAAGAAAGGCAAAAAAGAGTTTAGAAGGTAGAACTTTATGTCTAGGCCCATCAAATTCAGTGAGAATCCTTCTACTGCCTTTAATTTATTCTGATAACAGTTCTTACAGCGCAACTCAGAATCAAGAATTGTAATAGTTCATCAAGAATCTAAGTGGTTAAGTCCTTGCAAGAAGTAATTATAAAATGCTGGTTTGGGAAAGTATATGAAAAAAAAAAGTAATCAGGAAGTAAGACAGAAAAACGATTCCATAACCAGCTTTTCATGAAATACTTAAAAAGACCCAACCAAAAACCAAACCAAAAAAACCCACCCTGGCTCTAATTCAGCAAGACAAAGCATGCATTAGTTCCAGGATGCGTGTTTTATACATGTTCTCAAACTTCTTTTTTTAATAAACCCTGTTAAATTTCTCTTAAGATCTAGATTTGTAAAAAGAAAGTGGTTTGGGTTCTTTTAACAAGTCTAGTACTAAATGAACTCATACTATAAATTAGGGAATAAAGACTAGCAAATGGAAATGAAACATTTTCAACTTCTATTTCATCAAAAATTGAAGCGTTCAAGATAACTATCCATCAGAGGTATTTATCACTGCTGTTTATTTTAAGATCAGGGAACATTCAGAACTACCAGCAATACATTAATGTTTGCTTCCAGAGTTTCAATGCGCTTTACACCCTGCATGATGCTGTAACATGCAAAAACACCTCAAAATATTTATTTCGATTTGTCTCTTCATTTCAAAGACCATATATAGCTCATGCCCCAGTAGTTTTACTGCCAGTGTTAAAAAAAAAAAAGTGAGGCATTCTCCTCCTCCTTGATGTAATCTGTCCATTTAAAACACAGTCTCTTTTTAAGAGTTAGGAACGACAGTTTCAATATTTGAAACGTTCAAATATAAGCTTGCTCAGAATTTATACGTCATATTAAAAATACTATGCAGCATCCATAGAACTATAGGAAAATAAATACACTATCCATATAGGTACAGAAACTTGTGCATACAGGTAATCCAAAACGACATTCTTCATAACAAAAGCTGTGTTATCACCTCCATTTTGTGAAAAACACACAAAAAGGAGTTAACTTTTCTAACATTTCAAGTAAAGCCCATGGCAAATGCAGAAGCCGAGTGTATACTAAATATCTATCGACCTGCTGGAAAATTTCATGCACGAGAGCTACAAATACATATATCAATGGGACAAATGTAATAGGAATTAAACTTCCTTTCAGAAAACTCAGTCCAGTTGGCTTCATATATTACTGCTGGCAATTCAGAGTCACAACCAACCCTACTTCTCGTAACAACAATAGCTTCCAAACAACACTGATGCACAGAATATGAGTTGATATTATAGTTAATTACCTTTGTTAGTGAAGATATTCTTTCCACATTCAAGAAGACAGCTGTCACATGGGGCAATTTTTTAATCTTTTCTAAAAGATGGATAACCATTAAAAAAATACAGTGTTAAATGTCAATCCTCTCTTTAAAACACACAGAATATAAAAACATTTTGCACTGAGCAGAATGCTTATAAAATATCAAATGGCATCAAATGGCACTGTTCACAAAACAGTGGTATTTGCACTAATTTAGTACTATGTCAAGAACGGCTGCCAGTTTCACTTACGTCAAACACATAAATGTATGGATTAATTTGCTTCACAATGAGCATGAGTTATTTCTACTCTCTGTTGATTTCATAACCTTAAAAAAAATCTTTGAAGTTTGTTTGCGCACCTGTATGATGGATGAACAAAATTCCTTTTCAGCTTTCATACCTATCCTTAATCTGTTTAAGAAGTTTTCCATTTAGAATAACGCAGCGCTGAAAAGTCTCAGTCCTTACCTGTCAACACCTGAAAGTTTCCTTTGCCAAAAATAAACTTCTTGTCAGGATTTTTTGTAGGAATAATTATTTTATCCAAAACTGTCCAGTTGTGAAGAGTTTCTACAAGAGCAACAGCTTCGGCAATCTGTAATTCAGCTTTAGAAACACACACACACAAAAAGACAGAAAAAGGATTATACTACACCATCATAAGTTTGCTCAGATTTCCAATAACTACAGTACATGCATGAACATGAAAAGACTAAGCTCCACTGAAATTCTACCGAGGTATTAATTTTAACCAGCATCACAAGACTAAAAATGTCTTACCTCTAATCAGAATAATTAAACTTCAAGTTTGACGCAATTTTACCACACAAGGCATCTTTCTGCCACTAGAAATTATTTTGGTGGTGGTTGATATAGAAAGATTTTTAGTTCTATTGTCAGCAAACAAATTCATGTGCGAAAGCAGACAAGGGGGGCTGGGAGCCAAGCTTTTTGCCTCGACAAGTGAAATAGAAAATAGAATAAATTCTGTGATTTCAGATCAGCACAAAAACTGTGATTAATGTCTTGGTGATTTAAAGACTTACTAATATGGCATAGCCTGCTGCTAACTTCACTAATACTTATTCCTAAAGGACTTATGTTAAAGTCCTGAAGGACTTTATGACTTGCTAAAACCAGCAGATTCCAATCCTGTTATCTGGTTCAACAGACACCCTTTTTTTTACTTTTCTCTACATGGCAAAGCACTGATTTTTGATGACTTCATGAAACCACATATCAGATAAGTAGGCCCAGTTTTGATTTGCCAAACTTTTTGTCTTTTCATAATGGATTTGTCAAGTTTCTCTAAACAACAAAACTGACATACCAAATAGGTTACCTTGGTCCAAAACGTAATATATTGTCAAAGATAACCATGATGCTCTTTTGCTTCATACTGTTAGGGCTCCTTGTAAAATGCACAGATTTCCTGCTGTACCTGTGGTGTTTCAACAATCATTCCAAAACATTCGTTCAGACTTCAGGCTCTTCATCTGGAGGGCCTAAATAAATGAAAAAGGGATCACTGCTATTCTCCTATATGTCTGGACAGAAAGATGCCTTTGTATTTTATTTAGTCACAAAATTGTGATGCTTGCATGAATTCTGAAAAGGTTATAAACTTCATTCTGCAATGTGACTATTGGTCATAATTAGCAGCATTAATAAATCTAAATGAGATTTAGGTTCATCACATAATAAACTGGAATACAAGAATAACCACCACATATAAACTGTCTACAAATAAAAAGCTAACTTCCGAGCTGCTTAATCCTGTCACATCTTTGTAATGAGAGCAAGTATTTGGAGATGCATCAAGACAAGCTGATCATAGATCTTAATTATGCAAAATTAATGCACATCTATTAGCTATTTACTAGGATTTCTGAGAGCAATTTAAGAATAGCAATGCTAAATAAGGTCCTTACAGAGGAATTATTGGTGACTGCATCACTTGCACAAGACCTCATCTTCATGACACTCTCACCTATTGATGGGGAGCATTTCTGCTCTTCAGCCAACTTCTGGCTAAGTCTAAGGCTAAAGGACTCCTGCCTGACTGAGCAGCACATCTGAGGGATGAAGACCATTAACATTCAGCTAACTGGGGAAATCTGTCTCCTTGAGCAACCTGAACACAATACGTAGAGTTGTTTTGCTGTCCAAGACCCAAAGTTTGCCTGATTTACCAGCCAAAGTGCCAACCTGCAGTCATTTGAGATCTCATCCTCTTTAAAAAGTTCTCACAGAAGAAAACACTGATCCAGACCTTTTATCTGTTCAGTTTGTATTTCCTTGTTTTATCACGGTAATAACGGGTCTGCTTCACGCCCCAGGCATTAATTCCGTAGTGTATTCCTGCAGACCTCATAGGTCTGGAAGAGGAGGAAATGAGGACATATGAGGCCAGGCTGAGAGAGTTGGTACTCTTTATCCTAGAGAAAGAAGGCTCCAAGGAAACATTATACTAGCCTTCCAGTACTTAAAGGTGGCCTACAGGAAAGCTGCGGAGGAGCTGTTTACCAGGGAGGGTAGTGATAGAAAGACACGGAATGGTTTTATACTGAAAGACAGGAAATTTAGACTGGATATTAGGAAGATTTTTTTTTTTTTCCTATGAGGGTGGTGAGGCAGTGGGACAGGCTGCCGAGAGAAGTCGTGGATGCCCTGCCTCTGGAAGTGTTAAAGGCCAGGTCACATGAGGCTTTTAAGCAACGTGATCCAGTGGGAGATGGCCCTACCTATGGCAGGGGATTAGAACTGATAACCATTCAAGTCCCTTCCAACTTCAGGCCATTCTATGCAGCCAAGCAGCGGCCCTGCCGGCTGGCGGGACCCACGGGGGCAGGTAACCAGTCCGGCCGGGGGAGCCCCGTACCCGTCGTCAGCGGCGACTTCTTCGGGCCCCACTTGACATCCGGGTGCACCACGGCCACGCGCTGCGCGCCGGGCCCCACCGCCACCGGAGAGGGGCCCAGCAGCTCCTCCACGTCCTCGTCCTCATCCTCTTCCTCGTCCTCGTCCTCTTCGTCTCCGCCAACGCCTGCTCCCCCATACCCGCTTCCACCCCCACCGCCCCTTCCCGGCGCCCGTAGCCGAACGGAGGCGCTGAGGGGACGAGCGGGCAGTGCCCTAACGCGGTACCCAGCCGCGCCGAGAGCCGCCGCCCGCCGGCAGCACAGCAGAAGCGACCGACAGAGGCGGCCTGGCCCCATGGCAGACGGCGAGCGGGGCGGGGGAGGACACTGAGCGCCGCTTCCGCTTCCGCCCACGTGACCGAGAGCCCCGCGTCTGATAGGCCCCAGGGGGTGGCTGTGATTGAAGGGCTCGGGGAGCGCGCGCGCGCTCCCGCTGGTGGCTGTTGTGGGGGCACGTGCCCAGGGCGGGTAAGTGAGTGGGTGAAGGGCCGTGCGCTCCCTCCCTTTCCCGCTGTCGGCGAGCCCCGCTCAGGCGCTGCACAGGGTGAGGCGGGGCAGGGTGGGGGGAAATAGGAGGCGGTATCGCTCGCTGGCGGCTGGGGGGGGGGGGCGGCGGCGCGTGCATCGCGCGGCGCGCGCTCCCCTCCCTCCCCGCTGCTGCAGGGGGTGAGTGTGGGGGCAGGTGAGTGAGTGGCGCACGGCGCGTGCTGCTCTCCCCCCCCACCCCCTCTCTTCTTTCCCGCCACCGCTTGGGCCGGGCGTGAAGAAAGCACGGGGGCGGGGAGATGCGGTGTGGGCGCGCGCGCACGGACGCTCGCGGGGGTTGTTGCTTGGGGGGGGTGCGCGTGCTCCCCCGCGCGAACTGACCTCCCTTTCCCGCCACTCCACTGGGGAGGGGGAAAGGAGGGAGAGGTGTGAGTCGATGGCGCTTGTGACCGCCGGGCCCTAAAGCAGCGCGGAGGGAGGGGCAGGAAAGGGCCGCCTAATCTAGCGGGAGGTGTCCCTGTCCATGACAGGAGGACTGGCACTGGCTGGTCTTTGAGATCCCTTCCAACCCAAGCCATTCCATGAGACACTTTATCTGGAGCATTGTGTCCAGTTCTGGAATCCTTAGCATAAGAAGGATACAGAGCTCTTGGAACGGGTCCAGAGGAGGGCGCAAGGATGAGCAGAGGGCTGGAGCACCGCTGGACAGGCTGAGAGAGTTGGCGTTGTTCAGCCTGGAGAAGAGGAGGCTCCGAGATCTTGTTCAAAGCCAGGTTGGATGGGGCCTTGAGCAGCCTGATCCGGTGGGATGTGTCTCTGCCCATGGCAGGGGGGTTGGAACTGGATGATTTTTAAGGTCCCTTCCAACCCAAACCATTCCATGATTCTATGGAGTGTTTCATAGTCCCTCTTGTCGGTAGAACTCAGCTGTGCCAGGAGGAGGGGGGGGGCATTAAGCAGCTGAGACCAAAGGTCCTGCGTTTTTTAGAATGATGTAAGTGGTTTATTCAGTGGTAAAAAAGCTGGACCCTTTGCAGTGATGGCTGGAGACCCCACCTACGAGGGTCCCCCAGTTGTCTGGAATAGCCGCTCCAAATCTTCTCTGCAAAAAGCAGTGACTGTGGATCTGGATGATGATAATAGGGCAGTTGGTGATGTATCTTTCTTAATCTCTTGTAGTAATGTTTAGACGCCTTGCCTTTAAAAGCTGTTACGGTTAACTTTTTGTTAATTGCTACTAATTCTTACCTTTCTTGTTGTAATAAGTACAACTTGATTTCACAGAGTATTCAAGAGTTTGGGCTTCTATGCTGATTGTACTTTATGTTTAGTACCTTGTGGTAAACAGCTGCCTGAGGAGGAGGAGGACAAGCAGGCAGGGCGGCTCTGTGGGGGACAGTACCTTTCTATGCACTGCCTGGACGAGGCTCCTGCCAGGTGCAGTGGGTCCACCTCCCAGATTCCCCTTGGTTTCTCCCTCAGAACTGTGTCTCCTTCTGTGATTTAGTTTTGTGGGGGACTCTTTGATTTATTTATAGGGGAACTATCTAGGAAATTAATTCTTTTTTTCTTATTTTCTTGACAGTATTTTTTTTTTGGCTGCTGTTTCACCTGCAAAAGCTGAAGCCTCGCTGCATTTTTAACACTACTGGTCTTGGTGAAGTTTACCTCAGAAGCAGTGCCGGTCGTCTTGGCTTGCTGTCTGTGCTGCTGAAATAATGTAGTGGAAATGATAGCCGAGCCCAACACAGCCAGTAACCTTCCTAGCCAAAAGTAAGCCCTGGTGCCAGTTGTCTGTGAAAGTATGTTGGTAAATTAGAGTGCTGACCCTTGGATGTGTACCCTATGGGTAGGGGGCCTTACAATCTTTTCAGTGCTTTATTTGCTTCAGCGAAAATGAACCTAGTTTGGAAAAAAATGTCAGGTTCATAGTCAGTGCATGCATTCATTTCAGTGGTGAATCTGGGGTCCTGAGCGGGATGAGTGCTAAGTAATCTGTAGTCTCCCTGTTGGCATTGAGAGGAGCATTGCTTCTCCATAGCTGTTTCTGGCAGTGATACATCAAGTCTCCGTTTCCTAGTGTATTTTTCAGTCATCAGTTGAGGTGATCTGTAAGACAAACGTATTCCTGTCATTGTTTACAGAATGATATTTGGAAGTAGAACAGCAAATATAAATAAATAAAAAGTTAAATAGTTTTGGCATATCCTTTCTATTTTCTGAGAGTGAAGGTTTTTAGATGTCCAGTGTTGCATGCTTTGGACTCACTGCAGCCCAATCTGCTGAATCTTTCACTTTCTGAGCAAGTCTGCTCCAGGTCTTTTGCTTCATACTGTTTGGCTTGATGATCTTGAGGGTCTTTTCCAGCCTAAATGATTCTATGATTAAGCTCTAATGAAAGCTGAGAGATGTATTCCTGGTAGTCTGTGATGACAATTAATAGAGCTTCCTATATGTCCTTTCCAGTATGCTTCATCTGAAGCCAACTTCTTAGTTTTGGAAGTGCCAGGAAGGCACCTGGCTATTATTTAGCTGAACTTCTTGTTTTGCTTCTAAAAGATGAAGCAGTTATATTGAAAGGTATAGTTTTAAAAATCTACAGGTAGGATTCTTCCAGGAACTTGGATTAATCCTTTTGCACAGCTAAAGGAATATGTTATTTCTCTTTTGAAGAGGTAGCTTTCTTTTGAAGTGTGAGTCACTAAATCTACTCCAAATGTTTATTAAAGTGAGAAAACCAACCTCAGAAGTTCTCACAATGATATTGTGTTTCAGTACTGGATGAAGTGCTTTGCTTCCTACTTAAGCCGTCTTTCATCTCATCAGTAACACTTCAAGTGCTGGTGAAAGGACCTATATTGTGGCAGGAATGTGAGGTAGAAGTGAGTCTCTGATTTACATATGGTAGGGTATAAAGATGAAAATTAGGATGAGATAGGAATTTAATTCTCCCTATGCTTTCCTACCGATTGCTGATGGAAGCAAAATGAATTGCTGAGAACCAGTGCATGAGGCAGTGAATTTAGATGTGCAAAGATTTTTGGTATAGTGGAGCAAGGGAAAAGGAGCAAGAAAGGAGAGCAAGAAAACAGACTAGTTCAACATTTGTCAAGCCTACTATTGCAGTTATATGGTTGAAAAGATGTTAAATGAAGTTATGTAATAGGGATGGACGCAGAAGCGATCATGTCATCCTCAGCTACCTACAGTGGTTTCTGTTTCGCTCAAGAAGAAAAATGTCTTAATTCTTCTTACAGTTTCTTTAGCAAAAACTTAGTTGTGCAGATAAAAATTCCATTAAAATATCTCATTTAATCTCTAAGTAGTTTCATGGGGTTCAGTTTCTAGGCTGTAGTACCTGCAAATGTTTAAGTACCTGTGTTATGAATAACCTTTGTGGAAACATCAGTATGAAAAGGAAGGGGAAAAAAAAGAAAAAAGGGGAAATATGAGTATTGATAGTATCTGGATTTAAAAAAATCTCTACTTTTGTGTAGGTTGTCTGTTGCAGCACAAGGCTTTCTGTGACATAGCTATATGCACTAATAACCAAAACAATTCATAAGCTAAATGGCTTTCTAGTATTTAGTGCTTAGTTCCATTAGTTGACTGTTTAAAGTAGATATTTAGTCCATATGTGAAAGTTACTCTTAACTGATTTCATAACAGAGATGTTGTTTTATGTGGCGTTGTTAGCTCAACAAGAGAAAGCTGTAGCTCAGTCGTCTTCCCATTCTTGCAGGTTTTGCTGAGCTTTGATAAGTGTGCTGTTCCATATACTGGGCATTTGTTCATTCATTCACTTTGTTGAGACCTTTTTGCTCTAGGTAAATTTTGCCTGGCGTGAACTGACAATGGAAGTAGCACAGAGCCTGTAGATACCATCCGTAGTGCCATCATCCTTCAGGATGTTCTTGGGGAAAGAGAAGCATGAGTTAAAGGTTCAAAGAAATAGATTTGGGACAGAGATACTAAAATCTGTACATGATCAGACAAGTACTTGACTGAACTGTCCTGCAGCAGTTCTGATTTTTTCATTATTTAAATGTTTTAATTCAACTTGGATTCAATTATAGTTGCTGTAATAAAAAAGATATGTTTATTTTCATTGTGAGATGGAAAAAGTTGCTAAAAAGTACAGGCAAACAATTCAGGGAAATTGTTTGAGAGTGTATTGAGCGTTACGTTGAGGTATAAAGCAGAAACAGTTAACACGCGTTACCATGATGTTGACTGGCATCCGAGTTGTAGTTCTAGTGAAACAGTGCAAGTAATAACATGTTAGTCCAGCCCCATAATGTTGCATTCTGCTTTGAAGTGAAGAGTGAAATGGTTTAATTATGTAGGAGAAGCATGTCCTTGACAAACTCGTTTGGATTGTTTTTGTTTATTTGTGGTCTGTAGAAGAATTTGGGAAGAGCTAACTGGCATCAGGAAAGCAATACATATTGCTATCTCTTGCTGCAACTAGGAAGTCTTTGCTGGTGCTTGAGGTACTTAATCTCTGTGGTTCACAATTCTGAATCAGAGAAAACATTTGAAGATGCTTTCAAGTTATTGCATATAGTGTGCTGACTTAGTTGTGAACTGTAGTTTATCTCTTTTCTATGTGCAGAAATCCAAACAACTCATGTAAGGATTGATTCATCCTGAATTATTTTCCTGGCTGCCGTCTATCAAACACTGGCACGTTTTGAACTTTTCAATGACAAGATGTCCATTGAATTTAACTTTCATGTGACTTTTCTCTGTAGAGAAGTTAAAAATTTGCATAATTGTATTTAGAAATTAGATGTGTTTTCATAGAATTTTATATTTATATGGAATTTTTATAGGCATCTTTGGAAGCCTAATTCTACATCACTTATGGTGAAGTGTCTCAGTAGATTCAAAAAGTAAACAGAGGCAATGTCTGTCTGAAACATTCTTGGGAAGAACAACAACAGTGCTTATCTGATATTGATAAACCCACTGGACTTGAGCTAGCTATGCATCCATTGCACGGTTAATTCTTTATCTGAGTTAGCCAGCACTGGATATTGGAGAGCTAACTGTATCTGACAGTGTAATACACTGGGTTTTTTTCTCTTTGTAAAGCGGTCACTTGTGTTACTATACTCTCTTGTTTCACCAGTATCACAAAAATGAAAGTGACTGTGCACTCTTATATGTATTTTGCTTTTGTGCCTTCTTATAGTACAAGTCAGCTGGCTTTTTGTCCTGGCCACCATAGTTTAAAATGAAGCCACAGCAGCCAGCTACCAGTACTGGATCAGCTGCCCAAGCGGGATCCAGTTTGCCTGTTTAAACATGAACCTTGGCGAAGCATATTGTTAACATTGGGAATATCAAAAGCAGAATGGTTTCATTGCAGATAAACATATGGCTTCAGATCTCCCAGAAGATGCATCTTTATTTATGAAATTATTCTTCTATCGTATTAGCAGTGACCTGCAAATGAAAACTCTTGTGCGTCTTTTTTCTCCAGTGTGTTCTATAGACAAAGGGAAACAATTTCTTCTTGTTTTAAATTGTAGACACATCAAATGTTATTACCTTGTTTTGTCTAGAGAGCCCACAAAGTGAATGTAGACTTATGTTACTGATTCATGGTGCAAAGCTTTTAAGTCAACAAAGGCTCCCTTAAGTCAACATCAGCTTTCTGTTTCGTTTACTTACTTTCTACTTCCTTGATATCCATACTTTTGCTAATTTTCTAATTATCTGTATATCTTACAGGAAAGCAAATAGTTTGAAGAAAGCCCCAAATTTCTGTTGTACTTCTAAAGTTTGGTTTTTAGTAACAAAATGGTGTGACTTCCAAGCGATTAATTAAAAATATTAAACTACATATGTATGCTTTTATTTTCTTTTGTTGTTTGTACGGAAGCATGTGGTTCTATGTTCTCACTGCTCACCCCTTCAATATGTTTGTTACACTTCAGAGAGAATGCCGTCCATGATGAGACTGTGCCTGGCTCTGCTGTGCAGAATGGCAGCTGTGTGAGAAATGGCAACCTGAAAACACCTGTAAGTTGATTTTTAACTTTTTTTTTTTTAAATTGTGGAATTTATTTTCTGTCTGAATCAGTTGTTACAAAATTGAACATTACATAAAACAGTCACAGTTCAGTGCATCTAAAATCTAGTCACTGGATACGGCTTGACCCCCAAATTCCATGGGCATCAGAGCTTCAATGCTGGGTTTGAACAGACAGTTCATTTCAGTGTGTGTTCTTCCATAGCTGTGTATTGTGTGTGGCTGATGCTAATTTCTAGGTTGTGTGTTTACTCTGTGCGTGGAAAGATGTAGAAGAGATTTTGTGCTTGCTGTCTGTTCCTCAGAAATTACAGCTGCCACTGAAAAATGCTTTCTGGGTAGCATAGATCTGTTCAGAAGCTTTACTGTTATACCTTCCTATGCTTATGACTCATTGTTGAGAAAAAATTCAAACTGGTAAATCCTTTCTTTCGTCTCCTTCTCGTATAATTATGTTTGATAAGGCTTTATCAGCCTTCTTGAAGCTTAAGCGTTAGCACGCTGGGGAAATCGCTACAATGAGGGTAAACCAAACTCATTATTAGGGTATAATTCATGTATCTGTGAATGGCTGTTACGTGTTGCATTCTTTCCTGTGCTTTCTTTTCTTTACTCATTTCAGAGAGAGAAACGGAAGGTTAGAGAACAGTGTGAAAACATAAGAAGAAATTCTTCCAGTGGCAGAAGACTGAGCCAGCTGCAGAATGGCGAAGTGATTGAGGCAGTTACGTTGTTTGAAGTGGTTAGCATGGGGAAGCGGGCCATGCAGGTATTTCTAGCGCTGAATTCTGAGAGGAATTGGTGGAGGGAAGGTGGATAAACAGTGGTCATTTTGGTTATTTATGGTCTGGAGCATTGAAATTTTGTTCTGCTATGGCGTAAGTGGGGAAGAAACATGTTTGATTGGAAAACTGTTTAGAGCTTGGCTCTTGAAAAGAATGCATCTTCAAGAAATCAGTGAAAAAGTAGCTATAGAAATGTACAAACAAATACTTGCCTAAATCAGACTTCCAATGTCTGAACATACGAAAAAAATAATTATTTTAAAAAATATAAAAGAAGGTTCATCAGTAGAGTATTTTGGTTGTTCAGGATTCTGAAAATCAGGACTTTTTCTTTCTAGGAGCTTGGCTTTTAGCATTTTTCTATCACCTCCATTCCAATGCAGTGTGACATCAGTTTGCGTAACAGTCAGGTTCCCTGTGGATGTATAGAGTTAGCAGTTTTCTTCAGTGTGAGGAAGCCCACCTCCCCATAGTGTGTGTGTATATGTGTGTGTGTGTTAAGTTTGTGTATATGCATGGAGGTTTAAAATCAGAGCCCTAAGTATTTTATATAGGGTTATACATGTCTCCAGTATGAAGTATGTGCGTGCACAAATGAAAAGTACATTTATGTTCTGGCTGCAACACCGTAGTTTTTCCAAGATGTTTGTATGGATGGGCTTTTGCCACGCTACAGCTGTGTTAACTTCAGTAGAGCTCCCTGAAGAGCTCTGTTTCTGCTGTGCAAAGCAGCATGTGAAGGGCTTAGAAAGGCAGCAGCTTTAGTCCAGGCTGCTGCTGCTAGAATTCATTAGACCTGTGTGGTGCTGTTGGTGGATTGAAGTCCAGATGGCTTGTCCCAGCAAGCCTGTATCACATACAGGCTGTGTGCTGTACTGCCCTGGAAATGACATTTAGAGTGGTCATTTAGCTTACGTGTAATATGTGAACTATTTCAGCCTACTGCACAAGCTGTGTGCTAGAAAGAGGGGAAGTCCCAGGGACGATTGCTATTATTAATTTAATATTAATTATTAGGTAGTGCAGAGTTTCAAGGTGTTGCTTTTTTTTCAGAAAATGACACTGTTACCTCAGTGCTGGCAAGAGAATGATGTTTTCTTTTCTGTATATTAAATTTATTAAAGCTGTGGTTAATTTCCCTGTTAATAGGGAGCAAAGCATCTGTGAATGGCAGCATTGCCTATAGCAGAACTTGTGAACGAACAATTCAAGACATTGTTTTTCCCAGAAAAATGCGTGTCCTATTAGAAATGGATAAAATGGTGTGGAGTTTATTCTTACTTCTCTAATTTAATGGAGATGGAGCAATGTTAGTTTGTGTCCTTATTATATATGTCCCCAGTGGAATGCAGCATGTTGTGTTCAGCTCCTGACTAATGAGTTTCTTTAATCTGTTCTAGTCTGTAGTAGATGACTGGGTTGAAGCTTATAAACAAGACAGGAACGTGGCACTTCTAGATCTGATCAACTTCTTCATTCAATGCTCAGGCTGTCAAGGTAATTTACCCTCCTAGTAGCCCTTTCCATCATCTGCTTGCAAGAGTAGTCTGAATTGTGCTTTCCAAAATGGAATTTTTCTCTCCGATAAATCATGTACTTATTCTGTGCTGTTCATTAAGACAAACTCCAGATGGGCAGGACTAATAGCAAAGAATGGTGCTGGTTAAATTCTTTGACACTGTGCTTACAGCCTGCCAACTCTTAGAGTTGTACTTGAGCGTGGTTTGCAAGGTCATGTTTCTAAATTGGCATGTCACATCACTTTGCAGAATCCTCATGCAGGGAAGATGGTAATTAACATCCAGTGTTTCAGTTGCCATTTGTTTTGTAGTTACCTAGTATCTTTTATGTTGCTTATATCTTTGTTTGAAAACAAACAGCTATCAAATTGAGCTCCCTGCTTTGGTGGCTAGAAAACAATCTCTTGCCTCTCTTGGGGTTACTTTTACCAAAGGGGTGTGACGCTGTCTGTTTCTTAACAAACACTGAGGCACAGTGACTTCTTGGGACAATCTGCTAGCAAAATGTTTCAGGATGGCAAGTAAGAGTTTTGAGAAGACTTCTGTTAGTTTGAAACTTCTGAGTGTATTTATTGAAGCAGCTAGAATGTACCTCTTACACTTCCGTTTTTTTTCCAGGCCTTTTGACTAATGTGTCTTTCCTGGGAAATGTTTTGGAGTCTTTGATTAGCAGTGGGCAAAAACTTTAGCAAATCCTTGAAGCAAATGAATGGACAGAGCAAGTAACCATGTCAGTCAGCACAGAGCAGGTTTCTCTAACATGGATTTTGGTTTTATTCATCAGTATTTTCAACTAGAGATGAATTTGTCTTGCCATATATACATGTTGCCTGTACTGGTGTTAACAGAGAGAAAACAGAGTCTCCCTTTCCTGTTGTTTTGAAGTTTAAAATAGATTCCTCACTGTGATTTGGACTTCATTAATGTAACAACGGTTGTCTGTAATTCTTCTTTATAAAACATTACTTTTCTAGGCATGGTAACAGCAGAGATGTTTCAAAGTTTACATAAGAAGGATGTCATGCGAAGAATGACAGAGACTTTTGATGAGGTAGGCACAGCTTTGACTTTGCATGTCTTTTATGTATAAAAAGGCTCTACCTTAATAGCTGACTTGGACAGGGTTCTTGCTGCTTATCAGGAGCTGTGTCCTGTTTCCTTAATTTAAGAAAATAATTCCAATTTTCACAAGAGAAATTTGGTGTTGTAATGACCCATTTTAGAAGCAGCAGGACTTTTTTTTTTTCTACATCACTTTTATTTTCAGAGTTTTATTAGGGCTGCTGAAATGCAGTGTTCCTGGATCTGGCTTTCTCTTAGGAGTTCTTTTGAAGGTGACTTTATAGAGGAAAATATAACCGGCATTGCAGCAGATAAACAGTTCTTTTGGTGTTTGCTTGGTAGGGCCTTTTAAAAATGCTGTTCTGAATTACTAATGAGCTAATTCAAAGATTTTTTTAGCTGATTTTTTTAGCTGATTTTTTTAGCTTTTCCTTCTGTTTTACTGACTATGAATTTTTACAACTGTGTTATGTCATGAAAGAAGAAAAATGCATTTTTGATTCTTAGATAATTGTTGAAACAATAGTGAAAATCTCATTTTTTTGTGGATTGTTGAGAAAAATGCATAGTTTTACCATACTGTTTCTGTGTCTGATTGCTCCTTGGCTAATTATGCCATTATAATTTAAATTATAAAATTTTCTGCAACATGCTCAGAGTTGCTTCTGTGCTTTTTTTTTTTTCCACCTCTGTGTTTTCCACCTCTGAATTGACTTGTCAAGCAGCAGCCATCAGCTTTGCTTTAATTGAGTATCTCTCAAAGACCAGCTGCTGTAGAAATTCCCACAGAGGATGAATTTGCCAACATGGTTTTCTTAATTTGAGAAGTGTAGTAGCACTTGGGCTAATTTTTGACGGAAGTGATCTGATATGTCTGGCCACATGAATTACTAATCTGGCACTTCTTTCCCAACTAAATTAGCCCTGAATAGCATTCTGGAAGGCACTCTGGAGGGTACAAAGACATGATTATTGCTGTCATCCGCCTGGGTGTGTTACAGCTCTGTAACCTTTTCACCTGTCCTGATGGGTAAAAAAGAAGGTTATACAGTTGCCTTAGAAGCTGTATCCTGCATGCTATAAAGACAAAGTAACTTTGTTTTTGGGGCTTTATTTTGACCTTCTGCTCTAGTGAAACATTTCACTGGTAGAAAAAAGGGATGCAAAGAACAAGAAGGGCTTCTATAGGTGTGTCAGCCAGGAAGAGAAAGTCAGAGAAAACATACTCCCCCAATGAACACAACTGACAAACTGATAACAACTGATGAGGAGAAGGCTGAGATATTCAACTTTTTCGCCTCAGTCTTCAGTGGCAACCTGTCTTCCCACATCTTTCAAGTGGATGGACTACAAGGTGGGTGGGAACTAGGGGAGCAATGTGCCTCCCATTGTAAGAGAAGATCAGGTTCACAACCACCTGAGGAACCTGAACAGACCTGAATCTATGGGACCTGATGAAATGCATCCCAGAGTCCTGAAGGAGTTGGGTAATGTTGTTGTCAAGTCGCTCTCCATGATGTTTGAAGTCACAGCAGTCAGGTGAAGTCCCTGGTGGCTGAAAAAAGGGAAGTGTCACACCCATTTTTAAAATGGGTAGAAAGGAGGTCCTTGGGAACAACTGACCTGTCTGCCTCACCTGTTCCATGACCTTCCCAAGCACAGAGATCTTCTTGGAAGCTATGCTAAGGCACATGAAGGATAGGGAGGTGATTCAAGACAGCCAGCATGGCTTCACCAAGGACAAGTCTTACTTGACCAACCTAGTGGCATTCTGTGATGGAGTGAGTACATCAGTGAACAAAGGAAGAGCTACGGATGTTGTCTGTTTGGCCTTCTGTAAGGCCTTTGATATAATCCCTCACAACATCCTTCTCTCTAAATTGGATAGATATGAATTTGATGGGTGGACTGTTTGGTGGATGAAGAATTGGTCAATGGTCACATCCAGAGGGCCGTGCTCAATGGCTTAATGTCCTAATGGAAACTGATGACAAGTGGCGTCCCTGAGGGGTCCATACTGGGACCAGTGCTGTTTACTGTCTTCATCAGTGACATAGACAGTGGGATTGATTGCACTCTCAACAAGTTTGCAGATAACACTGAGCTGTGGTGTGATTGACACACCTGAGGGACAGGATGCCATCCGGAGTGACTTGGATAAGCTTGAGTAGTGGACCCATGTGAACCTCATGAGGTTCAACAAGGCCAAGTGCAAGGTCCAGCAACCCCTGATACCAATGCGGATTGGAGGATGAAGGGATTGAGAGCAGTGCTGTGGAGAAGGACTCAGGAATACTGGTGGATGAAAAGCTGGGCATGAGCTTACGATGTGCACTTGCAGCCCAGGAAGCCAACCATATCCTGGGCTGCATCAGAAGAGGTGTGAAACCAGGAGGTCGAGGGAGGTGATTCCCCGCTTTTCCTCTCTGATGAGGCCCCACCTGGAATGCTGCATCCGGCTCTGGAGTACTCAGCACAGAAAAAATGTGGACCTGATGGAGTGAGTCCAGAGGAGGGCTAGAAAAATGATCAGTGGAATGGAAGATTTTTCCCTATGGGAGCGGGCTAAGAGAATTGGGGTTGTTCAGCCTGGAGAAAAGAAGGCTCTAGGGAGACTTTACTGTGGCCTTTCTGTACGTGAAAGGGGCCTATAAGAAATACGAGGACAGCATTTTTAGCAGGGCCTGTTGAGATGGGACAAAGGGTAATGATTTTAAATTAAAAGAAGGGAGATTTAGACTAGATATAAGGAAGAAATTTTTTATACTGGGGGTGGTGAAACACTGGAACAGGTTGCCCAGAGAGGTGGTAGAAGGCCCATTCCTTGGAAACATTCAAGGTCAGGTTGTATGGGGCTCTGAGCAATCTGATTGAGTTGAAGATGTCCCTGCTCGATGGGGGCGTTTGGACTGGATGACCCTTAAAAGGTGCCTTCCAACCCAAACCATTCTATGATTCTATGAAAATGCTAAGTGATAACCCTTGTGTTGTACACTCTGTCTCTTGTTTTTTATGTTTTTTTTCTTTAATTCTAATTCTAGTGAATTCTGAAATTACTGTCTGGTTTTAGATAAACTGACTAAAAAAACCTCCTATGATTATTTATACAGAATTAAATGTTTTTAAAGACTACCTGTAAGCTTGTGTAATTTAATCTTGATATGTTATCACTTGTATTAAGCCAGCATTAATATAGAAGAAAAAGTCTGAAGGAACTATTTTTATGTTAGCCATGGTTATTAGGTGATTGAAAAAATTCTTGAGGATTCAAACAATTTCTTTTAAGGCAGAACTATGATAAGAGAAAGAGCAAGTGAGTTGTTTCCTCTGTATTTGTTTCTTTTCACATTTAGTTCTTTTTCATCTTTTTCTTAAGTAAAATAGAAACATAACTTATTGATTAAGTTAGCTGAGAAGCAGTGCTGTGTAAGACTACAGCGATTTTAAAAATATTATCGTTTGTTTTCAAAAAATAGTAGTGGAAGTAGTAATGAGTGTGGAGAACATTACCAGGCATCTGAGTATCTTGTCTTGCCTTTTGATTTATATTGTTTATTTCTAGCGTTCAGAAGATTGGAAAATTAAAGTTTTTTTTGTAGTTCTTCATTCTTGATAATTTTGTTGATTTAATCGTTGTTACTATTCGATTAATTGCAACTCTACATCCATGTACTAATGCTTCCTCCCAAGTCTCACTAGTGTTAGTGGGAAATGTTAGTGGAGTTGAATCTGTCAGGAAAGGTGAAGGGCAATAAGAAAAGATTCTACAAATACATCAGCTGCAAAAGGAAGACCAAAGAAAACGTGGGCCCACTGCTAAATGAGGCAAAGGCCCTGGTGATGAAAGACACAGAAGTGCTTGAGGTACTCAATGCTTTCTTTGCCTCTCTTTACTGATAAGACTGGCTTTCAGAAATACCTGGTCCCTGAGACCAGAGGGAAGGTCTGGAGCAAAGACTGCTTACCCTCTGTGGAGGAGGATCCGGTTAGGGAACACTTCCTTAAATGGACTGAACATATATATAGGACTATGTGGTCTGACAGAATGTACCCAGAAATGCCAAGGGAGCTGGCTGATGTCATTGCGAGGTCCCTTTTGATTGTCTTTGAAAGGCTGTGGCGACTGGGAGAGATGACCAACAACCTCCTTGGCTGCGTTAAGCAGAGCATTGCCAGCAGGTTATGGGAACTGATCCTTCCTATCCACTCATAGTAGTGAGACCACCTCTGTAGTGCTGAGTCATGTTCTTGGCTTTCCAGAATAAGAGAGATGGATTTACTGGAATGAGCCCAGCGAAGGGCCACAGAGATGATTTTTCTTGTGAAGAGAGGCTGAGAGAGTTGAGCCTGCTCAGTCTGCAAAGAAGGTGGCTCAGAGGGATCTCATCTGTGTGTTAGAATACCCCATGGGACAGAATGACGAAGGTGAAGCCGGATTCTGCTTGGCAGTGCCCAGTGAGACAGTGAGCACGTAGCCAAGCCAAGATGGGCAATGGGAACAAACTGAAATATATGAAATTTTACCTGAACACAGGAAAACACTTTTAACATGAGGGTCAGCAAAACGGTGGAACAGGTTGCCCTGGGAGGTTGTGGAGTCCTCATCTCTGAAGACAGTACAAAGCTGATTGCACATGGTGTCATCACTGAGGTGACAGACAGATTCTTGTAAGGATCCTTGGCAGAATGGTGATGGCGCTAAATGTAGTTACACTTAAAGCTTTATTTTCTTAACAGGATATTACAATTAGTATAGCACAGAATTTATGATTAATATGGCACAGGATTTTTACAAGCAGAATCAATACAGTAGTCTAATACAGAATTTAAAATACAAATTAGGTGATTACAGATCACGAATTAATACAGAATTGGTGATACAATTTAATTTATAATTTCTCATCACTTGGACCCTCTGCAGACTGGGTCAAATCTTAATATGTGGTTTGCTGTATCAATATGACAATCATCATCTAGACTTGAAAATCATATAAAATATTAGTCACTTACTCCTTAGAGGAAGCAGATGATGATGGAGGTGGCCGTGGCACTGGGGGGATCACAGGTCTCACTGTCCAGCAGCAGCTCCTGTCCAAGTTCCCCACTTAGGCCTTGCAACCACTTGATTTTATGGACAGAGCTCTGGGTGCTATGATGCTTCCCTGTTCTGTTATGGGGGTCATAACCACTACCAGGCTTCCTGGGTGCCTGAGACTTTCAAGGCCAGTAAGGAAGAGAGTAATTGGCCTGGTGTCCAGGAGCCTTGAGGCCAGTAGGGAGAGGAAAAAGAAATCTGTTTTGTTTGTCTACTTGCTTCATAGAGCCTTCAGAGCCTGATAATGGGGGAAAGGGAATGAATATGTGACTCACTTGGTGACAAAGAATGTCTGCTTGCTTCTTAAAATGGTGTTAGTTATGCTACCCACATTACCAGGGGTTGGGAGCAGGGGGTACCAGTCGGACACAACACTGGGCACCCTGCTCTGGCTGATCCTGCTTCAGCAGGTGGGGTTAGATTAGATGATCTCAAAGAGTCCTTCCCATTTTCAGTCTTACTGTGATTCTGTGGAAACTTTTACTGGCGTTGGAAGCAGAGAATGGCTTTAACATAGTTGTTGAGACATTTATTTCCTTTTTGTGGGGCATGGTATTCCTCAGTGGAGAGAGGCTTGTCTTTAGGACCATTGCTTTTTCTTTTCCCTCTTTCTTAAACTATTTTTTTTCTCTCTTCTGCTTGTCTTCTTGTGTGTTGCATTTTATTTTTTATAGTTCTTTTATTTCCTTCTCTCTCTCATTTTGTTCCCAAAATGTTTAGCAGTGGAAGAGTTTGATGCATAACTGTACAGCCAGATGGGGACAGACTGTTTGTGATGCTTCACTGAGCATAATAAAAAACTGTAGATCTCATGCCTTTTGTCTTGGAATAAGTGCAGAATTGAGGAAACATCTCTGAATCAAGTCACACTAGTGCTCACAACATTTCTTTATAAAAGCTCAGAATAGTTTTCTAGAGTTTCGTTGTTTTACAGCACCTAGTCACAGGTTGTTGGGCAGGGATAGATACTTAGACTTGCTCAGAGCCATAGCTTAGAATTAATAATGAGGATTATACCTTGTATGTGTTTGCTTATAAATGTTAGAAGTTGTCTCACTTATAGCAAGAAAACCCAGGTTTTATATTGAAGTATGTTTGCCTTCTGCCATTGCATATAAATAACATATACAGAAATGAGAAGGAATGAAATTTTTTTTCATGGATAGGATTGTATGAGCCACCTGTAAAATAAGTTGTCTTAAGTTTTAATAGTCTTTTAAACATGATGCATGGTTTATGATGCTTTAGTCTTTATGAATTAACTGTGCTGTTTCATTGAAATGCTTTTAAAATTTTATCTTATGCCTTACAGGAAACCGGGTTGCAGTACAAGAAATTCATGGCCTATCCATGGATCCTGACAGTTACTTGGCCTGTGGACATGGTAGGACTCTTAACTGTTCTCTGCAACTGTAGTGTAGCATTTTCTGTGGCTGTATTTCCTGTTTCCAGTGTAGGTGAATACATCAGAACTAGTCATCTTAAACTGTTAGTGAATGGTGATAGTGCACTTGTGAGGTCTGCTTCATCTGGTCTACAGTAGACCTCTGGTTTGGATGAACACACTCATGCTTTTGAAGTGCCTCTTTCTCGCTATTGCTGTCAAAGGGACATCAGCATTTTGAACAGACCGGTAAATGTCAAATTGCAGTGGTGTTGAAGAGTGTTACCCTTCCCTTCCGGCAAGCACTCCTGCCTGCACACGTGTATGCACACAGAGATAGTTGTTCAAAGGCTTGTTTAATCAAAACATTCTCTTGCAAACATAAATGTTGGGAAGAATATTTTGAGACTAGAAACAGCTTTTCTGTAGTGCCTTGTCCCATACAACACTTGTAGCATTGTGGGGAAGTCATCTTAACTCCTTGTTGGCGCTTCATTTTGACTTTTCTCTCCTTCCATAGGCTCTGTATGAAAGAAAGAATCGTTTCCAGCATCAGTCAGAGCAGGGGCCTCAATTGAATGATTTGAGTAGTTCTCTGGAAGAATCTGTGTAAAGTACCGAGTCTGACTTGGTTTCTGGGAGTAGAGTTGCTTTTCTCTGCTGGTTATGGAGGGAATCTAAGGGAATCCCAGGTTAGATGCCTCAGTTTAGGTGGTGGACCTATTGTGCTCTCTATGTATTTACGGTATGCGTGTTGCCATTAAACAGTATCCGAGTATGATAAACGTGGACAGTAGCAATGCTCTGAAAAAGTGAAATGTCTACCTGTATTTCTGCTGCTTTTCAGACTGGGGAGTAAGCTGCGATGATAAAGTAGGTATTTCCTGAAGTTAAAGGTTGTCTTTCTGTTGTCTGTGTCATGATCAAGGAGCAATAAATGGCCTCTGCTGGGAGCTTCCTTTTCTGTCTTGGCTCTTGCTACTAATGTTGGGCTTTGAACTGACTCTTACAACCTGACCAGGAACACATTCCACATTCCCAGTGTACTTTGGGTTGTGGACGTATCAGAGATCAGTCTGTGTTTGCATTTATTTTTCAAGAAAGTGGTGGATCCTCTGCTTTGGAAACAAAGCTGCAAGAGAAGAGCGTGAAGTAGATGAGGTTATTCTGGATGTGAAGTTGCATGTTAGAGTATGTCTGAGAAGGTGTTTGACCAAATAGTGAAGGACCAGCTGAGTAATTGTCTGCCTTCAGGATGAGGTTTTCCATAGTGAGTGAAGTTTTGAAGTTCCCTGGCTCCATTCACACCTGGAAACTCCGGAAACTTATCAAGATGCGAATTCATATTCAGAGCCATTCCTAGGATCTGTGAGGGGCAAGTGAAATAAATATTCACACTGCCTGAGGTTGCCATCCACAAAGTGTTCCCAGTGTGCTGTTCACATGTGGTGCACCATTTTGTATGGGGAGTTGTTTGAACTGCCCTCTGTCTACTTTCTTCCTGGTGGTATCAACTGTACTACAAACAGTCTTGTGGTTTCATTGTAACTTTCTTTTTGCCTAATAAGAAAGGTATTGCCTACTGTTTCTTTGGAGGTTTTCAGAGACCTAAGTGCTGATGGTATAGGTGAATGACTTGTGTTTGTCGTTAAGCTGTAGCATGTTAATCTCCTTAAGCTGGAAGTGCTGCTGAGGCAATCCTGCTCACACCACAGTTGGTTATTTTCACTTTTCAGTCACTTTAGTTTTCTCCTGAGTTTTACCACGCACTTGCAGGAACAGGAAGGACAGGGAAGTGGGAAAATGCTACTGCCTGTGGGGAAGTAGAAAACGCCAGTGCTCATGGTTTATGCTAGTGAATTTTATTTACGATGCTGTTGCTTCACATGCCCTCTCCCGCTTGTCCGTTCACAGCTACCTTGCAGACACTGCTTTCAGATATGAGCTATCAGGAAACAGTGTAGCTTGAATGAAAATAGTTTGTCTCTGTGCTTGCTTGTGACCGAGTTGCATGTCCCTACTCCGTAATAATAATCCTGAAAAAAGTTATGGGGAGGCTGAGGTGAAGCTGAGTGTCAGCATGACTCTCTGTGATATTCAGTGGGAGAGATGTAAATGGTGTGTGAAACCAAAATTAATTAGCAAGTTTTCTCTTGACTTTTCTTTCTTGTGCAGGACAATGAAGACTACCCGCTGATCAGAACAGGACCCTATTGGAAGAAGTTCAAAGCCAATTTCTGTGAATTTATTGCAGTGCTTGTCCAACAGTGCCAGTACAGCATCCTGTATGATAGCTACTTGATGGACACTGTCATCTCGTTGCTTACGGGCTTAGCAGACTCCATGGTCAGAGCATTTAGACACACAAGCACTTTGGCAGGTAAAATAACTCACAGAGTTACTGTAAATCGTGTGTTCTATTGACTTGTGTACAAACAAAATTGCTCAAAATTGAAAAGCTCTCCTTACTGGAGCAATTATTCTCTTATGCATGACAGTGCCTTCCTCCTAATAGATGTTACTGTAGTGTAAAGTGTTTGTTCTCATCTGTATCTGAATGGAATTTGAATGCTTTAGATATGGTATGTCTAGCCTAATTTTTTCTTTGTAAAGCTATTTTCTTTAATGCCTGACATGACTAACTTTAGAATTATGCGGTGTTCAGATTATTTATTTTTCAATAACAGATTTTTCACATTTTGTTATTTTCCTGCCTTCACTAATTTACAAGACGAGGTTGCATTAAATGCTTTACCTAAAAAAGCTTCCTTTGAAGAACTGCTATTCTTGTGATACCTGTGCTAAAAAGAACATTGCTTGTCATACATTTTTGTTTCATACTAAAACTACTACTTCCCCCCCCCCCCCCCCTTAAAGCCCTTTGCCTTACAAAGAACACTTAGAGTAGAATTTGTTCTCAAGTATGCTGTTTGCTTTGAAGGCTTAAAAACCCCACTTGAAATCTATGTAGACCATCTAGTGATCCTTAAAGATGTGAATTTTTGTCAATGCGAGTAAAGTGTTTATATTCCCTGTCTTTTATGAACCAGCTTCACTGTTTTGTGGGGTTGTTTATTATTTGTTACTGAAAATCACCAGTTCCACAGCTCTAGATTCTTCTGCAGAAAAATCAAAATTAAATGAACTAAGAAGAGAGTTGCCCAGTAAATTACTTCTCTGACTAGAACTCTGGCCAAAAGTTGTAAATCACCAGTAATATCACTAAATAGTCCTTTTTGGTTATTGTCTGCCTTTAAAATAAACACTATAATAAAACAAATTACTATAATCTAGTGGTGTTCATATTTTGGACAGTAAACTGGATTTGGCTAACCATATCGTTTTTGTGGTAAAATGGTGAATATATCAATGCTACATATTTCTTAGCTAAGCTAAATATTTCGGGTTTGTTTCCTTTTTAGCAATGAAACTTCTGACAGCAGTTGTAAGTGTACATCTGAACCTTGATGTCAACAAGCACAACGCTCGAAGATTATATGAGGTGGAAAAGAAGAGAATAAGCGGCAAGAGGACCAGTTACAGACTTGAACAGCTAGAGAGGAAAAGGAAAGAGGTTAGGCAGGTGTCTTGTATGAGATATGTGTGAAAAAAAGAGGGATTGCTGACAGCTAGCTTTTGGTCACTGCAGTTCTTTGAGGTTCATATGTTTATCTAAGGCATGGTGTAGAGCAGTTGTGACTGGCTAGATTAATTGGGACAAAAATGACTAAGCTATTAACTACCCTATGTGCTGTTAACTTGTGATATCTCTCCTACTAACTGCTTCTCTAAATTGCCATCATTAGCCCTTGATCTCTACAAATATATGGATTTACACATACATGGAATTGCATCAGTAGCTCTGGTGTTTTGGGAGTGCAGTTTTTGCATACGTTTATACAAATTACAAGCCAAAAATCTTAGTTCCTGAACTGAATGTCAGTGAATGAAAAAGGACACAGGATAACTAGTCTCTGTATAAGTAATGCATTGTAAAAATGATTGTAACTGCAGGGGTGACCTATATCTCTCTTGCTCTTCAGTTTCTGTCATTTCTTCCCTGCTCAGACAGACAGCTCCTTATCAGCTCCCAGAGACAGGCCTATAACTGTAAGAAACAATTCTGGCTTGAGGGTGGAGGTGATGATGTGTGAATGTCAAACATCATCCTTCTCTCCTGACCTTATAATCAGTTACCTTTGTTCTGTGCTTTGGATGTCCATGAACTTCTCCATTTACAGAAACAACCCCTTTTTTGTGGGAAGGAGTGCTTAGGTGATACAGGGGGTTTTAGTGTCATTGTAAGTCTGATCGTATTGGAAAAACAGAGGAAAAGTGTGTGTTGGAGATAACCCAAACTTGTCACTTTTCCTGATGCTGTTGATGAGAAAATATTTTTATTAAGTGACCTTGATGGCCAGAAGTTCAGAACTAGATTTTGGTTAAAATACAGGCTCACTGTGGAGTAGGTGCATTTTGAAAATTGCCTTGTCTGCCTTTCTTCCATCTCTGTTCAAGTGCATAAAAAGAGAATTTGGACCTATATGTGAAGACTTCTTAATAGTTGTGCTGTATCTTTCTGTGTATTGATAGGTCAAGGCTTGCTGTATTGCAGAAGTACCTTGTTGTCCAGGCTAGCAGTTGGTATCTAATAAACCTTTCATCAGGATATAGCTTCAAAAAGTCCAATTGCTTGTGTAGATACAGACCGCTTCTTTTACTTTGGTACCATGTGTAGATGCTGGCAGTTTGCACGACAGTAGCGCTATAAGTGCACTGACGCAAATTTTACATGTGTAGGGAATTGTGGGGCCAATATTAACTTTCAGTTCTCTTTGTATTTCAGTATGAGCATAAGCTTCTAGATATACAGAACATGATGAATGCTATTTTCAAAGGGACATTTCTAACTCGTTACTGGTAAGAATAAAAATAAAGCTGTATCTGCATTCCCAAGAAACTCCTGCTTATGTTGTCCAGATACCAGAATCAGGTTGAAAATCCTAGAGGCACTGATGGTATCAAGGGAAGTGTAGCAGCTGTGGTATTTGCAGCCACTGTAAAGTAGTTATTGTAAAGAATTTGGGATCAAAAGGACCTCTCTTAATTGTGTTTCTTAAGTTTGTCTTACTGTATATAGAGCAGGGCATTTATGATTGAAAAGATAGCAGAATTACAAAATTATCATTGCATGAAATATTTGTAGCTAAAAGTGGCCTAATTGTTGATTTAAGACTAACATGGAACATAAATATGATTATATTCGTAGTATTTTGGATTATACATGTTTCTGCAATTCCAGAAGAATATTGCAAATAATATAATTAATACATATTAGGCATTTTTAATGTATTAATATTACAATTTTATAATTTCACAGTGATGTTATCCCTGAGATCAGAGCAACTTGCATTGAAGAAATTTGCAACTGGATTAAAACATATCCAGATGCTTTTTTAAATGATAGCTACTTGAAATACATTGGGTGGATGCTGTATGATAAGGTAAGTTTCCATTTTTCTGCAGGGGACAGTAGCTGGGATTTTTTTTTTTTTTTTTTTAAAGAATCCTAATGTTTAAATACTTGAGAGTAGAGACTGCATTCATACAAAGCAGAAATTGCTTTCTTTCCCATTTCAGGTTTTATTTTTAAAGCCATTGTAGCACTAAACAACAGAGAATGTTTTTCCCAGTTCTGCAGCAGTGTCCCCCCCCCGTGTGAGCAGTTATCACAGAATGGTTTTTGTTGGAAAAGACCTTTAAGATCATTGAGTCTAACCATTGATCCAGCCTTGCTAAGTCCGCCACTAGGCTATGTCCCCAAGTATGACATCTACTTGTCCTTCAAACACCTCCAGTGATGGTGACTCAAGCACCTCTCTGGTCAGTATGTTCCAATGCTTGACAATCCTTTCAGTAAAGAAATTCCTCCTGATATCCAACTGAAATCTCCCTGGGCACATCTTGTGGTCATTTTGCCTTGTTCCGTCACTAGCTACCACAGAGAGTAAGCTAACCTCCTCGCTACAACCTCCTTTCAGGTAGTTGTAGAGAGCAATAAGGTCTCCCCTCAATTTCCTTTTCTCCAGATTAAACAACCCCGGCTCCCTCAGCTGCTCGTCATAAGGCTTGTGCTTTAAACCCTTCTTCAGCTTTGTTGCCCTTCTCTGGACACACTCCAGCATCTCAAAAGTCCTTCTTTTTATATGCTACCGAATTGGAAGCTATTACTGAATTGTAAAATGGCCTGTATCCTTTGAGCACAGGCAGTGTTAAGTGTTGAGTAAAGTTCTGCATTTAGGTTTGACAGCTACATTTAAAATTTTCTTTTGTTTTATAAAAAAATGAACAAGTAAATATTGCCTATAGTAAAACTGTCTTCAGTATTGCATTTCTCATTTGGAATTATATGGATATAGAAAATATTTACAGAAACTCTAGTTATTCCTGAAATGTTTTCTCTTTGTCCTTATATTAAGTTTGTTTTTCTCTTTTTCAGTAGAGGCACATCTAAAAAATGAAAAAAAACCCAACCAAAAGAAAACAGTAACTCAAAAGTATGCATTTTGTCGTGCTTCTAAAATGTATGAGAGATTTTAGGGAGATAGGAATATTTATTGTGAATGGATAATTAACGAAATTGGTACACTGTACTTCTGCAGGCCACCTTTAAAAGTGTATAGATTCTGTGTAAATTCTGAAAAGTCCTGTTTTGAGTCAGCTTTAGGTAGTTTGTGTTCTGTGAATGCATTTGTAGTTTACCACAAAGCCAGGAGAGGGAGCACAAAGCCTCTTGCTTCCCTCTGTTGCACCCATTATTGTAAAGGTAGTATTTAGATTTTCAGAGCAACAAATCTATCAAGAACTGTCATCTTTTCCTGCATAAATTTTATCTGATCAGAATATCTTTTCAGTATATGTTCAGTTGGGAGAATTCTCAATTGAAAAAGTCATTTCTGAAGATGTGTCTTTATTCCCAGTGCTGTACAGTGAAAATTAACAGCTGGTGTCTCAGATTAATGCACATAGCTCATCCAGTGTCATTTATCGGGAACTGGAAATCATTGTTTTTCTAGGGCTTATTATCTGAAAGCAATGCAGATCAAGAAAATGAGAAAAAGTGAGCAGTCTTCCATATTCCACATTTGGTCGAGGCCTTGTAGGGTGCCACTACTGGTGGTTTCAGTCCCAGCAGCTTTGCTTTGTGATTTGCAGCCACTGTTAAATTGCTGGATTCCAAAATGAGAGCAGGGCATTTTTGACAGCAACAGGGGCAGCAGTGCTTTTATGTACGTCTGAATGTTATTTCCCACTACTCCTCCCTAATAAGCATTTCCATCCCATCTTGTTGGGGATGGTTGGCGAGAAACTGATGTCTCCCAGAGTCAAATTGCTTTTAGAATATAATGTAGAGAAGTTAGCCAAATAATTTAGGCCCCAGAATGGATCAACCACAGAAGTATTCTAATGGTGGGAGAAAACCTGGCTAGGATCATCTACAGTTCTGTAAACAGAGAGTTCAGTCATTTGGAAGGCTCTAAAGTGGAGAGGGTTGGGGGAAGCAAGTACAAAATTATTCAAGACAAAATTTTGTCTTGAATGTCTTGTATTTGAATATAGTCATTCTTTCTTCCCCATGAAAAACCATTTTGCCATAATACCCTGATATGAAACATAATATTTTTATGTGAAAAACTATTATTTGCTGGGTGCAAGAAGATACTCCAATTTAGTGGTCATATGATCAGTATTGCATATTAGGGTCTCTTTGGTCCAGTAAGAGTTATGGCACAGTGCTAAAAAGATATGTTTTTGAGTAGTCTTTATTTGCCTGCTAGAAATTATTTAACTTTTTGTGTTTGAAGACCAAGCAATAGTTGATACTAAATCTCATAGCTGTGTGAATTTGAACATTATATGTAAGTCCCATTGCCTATTAGTGCGTTTGTGAAACCCAGGCTCCTAAGTCGTGCTCAAAGATACTAATGTTCTTCCAAGGGAGTATATAGCTACTAAATCAGCATCCAGATCCAGTCAAACCAGTGTTGATCTGAGCAGCAGGTGTTGAAGGGAAATGCTGTGTAAAAAGTTCAAAGACCAGAGAAATAGACAATGAAGTGTAAAAATGGAGAAAGTGGAAGGCAGAACTAAGCGGACAGGAGGGCAAAGACAATGTAGATGCACACTTGTGACCTCCTACCTTGTTAGACTGACTTTGTCTAGAACTTCTGGGCAAATTGTTGAAGTTTTCTCGTTAGACTACGAAGAACACCCAAAGAAATCTTGTGGAAACAGGAACTTGCTGTTGAAATGAACTTCTGTGTCCTGACTATGTGATCCTCCTGTCAAATATCAGGGAATTGAAGGGGTTTTTAGTTTTGCCTCTCATTTAACGTGGCTATAGAAATTGATTCTATGGCTGTGGCTACTTCTGAAATACTTCTTTCTTCAAATGGTAATGTTAACATAGTGGTTTTCTGCTCCACAGGTCATCTCTGTGCATATGGACTGATTTTTTTGAGGGGGGAGGGCAGTTTTTTAAATTGCTTTACCTTGACAGGACAGGTAAGGTAGATTGTCTTTGTTATTCGGGAGTAATTGAGAAGCAGACCTAGTTTCCCCAATTTATTATTTGGGGAATGTTAAGGAGAAAAATAAATGACCCAGTGACCCCATCAAATCATCTGTGTCCCAGCCTCAATTTATAAGGCTTTTTGAATGGCCCCGTCTTTGTGACAGTGATGAGGCTGGAATCTCATTACTGAACGCATGTCTAAGCAGTGCTGGAGCTCAAGAGCTCTAGGAGGTCCCCAGAGCAGTGGACAACTGTCTTGCTGATGTTTTCTGCCAGTCTGTGTGCAGATCAGGGTCGAAATATACTATGATACAGCTGACGCGTGTGTTCAGTGTGTTCAGGGTATCCTGAAAATGTGCTTATGGAATTCCCCTTCACTTTATCACAGCTTTGAAAGACCAAACAGGCAGACATTTTGTAAAAATTAGAATGGTAGTTCTGGCGAGGGGAGTAGATGACTGGGTGTTTTTTCTTGCCTACATGAATGTCAAAAGGAGCCAGAAGTAAGTAGTGAGGTAATTTTAGAAGGATACGAAGTAATTTTGAATGATCTAGAAGCTATGAGGAGTGATGAATCTAGAAACAGAGTGGTGGTTGAGAAGGAGAAAATGCAGCTGAAAACAGGAAAACAGCAGAGCTAATTGTAGTGGAAGTAGTTATTTGTTCGTAATTACTAGGGTTGATTTTCTCAACACTTAAGAGAAGCATATACATACACATTTATGACTGAGAGCTTTTCAGTGGGAACAGGATACGTTAGGAGGCAGGTGGTGTAGTTTAATGTATTAGACTTTATATCTGCAGACCTACGCTCGAATGCCACCTGACTGACAAATGCAAATGACTTTACTAGCTGCGTACCAGGGGCTATACAACCATCCAACAGATCATAGAGTCATAGAATGCCCTGAGTTGGAAGGCAGCCACAAGGATCATTGAGTCCAACTCCTGTCCCTGCATAGGACAACCCTAAAATTCACACTGTGTGTCTGAGGGTGTTGTCCACATGCTTCTTGAATATTGTCAGGCTTGGCACCATAACTGCTTCCCTGGGGAGCCTGTTCCAGTGCACCACCATCCGCTGAGTGAAGAACCTTTTCCTAATGTCCCAACCTAACCCTGATGCATCTTCCTCCCATTCCCTTGGATCCTGTCGTTGGTTACCAGAGAGAAGAGATCAGCGCCTGCTCCTTGTCCTTCTTTTGTGAAGAAGCTGTAAACTGTAAACTTCAGCTGTTCCTCATATGACTTTACCTCTAAACCCTTCACCAACTTTGTGGCTTTTTTGTTTGTTTGTTTGTTTTTTCCTTTTCCCCAAGCACAAATGCAGTCCCTTTTTGCAAGCAAATAAGGTACTGGTGGCAGCTGGAGTCAGGATAGTAGTGCATTGGCTGAGCTGAGTTTGTGCCAGTGTGCAGTGGTGGGTACCAATCTGGGATAAACCGGTTTGTGAGTTCTACGCTGTGGAGCCCTTCTGGCTGTGGGAAGCAGTGTGCGGGGGCAGCAGCCTCTCGGACAAGGCCTTTAACTTTAATTTTAAAATGCAGTATAGAATATGTACAGCTGGTGTGTCATGGGCAGATCGGAGAGCAGTACTTATTGTTACCTGTCAATCTTTCCTTTTGTATTTCTAGCAAAAAGCTGTCTTGAGCAAAACTGTTGGTTGCTGCTGGGTATCGTCCTTTGCTTTCCATCTAAGCAGGTTAACAGGAACTTGTAGTAACAGATAGCCTGTGTGTAGGTGGTCTCCTTTCTTGGGTTTCCCTGATTATTCTTACTGCTATTGTTAGCAAGAAGAATTGAGGAAGAAATACAAAGAGAGTGATTCAAAGCCTGCAGTTAATTTAACTGTCTCTGCTGATATCCTTAGCATTGTAAATTTACAGAACACTGATTTTTCTGTGTTAGATGCTCAACATGACTTTCCTAATGCCATTTAGGAGAGGTGTAGGAATAAGCATAAGATAATATAAAAGCTGGATAAGGAAAAGATTTCTTTTTGAGGCATCTTTGAAGCAGCAGTGCTAATAGTGTGAAACGACACTTTGCAAGGATAAATATGTTTTGCCTAAATTAACTAAATAGGCCACACTTAAAGCAACCCCTTTCTTAGAAAGCTTAAGATTCAGTTTTCTAGTGTAAAACAGAAATAAGCTTTGCATGCAAAGCCGATTTGTCAGTGTTGGCTGTAAAGTGTATAAACACATCTCCTCCTCATGTCTGCATGAAAGACTTTTCACACATATGGAAAAGCTATTCTTCTTCAACCAGCTCAAGCCCTACAGCTAGGCATGACATTTAACACTGTATCTGCAAGAACCCACAATGATAAGCCAGTGCATTTCTAAGATGTACCTCTTTGTCTGGGAATCTTATAGAATTTCTTGGAGTCCTTGTCTATGTTTAACAATTGTCCAATTCAAATGTTGAAAGGAAGCAAGAGAAGTCTGATAGTATGGAGAAGGACTGGTTGTATTAAGTAGGTCATTCATACTCTTGTCTTTGTATCTTTAACAGATTAGCACAATTCCACCATCCTTTGCATTCTGTTGCTTTTATTTACTGTAAGGTCTGTGAGAGTTTCTTTGACTCTTAAGGAACCTGACACAAACTTTGATGTCACCTTTAAGTTTGACTCTCTGCAGGGTTCCTCTGTGAGTGTGTGTGAGAGGCAGAGAAGCGCATGCATACACACAAACAAAATGGTACAGATATCACTAATCACGGTGATGAAGCAGGATTTGAGTAGTCTGCTGTAGGCAGACTCTTATTTACAGTAGTAAATAAGAGTAGTGAACTCTTATTTACATAATGTAAATGACAATAGTGGAAAACATTGAAAATACGTGTTTTTTTACTGTTATCTGATTTCTCTGTCTTGTAGCAAGCTGAAGTGCGGTTGAAATGTCTTCTTGGACTGCAGGGAATTTACAGCAAAAAAGAACTTGTTTCCAGGATGGAACTCTTTACTAGCAGATTCAAGGTAAATCAATTACTGTTTTGCTATTTTTCAAGTTTGGGTTGGGTCTGATACAGGGTCTAATGTTTTGTTCAGAGCTGAACTTCGCACTCCCTTGACTGACAGGAGCTTGGAGTACTGCAGAAACAGCCTGCTTGACTGAGTGGATGAAGAAGTTTTGCAGAAATGTTTCACTCTTGTTTCTATGGAGTTTTCTGTTTCACTTTCGTTCATGCACAAAATGGTGTTGGCATGCTCTGTGGTCAATTAGCTCCCCCATTTGTCCAGAATGGCCTGGATTTTTTTACTGGGTCTTTAGCAGATAACAAAAAATGTCATACTTTAAAGGTCCCCTTTTTTTCCTGCTCCCAATAATGGGTTAACCCTATAGATAATTGGCTGACCATGTATCACAGTGATGTGGGAATGGTGCTCTCTTGATCCACCACGACTGTATGAATCTTGAAGAAGGATCCCTTATGTCCTTTCTGAACAAGTCAGGTGGTACGCTGTAATTTTTAGAGCTTGTTCTGTGACCACACAGACGATGTATGCTGCCTTTATCCTATTTCAACATCCTGACTCATTTAAGAAGAAAGCCCTTTACTTTTTTTAATCCTACTCTGGTAATGATTTTGTCAGCTACTCTTATCCCAATGGGGCTGCCTCCTTAAAAGCTCAAGGTGCTGCATTTTTATCTCAGTCTGTCTGAATCAGCACATAATCAATGCCTGCATGTGGTGGTAATTAATTTCCTTTTTGCAAAAGGTGTAGGGCTTACCTGTATGTCAAAGTAGTTGCTGATAGTAAAAAATACCTATAGCACATTCTCAAAGAACAAGGAATAGATTAATATTGGTATCTTAAGAATAAATTATTCAGACTGAAACTTGGCTATCTAAGATTAACACATTTTAAACAGTTATGTGGTAGTCCTTCATCTTTCTGTCTAATAGAAGGTTGCTGTGAGCTCCGTAGCCACCTGCAGGATTGTTATTCAAAGACTGATGAAATAGCTCCAGTCTGTACTTCGATCTTCCTCTGTGTGGAGAACGCTATATAGATGGATTATTGCATTACTTTATATCCCCCAACTAAAAAAAACCTGCCCAAACACAATTCCTTTCCCTCTAAACAAAAGAAATCCAAACAGCTATGCACAAAATACAGACTGATCTGGAATCTTTCAAAGTTTAAAACATGCTTTCCCAGTGATGGGAAATGTAATCACGTAACCATCAATCTGTTTCCCATGAGTGGGAGTTTTGCATGGTCCCTCTGTTTCCCCTGAGTGTTCAAACTCAGGATTTGTGGACTTCCACACCTTGTAGCTGGGTTGTGAGAAGAAGGGAGGTGCAAAGTAAAGTGAATCTACAGATTTAGAAATTAGATGTTAAGCCAGAAAGATGTTAGTCCCAAAACAAGCAAGTCCAAAGGTTTAATATACCTTAAAGGTGCTGTCTGCACTGAGAAGTGCAGGTTCTTGGGTACATATGACAGGGAAATTTTCACTGTTTTCTGAGGTGTTTGCATGTGCACCAGTTTACAATATTGAATATTGAATTCTGGGGGTCAGGAGTATTGCTGCTATTCCGTGAAGTACCTTCATGACTCAAGTCCTAATTGTCTTTCCAGCAAAGCATTGGCTTCTGTAACATGTAGGTACAAGCACTTTATTGTTGATAGGGGAAACTGGTTAATATAATGCTTGTAATTTGAGTCTTACCTTCATTTAACATCCTGAAGTGCCAGTAGTAACATCTTAGAAACAAGTTGTCAGTCACTTTTAATTTGTAGACTGTAGTTGATTTCTTGTGAATGCATACATTACATCTATAAAAATATCATATTACTGCATGATTAATTCAGTTAAAAAATTAACATGCTGTTAATTTTCAGGGGCTGGGGAACTATGTGGTAGTAATCAAGTTGCCTTATGTCTCTTAGGAAATAGCTGATGAAATAAAAATAAATCTCTGCTTTGCTAGTGTAGATGGTCTAGCTGTAGCAAAAATATATGTTTATTGAGAACAAACCATGTTACATCTTTTTATTGTCATTTTACATCCATTAGGAGCGAATTGTGTCCATGCCTCTGGACAAGGACCATGAAGTAGCAGTTCAAGCCATGAAACTCTTGATGCTTATGTCACAGTAAATAATTTCTTTTTTAATTTACTGTATTGTTTTAATGGCAACAAGATCCAGATAAAATCCTGATGAATCTTCCTGTAACCAGATACATGCTGGGAAACAGTTGCTCCTGGCAGGATATGAGTTACAGTTAAAGCTGCTCAAGGCATGGCATTTTCCTTCTGTGGGAAATACCAATGTTAAGAAAACTCTTGTGCTAAGATTCAATATGAAAACTACATTTTATTATCTTTATACTTCCCTCTGAAAGGAAATTCCACGTTTCTATTTTGGCTTCTCTTAAATAGAGCGTCCGTCTGCTTGTCTTGGGCGAAGTCCCTACCCCTTTCTTCTGTCTCCAGGTTGCCAGGCCTTGACCAGGAGCTCAGGGAATTCTGCTGTCTTCCCTGTCTCCCCACCTGATGCAGGAAGCCTTTAGTTTTGAGGCTGTTGGTAGAATTCAGACTTGCAGATTCTTGGCTTCATGGCAGAAAACTTGGGAGCTGTTGAGCCCACAGCAGACTGTCTGAGAGAAAATGAGCAAGTGTGTGATATCTTGGTTTTGCTGAAGTGGAAAACTAATGCAAGAGTTATTTTCTTGGGTAGTTACCCACCAGCCATAGATTTGGTAGGATAATGGCAGGCTGAAAATGTGGGGGAGAGCTAGACTAATGTTATAGAATTATATGAATACTCTTCTGTTACATCCTTGAGCAGCATGTTTATTTTAGAAATGGCTATATTTTCAAAACATGTGAAGAATAAATTCTCTGTCCCTCTTTTTCAATGCTAAATGAGAATAAAAAACCCACTGCATTTCGTTGTAAACCCAGTTGAGATGCTGGGACTCAATGAGTGCCTCTTCTGTCTCAGAGTGCAGGTTGAATTCTGCTGATGCAGATGCTTACTTCCATGTACAGCGTAGCTCATTGTCCAAGAGCCTTGTGGGATTTGCTTTCCTGTTTAAGCCAGAAGTATTGATCATTGATAGAGGATGATATAAACCTTAATAGACCAGATAATACAGTATTGTAGGTATTTACATTCATTTTCAAATACGTTTGTATATTGAAGTGCTGTTTTATAGTCTGATCTCCTGTCTCCCTTCACACTCCATTGATCTGAGTGGCATTTTTCTAGGCCTTCTTCAACGCACACATCAGAACAGCATATGATGCTGTGATCATAGTGTGCTTTTCTGAAGGGAGTGCCATTGTCTGGGCCTCGCTAGTATAGCAGCTAGGGTTATATTGTTTCTGTGTTTACAATGCCCATTTCTACATCTCTTGGTTCTCCAGGATGTGTAGCTATTGGAAATAAGCACAGTGCTATGTCTGTGTGTGATGCTTGCCTGTGCTAGGAGGAGCAGCACACCATTGTTGCAGTACAAAGATGCTGTTACTCCAGTTGTCACTGCCCTTGTTCTGCATCTGAACTAACAAGTGCTATATTGGCACTGCAGCTGTTTATCTTCTCTGGCTTTATTATAAGGAATCATGTTCTCATTAATGCAAGCTGCAGCTATAAAAGTTTGATCAACGTTTCTTTTTTCCCTGAAGCAATTTTTTCCTAATTTTTCTTAAGTATGATTTCCAATGTGACTAAATGCCTTCTAAAGTTTTCTGAATGACATTTTTCCATCATAAAATGTAGTTTTCATAAGTATAATGAATAAATTTTGAAATTGTTTTTAATTAGGCTGTGTGGAGGCCTAGCAAATGCATGCTTCTCTTTCTTTTTGCTTATCTGTTGCATAGCCATCCTCCTTTCTGCCCACTTCCCCCCCCCAGTTGCTCCGAGCCCTACTGATTTGGCTTAATTATTGGAGTGATGAAAGTGGGAATTGGGGACTTGATAAGCAAATTCAATGACAGCTCTTCTCTTCAATAAGACTGGTACTGACAGGTCTATAAAACCTGTGTGAGGAGAGTGCCAACAATATAGACGGTCCCATGTACAGTCTCCTTAATAAAAGCCTGCATCAAGATGCTTTTTTAGCAGGGGAGAAGCCTATGCCTTAGTACCTACAGTAGCATCAGAAAGGACTTGCTGCTTGCGTTGCAGAAGCAAAGATGTTTTAGGGTTGTTGTATTTCAGACAGGTGCATCTCATAGCTCAAACCCAATATCTGGATACTCAATAATAATGCTGTTTGATACATGGGATAAAGCGTGGAATGGGGCTGGAGACAGCAACTCCCCTGCCTTTAAGGAATAATAAATGGTATTGCATAAATGGAACTTTTGCTTGTATGCACTGATGTAAAATTGTTTTGCTGCTTTTGTCATGCTGTATTGGCTTTTCTGTGGGTGGCTCATTTTTGTCATCTACAAATTTGGCAGCTGAATTCTAGTTTCCTACTTTGCATCTTTAGTGAGATGTGAAAGACCTTTCAGATCAAATTTCTATATTTAAAGCTATGGCAAGAACCTTTATCTCATGAACTCCCTATATGTGATTTGGAATCATGGTTATTTTTAACAAATAATATGACTTTAACTTGTCAGGTACTGATCTTTAGAACATATTTCTAATCTTGGAATAAATCTTTTGTTGTTTCTTGATGTGCTGGCAAGAAGCAAGGCCGGGAGTAACTTTTTTCCTCCACTTAGTCCATTGGGAGCTCTGTGACTTTCTTGGGGAAAGTTTACTGCATCAGTAACTCTATTTTACTGGCTTCCATAATTGTCTTTCGGGTGAGCATAGTAAGAAGACCTCGTTGCCAAATAATTATTTTTATGATGCTTTACAGATAAAGTGGAGCTGTGCTCTGTGTGTGTCAGTAACAGCTTTGACCATCTCCTAATCATCACTGCATTCCAGTCCTGTGCAGTATGCATTGACTACTCTGTATATTACTGGCCCATAAAGCTGCTGTTCTGGCCTTCACATTCTCTCTGTTCCTAGCTAGAGAGGCCGTGCAAGCACCAATCTTTCCAATTCACTTAGATGTCTTGCATTATTCAAAAAAAATTCAGTGCTGATTCAAAACCCTCTTGCTATGCATATGCCTATTTTTTTCAAACCCATATTTGTATTTTCATCTTGTCTGTCTTTGTGAGCTGAGATCTTTTTCTTCTTGTTTGTTCCATGTTGTCTCAATTGAACGCCAAGGTCTTTTGGCTACTAGATTCTATTTTTACACAGCGTGATGTGATCCTCAAACTGAAATGAGCCTATGAGGTTTAGCATAATAGAAATTATTAATGCTACTGAATTATGCATAATTGTTAGCATTAATGTTGCAAAGGATCTGGGAGGGAATAGAACTAGGAAGGAAATAATAGGGGAGAAAATGAGTGACAATGAGAGACCAAGGAATCTTACTGAAAACATTGCCCTTTAGGAGGCAAATTAGTTTAGTGTGCCTACTGCCAGACAATTCTGTTCACTTTTCTGTGCTTAACTGCTAAAAGAGCAGAGGGAATTTGGAAAAGAGCAGTAAAAGTAATTGGGTAATTTTAATAGTTGAATGAGGGAAGGTTACAAGTGGTGCAGGTAGGGGCACAGATTTACAAATAGCTTGAATATTTAAATAGCAAAGGGGAAAATTTCTTCTTATTGCATTAGTTAAATGTAACTAGAAATTAAACTGAGTTTTAAACACAAAACTCTGGAGTTTGAGATCTGGAAGAGCTGCCGCAGTGAGAACTGTGAGTATATTGCACTCATTGGGGACTTCATATAAATAAAGAACTATTTAATGCAGCTGATAAAGACATTAATTCTTAACCACAGTGCTTTGACAGTGGTCAGTAGAGTTAATCCAATTTAAAGGTCAAGAAACTGAGTCTTGTAAGTTTCCCAGTGTCCTGCTTAGCACAGGAGGCCCCAATCAAGTAGGAGGTTATGTCACTGTTGTGCTTAAAAATCTCAGTCTCCCTTCCAATTCTCAACTGGACTGGGAAGTGTGTTTTAGTTTATAGAGAGGGGGGCTACACCGTAGAAGAGACTTGAAAACTGGATTTGGCAAAGGATGCCATGGCAAATAATATCTGTTACTAGATCTAGTGATAGATATAGATGTCTCATGACAAGTAATTCAGCGTCAGCAAAGTGTTATTTCATAGCTAAGCCATGGACTTTGGAGGAGATGTAGACATTTATTAGGCAAATGCACTGTATTCAGTAAAGTTAGTCAGATGAGCCATTGCACAGAAAAAAAGTTTATTGAAAGCTTAAATGCTGTTATAAAAACAGTTTTCATGTGATTGTAAAAGAATAAGCTGGAGAGAGAGACACTTGCTTTGCATACAAATAAGGAAATTATCCACCTTTGGCTTAGTGGCTTTTAGGAAAAATAAAGCAATATCATCCTGTAGCTGGTATAAGTAGTATGTGAAGCAGTGAAGCAAATTATACTGCACAGTTCTGATTTCTTGCATCCATAACATGCTTGTAGCAGATTAAGTGCTGTCAAAAGGGAATGGCATGGAGCTCCTCACAGCTCCTCTGTGATTTCTTCAGATCCAGCACACGTTTATTCAGGTGAAGGTATGGTAATGTTTTGTCAAGCTTACTCTAAACAAAACAAAAGCAAAAGTTCAAAATGGAACAAAAGCATGTGCTTTCTTCTCTGCCTTCTCTTTTCCATCTGTTTCTCAGGTTTATGCTTTCTTGGACATTACCTTCAGCAATTTTCTGCCGTCATGTATCTCTATTCAAAGAACCTCAAGATCCATTCTGAAATCTTATCTTTCCTGTCTGAAGAGCTAACATGAAAAAATAAGAATTGTATGTCTTCTAGGGTAATGTTTCTTAACCAAAACAGGACATCATAGATGTGTGTTGCAGCACAATCATAGAATTACAGTGTATTGCAACACGCTAATCTTATTTTAAAGTGGATAAATGTTATATTGTAGTGGCAGCCATGACAAGCTGTGAGAGTTGGGGTTGTTCTGCCTGCAGAAACGAAGGCTGTGAGGAGACTTTGTAGTGGCTTCCGGCACATGAAGGAAAGCTGAGGACGGACTTTTTACAAGGGCATGTGGTGATAAGATGAGGGGGTGTGGCTTTAAATTGGAAAAGGGAAGAGCTAGATTAGACATTAGGAAGAAATTCTTCATAATGAGGGTGGTGAGGCACTGGCACAGGTTGCCCAGGGAAGTTGTGGATGCCCCATCCCTGGAGGTGTTCAAGGCCAGGTTGTGTGGGGCCTTGAGCAGCCTGGTCTAGTGGGAGGTATCCCTGCCCATGGCAGGGGGGTTGGCACTGGATGATCTTTAAGCTCCCTTCCAACCCAAACCACTCTATGATTCTGTGTTATCATCTCTTGAACACCAAAATGTCATCAGGAAATACCTGCAATGACAGCAGAGTAGAAAGATGGAGATACCAGAGCAGATTAGCTGATTTTTCTTCTTAAAAAGTTTTATTTCCAACATTAGAATACTTTCAACACGTATTTTTTGTTTGACAGTGTTTAGTGCATGAATACTGTCTTATAATGTGTTTGCAGATTTGGATGTTTAACTTGAATTGATTTCAAGTGCAAAATTATCAGGGTTTTTTTTTTTATATTGAGATGCTATACCTGGGGTTCCCAATGTCCCCATAATCTGTGCCAGATCTTTCCCTGCACAGCCATTAAAAGCAAAAAGAATAAGGTAGCAAAACTTTGAAAAGTGCATCACATCCATTTTTATTTTCCTGTCGTGATTTTGACGGTTATCCTTGGTATAAACAATAACACAGACCCAAGGGGTGACTCCAGCAGCCGTGTCTCTCGTGTACAGTAAAATGGAATAAAAAGCTAGATATGAAATCTTTCAACTGGTGGCACATGCAGAACAAAATGGGCCTGTGATCTCCCCCTAGAATACCTCAGCTTCTTCTTCATGGCATGTTCACACTGAAGCGCAGAGAAAATGGTATGTCATGACATTGGTATGTGGAAGGCTCTGCCTGTTTATTTTTAGGAACCTAAACACTGGCAGGCCCTTCTGGCTTAACCTTTATCTGTTGCTTGGAATTCTGAGGGCTGTAAATTTGCAGCAGTATTATTGCTATATTTGAAGTATTCTTTGAGTGATGATTGGCTTATGTATGTAAAAAAGAAAGGCACCTATTTACTGGGGTAGTATTAGTGGTGGCAGGTGCAGTCAAGTGCTGCTACTTCCAGAGGCAAGTAAAACCCTCAGTGCTCATTTTTATGGAAATTGTGAATATAAACCTCATTGTATCACAGAGAGTAGTGGTTGAAAATACCATTAGCTTTCTTTGCTGCAAGGGGATGTTAGTGGTTCATGTACAACTTTGTGTCCACTAGGACCCCCAGGTCCTTTCCATAGGAAAGGAGATTTCTAAGGAAACGCAGTTTCATTTGTACTGGAAAGACAGAGTTCATAATTTCTACCCAAAGTGATGGCAGGCATCAGAGTTGCTGAGCTGTTCAAGCCATGTGAACAGTTTAGGTGAGGAATTTTTTTAAAAATAGAAACACAGAAGTGTTGCATTCACAATTTCCGTAAATGTGCTAAGAAGAAAAAACCTGAAATACAAAGAATAAAAAATTCAGACATGAAAAAATTGTACATGGCATGTTCATACAGGAAATTCTATTTAAGCATAAGAAAAACATTTTTTACCATAGGAATGGTCCAGGACTCGAACAGATTGCCAAAGAAATTGTGGAGTGTCTGAATTTGTAAATATTCAAAACTTGGTTGGACACAACCCTCAGCAGCTTGTTCCAGCTGGTCCTCTGAGCAGGGGATTGTTCTAGATAATCTCGAGAGATGCTGTTCATCTGTGATTCTGTGTTGGCCCACTGTAGATCACGGTATGTTTGTATAGAAATTTTTCCTTTTCCAAGCTGTCCACAGTTTTTAAAAAATATTTAGAGAAAATTACAAAGGCAGCTTCATAGAAAGCAGTGCTTTAAAAAAAACTAAATAATAGACTGAGTTTAAAAAGAATAAAATGAACCTTGTCAGACTGCTAGTTTATTTCATTAAATTCTCCATAGCCTTTTCATATAAAGAATCATAGGATTGTTCGGTTGGAAAAGACCTTTGAGATCAAGTCCAGCTGTACCTGTCCACTACTAAACCATATCCCTAAGCACCTCATCTACTGATCTTTTAAACACCTTCAGGCATGGTGACTCAACCACTTCCCTGGGCAGCCTGTGCCAGTGCCTGAGAACCCTTTTAGTGACAAAATTTTTCCTGATATGTAATCTAAACCTCCCCTGGTGCAACTTGAGGCCATTCCCTCTTGTCCTATCACTTGTTACTTGGGAGAAGAAACCAACACCCACCTCGCTACAACCTCCTTTCAGGCAGTTATAGACAGTGATAAGGTCTCTCCTCAGACTACTTTTTTTCCAGGCTAAACAACCCCAGCCACTTCTCATAAGGCTTGTTCTCCAGTCCTTTCACCAGCTTTGTTGCCCTTCTCTGAAGATGCTCCAGCATCTCAAAAGACTTGCTATATCATATATTTTTACTCCTGTAAGTGCAGTTTGTTTTCAGTCTTTGTTTTACTCTCACTTGTTAGACTTGTAAAAGTTTAATAAATTTGATGCTTCATTCATGGCTTCACAGGACACACCAATGCTTATTCATATACTGTAACGCGCCATGTTACCTCTTTCAGTTTTTTACTGTTTAATGTCAGTAAACACATTTTTACTCTATTTCCCTAGTTCTATAGATGGCTGAATAAGAGTCACATAAATGTTTCCCTTTATGATGATTTCAAGGTATATCTACTTGGAGCACTTTCTGTATGTCCCGTTACTTCAAATATTTACTCAAGAGAGTTGCATGTTAAAAGAGGCCACCACAAGCTGCCTGAAGTATGTAAGGCAGCTTTTCTTCTTGGGCAAGCAGTACCTTGGTGAGATTGGCCCATCACTTTTGGAAGCATGCCATCAGCACTTCCATTTAAATACCTTTTTATTGTTCCAGTGTAAGCAACCATGGAAAAAATGTAAAAAATTCAAGTGGTACGCGAGTAAATACATCGAAAAGCTAAAATTCACGGGGTATCAACTTCTATAAATGCGAGGCTGTTGGCTTTGAGAAATGAGTGCTGTCTTGTCTTCTCTCTCCCAACTCCCGTTTTCAAATCCAAGACAGTGCTAAAAAATATTTGCGATGGACACTCCTGCTCACCCTCTCACCTCTTTCAGTCAGATTGCGAGATGTTTTGGTATATGAGCAGCCTGATCCAGTGGAAGGTGTCCCATTCTATGGTTTTATGTTTTAGGGCTTTGTGACTTGTGAGGATGCTAAAGGAAGTGAGGAGTTTGGAGGCAAATGGGCAAGCACAGCAAAGGCTCCTAATTTTTCTGAGGTGTCACTCCCAGCAAATGGAGAGCACAAGTCCTCAGTTTTAGAAAAGGTATTGGGCCACAGCTATAGGTGGTTTTAAACTGTACTGCCTGAAGATTGAGTGCAGTAGTAAATAAAACCCCTTTCCTCTCACCTGGCTATAGTGAGCGTGAGGATCTCATATGTTGTTCTTTCATTCTCTGAAGTAGCTTAGTCTGATGATGTTGCTATGGCAGTAAGAAGCATTTTGAAACTGTAACTGTGTTATTCAGCCTTGGCGCTTCAGTTTCCTTTTTCTAAAAGGTTGATAATACCATTTCTACGTCCATAAAGTGTTCTGGGTTTACTGTTTGGCACGTGGTATTCTCAACATGTGTAGCTGGATGAAAAAAATTGTGACTTTGAGTGTGTTTGCACAGACGGCATACAGTCAGGAGCATGCTATCAAGAGTGGGTTTTGTTTTCTTTTTACATGTGACTCTGTATAAGCCTGATGTAATAGAATATAGGTCCTCAAGGATGTATTGGTTGATTAGGGGTTATTATTAAAAAATACTGTAATAATAATTTAAAAACAATTTGTAATGCAAAATGAAGGCTTCTTGTTTATTATCTTCTGTGGTGAACAGAAGCATAAAATAGAGGCATGATTTTCCTATCTTATTACTATTACTCTTTTGCCATGACCAGTAACCGGCCTTAATTATACTTTAAATTAAAGTTCCTGTCCATGCAGTGGGCCTGATTCGTCATGGCTTGCATAGACCTCTGTTTCTCTACAGAGTGAGTAAAAGAATGCTACCAGTTTTGTTTTGTGTGATATTTAGATGGTTCCTACAAAAATTCAGCTGTGTAAACAAGCTGCACGGCTATGGAGAATCAGGTCTCATAAAAGCTGGACATAGCATTCATAATATTCCTTGCAGATGAACCTGAACTATAACTTCCGTTGTTATTTTTGCCTAGGAACTGCGAGGATATGTTATCAGCTGAAGACTGTGAAATGTTAAACCAGTTTGTTTATACCACACACCGTCCGCTTGCAGTAGCAGCTGGGGAATTCCTTTATAAAAGGTATCTCTGCCTGTCTGCATGCCTGCTACTTGCATATTCTCATTTGTTTCCTTATGAAGGTGGATTTATTTAAGGTGGATTTATTTAAGGGGGATATTAAGCATTCATTTTTCTGCTGGAAGTATGTGTCATGAGGGTAGTAGATGTGCTTTCTTCTGCGGAATCAGAAGAGAAATGCTGTCTGGGGGTAATCATTTGTTCCCCTGCACAGCCCTGGCACAATAGACATGAGAAAAGTTGCAAGACTAATACAGAGAATATGAAACAACCGAGTGATCTGTAGATGCTGTGCTATGTTAAAAGCATTCTCCTTTCTTTCTACTTTCTTTTCCTGTTGCTTTGCTTCTTACTAGCTAATTCATCACCTGGCATCTGCTAGATTTTCATAGCTTTGGTGATTAATCACAAAAATGGCCTCCTCTTCTCCCTTTGGAAGTTGCCTTATACATTGTAAAGGCTTTGAATAATGAGAGATACAGCAGATTAAAAAAACCTCCCAATTTTCTGTCAGGTTAATGAAGTACAGGGTTTATCTTCCCCAAGAGAAACTCTTAGAAATAGGCTTCTTGTAACAATGATTGCATGAATTGAGTGAGGTTGGCGTGCGAAAAAGAGAATAAATAAATATTCTGGCTGTATGTCTGAGAGAAATAATTTTGCCTTGCAAAGAGGAATGAAGATAAAAATATTTTGGCAAGACTTTTGTGGGGAAAAAAATCACAAATAATAATGATCAGTATTTCCACACGTGCAGAATCTCCTCCTAGTTGTCTCTTCCTATCTGATATTCTGGGGTTTATGGAGCCAAGTCCAGCGGAAAGACAAATGAAGATGTATTTCTACTTTTATGAGTCTTCTATCACATCTTCTAGTCTTACTTAGTCGTTTATGTTGGTCCTAATACTCTATCATAAATCAAGTATTTTTCCTCTCAGAACACTGCTGCTTTTTGCCATTGAAGTGATGACCCTGGTAACGTCACTTCTCTATCCAGCTTGCCAGTGCAGTGTGGACACTTTGACCCTGTGAACCTCATCGTTGTTCTTGTTTGCCCAGTTCTTCTCACCAGCACTTCTGCCAGTATAGAAATGTTTGTTCTAGTGTGATAGAGCTGTTAGCGACACCCTCCTTTCCCTGGTGACACCATTTAAAAGTTTTAGTATAAATGGTTATGCTTCCTGCCCCTTCTTGGTTTGCATGAAATCTCCTAAATATCTGCATTTTTTACTTAGGTTAATTACTTAGCTGGCATAAATTATACCAGCAGAAGCATTTTCAGAAAGTATAAGCTCTTACTGACATTGAGTAGTATCGTCCTGCTCTTAAATTCAAGCCATTTGGGTCTTACACTAATCTACGGGTATGGCCTTCCTCTATGTATCTTGGGATTAGCACTTTTTATGAGCAGTACAGTCACACTCATTTTGGTTAAAGGGGGAAATGGAAACTGAAGTGTCATATTGTGCTTCATACTTAAGAGAGAAGAGGGAGAACAATTTTTCTGCTGTATTTGTGAAATTGAGTAAATTGCCTCTTTGAAATACAAGATACTGTGCTTTCTTTAAGAAGCTTCAGTTCCAAGATGTATCATGAAGTGAATACTGGTTGGGTAGTAATATCTCTGGTCTGTTGCAAAGGTTTAAATTCAGCCTAGACCCAGCCCCTTCTCAAGCAGGAGCAAATGCCTACCTTGTTGTATGTTCAGTGCTGTGGAACCTGCAGCTGTTGTCCAGAAGGCTGACAAGGTACCTGTGAAACTGTCAGAAATAATCTCTGCATCCATAGGAACAGCATGTCTCTCATTCCATAAAACAATCTAATCTCTTTTCCTTTCATGTGATAAAAAAGTCTAATGTGGTTTGGGGTAAATAAATAGGCATTTAGGAGAAGTATGGTCTTTGGGATCATGATAGAATTAGTGTTAGATTGGCAAATGAGTATTAAAGAGAGTGTGGCATAACTGGACTGACTTCCTTTTCTGTTGGCAGGCTGCTTAGTCATGAGGGAGATGAAGAAGTGCAGCCCAAAGTAGAAGGGAAGACTGGGGCGAGTGCTGACCAGTTGAAAAGATTAATACGTTTTTTCTTGGAGAGTGAGGTGAGAAGAACAGCCCCTGCATTAAGTCTTTTAAATCCAGTGTTGCATGTTATATCAAGTATTGGCTTCCTTTTGAAAACTGTTTCTGACAATCATCTCTGACATTTTTGGTGTTTGGAATGTTTTCGCTCCCTAGGATGAGTTATTAATGAAGACATTTCTGTTCTGTTGTATTAAAACTAATTTACAGCAATATTATTGGAGAGAATCAGCAGTGAAGCAGCTTCTGAAAACAACCTGAAAGACTCATGCCACTGAATGAGGGTTACTTGGTATATGTCCATGCCTTTCTGCAGGCAGATATGGGTTGCTGTGCCATTGCTCTACGCTGACAAAGAACTGCGTAGTTTTACTGAGAGTTTGATCAGCTTAAGTGCTGAATTTCACTATTTGGCTTTTGCAGTGGTGCAGACCTATGTCTGGCCAAGTGCCTCAGGCACAGCAGTTTTGAATCTTTCTGCGAAGAATGTCACAGAAGTTGTTTAAAACGTTGACTCGTTTCTAGTCCCAGGGTTGGATTTTTAGTTATTACGATCAGCAGTGTAAAAGCAATACAGAAGGTAGTTTTGAAGACATTACTTACATTACAAAGGGGAGGTATCCTGAAAAGAGAAAAGGTTTTTTCTTACTTTTTCCTGTTTTTTTTCCTGACTTTCCTGCTTTGTATCAGATTGAAGACATGGTGCTTAAATGTTGATTAGCCTTAAACTAAATATATTGCGGTACTGTGTGTGAATATATATGTGAATGACAAAGCTTTGTCATTGGAAAAGAAGAGAGAATGTATGAAGCTTTATTTCTCTTAATGGTGTGTTTGCTTCTATAAGCTTGTGCTTTTAATCCCTAGCTACACAAACATGTTGCATACCTCATAGACAGCTTATGGGACTGGGCAGGCAAATTCCTGAAGGACTGGGAGTGCATGACCACTCTTCTGCTAGGAAATGCTGAAGGAGATGGAGAAGGTTGGTAAGCAAAAAGCTTAGTTTTGTCTGAATGAATCTCTTGATACTGTTTTTTGAACTTTGTCTTCAGCTAGTTTAGGATCATTCCATATTGCAGTACCCTTTGATCCCAAGTTGTGGTCCCCAAGGGCCGCAAAGCAGATGCAACTCAAAGCACTGGCAGTGTGATATTTATGTCAATGTATTTGTTTTATTTGGTATTCTATATTTATGTAATGTTAGTTTAGAAACTTTGCAAGAATACTTGCATAATTAAGCCATAAGGCTTATGTAGCATTCACTTTGATTGTTTGTTTGTCCAAAATTTAAGAATATAAAAGTGTTAACTGATTGGAGTGCAGTATTGTCAGGCTATTGTTCATGACTGAAAAGAAAATAGGTAACGTGTTGAGTTCATTGACATCTAACACTCTAAAGAATTAGTCTTTTGTTTAATTATTTTAAAGTGAACTTGAATAAATCTTTAAGGTCACTTCCTACCCAAATCATTCTATGATTCTATGAATAGTTGTTGTAGTAGAACTGGAGGTCGTTATGTGATTGGAATCAAAGTTTGTAGACCCAGTGAGTTGAACCAGTTTGGTACTCAGAGAAGCACATTTGTCCTAAGTGGGATAGTATGCAGTAGAAGTAAGACTTGTTAAAACTGCCTGTGTTTTGAGGAGCCCAACTGCCATGAAGTTTAGCCATAAAAGGAATAATTGCTTTTGTGTTCAGTAGATGTAAAAAATAATGTTCTTCATATTGAATCACTCCCTAGGGGTTTATTTAGCAGCACTGCGTCTTTCTTTCTGTAGTGCCCTTCCATAGTTGCTCAAATAAATGAGTAGGTTTTATGTTAGCTGTTGCTGCAACGTCATTTTTCTCTTGTGTGATGCTGAAAGGAGACTGATTTACTTACAGCACTGAGTGATGCCCATGAAAGTGTTCTCATTGAAATTATCCTCGCAACGGTTAGAGAAGCAGCTGAAGGCCATCCTCCAGTGGGCAGAGGTGCAGCCAAAAAAGTCAGTGCATCTTAGTCTTATTTATTGTCCTGTAATCTCATTCTCTTTGTTTTATATGCTTTGCCAGACAGTGTGTTCCTAGTGGTGGATATATCTTAGGAAATCAAATGTCTTGTTTTTATGAAACAACACAGTGCCTTTTGACCTCCAGATGTTATTAGTAGTGGATGTTGAAGGAGATGAGCATTAGAGGAAAGGCATCTGAAGCATGTTATTGATAAATGGTGAGCATTTTATCCACGAGATATAGCTGTTCAACGATTTGAATCTGATTTAAGGTTCACAACAACAAAAAAAATGTGGTAATCTGGTTGTCTGCATGGGAAAGTATCTGTTTCTTAGCTTGATATACTTTAGACAAAGGCATATCAGTTGACCTTGGGTTACATGTAAAATTCCACTAAAATGTAAGATATTTTATAATTGAAACAAAATGCTTTATCTGCAGATTCTGTCAGTAAAAGAGAAGAAAATACAATTGGAAGATTGTACCAAAATTACTGAACATTTTATTGTGGTGCTTCCTGAGCTCTTGGCAAAGGTAACTAACAGCTGGTCTGTGAATGCAAGTTAAATGTTTCATTAACATTCCTGCAGCATACTCATATCCTGTTTTTTTCTCTGCAGTATTCAACAGATGCAGAAAAAGTGACAAATCTTCTGCAGATTCCTCAGTATTACGATTTAGATGTTTACAGCATGGGACATCTAGAGAAGGTGAATAGGAATTGGGGTAGTTGGCTCCTGTGGAATGTACTAGATTTATGTGACAATATAGAGAGGTTAGTGGGACTTCGAAGAAGTACGAGACTGAAATGGTCTCTTACCTTGAGGAAAGTGGTCTTATTCACCTTTACTTTTTGATTTGGGGCTGCCAGAGAAAAGCCTTGGTGTTTGTCAGTTGTGACTGGCCCTGGTGGGTAATGGTTTGTGGTTTCATGCGGTATGCCTGGCCCTGTTTTTTTCATTTTTGGGTGGAGAGAGGGTGGGTTATGCCATGTGTCTTAAGTTGGTGTCTCCCAGGAGTTTACTATGAAATAGGTTTCATTCTCCTTGAGGACTGACTTCCAGCTGCTGGGAAATGCTAGTAACTGAAAGATAAGAATGGAGATAGTATGTCAGCTGATGAGAGAGGGATGGTCAGAAATGGATAGATGAAATCCTTGAAATAGCTTAATGTATTCTCATGCAAGGAGGTGTACAAGGAGGTAATGTTAGGCGAACACTCCTAGGTTAATTTCAGCACAAAATGTTAACTGGAAGAGAGAGAGCCAGCAGAATGCCAATAGTTACCTCCTCTCACAAGAGTGAAGACCGAGTGTCTGATATGATCGGAAATGTTCTCCATTGTGTCCTGCTGAGGGAGACAGTTTCCATTGTCTGGAGACACACCTGTCCTTTGGAAAGGCATATTTGGTTCCCTCCCTTTGTCTTTTTTGTTACATGCTGCCAAATGTATATTGCTAAAGTAAACCTTAAAGCAGTGGTCTTCATTCTTTGGGAAGATCCAGAGAGTAATAATGAAAATAATACATAATAATGAGACTCTATAGCGACCTTCCAGTACCTGAAGGAGGCCTACAAGAAAGCTGGGGAGGGACTTTTTACAAGGGCATGTAGTGATAGTACAAGAGGGAATGGCTATAAATCGGAAGGGGAAAGACATAAGGAAGAAATTCTTCACAGTGAGGGTGATGAGGCACTGGCACAGGTTGCCCAGAGAAGTTGTGGATACCCCCTTCCTGAAAGTTTTCAAGGCCAGGTGGGGTGGGGCCTTGAGCAGCATGATCTAGTGGGATGTATCCCTGCCAAAGCAGTGGGATTGGAGCTGGATGATCTTTAAGGTCCCTTCCAACCCAAACCATTCTATGATTCTATGAAAAAGAACTATAAGCCCTGAAAAAAGTTATGTCCTCTAATCCTGCCCCTCTGCTTCCTAGACTGGCATTTATTTCATGTTGATTGTATGACTTATAGGGAAATATGGGCCTAGTGAAATGTAACTAAAGCATAAGTGGATTTTTTACTGCTTACGTGTAATAATCCTTTTATCAACTGCAGCATTTGGATGCTTTGCTGAGAGAGATAAAAGACATTGTGGTGAAACACTCTGACATGTCTGTCCTTGAGGCTTCCTCCAAGACTTACTATATCCTCTGCAGTGAAGAAATTGCTATCTATAGCCAGGTGGATCGGGCCCGAACTCAACTGATAGATGAGTTGATGGAACAGCTTAACCAGCTACTAGACAGCTTCTGGCAAAAGGTGAGTCTGACTCCTTGTGGAGATAAACAGACTCTTTCCTTATGAAGAAAAGAAAACAAAAAAATATGGGGGTTACGGAACTGTTCTGTGCCTGCTCTTTCTGCTTGAGGGGAGCAGAGCATTGAAATATGGGTTTGTGTCTCTGAAAAGGTTGACTGTTTACATTCTAATGAAGTAGATGTATTTTGGCAGGAGTAGAGCAGGGAACTTAATAAATGTGGTGATCCACACCAGCAACAGAGCATTTTGTGTTTTCTGAATATTCTGGACCTAAGCTCCATGGTTGCTTCATTACTATGTGCAAGATGATCTAATAAGTGCTGTGGGTCTGTAGGTGATGAGACTGTTCCCAAAAAGCTATAGTTCTGTATTTGTACATATTGGACTGTACACCAGATGTCCTTTGTGCTGCCACTTTGGCTGTAGAGATGATAGTAGGGGAAAAAAATACCCAGCAGTCTGTAATGCAGATTATATAGCTTTGTAGTCTTTGAAATGGCAACTTTCCCCTTAAAGGAGAACTGCAGTCTCCCTCAAAGTTTTTCATTAGTTCTAAAAAGCAGAAACAGCTGGTGGTGATATGAATAGCTTGCTGGCTGAACTGAAAAACAGAAGCCTGCAGCTGATCTGATCAACTGTGCCATCGTGAACAGGTGTCATGCCCTGGTATGAGAGTTAACACAGGCAGGTTTTTATTGGACACTGGGATATTGTAAAATGTGTCAAGCCAAAAAATCCCCTAACCTCAGATTGGATTTATTTTGTTGGTCTTAAATAGACATCTATGTCGATGTGGGAGAATGTGTACTTACGAGAAACCAGATAAGTGCTAGACCAGGGATTCTTGAACTCCTCTGTAGTGTGATCCATGTCTTAATAAAGATATTTTCTCCTGGAACTCCTCCCTTCTAATTCTTGGTTGTATGCACTGTCTCCCACAATCACGTAGTATACTTGTGGAAACTACAGCAATTGCATCTATGGGAAAGTATTTAATATATTTTTAGCTATCTTTGAATGTGATCTGGCAGCTGGAAGCAAGGAGAGTCAGTACCACATGAACTGTTAGCTTTACCGAGATCCTTAACAACTGTGTGAGGACCCATGAATGGCCTGCGAGTCTGAGGGCTGGCACTTCAATGTTAGCCTAGTGGCTAGTTTTCACTCTGCGTTAGCAATACTGTAGTTTAGGGAGGTGCCTTGGGTTTGTTAATGACAGGGACATTTCCTTATACAAAATTTCTGCACAGTCAATGTGTTGCTTTCTTTTTTCAGTAGAGGAAGACACAAGTAGCATGGTTAAAGGTGAAGGGAATGGGGAGCACTGGAGGAGAGTAGTTCAAGGTTGTGGGTTGGTTGGGAAGAGAACATAGCAGCTGTATTGCCCCACACTGGCTAATTCCTTTCTCTTTCCCAAACTTTCATAATCTAGGAAGAAGGATTTTGTACAGATGCAGCAGAAATTTCCCGGATACACTCTGCTTTGAGAAGAGTAGCAGCTTTTCATAAGTGAGATGATTATTTACACAATTTACTTTCCCATGTTACTTAAGTGTCCACATAACAGGTGCAAAGTGAGAATTGCTCTTGTTTGTTGGGTTTAAGAAGATTTTTCACAAGAAGATGGTGAAAACGATCCCTCAGAGAGGTGCCGCAAGGTTTAGTTTCTTCTTAATAGAACTTGTACTCTTGGAATTCTTTTTAGACTCATTACTGAGATTGGAGCACCAGTCCTAAATGTGGCTGAGAAGTGTGCGCTACAGAGTTGGGATGTCAGTGGGCAGAGACCCTCTCTGTAGTGCCTCCCTCCAAGCTGGATGCTTTTGCCCTGCCTTACTGTCAGCAGTGGTGGTCAGTCTAAAGAGGGTATAGTGAATCTAGTCATTTCTCCCAGCAGATGTAAGCTGCTTTGTTTGTCTTAGTTTATCTGATCTTCTTTTGTTGAAAGATGGATTTCTCAAGAGCTTGGTTCTCCAGGGATTGTTCACCAAGTAAATTATCATGCAGGATAGTAGAAGATGGGGGAATTGGGCTACCTTCTCGATGTTAATTTTACCTGTCCTGAGTGCTAGTGCTGCTGTGTTTTTGCAAAGAGAAATCTAACACTGTGTTGTGAACACTCATGAGTATCAGAACTGTTTCTGTCTTTTAAAGAAGGGTGAGGAAATTGTTCTTCAGACATTTTTTGGCGCTTAGAGAGTGTGTGTGGAATATTGAAAAGGTACAGAGCTCAAGCTTATTTTTCCTCTCCTCACAGTACTACAGTTTTGTGGCAGGGTTGCAGACTGTAAAGCTGCGGACTAAAAGTTGCAGTGTTAGATTGTGTAAAACCTCCTGCTTATAGTTAGTAATTAGTTGTTTAATGTTATTGCTGTACATCAGATGAAGGCAAAAATAGGATACATTTAGCCTGTTTGGTCAGGTGAGATTTCCTTTCTTCTTCTTCTTTCAGTAATGTATCATTATTGTTTGGGTTTTTTTTCACTTGCAGTGCTCATGATCTCACTAAGTGGAATCTGTATGACAAGACTTTAAGGTTGCTGGTGTTTGAAATGGAACATGGGAACTTGCCTGTTCTGGTGAGTGTTAACATTTAATATTGAAAGAGGTTTTCCTTGCACAATGCAAGAAAATTAGGAAATAATAAATAATCTTGCATATGAATATGGCGTTATTGGAATCGGCAAATTAATGGCATTCGTTTATTTTGGGGATTGTCCAAAACTGTGATAATCATCTGACATCTGGATTGATCCTTTGTCATATCTAGCACTTCCCATCAATTACACAGCCTTGCCCTCAGTATGTATAAAATTGTTGGGATTGTGGGGAGCCCCTTATAAATTACGTGTAACCAGAAACTGGAATACTTTGAACTTATTGCTTGCAGATTGACTTCTGGTGAAGATGGTCTGTAATTACCAGTTGTGTCAACTGCAGCCTTTTGGTTGTCTGATTGCCTTAACTCAAACATTGACTGTGTCCAGGTGGAGGTGTATATGCTGGATTACAAAGTGGAATACTTTAGCAGACATGAATGTTAACCAGCCCCGTTTTCAGGAGACGGATTGAAGTTATTCTAGAAGGGGTGAAATTTAGTGGAGTAGAGAGAGCCTGCAGCCAGTGGGTAGACGTGGACTCCTTCAGATGAAGCGTTGGAGCACCAAGGTTTGGCTTCTGCTCTGAATTATCCTCTGGAGGAGACTGCCTTTCAGCAAAGACTGCAGAGGAATCCTGAGAAGCTAAGCTGAAGTTAGCCTCCCTGAACAACCTTTTTTGGGCATGGTTACTTTGCATTGAGTTCATCAAAATGTCAGAGTTCTGCAGAAGCAGCACCTTAGTAATGACTTTTCTCAGTAGGCAATGTTTCCTTATAGATAAACCTATTGAGTTTATTTTAAGGGTCTGAATACTTTGCAGTTCAGAAATGGCCATGCAAGGAGCATGCAGAATGTCAGGCTCGGATGCTTTGTTTAGTTCTAAGCTTTTTGATGTTGAGCCTTTCGTGTAAATAAAGGACATGTGTTTTTATTTGCAGATGATCCTGCCAGCTCTCCAGTGCATGTATTTTTCTCTCTTGTGGCAACTAGCTACAGTTTCCGTAAACTCTCCCAAGGTTGGCCACTCTATGTTATTTTGAAACCCAGAGTTGTGCTTTTAGAAGTCTTAAACTGCTTTTCTGTTCTCAGGTTACCAGAATAAAACAACCTTTTGAACAAGATAATTTGTGTGTTTTCTTGAGGAAACCAAATTGAGTTGAGACATTTTCTCTCTGTCTTACCGTCTTTTAACAAAAAAAAAAAAAAGTTAGGCTTTTTGTGTCTGGAAGACAATGTGTGAACAATGGCTCACCTCTGTTTTTACTGCAAAACATGCGCACCAAATTCCTGGGGCTTGATAGAGATAAGGAACTTGTTCTGCTGATGAACAGTTTGTTGTTTTCTTGTTTCAAGCAACCAAGAATATTCTGTGGTTACTCTAGGAAGTCCTGTTGCTTTGTTTTAGTTTTATTTTCTTGTTTTTCTTGCATATTTCTGGCAGAAGGTTTGAGGAAAGTGATAGTTTTCTCATCAACTGACTATTTACTTTCTTAATTGGTTTTATAAAGTGCCAAGCTCTGGCAGTTATTTCAGCGGACAGTATTTTTAAGACACCAGGGACCTAGTTTAAGGCACCTTTTATGCTTTAGTGAATGCGTACTTGTGTGGTTCCTCTCTGTGATGGTTTCTGACTACACTGAATGCTGCTGCTTCTGTCATTTAGTCTGCTTCCCCGGGTGCTACTGTGTATATGGCACGGGGTGCTGACATAGATGTTTGGTTTGTGTTAGAAATGCTAGCTGAGAGGTTGCCCGTTTGGTGACTGATTCACTATCTGTTCCCGTCCTGTTCCACTCCTTGTGCGGATCCGTGTCTCTCACTGCTCTAATACATTCTGCCTTTCAGTCCAGACATGGTTGGCTTGACTGATAATGAGGCAGCACATTTTTTAATTTGGCCTTTCATATAGGAGCAGATTTTGATTGGAAGTGTTATGTTATGGCCCACTTTGCAGTGCCAAATCTGGATGTTGGCAGAGAGAGGAGTTCAAAGAGCAAAAAAGAACATTTGCTGGACAGCAGCTCTAGGACCGTTCCTTCCCTCCCTTCCACTCCCAGTAATGTTAAGGCAATGCCTTACCTACCCCTCTGCTTCTTCTCAGCATGCTCTGGGATGGATCCCCTTTCTTACGAAGATTGCATAGCATGAAATCCAGCCCTCCTGGAAGAGCATTCTTCTTCTGCTGACTGCTCAAAGCTCACTGCAGTGCAACAGCTGGGACCTGATGGAGGATCAGAGAGGCTTTTATGTGGCTGTGGGCAAATCCAATAGTCTCTTGTGCTGGGTTTGTCTTAACAAATAGGTGTATCCAAGTTTCTGAGTGCAAAAGTTAGTAGTGTAGTTAAACTGTGTTCCCTCTGTAGTCAGTAGATGGAGAGAGAAAAGCAACTCCAGAAGGCAATTCACATTGAAAAGTAGGTGGGATGGAGCAGAGTTTTTATGGCTCTACTTCCATCCATAAAGTGGAAATCATTATCACTGCTTCATAAGGATAGGCTGAAGCAAATAAGGGAATACATGTTTTTAGAGCTGCCCATCCTACTGATGGACAAATCAGGAGTTTAGGACTTGTTGAATGCCATTATCCTCAGCAAGTGTGACAGATGCACATGTCCCACTAGTATTTGTCACATTTCTGCACCTGAGTGGGGGGAAGTATATATTTTTATGGATTGACCTTTCTGTCTGAGATATTGTGCCTGAAAACAAGACATGATTTTAAAGTTGTTCATAGCCAGTAGGCTGTTGCTACTGTGAGATGTCAGCTTCTTTCATAAAGTCATGAAAATGAAATGAAAGTTGTGACTGTTGTTTGTTCTGTAATTCTGTAGTGAATCAGTCCCTAATGTATTTGTCCTGTCACTTTTCCTAAATACATATGTAGGAGACTCTTTTTGCACTAAGAAGAGAGCTGAGACGTTTCAGTCAGATTTGCATGTGCTTCCTCCACCATAAGGAAAAAGACGTAAGAGAAAAGGTTTGTGTTTCTTTATTGCTTAACCGACATTCACACTCAGTCTTCCTTTTAAACACTTACCTTTCTTTTCAAGCTATCATTTCCTTCTGCTGATTTTTGCTATTTTTTGTCTCTTAATAAATAAATCTTTAAAAAAACCTATCTTCAACTATTTACTTTAAAGGAAAATTACAGTTATGTTAGTTAAAATGCTACAGAAGTTACTGAATGTCTCAGGTTTCCAGTTGATACTCATTGTGCTTTCTGATGGGCTGATCAGTGTACTGGTTGCTATCATTGCTTTATTAATACCTTGCCCTAAATATTACTTAAAAAATAAAGAAATCTGGGAAATTGTTCAGTGATTCATGTGTTTCCCTCAACACAATATATGATGCTTGTATGTACCCTAAGGTACCAGTTCTGGAAGGGCTTAGCTGTGGCATTTTACCATATGTAGAGGTAAACAGAAATCTTCAGCTTGCAAAGAAGAAGCTAGAATGTGACTTGATGGAGATGCAAAGTGGAGTTGGCATGAAAAGTAACTTAGTATCTGAATCTTTGGCTTTGTTTGCTTGATGCAGGCCTTCATGATACTCTGTGACTGGTTGCTGATTTTGAGTCATCGGGATTCAAATAATAATGAAGAAGCAGTCGAACTTCTAGATTGTCTTCCTAGCACATCACTTCAGGAAAAACTGCTTTTGTTTATCCAGGAACATGTCTTCATGGAAGAAGAAGAGGAAAGCAAAGGTTAGATATCTTCATCACTGGAGAAACAGTCTACCACTTTTGCTGTCATTTGTCATCTGCATGGAATGTATCAGGAAAGGAAAAGGGGCTGGTCTGTTTTCACAGAATCACAGAATCACAAGGTTGGAAAGGACCCATTGGATCATCCGAGTCCAACCATTCCTAACACTCCCTAAACCATGTCCCTAAGCACTTCATCCACCCGTTCCTTAAACGCCTCCAGGGAAGGCGACTCGACCACCTCCCTGGGCAGCCTGTTCCAGTGCCTAATGACTCTTACTGTGAAGAATTTTTTTCTGATATCCAACCTGAACCTCCCCTGACGGAGCTTCAGGCCATTCCCCCTTGTCCTGTCCCCTGTCACTTGGGAGAAGAGGCCAGCTCCCTCCTCTCCACAACCTCCTTTCAGGTAGTTGTAGAGAGTAATAAGGTCTCCCCTCAGCCTCCTCTTCTCCAGGCTAAACAACCCCAGCTCTCTCAGCTGCTCCTCATAAGACTTGTTCTCCAGCCCCCTCACCAGCTTTGTTGCTCTTCTCTGGACACGCTCCAGAGCCTCAACATCCTTCTTGTGGTGAGGGGTCCAGAACTGAACACAGTATTCAAGGTGCGGTCTCACCAGTGCTGAGTACAGGGGCAGAATAACCTCCCTGGACCTGCTGGTGACCCCATTTCTGATACAATCCAAGATGCCGTTGGCCTTCTTGGCCACCTGGGCACATGTTTCTTTTTGTTGAGTCCCTTTACAAAAAAAGTAGCTGATGTGTTATTTGCTGATCAGTATCCATTGTGGAGCAATCGCAGGAAATAGCTGCCTGTTTACTCGTAGAATGAAAAGGGCTGAAGTAACGCACAAGTGGGTAAGAATGGAAAAATACTTGGTAGACCAACTTTGGTCGTACAGCTGATGGTGTTAGAGGAAGGCACTGCAGTGTTACAGCGTGCCTCTGTCAATTCATGGACACTTCTAAATCACCAGAGGGAAGGACTAGTGGGTTTTGACTTGGACGATGCGAGGCAGAATGTAGTGGAAAATTGTACTGGTTGCTCTGTCGCCGTTTTCAAACACATTCAAGATGCCGTATTGAGGCTGTTACTGTCTAGGGTGGTTTCTTTTGGGAGTATTTTGAAAACAGATTGTTAGGTCGCTGTGGTTTTGAGGCTGAGTTTAGGTGTCATGCTTTGAAAAACCAAGCATTGCTCCCGATTACTGTGTCAGACTTCTGTCCTTCAGCTGTTCAGATGCAGTTCTGTGTTCACACAGGGTATTACACTTCTTCAGGTCGCAGTGTATATGCAAGAATTGATGGGCCTAAATTGCAAGAGGGAGACAGCAGAAGAGAATCCTTATTGGTAAAGGTAGAGATAAAATAGTTAAGATTGCTCAAGTAGGTTGTAGTGTCCTAGTCATGGGAGTTTTCGAAGCAGTTTATGTTTCAAGTTGCATATCTTATGTACCTGAAACTGAAATAATTGATCCTGTTTGGGTCAGATGGCCTGAGATCTGTTTCAAAACCATTTTCTATGATGCTTTCAATTCCTCAGCCCTCCCCACAAAGGAGTCATCCCATTTCAGAGTCCTTCCAGAACTAATTATTTTTGTCATGCTGTGCGTGCCCTTGTCTGTGTGCACAAGTAGCAGCTGCTCCATTTTAGCTTTAACTTTAATTTGTAGATACTTCTGATAAATTACTTGTCTTTATGTTTGTTTTCAGGCCCATGGTCCTGCTAGAAGCAGAAACAGTCAACATGAAAATTATAGGTCAAACTGAGGCCTTTTGGCAATTGATAGATTACATTCACAGCAGGAGAGAGTGTATCTCAGTTCTCCTGCTGCAAGAAGCTCTCCCTAAGCACCTTCCTAAGCTGTGTTGGAAGACTGCTAAGAGTATTTATTTTCCGAGTTATCCAGCTAGTAATTAACCCGTGTTCCAGAGACTTCATATATTCTTAATGATACAAAATGATGTTTTTCTTTCACTCTTGTTGATAACCACTTGGAGAGTTTAATCTAAACTCTTCTCTTGTTGACTGTGTATGGCAACTTCTGCTGGTTTTCTGATGAGTTATGTGCTGGTTTTCTAGCATGTGTGTTATTCTAGGGAGAAAAAGTGGTTGCAATTTGTCTGGTCTCTTCCATTTGGTGTGTTTGTGCCTTTTATTCTGCAGTCTGTTTGGTTCTTTTCTGTAGCTGTGAGCAGTTTTGTTCAAGAAGATTCTGACTAGTAGAATTGTAAAAGCCCTATGAAGATCAGAGTATAGAAGACTGTGGAAATAACTCGTTTTCCTTGCAAGCTTTGAAATGGAAATACACCTGTGTTTTCTGATATACACAGGAATCAGTGCTAGCATCTGTTGCCTATCATGTTGACTGAACAGCTGAGTCTGTGCTATTTGGATGAAAGTTGATCATTAAAATAGAGATATCTCGAATGAAGTAGTAGAACAAAGTTTCAATGCTTTTGTTTCCCTAGACGTGACAGAAGAGGAGGAGAGAGAGGATGAAAGTTGCAAACTTGATGACTTGCACAAAAAGCGGAGTCTTCTTGCAGCATATTGCAAGTTAATAGTGTATAATGTGGTAGAGATGACTGCGGCTGCTGAGATCTATAAGTACTATGTGAAGGTAATGTTTTAGATAAGGTTGCTTTGCCATCTCAGTGCGTTTTAGTTTTTTGAAAGCGACTCCAGTATTTGTGAAAGCTGTGGGGTTAATAGTCTTATGGCTCAGAATCCTTGTATAATCACAAAAAGGCTATAAAATCAAGGAAGAGAAGGACAAATCTCTCCTCTCCAAAGGTACCTCACTGCAGACAAAGCAAGTGAAAACTGAGTAGACGTTATGTCTGTCTGAACATCTGCTCCTCAGCATCTCCGGAGGGGCCAATGCTGAGAAGCAGTTTACGGCTGGGAGAGTGTTTTAACTATAGATTCTCTCACTGAAGAGCTCAACTTACTTCATACCACTCACACAATCCATATGCAGAAGGCCTAGATCACGTGAGTCCCAGTATTTGGATGACTGTTTGAGCTTCAGCCACTCTGAAGTAGATTTCACGCCAAGAACAGCGTGGAGTGGGCAGTTTCCTTGAGTCAATAACAGGACTTTGGAAATACCTGAATATAGATCTTGTTCTTGGGCCCAAGGCAAACACTGGTTAAGCATAGAAAACTCTCTTGCTTCTCTCCTGAGGAGGCTTTCTTCTTTTGTGATATTAAATACTTAACAATTTTAGTGTAACTTCAATCTTCACATAGCTTTTAAAGGAGCACACCAGTGCCTAACATATGAAATAATGCCAAAAATCCAGTTTTCATCTTTAGCTTGGGTGTTCTGATACTGGAAGGGTTTTATGAACTTGTTTTGTCACATGAACACAGTCATGTGTTTTGTGCACTGCTAGTGCTAAAGAAGGGAAATGACAATTCTTATTTGTTTTGTTGATGTTAATAGACCTACAATGATTTTGGAGACATAATTAAAGAAACATTAAGCAAGACGAGGCACAGTAACAGAATTCAGAGTGCCAAGACGCTGGTTCTCTGTCTGCAGCAGGTAAGGTTAAGATTATAGCAAGAGGCTCGGGGCTCTTATGAGTTTTTTTTGCCTGCCTTGCCATAATTATCCAAATTCATTAAAAAACATACTGGAAGAAATTGTTTCCTTGCCTATACCTTGTATGTGTATGTTGGTTTTGCGTGTCATGATAAAAACTCCTTTCAAAGCATTACATCTGTTTTAAAACAGTTTTTCTGCATGATTTTATTGTCTTGTTTTAAATATTCAAATGCACAGTGTTAGGACTGGTGAGAGATTATGGAGTACTGTTTCTTGGGACATGGTAGGTGTCTCTTAACCGTAGCAAAGGTTAAGGATATTATTCTGTGTTTTGTGGACTACCTAAATTCCTGTTGAATTTGAGGAACCACAAATGTGTCAGTGGCTGGCCAGATCTAATCCCCACTATTTTCAGTCATTTTTTTCTGGAGGAAAACGTATTGCAGCTCTTCTGAAGGTTCTCAGTTGCTGGGGCTTGCAGCTGCTGACTGATGAGGCCAGTTAGCTATTTTAGCAGCTGCTTTTGCTGGCTCTGGTCATGGCCAGAGCTGCTTCTGGCTTGCAGTCGTGCTGTAAGCCACAGAGCAGGCTTCTCCCTGGAGGTACTGATACATGAGCTTTGCTTATTTCACACACGTTGCCAGAGGCTTAGATCTGTGAACAAGCCCCTGAAATCCGAGCTTAGATGAGGCTAAGCAGCATTTGGCTACATATATTTTGCTGACATAGTCAGGACTTGGTGTTTAGGTATCACATAGACAACAGGCCCTTTTTGTCCGTTGCTTGACCTTGAAAGTTAACAGGTTGAAGGGAACGAGCTACTTCCATGTTCTGTAATGAAGAAAACCCAAAACAGTTAATTTGGCTCCAGACTAGCTTTTGACCCAGTCTCACTCTAAGAAATTGAACTACACTGTGGCCAGGCTTGATGCTTTGTATCTGCATCTGATACTCCTAACAGTCTCTGGGGCAAGTTAGGCCTCTTGAGCTTGATTCGGAAGTCCCAACAGGAGATGAGGTCTGTAGTGGCAGCATCTTTAGGAATCAGTTCTCTGCGTATGAACATATTTATTTATGTATTTTTTAATTGTGCCTGCCTGTTGAGCGCAACAGTGCCCTTTGTATCAGTTGCTTGTCGTTGTTCCAGTTGTGTGCTTCTCGAACACAAAACTTACCTGCTCTTTTGTAAGGCTTCTGTCTGCATAAGGTAACTGTTGCTTGCTCTGTGTATATCTCCGTGTCCTCCTGGTGCTTCGTTTGCCTGCAGGATTACATATGGTTGCTTATCTGAGATTTGTCTTGCAGTTGTTTCAGACACACACAGAAAACCAAGAGAGCAGTAGTGGTGTGGATTTCTCCTCTGCTTCCTTCACAAATATGAAAGAACTTGCTCGTCGCTTTTCACTAACGTTTGGCTGGGACCAGGTGAAATCCAGAGAGTCTGTAGCAATGATACACAAGTATGTGCCACCTAACATCACTTTGTCCACAGTCGTTGCTTTTGTTAGTTGCGTGTTTTATTACTCTGTTCTCTCTATTTTTATTTCCAATAGGGAAGGGATTGAATTTGCTTTTCAGGGAGCCACTGGAGTAGATGGAAGATGCTTGCCTCCTAACTTGAGCTTTCTGTTAATCATCAGTGAATTTTCCAACAAGCTGCTAAAGCCTGACAAAAGACTAGTGTAAGTGCTTTTACAGTCAAACACAGCTTGTGTTTTGTGTCTCCTTGTATGTGGGACAGTTGACCTTCAGCATTGTAGAAGTTGCTCAAGGGCTTTTCAGAGAACTTTTGAAATCAATCTGCCCCTGAGGCTGTTCGTTTGAGAGGTGATTGTAGAGATTTGTAGTATGAGTTATTTCAGATTATACATGCAGTGTGCGTTCTAGATCTTTTTTGGACATAGTTGTGGCCACACGTGGCAATTCTTCTAAGGGGAAAACAGTGCAAAAGATTCGCAACTTGACTAGCTAGTGAAGTGCCAGGAGTGCTTTTCTGAACAGAAAAGTAAAAGAGAAAAGATTGAGCAAGAGGTAATGCCCAGATCATTATTTTGTAATGATTGAATTTCGGAGGTTCAGGACTGAATTAAACAGGTTCCATGGAATATATTTGGAATAGAAATATACATGACAATATTCATAATGGGGATATCTAAATTAAAGAATTTAGTTTACAGGGGAATGTGCCCTGCTCTCATTAGGCCCCTGTGTTTTACACTGGTTTAAATATTTACATTTAGTAATATAAGAATGCTAGCCTTCTTTTGGCATCATGAGATGTGATGATACACCTGAACAGGGAGATGTATGATTATGTCTCTTACCGCCTTCTTCACCTGACTCTGGCAGTTTTTGGGAAGGAAGTAGTGTTCTTCCTTCTGTTTGCTGCTTATTTTGGATTTAGGTCTCTGCTTTTCAATCTTCTTATTTACTGATACTGTAAAAACTATTGCAAAATATAAAACAGCTATTTTCATTTTCCTGAGAGCATATATGAAGACGTGAGGACATAAGATGGAGTATTAAAACACGTCTGCCTTTTTGAATTTCTGAGCAAAATCTCTTCAGTACCTGACAGGAAAAGGTTAGGCTTTGGGGAAGAATTCGGTGGAAATGGAGAAATAGCTCTCAACAGCTATATTTTGTGGAGGTTAACTTCCATGGGAATCATCACACAGTTTTTATATAACATGGGTCAAGAGTGATAGAGTGTCTACTTTCCTGTTACTTTATGTGACAAATACAGTTTATTAATGAGTACCAGCTACCCAGACAGCATATTTTGAAAAATGGATTCAAAACCAAAATTCAAAATGCAGAAGAAAAACGTTTGATGTATACAGATTACAACTTCTGGTAAATCTGAAATGGATAATCTGTAGGTAGTGATAACTTCTCTTTCTGTTCTGGCATTTTTTTCAGAGGAAATTTTCTACTAGAGTTGGTTTTGTATAGTTTCTGTACAACCCTTTAGATGTTATCTGGATTTTTAAAGAACTGTTATCATATGTGTGGTGACACTTGTGCAATAAGTAGATTTCTGTTCATCGGTTTTTGAAAACCTCTGTAACTTCTTTTACCTCCAATGAATATTTTAATTAAACGAGGAAAATATTTCATCATTAATGTGAGCAGATTTAAAACTAAATCCTGGTGATTCTTTTTTCCTAGGGCTATATTTAACTTCTTGACTAGTAGATATATTCCAGAAGTATATTCCTGAATGTATTAGATACATACATTCAAGTAGGTTTATTCATTGAAAACTTCTGTGGGAAATGCAAAACCAAGCCGGGAATGCTCTTTGACTTCATTTTTTACTGTTTCAGATCCTCCCACTGCTGTTGGGAACAAATGGGAAACAATAAAATTCACAAGGAGGGAAATTGCGATTTATCCACAACTACATTCAATCTGTGTTTCTAGAGGAACTGTTTCTATTCTGGGAGACCTAAAATGTTTTGCAGGGGCTGGAGATTATATTTCCTCTCAGAAATATTTAGGTTTTACTCCATCATAAATTACTGGATGGAATGTTTTAGGTCAACATGAACTTTTAGAAATAAACATCTGGTTATTTTCATTTTTATTATTAATCATAGGATTGATGTCCAGGTTCGTACGTTAACATATGTGAATGTACCTGTAACAGATGAGATGCAGAATATGGGCATTTGTTAGAAAGGAGTATATTTCAACACCCTCAAAGTATATGGATTTTTAACCTACTCCCCTGTAATTGCACAGGCCGTAGCAGTAAAATATCTGACTTGTCAATTGCTCTATGCCACAAAATGCACACAAGAAATGAATTATTGAATAACAAGCGGCATGAAGGGCCTGATTCCTGAATCAGTAGGATTCTTTCCATTGACATTGATAGCAGTTGGATTAGACCCTAAAACAGTAGTTACAATACAGGCTTGTTCGAAACCAACAAATTCCATTACCAGGTTTCTTGATCCCTGGAGCCCCCAGAGTCCATGACTGTAATTGTTTCAGAGTTCATGCTTACCCTAACCTCCCAGCACTGGTTTTCTTGTTTTGCAAAGCAAATTAAATGTCTGATATTTTCCAGGCCGTGCTCCTAATCAAAGAAAGAATAATATACTGTACAGGCTGGCGTTAAAACTGTCACTTCTGGTATTTGCTAAGGTGGAGTCTGTTTTAACAACACTGGGCTTGATTTTGAAGTGATGAACTGTAGCTGAAATGTGGTGAATATCCAGTTTCTAATCCTGAGTCAGACTTCAGTTTTTCTTTTCTTATCGTTATGGAGTAGGAATCGGTCAGAAAGAATTTGTCATAAATGTCCTGTTTTTCAAAAAGAATGTTTGAAGGAGACCTCTTTGCTTCGGAAAAGGTGATAACTTCACCTGGGATTCACAGAGGCCCTGTGTCAAGTCTCTGTGTTGAATCAGGCAGAAGAGGGATTTGAGCCGCTGTTTCCCATATCTTGTGTGTTGTCCTAACTGCAGAGCTGTTAACTGCCTCTTGCAGACACTTGAAATTTTATTGGCAACCTGAGAGAGTTGGATTGAGTTTGAGATGATATTATAGAACAGGCGCTCCTGGTAACTACCCAATTTCATGACCTGCTGTACTACTGAATCACTAGGAGCATCTCTTGCCTGGAGTCTCCTTTGTGTTGTAATCCATGAGGCAGAAAAGGGCTACCAGGGGAAGAGATGCATCCTCACTGAGTTCTGCTCTGTTCAGACTGTTCCTGGCAGTGGCAATTGGCAGTGACTTTTCCTGCACAGGAAAGTCTTTCTGGAGACTGATGTAATTCTGCAATTCCCGTGAATCAACCTGTGAAGTGTTGTTTCTAGTGCTAAAATTCAAGCACTCTTTCAGCATCAAAGACATTGACATTTTAAATATTCAGTTCAGAAAAGTCACATATTTCTGAGAGAAGGGATGACCTTTCTTTTTCTTTGATGATTTTATCTGCATGTTTGGAGAGTAGAGGGAAAATGCCTTTCTAGCAATAGCTTCTCTAGGTACCAAGGGGAAAGATACTGAGTTTTCTTATGGTGGCTTTTGGTATTCTTCAGGTATGCCTACTTACAGAGGTACATAGTAGAACCACTGCCTTGCAGAGGAGATGAATGGCAGCCATTGATTTGGTACAGAAACTCTTTACTGGCGAGTGAAGATGAGGAGAGCTCCGTCCTCGGCAGTTCAGGAAAGTGGTCCCCCGTGGGCGCATCTAAAGTGCCTTCTTTTAAGAGGAAATTGTCTAATGGTATGAAAATGTCCTTGTTCTGGATTAGCCATACTTGCTTTGTCCAAGCAAAAATGCACTTCATACTTTGCCTTAGCAGCACTACAGTGTGTTGGATGTTGTTGATTTTCCAGTTTGAAGTGTGGCTTTTGCCTTCAGCTTTGTTGTTGTAAAATGCCTCTTAATCTCTCAATAGGAGGAATAGCACAAAGTCTGGAGGCTTTGTGTGAGCCAAATTCAGATGATCTTGCATTCTGCTCTGTGCTGAGCTCTGGCATTTGTCTGTGCCATTGAGACTTGGTTCATTGCTTTCAGTTGTTAAGGTATGGGTGTTGCTGCTTTAGGCCCTGTAGATTATTGAGACAGGAGAAGTATTTCTGAAGGTGATTAAGATCTTGAGCCAGATGATCTAGGCCAAATCACCTTTTGGGGTCTTCCTCTGTGTTGAATTTTTAGGGACCCTATAGGATTATACTCCTAAGTTAAAAAATTATAGTTATGGGGCTGGATCCAGACAACAGCAGCTGTCATGGAATTCCAATCCATAATGAGGCATTTGCTGCACTGATATAGTGGGACTTAGTAAATGCAGCAAAGCCACGATTAAACCAATTGGCAGTAAAAATGCCAAGTGCTATGGACATGTGCAGTTGTATGTGGAGGAAAGGGAATTTTTCCAGAGCAACCTCTTATTTCTCCCTCATCTTTTCTGAGAAATTTTCTTTTCAGTGATCTGCCTTTGGAAAGCTTGTTCATTTGTGTCCCAAAGGCCCTCCTTTCTTGAGGGTTATACAAACTCAGCAGTACTGATAGCACTTGGGACCAACGTCATAATTCTAGATTACAGAAATGACCAGTGGGCAAAGTAAATTGATTTTCTTTCGTGTGGCTTTTAGCTGTTCCTTCAGTAAATTAATGCTTTGCTCCAAACATCCCTTTGAGCTGCTTGGTGCCGTTGTTTCAGCGCTGCGAGGAGAATGCTGGAAATGTCTACCTCAAGACTTTTGAGAGTTAGGCTGGAGAATGAGTCTGTTCACTGTCTGTTACAGGGTCTTTGCCTGAAACGAGTAAGACTGAAGCAGCAAGCAAAGCTCCAGACCTGCAGTGTGCTTCCCAGCTTCCCTCTGCAGCTGGGAAAAGCAGAAAGAGGCTAAAATCTCGAGAGATGCATTTGCAGGAACATTTGCCGTTCCTTTGTCCAGGAGGGCTACAGAGGAGATACTGGTGAGAGTTTCATATCATACAGGCTCCTTCACTTGTCCTGATATTGACAGCTGGGGTCTCTGTCCACCTCTGCTGCTGTTTTTTTTAATACTTCCATGAGCAAAGGACACAGAGTGTGTGCCCCTCCAGTCTTTCTTACGAGCTGTGTCCCAGAGACAGGTTATATGTTTGGTTTCCTCAGTCCAATATCTGCATTTGCTGCTTTAGCTCGATTGTCCCCACCTGTCACAGGACTTCTGTGCCTTCTTGGAGTAATATCAACCATGCAGAGGAAAAGACAAGGAAGGGTGAGAGTTCCCTGTCCCACTTCTCTTGTCTCTGGTCCTGATTAGAGGGCTGTGGTGTCAGTTACTCCCTGGCTGTTTGCTGCAGCCTGATGAGTGTTTTTCTGCATCTCTGTAAATGGAAGAAGATTCCTGCCTCTGCAGATCTGCTGTTGACTATTGTTTGACTGGTGACTTTCTTCTAGAGGGGTGCATGTCTGTATGCAGCATGCACACATGCCTGAGTGAAACTCCGCTGAAATTGGATGTAAGAGAGGCTTTGTGGAATTAGGGAGTGTGGAGTCGACTTTTGTGCTCAAAGTGCTCATTTGGTATATTTTTCTTTAATACAGTTCAGGTATTGAGGTGTTAGATGCCATTTCCCATATTGATAAGTTAAAAGTTGAAACAGATCCCAGAAAGACGCATGTTTTTCCAGGTCTAGGGACACTTGTTGAATGGACCTGGTGAAAACAAGTGAAATAGAACAAAGATTTATTAAACATTTAGGTGGTTGCAGATCCAGCCCCTGTTTAAATGAATGTTTTGTCTCTGAACTGCTTTGTTGGAAATTCCTTGAAGCATAACCTCTTTCATACCTGGGAAATACTGGACCAGAAACTTTGGGCTACCTTACATGGATATCTCAGCAACAGATTGCAATATATGAGCTACTCTGCCTTAAGCATATGTGTGACATGTGCAACCTCAAGATATAGCTTTTCTTTTCCAGCAAAGATGAGATTAAGACAGAAGGTGCATCAGAGGAGGGTCAAGCAGAAGACACAGTTGAAGATGTCGATGTTGATGTGGTTGGTGCAGACCAGGTAATTCCAGCTTGGGTTTTCCAGCCCTGAGGACAGCTGTAGTTGGAGTGGGTGAATGTGAGTTTGGAGTCTCCTGAGTACCCATCTAGAAGCAAAGTGGCTGCTCTTTTGTGGCCCTTTTCAGGCTGAGAAAATGGATTATCTCCCCTTCCCAGCAGCAGCTGTAGTCTTCAGCTTCACCTATTTTTGAGGCAATTCTTAGTGTAGGATCTGGACCTCCTTAGGTAAGTTGAATACCAGATAGGGTTCCTTCTGACAAGTATCCTGTTTTCTTTTGTCCCAGACTGTGAAGCTGCTTGATTTAAAGCCATTTGCTGCAGTTGCTTGATGTTATTGAGACATTGTAGAGATGGCACTTTGCATGGTCTGCAAGGAGTGTCTGCTGCAAAATGGTGTTTGCATTGTGCTTGTTTGCATTGTGTTCTTTAGATTGAAAGACTTGGAATATGTCTGATTACTGATCAGCCCAGGGTTCTCGATGGAGTGTCCCTTGTTTCTTGACCTTTTCCAGCCAAGGCTGTTGGGGAGATTAAATTGTCCACAGACCAGCTGGGGATTGAAGAGAAGCATGCAGACATTGTGGGCATGGAGTGGCAGCCAGTGTAGCCTGGGGGTTGTCTTGTGGGCACCGGCTGCCTTTGGGATCAGATAATAGTTTGGGAAAACTGCAGCTGTCTGCCTGGGTCTCAGCTCAGCCATGGGGTGGATACTTCCAGCAGGGAAGGGCTTCTAGCCCCGTGGGACAGTGGAATGCAAGGACTCAAACAGGCTCTTGTGTTGCAGCAGTGACTGCTGAAAGTCGGAGATAAAAAAGGAGCTGTGAGGTTTGCTGTGCTGCAGCCATGACATCTCCTGTCCTGTAGGGGTTTGCTGTGTCAGCCACTGCAAGAGGCTGAGTAGTGCCTTAGGGTTTTCTCCTGTATTTCCTCCTGCTTCTGGAATTCTAAAGTGCAAACCCAGAGCTTGGCAGACAGATTTTTGCAGTCCTTCAAGCAACACCTTGATTTTCAGTGGCTCTGGTAATCTGGGATTTTAGAGCCACATTCAAAGACCTTGTCTGATTATAGACTTCTTAAAATGAGTTTTTCTTGTAAAGTTGAACACATGGTTTCTTTTCATATTTGAGTGGTGGGGTTTCTGTTTTATTTCATTTTTTAAGAGGACTAGAAGGAAAAAGGGACTTCTGCCTTTTCTTCCAGTCCTGTGACTTTTAAAAGTTAGACTGTTTGTTTGGACCATATGCTTGGAGCAGCTCCTGTTGAAGACAGAGCATACAAGTATTTAACTGTATTGTCCAAGATCCAAACCATACAGAAATTGCAGTACTCATCTAGTATGTGGCCTCCCTCTGTAGTGCCTTTTCCCAGCTCCTTGTGGAATAAAAATGCTCCTTTCCTTCTGTGGAAGCTAAATATAGTGCTTCTCAGGAGCCAGCTCCTCTTGGCCAAGTTGCTGAATGGCGAGGCTATGCTTTTATTCTGATAGAATGGTTTGGATCAGAAGGGACCTTAAAGATCATGTAGTTCCAACCCCCCTGCCATGGGCAGGGACATCCCACTAGACCAGGCTGCCCAAGGCCCCATCCAACCTGGCCTTGAACATCTCCAGGGATGGGGCAGCCACAGCTTCCTTGGGCAACCTGTGCCAGTGTCTTACCATGGTCATGGTGAAGAATTTCTTCCTAATGTCCAATTAGAATCTTTCCCCTTACGATTTATAACCATTCCCCCTAGTCCTGTTACTACAAGCCTTTGGAAAGAGTCCCTCTGCAAGCTTTCCTGTAGCCCCTTCAGGTACTGGAAGGCTACTGTAAGGCCTCCCCTTGTGTGCTCTTTCTTATGTGGTGTTTCCTTGATAGTATGAGACTGACAGTCTTTTTTTCTTTTGGTGTAGGATAATTAAGAAGCTGAGAGGATAAATGGGAGTGAAGAACACACTACTATTTTTTTTTTTCTGTGAGTTATGTAACTGAAAACGGGTTTGCAATGGCAGCAAGCGTGCCAATGGGAGATGGGAGCCAAGTTAGATCTCTGCCTGCAGGCCTCCACCCAGAACCAGTTCCTAGCACTGCTGTTGATTTCTCCACATTGCTGCTTGAGGTGTTATTGATTTGGCTGTTGCGCTTCTAAGGCTGCAGGTGTTACGAACATCATTATTCAACTGCATCTTGCTCCTTGGTGCTGCATTGGAACAATTCCCAACCTAATGAGTGGAATCGGGGTGTTGATTCAAAGACACTGTAAACTAGATGGAACAAGCTTGCTCAAATCAGCGCAGGGGCAGTGTTCTGCTGGATATATTCTTTACCATTCAAGATAACCAAGATGGATGTCTGCTCATTTCCTGGTACCTGACTGCGGGGAGAAAGGAGTCTGGCTCAGCTGTGAATGCTGTGACCCACTGTCTGATGGCAGGTGACTTGGAAGTGACATTGCCTGCCTGTAAGATGGAAAACGTGGATCAAATAATCTGAAAGTATTTCTGAATTCCAGTGCTTAGACAGATGCATTTAGTGGTCTGTGGCGATTGGGATGTGTTCCCTGGAGACTTGCATCAAGGCTTCTACATAACAAAGAAAGAAAGAGTGAACCAGTTGAGTATTTTGCTGTGGAAGAAATCCTTCATACACAGTGATCATGTGGTATTGACTTGGAAAATATAAAGCCTGGAAAGACAATGTGAATAGACTGTAAATATGGCCCTTCAAGTTTCTCCATTTTGGAAATGATTGTCACTTGAGTGTTTTTGAGGGAGCAGGCTGGGGCGTACTGGCTGCTTTTGCTGACCCTATGTTACTGCTCCGTGGAATTGTACACTACATTAATCCTATCAATCATCTGCTTTATTTTATATACATATATTATATATATATTTTGGATTGTAACGATGTAAAATAAACTCCACAACCATTGCTATCCCCGAGTACTGATAGTGCCAGTGCCAGTCCCACACTAGTCTGGAGTCAGAAGAGCAGCATTGCTACCGGCTGCCTTGTTGGCCCCATTATCAAATAGATGAGCGAGTGAGCTCCTATGAGGTTGAAGTGAAATCCAGAGGTGTTTCCCAGGGAACAGTAAAGCTATTGTGTTGCATTTTGCATAATTACCCACACAACAGGCTAATGCAAGGGCAGAGGGAGTGCTACAATGCCCATCCAGACCTACTCCTTTGGAGTTCCCCAGTGTTTGCCTCCATACCTGGACTGGGATGGTGATGTTTCTCTTATCCCTCAAAATCTCCACCTCTAGGCCTAAACTCTCACTAGGTCAGCAGAATGCAGCTGGACTCAGACTAAGAAAATGGTACCCCTGGGACCACATCAAAGGTGTTTTAATTCTTGTAAAGAAAGACCAGGGCCAGGAATTGTCCTTTTAGGGGAAGGTACAGTGATCCTCATAGTTAACGTATGGCAAGAAAAGTCACTTCCACAGTAACACCAGAATTTGTTTACTAGAAGCTGTGCCAGTCCTTTAGGGAAAAAAAGGGACTTGGTTACCTTACGTATAATAGGGAAGAGGATTTAAGAGGCACTTCATTAAACATTGCCAACAACAGCTATGGGCTCTGGAGAAGAGCTCTCCTGTGCATGATAGCTCTGTTTAATGGAGAAATGTCACTGTGTAATGGATCACAGAATCCTAGAATCACTTGGTTGGAAAAGACCTTTGAGATCATGAAGTCCAGCTGTACTTGTCCACTACCGAACCCTATCCCAGAGCCCCTCATCCACCTTGCCTGAGAGAAGTCCTTGGCTGTACAAATTCCCTTTCGAAGAAGGGGGGGTTTCCAGCTGAAGGGTTTTGGGTAGGGAAAAGCTGTTAGCTCTGGAACGGAAACAGTAGTTCAAGGTCATCTTTTAGGAAGCCCATTGGTCATCCTTTTCTATCTTGGTGAACAAAGCTTAATATAAATGCTCCGTGTATCTTTACTGCTTAGAACTCCCAAACCATGGACACATAGTGAAAGGTACCTGGCCCACACTAGAGCAATTCAACATTGATTGAGTGTCCAGTAGAACTGGATTAATCAACCCCAATTTTATTTATAAATAAATATAATTCCAGTGAATTTATTTATAACTACCAGATGTTAGCGATGAGATTCATCATTTGAGATAAACCAGTGTCTGCGTGGGTGGTGTGATGAGTTGAGTGGAACAGCTCCCTCTCTGCCACTTCCAGCTGTTCAGCAACAATGTCTTTTGGATGACAAAAGAACCCACTAGAGCGTGATTGCTTTGGCTGTGCAGCTTGGTGTAATTATCCAAGGGGACTGTACGGACTTAATCGTGTAACCCATCGAGTCTTAAACGGTTCTTTGATGGTAGGAAGCCGATGGTGTGCAGTGCATAACAGCAAAGGGAACCGATAAATTACACGTATGAAAATCTTTATTTGAAAATACAAACATGATTTTAAAACATTTTAACAGATCTACACTGCAACCAAAAAATAACTTACATCTTTTTGTACATTTTTTTTCTTTTCAACAAAAGCTGTTTAACAGTAAGAGTGAGGCAACAATTTCAAGCTGCTGTGACACTGATGAATATCCATGGAATGTGTCAATAGCAAACAACTGAAGGGGGACAGACGGAAGCGCTGAATGCCCACAACAAGTTAGTGCACATCACTGACCAAGTACCGTTCATACAAAGGGTTTAAAAAAGATTGGTTCCTTCTACATGAATTAACGCTCATTTTGGATCAAGCAGGAAGAGATTTCATTATTAAATAATCTTTTTAGAATGAACATCAATGAAAAGACTGAAGTTTAGAAGGGCAAGCAAAATTAAAAGTTGGGGCAAACAAGGAACTACACAGAGAAGAGAAGCAACTTGTCCAAGGCGTTTGCTTTTTGTGCACTAATATGCTCAGCTTGCCAAATAAAACTGCTTGTAAATGAGAGCCAAATCATGCACTCACAGTCACATCTCCTTGCCAAGGCCTCCAACAGCCCAGGACTGTCTGGAAGCACAAAAGCATCGCAGGGCAGGTATAAAATTGTCTCCTTACCTCCCATACCAGGACAGGAAATCCTGCTCCCTTGTGGGATGGAGATGGTCAGTGCACCACACATCAACTTAGAGAGAATTATACAGTTTTCTTAAAACCAGCAGGTTACTTTTCTCTAATGGCAAATATTGTTATTCTTCCAAAAGGGAATTATGCAACATCTGTAAATAAATATTTTTAATCTATTTTACAAACTATAGACTATTGAATAAATACAAAAAGTTTTGTCATTCCATACAAATGTGCTTCTTTTATTTAAAAGGTAGTGTAGTGATTAAATATTTTTAGCACAAAACTAAGCTGACTTCCTGGAAACAAACCCCACTGGAACGCGTGGGCGCGTAGCAGACCCGCTGCAGACCGTCCCCTTCTCTTCTGCAAGTGCTGACCCCAAGCAACCACTACTCAAAGTACTCTTCGTAGTCATATTCATCCAAGTCCACACCAGCCAGATGGGAAGGCATTTCAAAAAACGGTCTTTTTTCCATTTGATACTTGAGGACATTGGCCTTCTGATGGTCTACAGGATTCAGTTCTGCTTCATACCTAGGAGCGGGCAAAAAAAAAGGAAAATTAGTCCCACTATGTTGGGAAGAGCCTGAGTGAGAGAGCACCAACAAGGCACCTGCAAGAAGAGTAGTATTTCCAGTATTTTATATTTACAGTAAAGAAACAGAGGCAGCACCAGGTTTCTGCAATAATTATTAAATTTAAGCTAGCTTATTCCTGACATGTGTGGAACTTAATGAGATGCAGGGCTTTACTGAAAGGATTCAAAGCACGTACAGCTCTAGTGGACCACTCGTCAGTTAGAAATGGTCACTGCAAGACTTAAGTGCTCGACAGAAACCCTTCCAGTTCTTCCCAAGAAAGTTGAAATTGTGCTGAATGAGGCAGAACAAGCTACACCTGTAGCAGATACAACAAAAGAGAAAGAAGACCACAAGAGTTATTAAAATGTACATGAGCACAAATGAGTGACAGCAGCCAACTGTGTATTTAAAGCAGATGCTCAAAAGCAAAAGCCAATTGTCTTATGAGACATCATCGGTAACCTCCTGATGGTTATGAAAATGAGTGGATGGAAAATGAAATGGAATGTTCATCTAACTCGGGTCAGTGAAGGCTGACATTTAAAAAAGACCTGCTTCAGCGTGGCCTACGTGGGACCAATCTGTAATTGGCAGTCATTCAAAAAACTAAACAGAAATCTCCGTAGAGATTCATGGTGTCCGATTGGAGAACCAACCATTTCCTGGGCTAGGCTGACTTGGGTTCACGCACATCTCTCCAAGTGCTACTGAATCTCTTCTCGGCACACAATCGTTCCCATCTACAGAACTAGATGAGGCAAAGAACAAGTCATAGCAACTACAGTACCTGTTCTTCAAATGGGACTTCACAATGGCACTATGTGGTGGGGACAGAAGTCTTCTTTTGGAGAAAGACAAAGGGCAAAGAACAGCCAAGTACTAAGAATTCAGCATGAACGCTAAAACAGAGTAGCATTAACAGCAGAGAGTGGAAGGGAAAACAACATTTCCATTGTGAATGCAATTCTGTTGAAACACTGGATAGATAAATGATGAAACAAGCTAAGGAAACTTCACCACCAGCTGGACTGAGAGATCTAGCAAAATAAAGACGCTTTGATAACATCAGGTAAAGAAAGCAGTGAAAAAAAAAAAGTTTCTGATTTTCTTTCCTGGTTTTTTTTGTGTTATTTCATTCTTCGCAGGGACAGTAAAGCCTCAGTTGTGAGCAATTAGTGCTTCAGCAGAGAATGGAATACCTTGGGTTTCTCCAAGTTCAGCACTGATCTGAACCAGAAACGAAGTAAAGTAACTCTTAGGAAGACTGGAGTTACACATTTGAAAACAAGGATTTGGAAGCAAGATGCGTATTTGGCTCACAACCCTGTTACTTGGAATTAATTCCATCTTTGAGAAGGATTTTTGATTTTAAACAGAAATGTCTTGACTGCACCTCCTGGATTTGTTTATTGCATGGTGATAGAGTGAGGTGACAGCAGCTTCTCCAGGCTTTAGAATGGCAGCATGAGGATATCTCAGATTGAAAGTATCCTTCACTCACAAGACTTTTATTCAAACGTTATTGAACCAAATGAAAGTCCCGCTCTCTTCCAAAGCTCCGGTGGCCTCATGGAACATCACTTTTACTCCTTTCCAAGATATTTAAGTTAAGGAAATTTAGAAATGCTGTCCCAGTTTTATACATTCGGGCACTGAAGTTACTTGTGTTACTTCTCAGTATTTAGAAAGCCTATTGCTACCTCCCAGCACAGAGCTTTTTATAAAGCTATAATCATACAGGTCCACCACCTCAAAAAAGTCCTTTTCCCCCCTCCCTCTTATTTCTTTACATTTACACGACCTTTAGAAATCCGCCCATTTCTAGATATCCACATTTTACTCGCAAGTTTCAAATCAACTGCCTTCGTAGGAATGGCAGGAAAATATTTACCAAAGAAGTAATCAAATAAAAAATTCATACCCAACTGTCAACCAGTGGCTTCATTTCACACAGGCATTACAACCCTTTACGTAAAGTGATTTTAAGGAGGGTTTTTGTACACCGCTAACTTCAAATGCTCATTTTTTGTTAATGTTTTTGTTCATTAAACTCTAGCAGCAAGGAAGCTTTCAGCGGCCTCATGTTTCAGCTTCTGCAATAGGAAATAAGCTTCATTTTTCAGGATGACTGTGGAAAAAAGAGACTCAGACAGTCCTGCTTCAGCATTAAGCTTTGAAGACACTTTTGCCAATCTTCACTTTTAGAAAGCATTCAAAACTTTGTCAGATTTGATGATGCCTCCCTGAGCCAGATACAAACACTTCACTTCTCTTTATAAAGATTTCCATCTATTTGGTCACAACTTTGATTCACTTGCTTGTTTATGAACAATCTGGAAGATATCCCAGCTCAATTCAGCAGCTGAAATGCAGCAGCTTCACAAGCGTCCGATAGAAGGGAAGGCAGAAATCAGTAAGATGAAGTGTCACACCTGTTTGTTTCTGTTTAGTCAGTCCAGATACGCTTTACATAGGGTTGTGTATGTGATACTTGAAACACTTCAACAAATTACAAAGTGGTCGTTAATGGAGACAATGAGCATTATAGTTGGTAACACCAACTAAACAAAGCAGCAAAACATCACAAACACTTGGATCAAAGCTTTTATCCATCAGCGTGGAAGGCCAACAGTTAAGCTATGGTCTGTAAATGCATGATTTTTGGGGCTGTGCTTCCAAAGGATGTAATATTTTTCTTTAATTGTCAGGTTCTTTTCTACAAGATCTGTGACAAATCTGCTTGTGAACCGAAGAGTCATTTGAGTTTACAAACGCCAAGCTCAAAAGAAATGAGAAACGGGATGTTTTAATGTCCTGTATCAACTCTTCTCCACATCCCATTCCTTTCCACTCCCTCATCATTCTTACAACAACACTGATTTTCTTTAAGGAGTGCATTCACACAGTGAAGATGCATTTTTTCAGGGTTTAGGGTTATTCGGATTCTCCTTTACATACCACAAGTTCTATGATATTCCCGGTATTACCTAAGCTGTAATTGCCCAGACAGATAAAGGAGCCTGTGCCTATACTAGGGAGAGAACCAACTTCTTGGAAAAACTAAGTGTCCAAGACCCATTAGAAGTTCACTGAAGAGTGAAAATCTAAGGTAAGTTTTAAAATATAATACAAACCTTGAGAAACATTTTGTATTTAAGCTTCTATTTTGACCACTTGCTGTGTAAAGCCATAGAACCAGTTTCAGGTACACCTTGAATACACTTTTTTAGAGGGAAACCCCAGGAAATCGACTTTAACTCTCAATTGAGCTTGAGACTAATTTAGTAAATAAAATCAGAATTTTGCAACATCATATCTGAAAATGGGTGAATTGGGCTTTACCACTCAAATGCTAGAAAGTCACAACAGCAGCAGCAATGTACAACAGGAAGGTGGAGACACTCAACTGCTGTGATAGAAGTAAACCAATGGCAAGTTTGGGACTTTGGATTCCAAGAGAATCTAGAATCGACATAGCAAAAGTAAAAGGACTGATTTTGAAACTTTTGTTTCCCCAAGAGCTCTCAATGAAGCTCTTCATTCATTTAACAACGAGCTACAAAAGCTAACGTTGTTTTTGGTTCTGAGAGGTTTTTTTAAAATCTTATTTCCTCCCAAAATTTGCAGTCAGACCTTTTCTTTGACAAAACCAATGTCATCACAAACTGTCAAGGAACATTTAATTTGAGATACAAGCAAGGGTCTTCTTCCCTCATTGAGCACGTGGGTAAACACAACAAACAGCAGCATTCTACAAAAATAGCATCAAGTATGATAGTGACAGTGAAGCTCTACATTAGGAGAGAGGGTTTGTACCAATCCTCCCGTTAGATTCTTACCCATCGTTCCACTGGTCACCCGCTGCCTCTTCTGCTACCAAGATATCATACTCTTCAGCAGCGTACTTCTCCCAGTCAGAGATCTCTTGGCTTTCACCTTCACTATCCTAAACAATCACATTGTAAGTTACACAAAAACGTATTAACTGTTAAGCACAGAGGTAAAAAGACCTGTAAAGCTTCATACTCACCCGCAACATAGAAAACTGATCCTTCTGTTCGTGGTCAAAGTATTTTTCAATGTTGAAAAAAGTATCAAAAAACACATTTGTCAACTTACATCGCTTTAAATCATGCAGAGTGATTTTTCCTGTAAAGAAGGTAATGAAATAAGATATTTATAGCTGAAATGATCCTTTCTCCAAAAAAGAAGAAAGTTATTCAAAAACTTAAGTCATGGTTATGGTCAAGAACATTTGCCACTGATGAGTAACACAGTGGGAGAGAAGTGAACAGATGCAACGCATGTCTAGAGAAGCATCCTTCAACATGGACAAAACTTGTTTGTTTCAGATGTTACTTGCTTTTGCTGCCAATCTACTGCCAATATGTTGGAGTGAGAGGCAGTCTGCCTCGCTTAGCTATTAAAAATAATTTCAACTAATTATCTAAGCTTCCTCAAGAGACAGAAGCCTCCAGTGAGCTGACGTTCCTACTCAAGAAGCGCTAGGGTAGCCGGCAGGATTCTCCTCTGGCAGTGGCTCCATCTCTTCTTTGACTTGAAAAGACAAAACGTTTGACAGATGCTGGTGTGTGACTGCTTCATACAAATGAATTTTCATAGAGACTCGTTTGTCACACTTGTCTGGCCTGATCAATAATTACTGCTTGAGAGGAAAGCTAAATGCTCAGAGGTGTTTTGTTTGACTGTGTTTTATAAAGTGATACTTTAAAGCCACCAGTCAATGGATCCATTAAGTGCTAAAAGTATTTGTCACGTTGCTCAGAAATATTATCTTGTTTCAAAGGTGAATATTAAGCTTCTGCAGAAAGACTGAAATACAGGACATACAAGGAAAGAGAAATGACTATCCTTAATGCTCTGCTTTACTGGGTCACCTTCAATATGGTTGGCCTTCCGTTGTCTGTCAAAGAAGGGCAAACTAGAGATTTTATGGCAGAGCTTAATAAAAGCCAGACTCAGAACAGTATTTCCTCAGCACGCTGTCCCTCCCTCTAACAAAGTATAACTCAAGGACATCAGAGGGAAGCAAAATCAGAATCCTGTTTGGAAATTGTTGCCACACTTGTGTCTGTCACCATCTGAAGTGCCTTAATGTATTCTGCCTCATTTATAGCTGATGCTCTAGAACAGCACAAATCCCCCGTGGCACCTGTGTCCTATCTGTCAGACGCACACAGATGTCTGATGTATTGGGCCATCTCAAGTGGCAGCAACTCTCCACAACCAAGCAACTGATTTAAGTCCTAGTTATATAAGCTCCCAATTTAAGTTAGACACCTATATTTGGTTTGTTGATCTGCTCTCCAGCTTCCATTTATTGCAATGGGAACTCAGACATCTAACAGTCATCTAAGCGCCTACCATCATCTCTCAAAGACTGGCAGGAAAAGGAAAGAAATTGAGATAATTTAGGACTCCAAAAATTAAATGATTTGCTTTTTGGTACACAGAGCTGCCCGTAGAAAACCGTATCACAGTTTAGACACAACGGTATGAAAGTATCTTCTTTTGTTTCAAATCTGTGAAATGAAATGTCATTTTGTGCTGCTAGGTTTTGTAATAGGAAAACAACAGAAGAATTTTTTCTTAATCTAGCTTTTAAACGTCACTCAGTTTTTACAAAAAACTATCAACCCTTCAATAATTTGCTTTCATTTTTGTTGCCCTAAATAACTCATCTTGAGTGCGTTTCACAGCCTCCTTTTATCATCTTCATGACATGGAAGACATAAATCAGTCTTGTTTCATTTGAAATGCAGAACAAACATTATTGTAAGTGTCTGCCTTTCAGAAGCACAGTGTACAAGACTGGAAGGGAATTCCCAAGTCTGGCAGACTATGGGTAGGCAACCATGTAACAAAAATGTGTTCCTCAGAGCTTGCTTCACTTCATTTTAAATGCTTCCCATCCCCCATGCATTATACAATGTTGGCCTAAGACTCCATTCCACTGATCTTGAGGACTGAGCTTCCAGCCAAAACCTACTTAATACTCCTTTTACATTTACAGTTTTTTAATCTGCCTTTAGAAGTGTGTTTTTACATAGCAAATCCATTTAAACTTGGTTTAAGTAAGAATACGAAGCTTTAAATTCTAGTTTTGAGCTATTTCAATTCCCTTAAAAAATCACGTCTCAATAAAAGGCAACTGCCTTTTAAAAATAAAATTAAGTTTCTTGTGATTTAAATATTCTTAATCTAAAAAGCTGAACCATAAGCAAGACTACTATAAATTGTGTCTCCAACCATAATTGTATGGACAGTAAAACAAATCGCCCTCTTACGCACTCTACCAAAGTAACACTCGAAATTCGAATAGGGAAAAATCAGTGCTTCACCAAGAAGTGTCTAAATGTGAGACACAAGCACAACATTACATTTGCTAAACAAAAGCATTAAATAAGACAGTCAACACTTCCTTTTTACCATAAAAAAGAGCAAACATTAGTAGGTGCCATAGGAGCGGGCTACTCCTATCAAACACTTCAAGAGCAAATAGACAAGGTCTATTTTTATTGCAATGTGTTCTGTACAATAATAGCAACCAGACTGTATGCCAAGTCCTTTTACACACTAAAATTCACATTCAAACCAGTAGTCATAATAAAGATTATTCGCACTATGGCAAGGTGTTGAGACATTAAGGTTAGATAAAGGTTGACCTCAGTTGAGTTCAACAAATCCTTGAAGAGTAATCCATTGGCTACAACAGTTTTTATCAACTTGTGAGACAAATATCAGCACAAAAGTGGGGGCCATGAACGTGAAAGGGAGCACTCTTGGAAATGTTTCCAAGGTATGCAAAAATATTTTTGGTGTTGAGCAGCACAGAAGGGCAAATATGAAGACAGCATGATGCTCAATTTAAGGTTTTTTTTTTTTCAGGTGTAAAATGTACACTGAAATTCCATCACCTAAAGATCATATATATATATTAATTCCATCACCTAAAGATCATATATATATATTAATTCCATCACCTAAAGATCATATATATATATTAAATGTAGCTGGTCTATGAAGGTTCAAATGAACGTAGAAAATAGCCAAAACCTAAGAATGGTTTAGCATTCAGTTATTTTTAGGCCCCTTGACATGATTTTCCTAGGCAGCTTAGGCTTCTAAACTAAAATAAGTCCTTAGTAAAATAAGTCCTTAGTGATCTCCAGAGGCAAAAGCTGTTTAGAAACTGTTCCCTCTGACAAAATCTCAGTTAAATGAGCACTGGAACAAGTAAGAGGCAAGTGAAAAGAACAGTCAAGAACTTTTCTTGAGAGCATCACCTCAGGCAGACAGTGACAAGATTTAAGACTAAACACAGCTACAAGCTCAAAATAAAAGCCTACAAGATATCTTAAAGCATTATCTTAAATTTTAGTATTAAAATGTCTGCCTGCTGTTGGAAGACCATTTGATTAATGGTCTTTCCAACAGAGGCATATCCTTTGTATGACCAACTGAGTGCTCTTAAGGATGCAAGCTCCTAACCTGGAGAAACAGAAGTTAGAGGTGGAAAATGATTTTATTACCTTCATATTGTGGCTTCACGAGATCCAGCATCTGGCACAAACAGTCCTCAAATGGCAAAGGTTCTATGGCCATGTTATCTAGTTTTTGGCACTGTTCTTCATAAAAATACTCCAACTCGTACATAGACAAAGCACCATCCCCATCAAGATCCATGCAGCGAAACCAGTACTCAATGCTGAAATTCAGTAATTAACAGCAAAGGACCATTTACACAAACTTATGACAGAATTCTAAGATTTTATATCGCCTGTTTTAAAGGCTATGGTAGTTATAGACGCAAAACTAGACCTAAGGCTACCTTCTATACCACAGGAAGTCATTAAACACCACCCTCTCCAGTAAGAGTTTCTGGTATCTGCCATGCCATGCATTACTGCATTTGCAAACACACTTAGTCATGGGTGGCTGAGGGAGGAGACCAAAACTTATGGCTTTCCATAAAAACCTGAAGGAAGTCATCAAAAAAACAAATTGTGCATCAAAAATCAAGTTTTTTCTTACAGAACAAGCCACTTCACATCACACAACTGGTTTCTTATCAATACCCTACAGCAAACGCTAGCTCTATAGCTGCCCAGCATCAATGCCATCATGAAACTACTGCAATTTCCTTTATCTGTGACCCTGTCTGTAAGCAGGTCACACAGCGTTTGGGGCAATAACATTTAGTTGCCTCTAAAAAGTCATTAGAATAGACTTTTACAGCAGCAACAGCAGGAGACACTGATAAATAAGAATGATGCAACGAACTGGGTGAGTTTTCCAATCATGTTTTTATCATTTAGCTTCTTCCATCACAGATCCAGCTGAGCATTGGTGGCCCCTATTTCAAGACTGAAAACCCAATAAAATCAGCCTTCATTTCTGTTAAAACAAATTCATTCTTACCTGGTTGGTGTCTTCTTGTCCTCTTCAGATATCAAAAACCAGACGAAATCAGCATAGCTAATTTTTCCATCTTTTTGTGCTTTCCTACCTCTTGAAGTCCAACAAGAGAAAAAGAGAAAAATTGTTTTGAAACACTTCACTTTTGCTAACCAAAATCAAGGATTATTTTCCTTGGTGTTATTAACATTATTTATCTCCTAAAAGATGCAGTGTTCCCGAGGCGACTTTTCAGAGGCTACTTCAGTCATTCAGAATAAGGAGCTCGTGTGCTCTGTTGTTTCTATTGCAATAGGTATTTAAAGAGGAAGGTAGCGCTCTCTACAGAGGGACTTACAGCTTTGCCTCCTGGACAGAAATGCCGCTGCTTGATTGCTAACAAAAGAAATATCTCAATTCATTTAAAAAGATGGATTATATAGGAGTACATATGCTTTTTAGAATTTCTACTCAAGTGAAAAACAAGAGAAATTAAAGCTACATATAACTCCACCAGCTAAAAGTTTAGAATGGAAATATGAAGATAAAAATGAAATAAAACCAGTCATGAAGTGTTTGTGGCAAGAACATAGTTGTCTCTTTCTACTCTTACATCACAGAACACAGCATCGAAATACTTTTGGAAGACATATGGTCAGCCTTTCCAGTGAAAAGTCAGGTAGGCAGTTCCTAAACACATCACATTTTATTCCAAAAATCCCTTCTGGCTGTTTTATCCTCCAGACGTCTAGAAAAATACAATGTATGGTTTGTCTCGCCCAAAAACTTGCATAAAGGAGTTAGCTCTAGACACACATCTGCCGGTGTCATTTCACTCATTTCAGCTTCTGATGTGTCATTTCAGTTTATCAGTTGCTTTCTAGCTGCAGAAACTGTGCTAGCAAAGTGTTTCAAAAATGAGTTAAATGCTATAACTAAAAGAGAGTAAGTAAATACAAGTAGAAACTGCGAAGAACAACTGTCCAAAATGTGAGTTAATTCCACTGGAGGCATTTTTGTAAGGTTGTTGATGCAATAAGCATTGATTTTACAATCGGTACTGAAAAGCCCAACTCCTTTGAAAATTTTATGGCTTTAAAAGGGATGAAAAAATAACAATGCCAACATTTCTTCCTCCCCTCATTCCCACCCACGCTAAACCAGCATACAATATCCTATGGTGAGTGTTCATTCGGGTAAAGAAAGGATAGCGTACAACTAGGACCAAGCCAAAGGTTCCAAGAGCACTCCAGTACTACTGGAGTTTAAACTACAATATAAAATCTTTAAATTCACTGTGCCATTTCAAGGGGAAGGCTTTTGGGTTTTTTGGTCACATCATTTAACAAGCATATATATAAATATTAAATTGGATTTAGTTAAGCATATATAATAAATACCTTGTTACTGCTCCTGAGAAGATCCTCTCTATCATCCTATTTGATATGGCTGGGAAAAAAGGTATAAAATAGCATCAATTATATGCAAGGTATTTTTGCTTTGTATTGTCTAGTTAAAGAGTTCATTGGAAACCATTTATATACACATATCTGTGAGAAAAATCAAGTGTAGGGCTCATGAATCTGAGTTCTCTTGCAGAAGATCACTTAGCACAAAGTCTCTGAAGCAAAGCTAGAACCACCCAGCTTTGAATCCAGACGATGCAGAAATAGCAGCATAATAAAAGTAATGAAATTGGCCAATTAGTAAGATTGGCCAATTTCAAAGACCAGTTCTTTGAGAAGTAAATCATGTTTTCAAGTGCCACTGCAGTTTATATGACCTTGGTTTTGGCAAAAAGACAAACTAGAATTGGCACGTTAACACATAATGAGCATACCTAAGCGACTCTGACACGGGTCTATTTCTGTCATGGTTCTGATCCATGCTGCTAATTTCGATGCGATTGCAGGGATTTTAGGGACATGTCTTAACCGAGTACCGACTCTGTAAAGGATATTCAATTTATCCTGAAGAATTTGTGGATGATAATCAAAGCAGCACATGATACTATTCTCACAGAAGAATTACTTCTCATTACTCTAACTCTGAAGTATTTTTTCAGCATTTCAGAAATACTGATAGTTAAAGCAGGTTAAATGGTTAACCACCACTTGAAAACAGTTCATCTATTCCAAGAGGACAAGAAGGAATGGCCTCAACTTGCACCAGGGAAGGCTCAGATTGGACATCAGGAAAAATTTCTTCACTGAAAGGGTTCTCAGGCACTGGCAGAGGCTGCCCAGGGAAGTGGTTGGGTCACCATCCCTGGAGGTGTTTAAAAGACAGGTAGATGAAGTAGATACAGTTTAGCGGTGGACAGGTAAGGTTGTACTCTATGATCTCTCTTGTTTTTCCAATCAAGCGATTCTATGATTGTACTATCTGTTTTATGCACTTATGGTGATGCTATGACTGTACCATTCTAGTAAGGACACTAGTTGTCGCTTAATATTTGTCCCCATATCTGCAGGATAGTCAATTTGTTTCATATATATGTGCTGCTGCTTCTTATCTACTTTTGAAACCCTGAAGTTACGTACTTTAATTTACTCCATTAAGTGTTTGACCTAGCCTAATTTTAGACTAGTGACAGTATGAAAAGAAGGGATTTATGAAACCACATTATCTCATTTTGACAAGCAAAAAATAGAACTTTAAGAGTAAAATTGGGTTATTATGTCCACTTCATGCTCTTTAATCTATTTAGTCTTATTTAGCTGCTTATTAAGCAGCAGCTGCTAAGCTTTAACCAATACTCTGTTGTTTAAAGGATACAAAACTACATTGCAAGTGGCATGGTATCAGTTCTGCTTGCTTTCTACAGTGTACTAACTCAGGAAAGCAACTTCTCAAATGAAAGCAGCTTTCCTTCCTCAGTGTCCTAAAGTGTAGTCAGATGGCAGTGAGCAAATTTTCAGAAGCAATCAATCAGAATCCTGTTTCTTTTTAACGTGGGATAATATTCGCTAATTACTTTGTGTTTAATACTTTAAAGATGACAATGGACACAAAGCACCTCAGAAACCCCAACAGCTCCATACAAGCTGCAAGAATATTTAACACAGGAACAAGCATGCAGGACTGTGGTTTTGGAAATATACATATTGTAAGTGCAGAAAATGTAAAGCTACTAAATAGCATCAAACCAAAATGGACTGATGCTGAGTTAGCAAAACTTTAAAACAAGCAAAATACTTGAATATATGTTTGCCTTTTTCTATTCCTTCCACACCTTGCCATAAGAGCCATGCTACCTCAATGATATCCTTAAAATAGAGTGTTTCCAAGATGATAACACAAAACTGCCAAATGGAACCATTTATAACACCAAGGCTTAAATGACTTTTTGAAATGAAGTCTACACACTCACCTATTTGTTTCCTCCTCTACCTCTTTGCCATTCAGAATTTTCCTCAGATTTGGTATTGCTAGACATGAAGCAGCATCACAGATGACCTGTCCTACATTATTTCAGTAGTCAGCAGGATCAGCTACACATCATGAACAGTGGCCCTGGCAGTTAGCCCCTTCCTCAGTTGAAAGTTTGCAGGTCATTTAATACATGTAAACAAAAGTGCTTTATTTGCCATACCATGATCATTGTGTCGAGCTAAATCCTTCCGGTCGATGTAGAGGTCATGGTCTGTATCCAGCTCCCAAAATTTGCAATAGATAACATAAAAATGTTCATATGAGAAGTACTCTGTCAGCTGGTTAATATCAGCTTCCTCTTCCAATAAGGCCACATTCTATTATCAGAAGGATAAATAGAACACATTAAGAATTTATAAGACATCTGTTGAATGATCTGAGTTCTCATAACCAAGTTAATATCTACTGCTCTTATTTCAGTGGAAAAATTCTTGACTTAGATATCAGAGGACACAATACAGCACGACAGCAAAGACTGAACACAAGATGGAAAACTAATGTGTCCATAGAAGAATGAAGAGATCACCCAGACTTCTGCTAATCACAAATGCATTTATAGAGCTCTAGATAAAAGATGACATTTAAGCATACTCTTGTGTATGAGAATCAAGGCAATTGAGCATTCATTGATTTCTTAGAAATGAAGAAATGGTAATTATGGTACTCCTTTAAGCATTCAATTAATACAGCTTTAAAACTTGTAGAAACAAGTCTTGCAAAATTTTACATATTACGTACCTGCAAAAAGTTGCTTTTCCTGAGCTCATTACAAGTTATTTTTCCAGACCAGGACCTGTTTACTGTGTAAAATATTCTCTGTATAACCTGCAAGAAAGGAAAAATAGAATTCAGTATTCACCTCAATTAGTTTGACTTCAGTCAGCCACACATACATTTCAAGTCAGTCATTCACTGCTAGCAAAAGCAGAGAAAAAAATCTAAACATGTTACAAACTATAACTGCTTAATTGGAGATTGATTATAGCTGCTAATTAGCAAGACTAAACACTGCATGTGCAACATTTCATCTGCACCACAGTAGTTACTAGCTAAAAGAAACATCTCTTTATGAATCCTTTTTCACCAAATAAAACCTCTTCCAAACTGAAGACTTTATTAGTTTTTATCGCTTTTGACTTGAATTGCAGTAAATCAATACTTCAAACAAACCAATCTTTTCTAAATTACAAATAGAAGAGCGATTTATTCATAAAGTTTTAAAATGAAGCTTAAACTGTAGCATGCAGCAAGCTCTGCAGCTCTCACTTTGAACAAAAACAGTTGGTTCACTAAATCCAGAAAGGAGAATAGACTAGCCTACTTCTGAAACTTAATTAGCTCAATTCTAATTGTGAGTTTAGGAAAGGCCCATTTTTGGCTTACACTACAAAGCAAATTTTTCTAAAAAGGTTTTGCCTTAGCTATGCAACTTAATCCATCTGCATGTCATTATCTCATCTGTTATACATTTAACTGGTCTAAAAATAAAAACAAAATTGAATGTTTGCTAAAGACAACTGGGAACAGACTTTAAAAACTGTTTTCTACAGTGAATTGAAGCACAGCATAAAGCAAATTGTCAGAGAATTGCCTCCTTTACTATGCTGCACAGTGGTTTGTCAGAAGGGAGGGGAAATGGTGCAAAATAGATTACAATTTCAAGAATACATAGTTCAGATATATACATAACATGCTTGCAGATTAAATGCAGTACCTCAGTTCTCCAGGGAAACATTTTTACTAAGTATTTCAGCTTTATCTTCAACATGTGTACCTGACCTTACCACTAGACCAGCCAACCAACCAATCAATATCCTAGCAGACAGAAGTGATTGCTTCCAAGGTTGAAATAAACTTTCAAGACACCTGCTTCACTGGGGGTGTGCATAAGGGCTGTGTACATACTCGTATACACACATGTATACAAACAAAAAAAGCAGAAAAACGGATCATTTAAGCTGTAGTTGGGAGTTAACATGAACAGACATTAAATCTTCAACTGCAATGCTTACTAAATCCTTCCTGTAGCAAGGTAAAGCTACCTTGAATACAGGTATGAAATGCCTTACTTTCTCTTAGAGAAAAAGAATCTAGAATTATTGCTAATGACTTGCAGGACAGAATTTTAGAAAACTGGATTGAGCAACAGTTATTCTATCCTGAAATAGGTCAAGAAAGGGCAGATAGTCCTGACATATCTTGATCTGCAGAGTAGTATTCCAAATATTCTTGCTATATTCATAACACTACTAATTTATTTTTGGGATTTGTGGTTAAACATGAATTTCTGCTGAAGACCACACAAAATTTTGTTAGTAAAGTACTGCCAGCACTAATTTATCCAATACTGCTAGGATCAGGCCTACTCAAATAAGCTATTCCTCCAAAGAAAAGTAACTGGAAATGGCAGGACCTTTTCCCTCCTATGGTCCTTCAGGAAATGCAACAAGATTTCAGAATTCAGACTTTGATAACACCCAGAATCCATCAAGAAAGAAAATTACTTGTAGAACATTTCCTTCAGTCACATCTGACAGGAAAGTTCTCAGAGCTCACATAATCATTAAAACAAGAAGCAAAACACAAAGGCCAGCAAGTCTCTACAAGATGAATACGAGGAACCCAAACAAAATGCTTTCAAAAAAGCTTCCATAGTTTTGGTCTGGGTCAAAGTATAAGTTAGATAAAAGATGGTCAACTCTGCATGTTTTCTATCGGAGAATATTCATTAATCTATTTTCCACACGCACAAGAAAGTAAACTGAATGTCACTTTGAAGTTTTTAATCTTTTGAGACTCGAGTAGAATCAGCTGCCTAGTTTACAGTTGAGAATAATGTTGTATTTTTTTTCCTTGGGTACAGAAAGAATACTTCAAGATACTTCAAGTCACATAACCCAACGAAGACAGAAATGGAATTTTTCATGTATAAAATCTCTCAGAAATAAAAATCCCCAAAGAGGAAAGCAATAACCAGCTTCAAGATTATAATTATTTTACTTAATACTGAACATAATCACATTAATATAGACCTTTCATTCAAAATTCCATTTAATCAACCCCAGAGTAAGGTCAGGATTCTAACGAGTCCAGTCTATAGCCGCAATCAAGTGTTTAAGGTAACAGTCTGCTCTTTATTTAATGTTCATTAACTCATCCTACACTATTAAAATTCAGTGTTTTTCTTACTAGCATTAAGTTCAGCAATTTCTTAGAAATATTAAGAAAAACTATGATGCTGAAGAAATTGGGTCTTTATTCACAAGATTTCATTCCTACATAACTAGAAGACCGATAGCATACTCAGCTTTTTTCAAAGGACAAAGTTGCTTTTATGGATTGACTAATCGTAATAATTTTTGATTTTCCTACTTAGTTAAGAAAAAAATAGCTTTTCCAAATACAAATCACTTACTGTGGTAATGTACCGAGAATGAAATTCAGCTGCTTCCTTTAAAAATAATAGGCCAGGATGACTATTCACCACATCCTACAAAAAAGTAATAATATCCCAATCAGCATTCATTAGTGACTGTACAAAGCAATTAACACAGAATAGCACATCTGCTTTCTTAACCAAAGCAATTCAAATTAACTAGGAAGAAATTCTTCACGATGAGGGTGGTGAGGCACTGGCACAGGTTGCCCAGGGAAGCTGTGAATGCCCCATCCCTGGAGGCGTTAAAGGCCAGGTTGGATGGGACCTTGGGTAACCTGGTCTGGTGGGAGGTGACCCTGCCCATGGCAGGGGGGCTGGAACTGGATGATCTTTAAGGTCCCTTCTGACCCAAACCATTCTACGATTAATGATAACTTCATTTACAATATGGTTCATTTAAGTAAAACTTCTGATTTTTAAAAATGAAATTGTCTTTTAAAGAAGTCATGTAAACAAAAGCTTTCCTATATTTTAGAAGGGTTGAAGACCTTGAACACTGCTGACCATTGTAGCCTGTAATTCTGTGGCCAACTGTGACTCCATAAAAAATGATTTTGGTTTTATTCATTCATTAGTAAAGGTGGTACTTGCTGCTCTTTGAGAGAATCTGTATTAGCTCTTGAACTCGTATGTGACTTTTCCCTTTGCCCTCTAAGGGCTCTCCTTGACTTAAGAAATTTCAATTGCCTTTCTAAACCACAATGATTCTCTGATACCTGTGCTATTCCTGCAAGCAATTTTAAATCCATGCGTCTTCTTGTAGCTTGTAAAAAAATACCTCACCTTATACAAAATAATTAACTGTAAAAGAAACCACTCCCTAGCATCTCAGCGGACCATACAAAGTGAGTTACACTAAATATTACCAATAAACTTCAATGAAGACCATGAAAAAGTATGTTAAGCTCAAGAAATTCAGGGCTTTGCCAGCTCATCATTTTGTTGTCTTTCCAGAACTAGTTTCAGTTGCAATTTACTTGTAAAAAAGGAATGAAGTCTTCTTGCACCAAGTAGTTGCATCCAGGGCTCATCAGAAGATGAACAAACTTTGCAGCATCATCATAGCAGGTCTGAAGTATTCTGAAATGTAAATATTTCCATTTCATAATCTGCACAGTAAACTCCTCACGTTACCTTGTACGGGCATCCTAGAACAAGGCCTATGAAACTGCAACAACATTTAATTCAAAAGCTAGTTACAAATATCAAAGTACAGTCCAAGTGAACTTATCAAAGCTGTACAGTCTCATACATTTACATTAAAGGAGGTGGGTACACACTGCGGAATTGATTACATGAAAGGATATTTTAAAGTTTGAACGGGAAGGAGAAATAGAGAGAATAAAAAGCAATTTGTTCAAAACTGGCAGCTACAAGATAAGGCCATGGTTTTCACTTTTCCCATAAACAGCCAGTCATTTACCTAATGTTTTAAAATCTATAAACTTTGTAAATAAACATTTCTTTGTTCATTTATGTTGAAGTGAGGATTTAGTTACATTTTCCCAGTACAATTTTGCTGTCAATAGTTGATTATGGAAAACTTTTATTCCCCTTTATAGACTGGATATCATTCAAAGCTTAAACTATCACATTTACAATTTAAAAAATGCAGTACTTCTAAAAAAGTAATCTACTTACTTCCGCCACATTGCAACAAATTTATGAACTGACACGTATCCTGTTCGTTCACCTCCAGCACAATAAAACAAAGGACCTTTCCAATAAAGTGGGCATTCACAAGCCTAGAAATAAAGTATACATCAAGTCAGTTTTATTGATTGCTTATCTGGGGGTTGCTCCCTTATTTATAAATCTTTCAAAAATTAAACTTTACAAGCATTAAAAAGAAAACATTAAGGCACAGATTTTTTTTCCAAACTGTTTCTGAAATGAACTGTGGTTCCCAAAATAATTCATTTTAAGCAACTGCTTTAGGCTGAAATCCAAACGTGGAAAGCAAAACATAGGGCAACTTGCAGCATTCCTAACAAATGAATGCAGTCACATGCCTGCTCTGTCCATGCTCCAAGCAGCTGAACAGAGTCCATGCTAATAAGCTCTGCTAAAGGGCTGGATATCTTTAAGCTAAGCTCGAGACAGCACAAAGTTACACAGTTCTGAACTAGAGCAATTTACATTTGCCTGGCTCAGAGGACAGTTCAACTTGCCTGCATCGCTGCAGATACATGGCGCAGCTTTTCTCCAACTGTAAGGAGTAGGCCAGCCTGCCCGGAGCAGCAGTATCTTGCTTCGGGATACCCAGCAGTTACACTGTCACAACTTCAGTGCTGCCACATACACCTACAGTGTTCCTTCTGTGTCTGCTTCATGCTTCTTCAGTGATAACAGCAAAGTACCCCTCTCTCACCTAAAAATGACTATGACCTGGAGCAGCCAGACATGCCAGCGTCTCTGAGAATCTCCTGTGGATCTCAAGTAAGACCGTTTGTTTCTATTTTCTAGACTCTGAACTTTAAATGCAAAGTGACAGGAACAGGGGTGAGAACCTGAGACTCATTACCTAGACCACAATTTGCACTGGTATTTCAAGCATTGATTCAATATATACAAAATGGAAATTGAAGTTTAATTTAACTTGCTTATTGTCTGTTACACAGAAGTTTCATATTTACTGCTTTCTAAGCTCAGGGTTTTGTCATTCTGCCATAACTCTAAATTAGCTCTGCAGTAATAACTACAGGGCTATAATCTCAAGTTACCAAACCATTCTGTCTTTCAGTGTCTTTATAATGGAAGTTTATGACACTGCCAAGTGACAGAAAACAGTACGGACACCTGAAAACACAACACATAATACCAGTACTTTTGCCTTAAGTCTGTTAGTCAATACAAAACACAGAACAACATACAACGTGCCCCCCAGTATCTGCTTTTTTTATGCAACTACAAAAAAACCCAACAGTTCAAGTTTTAGTTTAATGTTTCGTTTTCTTTTTGTAAGTGAAATGTAGGACCATTCAAGACATAGTAAATGTAAAGATTTCCACACAGAATTGTTTTATCAACAATGTTGAATATGATGTCTTACCTTGTAGGAGATGAAAATACATAATGCAAGAAAGCAAAAGACAGAGAACTCATGCTTCCGTTCCTTAGGTGTACAGTACTAAAAGCAGACAGCTAGCAAGTACTCACCTTTGCAACCTTCCCCATGTCTTCTAACGTTGCTCTCTCATTTGGAAACTCGGAGAACGTTCTCTCAATTTTGGTAATCACAGCATCTATATTCACTTTTTCCTTAGGACATCCTCGAGGAAAATAAAAAGTTGGAATGTTTTGACTAAGTGATGATGGCAAAGTTTCTTCCTTCTTCGTCTGAACCTAAACAGATAAATACACATTTGACAATCATGTACAATGAAATCATGGATTACAGTCATCCTCAGAAGACTTGAATCTCTTGGTATTACATCTTACAATACACTTTCAAGAAGATTTTTGATGATAGGTTGAATAAACTATTTAAGACTCAGAGCATGGTGGAAAAATTAATGCGTATTTCAAAAAACTGTCATTTGGAAAGATTTCTAGGATGTTAAAACTTTAATAAAAACAACTTCAGTCTTCAACGTAGTGAATTTCAGGCTAATGCACTAGACAGATTCTTGGAGACATCTGAAGTAACTCAGGTTATATTATCAGTTTCAGAAGAAAAATCTTCAACTTCTAGCTTAACAGACAGGTCACAAAAGAATTTGCTTTTGAAATATTTCTAGTTTTATAGCTTCAAACTTTTGAAGTAAGTATAACAACTTTGCTACAAACCACTGACCTGTTTGATTTAGTTACAGTGAAGACGTTTGGGGTTTTTTGATCCTAAAAAATGCTTTATCCTGCCTAGGGAATTTTTTTTGTAAACTCGTCACAATTACAACCTCAGACCTTAGAAATCTGTTTCTCAAAAATTCATGATCTATGGGCACCACTAAAGAAATAGATTACGAGTAACAAACGAAATTATTTAAATGCATTTAGCTTCAGTAAAGGAGAAATTACCTCATAGTTTCCAAAAGAAAGTCCAAGTAAGCAGACAAACAAAGATAACAAGCAAAGTAATAGGACTTATACAGCAACTCAAAATTAGCAATTAAACATTTCATCCCAAGGCCACTATTCAAATGTATAAACAATGTTTAATGCTATACGGTAGCTCATCCTAGTGTTAAATATGTTCAAGATCCTGAATTCTGTCTCTCATTTCCAATCAGAATTGGAGGAAGAAAAAAAAAACCAACCCTACCCCAAACCCTCCAACCCTCATTTTATTCCTTACCACCTTTGTCAAAGTGCCTGTAAGGATACCCAGCTTTCTTACCACAAAGCCCCTCCCTTAAATCAGAGAAAGAACTAGGTGCTTACAAGAGAGCAGATTTCAATTTGCAAGGTTCCAACCCCAGAGCCTTTACTGGAACGCTACACATGCTAAAAAAAGCCTGAATTAACCTTTCTTTCCCCTCCTCTGCATTTGAGCCAGCATTCCAGTCCACAGCTGCAGAATTACCTCAACAGAGCTACACGTTTTATTTCATAGAGGAAAAAGTTACCTTGAATCTGTGACATCTAGAGTCAATGTTTGTCATTTTCTAAGAACCTCATAAACTAAAACTTTTGATACATTATCATTAGTTCAGTGGTCCAGTTAATGAGCCATCAGCTTAGAACAAGAGGCACTAAAATAATTCCTTCCTACTGCAGAGGTCCAAACTTCTGGGAAGTATAAAGATAGCAACACTTTATTCTTTAAGTAACATTATCACCAAGAACTACAAATAATTTCTGTAATTGCATTAACATCTTGTATCATTCTAGAAATCCAGCTCTACACAACTGCACTTTAGCAGAGCCCCAGCAGTTACCCTGTGCAAAACTGGACTAAAGACCTGTTCCTTGGACCGGTACAACACAGCCAGAAAATGAGCACACTTTGACCACTGGCAATAAAACCATTTTTTACTGAACAGAATCAAACTGTTAATGATCATTTCAAACAGTGAGGTTATTTTATTTCTACTTTCCCCATTTACAAGATCTGCCTGGACAGTCACTCCCATGTGAGCTGCTGAAATTGCCACCAAAGTGGGAAGTTTTCCAGTTCTTCAGAGGTGGTCCTTGATGTGTGCCACACTGACAAAAGGGTAAGGTCAATTATACACTACTAACATTGCCTGAATGTTACAGGTAACATGAGGTAAATCAGTATTTTGAGAAAACCTACTACAGACACAAGGCATCTTTAAAATGCAAAGCTAGGAAAATTCAGAGCCTCAGATTAAAGAAAAAAGAGCTTCTTCTAAAAGGAAAGGTTGAAGCAGAGGGAAGACTACATTGGAAAAGGTCCCAAGAGAAGAAAGGCTATCAATTGAATTATTTGTTTATCAGAAACCTTATATTTTTCCAGAAACTAATTTACTTCAGACATCTCAGAGTACACAATAAATGTTTTGCACTGGTCCAGGTTAAAAGCTGTTTTGAAACACACGATCTCAGATAGGATTTGTAGCAAGACCCATCCTAGTACGTGTAACTTCCTTGGGTGTTTTTTAAAAGAGTTATACAACAAAGGGATAGCACTTATCTATTTTTTATCTTTTTACCTGTTGTAAACATGTTCCAGACCATGGTTGTGAGAAAGAAGTTAAGCAACAGATTTAGGACTGTAGACAGGCGTATAGGTGAAAAGAAGATATTTTTCCAAGGTAAAGATGTTATGAATTCAGCATGCTTAGTATAAAAATAGAACACATTTTATCTGCAAGACAGTATATTTATTCAACTCTGAAACCAAACACAGAATACAAACTTCTCACTGCACGACAAAGTAACTCCACACGTTGAAAGATGTTGATTATTTCTACACATTGGTTTCTAAAAGTCAGTGAAAGAAGAAACTATAAAAATGCTTCACTTGCATTAGAAAGCGTATGATCGCTTCACAATATTTTCTGATAGATTTATTTAGTGCCTACATGCAGGCATCTAGAGAGAATACCATCTAGGGCACAACACAAAATGCCCTTGAATATTCCACATGGTAACCAGGAGCCAGCTTAGAGCACAGCTCTTCCTCTGCATCTGCCCCATGGATGTTCTGAGTACACTAACGCTTTTTAAATGCCACCTAGCAACTTGCAATTGGACAACTGAATAGTACTGTTAACGTCAGTCAACGCAGGGATAAGAGCCCATACCAAAGAAAGAAACAGGTCATCCAAAAGTATCAGCTCCAACTAATGCACTATAAAGTTAGTATTACATCTCCTCTCCCTCCTCACTTTCCCCAAGAAGACCCAGGGATTCTTCTCTTCTCTCAGTCTGAATTCCAGCTGACAAGTGAAAGGTTTCTAGTGCAACTGAGGCTGTTCTGAAGTTTGTGCTTTAATGAAAGAATGTGTGATACTAAAAGGGCTCTGAAAGCTCCACTACTTTCTATAATTTCAGCTGGTTACTTCTGTAGATGCACCGTAATGTATAGCTGATGAAAAGTCAGTTCTGTTATCTCAGGGCAATCAAAATGCACTAATTGTGTGACATTAAACTGTTCTAAGATTAATTATAACTTTAATCGGGGAATTTCTTCATTAACAAGAACTGCTAGAAGTCTGCTGACAACCTTTGAATGGAAAATCTGCACTCACAGTCCGTTATTCTTTTTACACAATTATTTCATTTCAGTGGTCAATTTAGCTATACATCACCAACAATGCTGCAGAGCAGGCACAAGGAAAGGTCCTGGGACTGGACTCAGCAGCAGACAGCAGCTGGACTCAGGGATGTGTGTATCCAGGATCAGTGACAAAAGGACAAATGATGTCCACATGAGACACTGGCCATCAAAGAGAATGCCTTGTGATCCCCCTGGTTTTATACTGAGTATGATGTATGTGGAATGCAATACTCTGTTGGTCAGTTTGGGTCACCTGTCCTGTCCGCTCCTTTAATACTGGTACCAGCAAGCTAAACTGAAAAAGAAGACTGGTTTGATAAGTGAGTATTTTCGCTGCAACTTGCCAAGAAACAACACAAAAAATAGCATGCTTGGAGTTAAGGATAATGTTAATAATAACCTTGTAAATAACTCCTACAAGCAGATGTGTGCTGAAGTGTCAGGACTGAAAGGCATATTGCTTTTGCAATAAGTATATATGTAAAGTCCAGAATGTGTAATTAATTGTATTGTGAAGTTGCCACTGCAGTTTTCATTCCTGATTTACACAACCATAAGGACCATCTGCAATTATCCAACACGTTCTTACCTCGACTTTTACAAAGAAGGAAATGGAAATTTATATCCCACTTGGGTCACTGTTCAAAGGGAAAGTTTCCCATTTCATTTTTCAGCTCTCCAGATAATTTTCCAGCTGTTGCCAGTGAATTGAAAATAAAACCATTATTATAATTACAATAGCAATATCTTAGTAAATACCAGAGAATGTGGATACACCTCGCTCCAAAGAGCGCCTTAGTCTTCTTGCTAGGCAGCCTTCTTGTATCTACCAACAGAAGAGCTGCACTCAGCAGTTAACTTTGATATAAGCAAAAACAAAGACAGCAAGGATTTTAAACTTAGGTACCCTTGTCCTTCTCTTTCAATTGAAAGAAAGAACTGATGCTATGATGGAGTCATTCAATGACAAGATGTATTTCTGAAATAAAAAGGAAGTGGATGCTTGCTCCCAGATATTAGGACTGTATAACTTGAAGTCTAGATCTACCATCTGCACATAAGAGACCACCATCCAGAAGTACTGAGACTTGCTAAGGGGTTGAATATGTGGATTCAAATGTGAGTCAGTGAAACCCCACTTAAAAAGGTCTTGCCGAAAAAAAGAAACAAGAGAAGTATGTTTATGAATGCAATATTTTTTTGACAGCTTACCAATTAAGACACAAGGTCACTGAACTGATTTGGTATTTCAATTGTTTTGACACGACTACAGGAAAAGATAACTTCATTCAGAAATGCTGATGCTTTTTCTAATATCTGACAGACAGCAACACTTGTTATGCATCTTTTTGTGAAAAAAACCCAAACACAACTGAAAACATGTAAAACATTTACAGAGTTAGCCTTCAGCTCTTGCTGTATTATTTGACAAGAATGTCTGCAAGATGCTGATATTAGAAAAAAAAATCAATTGAATACATACAACAGGGTCAAGACAATAGGACTCAAAATTCTACCTCACATTTATGTCCAATTTAATGTGAAGTTTTTACTAAGTGGTACACCACAATCCTAAAAAAAAAAAAAAAATTGGCATTAAATACTGAAAATACTATAAGACAACTTTTACCTTTCAGATAGGTAAAAGTTTAGGTCAGATCCTTAGTATTTTTGGCTCGGGAAATAATAAAAAAGGAACATTGCAATAATTTACAAATGTGCAATGCATAAGTTAATCTCATTCTTCAATAGACTGGGTCTTTATTCTTATATATCACACTTACTATCTATGTGACTGTGCAGTGGAACTCAACATTTTCCTTTACATAAGTAATTGACACGATCAGTAGATTTATAGAATTTAAATTTTGAAAACACCAGGTAAAAGACTTAAGCTACTGCTGTCTAGGAGAGGGTTCAGTCTCATTTGGAAGGAAAAAAACATTAATTTATAAAATTAATTCAGCTCAAATATTTCAGCATGTTGAAGTGACTTCAAATAGCTGCTTCAGGGTAGGTAATGTAAGCTTAGTACCAGAACTTCCCTCAGGACAAACCCAAAGAAACATTTCTTCTGTAGCACAAGCTCCCATGACCTTGTGGTAGACATTCCAGTTTCCAATTATCTAAGTTAAAGAAGTAGGATGTTTTCCTTGTTCTCTATATGCCCTTCATCAGCCAAATTAAAAGGATTTATTACTGCAAGACTTCACTGACTATACCGCTTCCCATTTGGCTTGATAAGCTTAACAGGACTTTTTCCTCTGTGAAAGGTGATCCTTTGACAACTGAAAGCTTTCAAAATTGTTTTTCCAATCTTGCTTTCTCCAAAATCTGCTATTGCTTGAAAACAGTAATTTAATCTGAAAGCTTAATAACAAAGCACAGCATGAGGCAAGCTACACTGCTGTACACCTTTATCATCCCCCATTCCCATGTATGGAGTTTACTGACCTGTGTGTAAGTACCAGTGATAGTGCAGCAGTACGGTGAATCGCCTCAGGTCACCAAGACAGCTAAAATGCAACATTAAAAAACCCTAGTTGTCCCATTCAGTCTCACACAGCTGATTCTATTTAGAAGCACTATGGTTCTGATGCTAGCATAAGGAAGATTAGAGAGATAGCGTGGCAGTATTCTTTGAAATAAGCTTACACTAGGCATGAACCTATGCTAAAATCATGATTCAAGTTGCATAACTTGTCAGAAAGATACGACATACCTGAATGATTAAGCTCAGAGAGTCAACTACAGAGAATGAACCTATGCTAAAAACAGGCGTTGGGGAAGACATGCAAAAGTCTTTCCTCTTGCAACAAACTTTTAGTCCCAGTTGCTTTTTCCTATCCTGGGCTTCAATTTGCTAGCCTTCAGTCACTGTCTCGCAGCTGTTTCTGGATGTGCTTATAGAGACTAATTTTATCATACACGCTCCTCTTTCCTTTCCACAGTAAGAGATAAACATCTCTTAATTTTAACCCTGATGCAGTTTTTAGACTAGCTTGCTTTTGCTGTTACCCTTAACCCAGATCAGTTCTCTGATCCACTTTATTCTGGAGTCATTTAAAACTTGTGCTACAAGGGGAAGGAAATTGAAAAATACACTTTTCTGTAAAGTTCTACCCATATACCATTAGAAGAAAATAAGTACTTCAAACTAACTATTTATGATTTTATACATACTGGTCACCTGAATTAACACAAAGGAGAAGGGTTTAGCAACCCTTGCAAAGCAGTCTGTTCTATATTCCAGTTATTCTGTGTTCAAATTCCAACCAGGCAAACAGATTGTCTCCTGCCTGCATGCCAGGTTGAGTGCTCATCTCAGCTTTACACAGATTGACTGGTTCTTGGCAGTTTACTCTCAAGCCTATTTCTGTACAAAAATCTATGGTTATCTGCTCTGGTGACTCAGCACAAATTATAATCCTCAATGCTAAACCAACTGTACTCTATTATAGACTAAGCCATACACTGCTCTGTCCCATTTCAGCAGAATTAAATCGCCTTGAGTTTCTGGGATTGACAAGTTCCAGCAAGTAGCAATTCCATGAGCAAAGCAAATGAGATTCAGTGACACTTAGAGTAGTTAGGAGTCCAGGATCCTTCTTCCTATTACAACAGTAAAAATGAAGCATAAGGAAGACCCTGGACTTGCAGTACAACTTGCAGAAGTACTCAAAGGAAGAAGATGGAGTTAGAACTGGAGTCCCATGACCTAAAAGTATATTGAATTTCTTATTTACTATAAGCATATAAAAACAGCTCTACATCCCTCCTGTATATTTGGTTTAACTACGTCAAGCTCATTGTGTTAAGAAGTTCATGGTGCAGACTACGTTGAGAAAATGCAAACTGTAAATTTAACTGATCTGTTCCCTCTTCTGTCCACTGACAACTTGAGTCAGGCAAAACCCTTCCCAGTTTGGCAACTGGCAGCCAAACTACAAACAGAAAGCTCAGTAGAGTTAGTGGATTTCCATGGTTTTGGTTTTTCATTTTAAATCACTTTAACAAATTCTGCTGTATCTTTACTGCAGTAACTTACCACTATAATGCCATCCATGCTGAGAGCAAATATAATTTCAATAGCAAAATATTAATCCTTCTAGAGTATCTCTGGCTACCAAGTGGCAGGGATAAGAACCTACATTTATTTTGCAATTTAACGGAAAATTCAACATATTGACAAACTAGAATTCAGGTCTATTATGCCAGTGAAATACTATTCGTCTGGTGGTAACATATAGTTCAAGGTAAACAAGATTGTCACTTGTTAGCCACCTAAAGCCACTTTCTACCCTTATTTTAAGTCTCAAGACAGCAAAGTAAACAATAGTTCAGCTAGTGACTCTTAATTGCATGACAGGTGGGGAAAGAAGTGCCCCATATAGTTTGCATGAAATTGCTGTGGTAAGAACCCTCACTGGATGGTCTTAAGTCTTATTAAAGCTTAATGAATTCTTTAAAAACCTGTTGATGGTGGCACAACTATCAGTAACTTCTCCAATTAAATTTAACCAAGCCATATTTAGACAGTCAAATGAGCCTCAAAAGAAAGCCACTGCATAGAATTCTATGTTCAAGTCTCAGTATTTTAGCAGAGCATGCAAACTTTGCACCATCGATGCAAAGTTGGGACAGCGTTCTTAATTCTCTTGTAGGAGACAGCAGGTAGAGTTTCCAGCCTCCAGCCAAAACTATGAAATACGCTCCATACACATCACCTTGCACATTAAAATTAAACCCACATTCAACTAAATAAGGTGCAAAAAATCACCAGTTGTATTACATGCACATATACAAAAGTAGCACGCAATAAACAAGCAAGCACAGGAAAAGCTTTCAAATGGTCAAAACCTGATTTTTACTAGCTCAGTGTACACTGAATTCTCTATCAGAGATACACATCACTTTTCTGCCTGATACTCAACTTTCATAGCAAGCACTTGGCAATTTCCTCACTTTCAGCAATATATATGGCTTCACTAACTGATCTCTTACCAGAGTTCCACAACTCTGATTTGGAAATACCAGGATTTGCAGTTTGGTAAAGCTGACCTAGACAAATCATGCAGTGCTGCTGGGAATTGGGAGGATGCTGTTGCAAATGCACTATTGCTGTAGAAACACCTGTAAATATGGCTGCGTGTTTAGTTTTTTGTACAGTCACATAGAGCTTCAGCATGAAAAAAGTTCCACTTACGTAGTTAGAAAGGGTTTAACAATTTATTCAGAAATGCCTTGGGGTAAGGGTGGAATGGAAAAAGGAGAGGTAGTTACCTCTCTCCCTAAAGACATGAACACAAGACATCTTTGCATGTCTATGAGTAGCTTTACTTTATTTGCTGACAAAACTTTTAACAAAGACTTTAGAGGCAGGATTGACTAACAGTTTGCTGTGGCTGACCAGTGAAAATGGTTGTTGCCTCCTCTGCCTGCTCTGCTAATTCACAAAAGGAAAAAGGCACAGATTATAAAATAATAAGCAAATTATTATTATAATTTGCAATAAGCAAAATCCTTCAGAAGAATCTACCCTGTGTAAGGCAACTTCTACATTTTGTCACTAAGATACCCACCCAGATTGTCACATAGTTGCAGCTTTCTCAGTACTCCTATACAAGTATTCTATTGTCCCACCTGGAAAGATTCTCCTAACAGATAATTTTGATTGTACACAGCCAATGGACAACACTGGGACTCACCACCTGCAAAGGAGTCATGACTGCCTAAAAATGATCTTAATGAGGAAAAAGTGACAACCAGTTATCTGAGGCAATTCTAACATTTGTCTACAGGAAACAGCCCTTGTCAGATAAGGCCATCACTTCAACATCAGAAGTAACAAACAGGGCTAAGACAGACATCCACTTAATTCTTAAACTCTGCAATAGCGCCTCATCCTTCCACGCTTAAAACAAAACCAGTTTCAATCAATCAATGCAATTGAGCTTACAAAATCCACTCAAACAAGAAAAATAGCAAGAAGCTTAGCCTTGTTACTGAGCTGCAGAGCCAACAGCTGGAGCAAGCGTTCTGTTAGCTTCTTGTCTGACAATGTCCAAACAAATTCCAATCTGGACAATGGCAAAACCAATATCACATCCCTCTGATCCTGTAAAAGTTGAAGGATATTTTATATGACAATGTACTAAACTGTTTCTGGCTTTCTTGCGTACAAAGTACTGCTGTCAACAGTCATAGAACACCTGCTATTAGTATCACTAGTGGTTGCAAAAGTATGTGAAGATGTCAAAATGGAGAAAAGGCTAGTGAAGCTTTCATTCCAAGGGAAAAATAAATAAATCAGAACTCTTTGATGTCTGAATTGTTGGGTCAAAAAACATAGCTGCAAAAGGAACAGACTTCTACACCCTTAAGTCATCTATGCAAGCAAAGTAAGCTGTAGCAAATTTGTACCATATTGGCTTTCCAACAGAAACAGTACACATTTACATAAACTTACTACCAGTCACAAGCAGGTAAATAAACCGCTACCACAGGGCAGTGCAGCAGCCAACACATTTAAACTTCAACCAGGAATCTACATTGCAGAAGCGGTAAAAGCTACCAGTATCTTTACAGCTTCATTTAAGAGGCTAAAGCTTACGACCTGGCAATCTGTTAGCAAGGGACCATTTGTGGAAAATCCCTCATCTTCGCTAGCCAGTCTCCACATATTCACATTCTATCTTAAATGTTGGCAGCTGCTCCAGAAAATTTGCATTATATCAGGAAACTAGCATCAAGTGTAACTATTAACTACAGTTGGAATAAGACTTCCATTCCCTGGCTTCCATGCCCCCAAACATACACTTGGATTTTGTTCTTTAAAAAAGCATTCGAGTGCCTGACGTAACACTATTATGTAAAAATGTATATCAGGTCCTTCTTCTGTGGTGTTAAAAGGTCTCCAATTTATGTTAAATTAGAAAATTAATGGTAATGGGAAAGCTGGCCTGCCAGAGACCTCTAATTGTTAAGCAGCCTATTTCTGTGACTACAGTTGTAAAACCAGCTGCCTCGCTTAAACTCAAAATTCTTTTTACCTCACAGTTGGGAAGGTCAGCTTCATGACTAGAAGAATATGCACACTACAGCACAACCACACACTAGTCCAGAACATTAGCACCTCTAGGTTTTGCATTCATTGCTGTCTTGCACATGCCACAAGCCTTGATGAAGCATTTTGGTAACAGAGGTGTGCAAAAGTGATCAAGACACTCTAATGTCTAAACATCACCCAGAAGGAAAGTCAATCTTGTGAGGCACTGGAGAAGCTGAAGAAATATTTCTCATACAGCTGACATAAATAGCACGTGTAAGCAGCATTTAGTATCATTAACAGGTGGTTGTGGAACTAACAGTTCTCCATTTCCACACTAAGGTGTGACGAATACCACTACAGGAATCGCCAAGTAGTAACAGCAGATAAAGCCATGATGCATTAAAAATATAAGAAGATACACCAGCACTCGGTTCTGGCACTGACATTCAGAAGATGAATTCAATACATAGGCCAGATTTCATTTTTTTCCCCCCTTTTCTCAAAATCATCATATTTAGCACAAATTTACTTGACTTTTTAAAAGTCTACAGTTAGAACTCAACTCTTCTACAAGGTGGTATGGCCTCTAAGCAGCAAAAAATCCCCTATTTTCCTAGTTTAGCTAACATCAAGTTACATGGGCATAAGTGTGTCACTGCACACAGTTGCATTTTGTTCTGTTACCATTTTGTGCCCAAATTCAGATATTTTCCTCACATAGCCTGAGTAACAATGCTGCTTATGTTCCAGCTCTGACAAGTAGGGATGTCACCAGCTGTTGGTTAAAACACTTTGCTCAGCAATCAGCAGGTAATAAACCTTTCAGTTCACATCTTTAAGTTGCCAGTACATTTGACATGGTGATAGTTTCTTCTCCCTCCAAAGTTTCAGAGAAATTGATAAGTAAGATTGATACGGTGCCTCTTCAAGTGCTGCATTTCCAGATCACTATATTCTATAGGTGTTAAATTACCTAAGAAATGTCTTTCTTAAAAGCAAGATCAGGAGGAGACAGACTGAAGTTCTACTGAGTTTTATGTAGTTATCTTGAACATCAGTTCCCCAAAGTAACAGAGAACATTTCAACAGTTCAGTATTGTTTTATCATCCTTTTGAGAAACTGATCTTTCCAGAAAGCCCTATTTTGCTCAGTTTTATCAATTTTCATTAATAAATACAACAAGAAACAGCCTGCTCCCCTACTTTCCAGAGCCACCCATCTCACTACTGGTTGTCTATTTAAAGATTTACATGGAACTTGATTTGCTATGCTTCACACTCCAATGACCGCCCCTTCCAAAACCTACACTGATTACTTACATGGCTCTACACAAAATGTCACAGCCTTAGAATTCCCAGAACTCAGAACAACCCAACTCAGAGCAGATGTTGGGCCACATGTTATCTCACCATCTACACTCATTTTTTCATGTTAAGAGTCTAGCTTTGACAGCACTTAACCTCTTAAGGAGAATCTTGTTTAACAAGTGACAGAAATTGCATGAACATAAAAAAAAAATTGTAAGAGTATAGTAAAAGGATAGAAAAACAGATTGGGTTCCATTTCTGCTTGATTTTAGCATTCTAATTTTACATCATCTTCGTGAACTGCTCTATCTGAAAGCAAACATTACAAATAGTATAGTAGGTTGTATAATACAATGGCAATGAAGATGAGCAACTGAAATGACAAAAATATTCCCAATTATTCTACAAAAGCTCTAAGCAACCTAATTTCCACATGAAATGTCATCAATGATTACAGAGATGATGAATAGCTTTTCTTTAAAATACACCTAAACCGTGAGGACAACTTTAACATTAACATGAAGCACCAGGTAAAGAAACATCCAGCATCTTCTATGCCAACATTTATCAGCACTCTTTTTTCCAAAAACGTCTCCTTAAAATCATGAGGTTGAAGTGAAATACCATTTAAAAAAGGAACCTCATATAAATACTTTATTTCAAATTAAGCAGAGGCAGACATCAGATTTTAGTTTTATATGCCTAAAGTCTGTTTTGCCCACAGAATTCTGTCTGTAATGCAGTGTGTGGCTTAACATCCATTATTCTACAACTGCCATCTACCCAAGAAATGCAAGCCTGGTTAAAAATGAAAAATATTTGTTCCTTGTCTGCATTGTAAATTTATAGCTACCAGCATGCTGAAATAGAAAAACCCTACAGATCAAACAAGCTGTTTTGGGATGTACTTAGTTGCTCGCAGGTATGCATTACCATACTGCATCAACATGTTTTCTAGTTCAACATAAAAAAGCCTGTGAAAGTGCAAGTGATCCAACTATCACTGGATGAAAGACAGATCAAGTTAAGGGATACCACACAAGGTAATAGTGTGTTTGTTTACAACAGGATGCCATGACTAAGAGATAGTATTTTCTTTTTCTGTTAACTCTAAATCAACAAGTTTCATTCTCTGCCTCCAGTTCAGCACAAAAAGATTCAAGTCGTAAAATAATTTCATTCACAAGTTTATGCTGAATTTCATAAACCAGAAGTGTCAGCACTTGCATTCTGCTTTGCACAAAGGAATAAATATTGCTTATAAGGCTCAGCAGAAACAAATTTGGAATAATAATATAGAAGACAGAAAGCTAACATATTTCGAGGGTCATAGGGCTCTACATCCCTCTCTTGAAGGTGACCTGAAAGGGACAGTTGTGCACTGAATTCACTTAAGTAGCATGCTATATTTAGAATAATTTTAAAAGCCAGAAATCCTAAGATAACAATTTTTATTCGACTGCTAAACTTTCCCCATTAGAAAAGGGTAAAAAGTCACACGTACCATCACATATGTACCTTTAGTACACGAATTAGAAGTAAGGGTGAGGTAAGGACAAAGTGAATGCTTTCACATACCACAAGAAGCCTTAAAAGTTAAGTCTGGTTGAGGAAATACCGACTTTCAGTTTCTCCAACAGAACAGCTGCACACTTTTTTTCCCCCCTCACAAAACACAGAATAAACATCCAAAGAGGCTATAAGTAGTTTTCCTATTAATTACACATTTCAAATGCTTCTGTTCTCAATAACAAGCTCACTTTAAAATGGTGGATTTGCACATGTGCAAACCATGTAGCAACAACTGATCTCAATCAAATAAGAAGTCCAAAATAAACATAATCTAAAGAGATTCAGGATAATCCAAATATGAAAGCACCTCTTAACATATCATGCTTGAGTTAGTAACATTATAGCTTACTTCAGTGTATTGCATATGCCCACTTTCAGTAAAAGGTAAATTAAAACCTCTGGGGAGTTGCATGCAGATTAGGATTACACACATTAAGGGTAACAGTCTGTACAAGTGTAATAGCATTAAATGCACCAACTTTCCACTGCATATGCCTCTGTGCAAACATCATGCTTTATCTATGCTACATGCTTCAGTAAATGCTCTTCATTTTCTGTTTGCAGAACACTACCAGCAGAGTCTTCTAAAACACATAATAATCATGCTATATATTCAACAGACTATTGAAATCCTCCTGGCTGAGGAAGAATGTATTTCCTATAATTTGCGTGTGTAAAGATACAATCGACAACAATAACTTAATTGTTTAAGAACTGAAAGACAAACCTGGACCTGCTGAAAAGCTTTCAGTCTCTTCTTGAATCTAGAAGGTAAAACAAAATCACATCCTCGAGCTAGCAATGCCAACTCCTTTCTTAGATCAGGATCTTGCCGCAAAGAAATCTCCTTTATCCTCATGCTTTCGGATTTCATATAATGTCTCTCTGTGCCAGTCCAGGCACTTGAGTCCCAGTAAATAGCAGAGCTGTTGTATTATCACACGGTGCCACTTAAAGCAGCAGCTGCGCCCGAGTTCTGTAATGTTGTAAGAGAATCAGCTCAACTTCGCCTGCTCCATACATTAAAGGGAACTTGGCTGGAATTGCAAAAACAGATTGGAAAGTCACTTAGGGGGCTTGCCCTTTCGTACATGCATTCCAAAGTCTAAATGGGACAGTACGGAAAAAACCAAACCTGTTTGGAGGAGCATCTATAAAAGCAGCTTCCATTTTTAAAAAGGCAAGCCTTAGAGGAATGCAGAGAGGCCGGCCGTGGTCATTTTGTAGCTTCCTCCTCCTCCCACCCCCCTCAGCTTTTCCTTCTGTCACAAAACACTCACTGTCTAGCTTCAATGAAGTACCTCACCAAAGGATAAAGCTTATAACACAGCAATTAGATTCCTCAACTCTTCAGTCCTTTAGCAGGAACCCTATTACACTGGGAAAATGAAGGCAACAACAGAAAACAGCTGCAAACAGACTTTCAGAGTGCCTCACAGTTCCATTAAATAATTTTTTTTAATTCATCTAGATCTGGTATCACAGGAATCTAATCATTCAAATGGTAAGGCAGAAAGCAGTAGCAGAACTGAGGCAAAATGTCACCATGATATAAAGCTGCTTTAAATTGCATTTTACAGGAAAGCTACATTAGAAATATCAGTGATGTAACAAAAATCTGAAAAAAAACAGGATGGTAGGATACTTATTTTTTTTGCTTAAACAGGAGCTTTATAAACATTAACAGCCACATACTATGTTGCATACCAGTTACATTTCAGTACCACTAAAGTTAGAGTCAGCTATCACTCTATTTTCAGTTTATTGAATCTGCAATACATTTTTTGGGAGGGTGAGGCCATGTTTTAGTTTACAGCTATCTTCTTCCCAGAAACAGAAACCTGATAAGCTTTTATAGAAATTAAAGTGACCTTCTGCCCTTCCTCCTTTTATGGTTTTAGGTAGATTAATTGATAACTGGTGAAGTTTTCACATTTTAAACATCTTTAGGAAATACTACTATTTTGATGAAGTACTTTTTCTAATATCGCCATTACAGCTCTGGGTACAGCAACTCTTGCTATTCTAGTTCAAGCTGTGAACACAGCACTCAAGTTCTCCAAGATTTTGTTATGCTGCCCATTTATTATCTGGACCTTGTCATGTACAAATTGAATCCCTAAGAATAAAAGGAAAAATCTGGCCAGTCTTACTCCACTTTTGTAACTAGTGCTTTAAATAAGGCCACTTATTTAACAGAAAAGCTGTACACAGCCTAAGAAACACTAAAATAACTGTCTCTCTTATTGGATCCATTATTTTACCCCCACACTGTGTTATCTGTGATCTTTTGCCCTATTCATTCATTCATAGTCATGCTGTCATGTAATGTTACATTAAAACCCCACAGCAAATATTCTTGGAAGATTAAGAAAAGGAAACTATGAAAAACTACTAGTGAAACAGTTTGTCTTAATTGGATCCTTTTTAGTTTATCACACACTTAGAAAGTAAATGATTACAAAAAGCCTGTTTTCTTGTTTTCAATTTAGCATCCAGTTTTTCCCACCTGCTTCTTTATTACAACTTGTTATGAAGATATTTATTTCTTTCGGAAGTGGGAGCACAAGAAAGGAATTGACAAGGCAAGAGTCAGACATGTTGTGGTTGGCATGACCAGGCTATCAAACTGCATTGAGCAAAACTGGCTGTCACTCGCTGTCTTTTAGGAAGATCAAATCAACTAACCTGTGATAACCCTTGGGCCACAGGGAAGCCAACAGGGGTGGGGGGAGGGCCGGGTGTGCAGCGCACAACAGCAGCATGCCTGGAACTTGAGACGAAGGACTGAGGTGTTAGAGTTAGAGAATCTTACTCTGGCAACACATAACCATTCCAGACCAAGATGTTCAAGGAAGGTCAGGAAGGTTGTACTACAAGGCAGATTGCACTTCAGGTTATGCAAAATAGGCCTCACTTAAAGTAAGGAAAGGTATCTTCTTACATAAATTGGTTTCTGTTTTCACCCTTTTTCACCAGGTGATGTGCTCCCATTCACTACTACATTCACCGTCTTGCTTGAGGTGGCTGTAGTATGTCATTTAGATGACAGAGTACCGCATGGAGAGCTAACATAAAAGACCGAGGCTCCAGTTCACTTGAACCTGCTGAAGGAGCCTCACCACGAAATCGGAACTCCATTTTGAAAAGAGTTGCGGAGTTCCCTCCTTTTTCCAATTGGTGCTCAGCATCCACCACCACTTAACCAGCATATAATGAATATTCTGTTTTTTATTATCACGACATTACTTCACTGCCTGAGGTAGATGTTAAGTCCCATAGTTACCAGCCTAATGTTTTAGCACTGTTACTACTCTAGTTTCAAACCTAGCAGTCATATACATAACTGCATACAGTATATTTGTCAAAAGTGCACAGGCTGCAATATATGGAGAATTTACAAGCAACCGAGTATTTAGTTGCAATACATTGACAGAGTAAGCACACTGGCAGCTATTAATCACCTCCCTTTCTCTATCTGAGCAGATAAGGGGTTTGTATTGCTACATTTAAGGAGACATAAGCATTTGTAAAGCAATGTGGTCAAGAACCCCCTAAGATCAGTTTTAACCTTTTCAGTCATAAATTGGATGAAAGAGGGAAAGGGAAAGTCAGCTTTCATCCAGATTGAACTAGGAGTGTTTGCGGTATACTGTTACATTTATTCTAAATCTGAATTCTCTCCAGTGAATCCTTTCCTGGGTAAAGGACTGGATGCCAGCCATGAAGCTGTTTAAATATCCTGGCTGCTTATTATTAGCTAGATAAACAGAGAGAAGATGCATGCTCAGAGCTTCCTTCCAAAGCTAAAGATACGCACTATGAATGGATCTGACTCAGGGGACTGTGGCTAAAGAGTTTACCACTTAAACAGTGATGTGAATACATGCAATAGCAGTGTAATATTTACATGGCTTTAATACAAAAGTATTCAAGTGAGACAAAGATGAGGATCACTAATATTTTGGGTAACACGGAAAAAATGGAAACCTGAAGAATACCTCAACAAAACCTAATCATTTGCCTATAAATATGAATTTTCTTGTCAGAAGCATACACTGACCGTAGATTTAAAGTCTTAAGAAGTTATGGGGAACTGACCTCAAACCTTCAGAAAAAAGCATCCAAGCATTAAGTTTTATGTAATAAACTGCATTCAGCCATACACAAACTTTAGTTGCTGGAGTCCAGTCTTCAACCCAGTAACATGTGAACCCAGATGACAGAAAGCCTGTTTGGCCTTTGGAGACAGTTTAAATAAGGCTGAATAAGCAAGCCCAATGGCAACAGTATGCAACCTAATAGAATCCCCCAACCTACAACGCTGCAGAGATTAGACTGGCTTCTGGGTTAACCTTTGAAAGAAAACTATTGTATCTCTGCAACAGTCAGCTAAAGGCTTATGCAACTACAGCAACTGTTTCCAAAAGGAATTGATTAGAGAAGGGCAGAAAAGAGCAGTTAAGAGAAGATAACTAAGGCAACATAGCACTTTTAACAATACAGAGAAAAGATTAAAGAGCATAAATTAGTACTAAAGATGTGTTTAAAATGTCTAAAGTGAAAAAAAAGGCACTGCTAGTACAAGGGAAATAGTTCACAAAGATTATATATATAAAGTCAAGCAGCTAATGATGCTAAGAAAAACACAGCTAGTATGAGGAAGAAAAGACAAAAAATCACATAAATATACCAGAAGACAGACAAATGAAAGCAGCAATTCTTTGCTACACTAAGAAAACAAGCAAACGATACAAAAAGCCCTGAAATACTGGGTTCACTGTTTTTCCTCAGCCTTCACAAAAGACTGTAAATAGCCTATCGCAATTATTTGTTATTATCCAGAGTTATTTCTAGGCCAGATAGTCCACACCCAGCCTTTGATGTACTGAAAGATGATAGAACTAGATATGTCCCATTATTTGCACAAAAATCAGTTGATGGATAATCATTTGGTTTCCAACTCAGACCAAAGCTCCACAGTCAGACTGAACTTCTAATAAATCTAACCCAATGTCTGCCAAAAATATTGTGTAAAAGTAGACAGAAACAACATCACACTTCAGAAAACATGATGCTTGTTGAGTAGATGCACTGTTTACACTAGTCTGCAGACCAGTGGATCATTGTTGTAACAGCAGTTCTCAAGGTACTGAGTAAAAACTAAGGGGAAGGATTAGAAGGCAATGCCATCTCACTCAGATGTTATGACCTACGAAATGAGAAAACACAATTTAAGTAGGCTTGGTAGCATCTGCATTACCTTTCTGCTTAACAATATATATAGCAACATCCAGAGCTGATATAGTTTAAATAAATGAATGAAGAATGCTTCTCTTTACAAAGCATTCTAAATTACCCCTTAAGTCTTCAAAATGGCCCTTGCAGGGAAAGACATCTTTATAGCAATGGACTAAAGTCTCAGTTGTCTGAGTGTATTATTTTTTACATTATTATGAGCAATAAACAAAACATTTCCTTCTCAGTAGACTATAGTACATAGCAAGATTTATTTACCTTGAATTGTAGTAGAGCAGGCATGGTAAAACATAAAATGTCTAGAGAATGGGAAAATACAAGAATAAATGGGAAGTAGCAAAGAAAATTCTGCTTTTTATTCATATAACTGCCTAAGCAATCAAGAACATTAGCATCTATTGACAAGGTGACCCACTTGGGGAGATAGGAACAAACACATTTTTCTATATTTTTCTATATTGAATTCACAAATATTGTTTTTTATTTTAATTTCCCACTCTCCGACTCTACCCTGAAATAAGTATGCACAAGTTTGGAACCTATCCACCCTTACATTGATGGACAAGGAAGGGGGTTTAATGGGATCCCAAATATTCAGGTTTTCCAGTTTTTCAGACGTTTAACTAACTTGTTTCTTGCTAGTAACTTATTTCTAACTGCTCAGTACAGGAAGAGAATAAGACAACAATGCACTTATGAGCTGCACAGAATAACTATGCAAAGGAGAGTTAAGGATGGATGAGTCACTCCTTTTCAGCAATACATTGACAAAGTCTGCAGTGTCAAGATCACAGAAGGAATCAAGTCATTATGCTCATATCTAGCTACCCAAACTGATTGCATTAACATTATCAGTAACTGTTTTGACTATGGTGTGCTACACCAATGAACTGGTAGATGTTGTCACTGTGCAGTTAAGAACCCTACCTTCACAGGGAGAAACTGATCCTTTGACTTTGGAAGGAAGTTCATGTGAATCTGAATACCTACTCTTTTTCTTGGAAGATGCAATACCGCTCCTGTAGAGCATGCAGACAATTTTAAAGCATGGAAGCCTTGCTTGTAAATGCCTTCTCTAATGATTATTTAAATTTTCCAGTACTCTTGGATTAGACAGGGCAATGCCTGGAGATTCTTTCCACAGTTGCTGGGAGAATTCAGAATTTTTAGGAAGCAGGACAGTGAATAAAAAGATACCAGCTAGACCCGAGATATATGGGCATGTTGGTAGTGCTCAGAAAAGATGGGCCGATCAGATTCTCTGTGCAGTACCAGAAGAATGCCATGTATGTACACCACGCCATGGGCTGTTATCAGATTATAAGCAAGATCAGATACATGTCACCTTGCTGTGATTACACTGCCTGGACTCCAAAGAGATAGCGTGGGCCTTTTTAGCTTGCTAACTGCATCTGGCAGACTAACTTCAGCAAGCGTCAAAATTAGATACTATAAAACTGAAGCCTAACAGTTAATGGATGATTCACATTCCTTTCAGAACAGTACTCATTCTGTCATTTTAGGAGCACAATATCGGTTTACATTTTATTTATTTGTGTATAGCGTAAACAGTTTTAATTGAAACAGGTTGTTGGAATGGTGCTCTACAGATGGAATCTATTTACTATTCATGATATTCAGATGATCCTATTCATCACACCAGAATTGATACTACTGAGGTGGCCACTGAACAGAGAAAGGCATAAACAAACTATCTAGCATGGATTATACAAATTAAAGTCACACTTGCTGTAATAAGATGCTAGGGTTTTAAACTGTAATGAATCTTGATGCTACGGAGACTACTATCCACGGAGGAAGCTACAGTCCAGAATATACGTATTTGTAACCTTACCAAGGTAAGCCTCCGCATAGCTGAATCAGTTGAAATGAAGAATCAGTTCTGGCTAACTTGGAATGCCACTGAGATTTTCCTACAGGAAGCAACAGCTTCTATAACAGAGTTTAATATTAAGCATTATGCAACTTTTCAGTGTTACACAGGTTATTTTGGATATTCAGTAATTTCTAGATTGGTATTATTTACTTTGCATCACCTTAATTTATACCATATTACTCTGTCAACTTCTAAAGAACTTGAATGACAATGTTTTACAATTGTCCAGCAACTTATTTAAACACTGCATCAGCTGTTCAGTATTTCAGCATTTTGATATTAACTGAATTTTCAGTTAAACCGTTCAAAACCACATCTATATGTTTAAAGTTCATAGTTTCCAAAACTAGAATGACTTGTACATGAAAGTACAACCACTACTTTAATTCCAGTATCACAGGCTTACTTGACATTTAATTTAGTCCCTGAAATCTCAAGAGAATAATTTTGAGTCAGTGACAGCTGCAGGACAGCTCCTTGCTTATGCTTTCACCTGAGATTTCAGTCCCCAAAGTTCTTAAAGCAAAACCAACAAATCAGGAACCTTAAGATACAGACCTTGTCCTACAAGTCAGTCAGTAACATGACAAATTGTAATTTACCAACCAACAATGGGATTTCTGGTGGAACTCCTATAGAGCTGTTGATCATGAATCAGTATTAAATCATTGCTGATACAAGAAACTGAGAGGCAACCAAAACCATACTGGTTTCTGCAGAGCTAAGTGAAAAGCCATACATTTCCAAACTTGCAAGCAGGTTACATGGTAAAGTGATACAAAAAATGCCAGCAAATACAGCTTTAAAACTTATTTTGGAATTTTACAAAGCAAGCATCCTTTATCAGGCCTAGGCAACATGCGGGACTGATCTCCACCAATCATGTGCAATGAGACAAGAGCTGGTTACAGTATATTTCCCACTTACATGCATACGTATAAATCTTCCCAGAAACCTTATGCATATTCTATCCCTTTCCAAGTTCTAGTTTTAATGTTATTAAAACATTAAACCCCTTGCTCATCTGGAGCTGTCTCCAGCTCTCTGCTTGACCTTGCCTTAAAGATAGGCAGAAACTCCAGACAAAGGTGATGACAGAAGAAGAGAGATCTCTTCAGCACAGATCATACTGAACACAAGACATTATCATCTTCAAAGAATGAACAACGCCTGGGAAAAATACTGTCTAAAAAAATCCATGCTATCAGAGGGACATTCTGTTCAACTTTCAAAGAACACAATTACTTAGATGAAATTTTACTTTAGTTTAAATAAAAATATTCCACTTTTTGTAATAGTAATTATTTCTTGTATCAAAAGGACAAAGAACAGAAGGAAGGCAGAGCACAGAAGCTGGTCACTGGTAACCAATCGAATTTTAGTTACCTGTATGTTAACTGAAGTGGCAACCATTATACATGAAGAAATAAGATTTTGGTATTATAAGACAATTTAGAGGTGTAACTACACAAATGCGCTTGCCAGAACAGCAACAGGACTCTTAAAAGAGCAATTTCTTCCATTCTTTATCATTGGAAGTCTTGATGTGAAATCTTGATGTGAATCTTTTCAAACATTCTAGAAAACCTTCTTAAAATACTAAGTTTAATTTATTACTTGATAACTAAGCAAGTAGTCGAAATTTAGGACTCATTCTTTAGTGTGCTAATAGCAAGTAAGATTATTGGTGATTCTTTTTTTATTTAAAATCTTAAGTTACAACATAAGACTTTCAAAAAGTATTTGCAGCAAATGATGACTATTCATGAACACTATTAGTAGATGGGAGTAAGAAAAATTTAGCCAAGATTAACTTGAAGCCAAGGATACTGCACTAATCCAACCAAACACAAAGGAGTTAATTACATATTGTGCCACAGTTAGAACATTAAATTTAGTAAACATCTTTTGTGGACTGCAGAAAGTGAGCTCTTAACTGATACTGACTTGAATCAATGCAACTACTTAAGTTGTCTAATTTTGATTGAACTTTTCAAGACAGTTGTGTGTGTAAAGCCTCTAAATTTGCAAGAGTTAGCCATATAAAATTACCATTGGTATTCTGTAGATTTTTCTCATAACATTGCTTGCTAAAAAATTCTGTGCAGTCATTCACTAGGTCTACCAGTGGACAAACTAATTCACTGGATGAACTGCATTAACAATTTTGTATGCCCATACATACCTTTGGCCTCAAGCTTATTTTTTGCTGACAGAGTAAGTGTAGGGCTTTTGGAGAGGTTCTAAACAATGTAAGACATGTTCTCAAGCATCACTGAATGAAAAAAGGAAAGCTATTTCCTCTATATCAATATCTAGTTTCCTCCCAGACTGACCACTTGTTAAAAGAACGAAGTATTTAAATGACTGATGTAAAGCTATAATTAAGTTTAAATGTTCCAAAAGACTGGGCAGAGAGAAGCAACTGGAAGCAAGTAATGATCGCACACAGCTATGAGCTTTTGTTGTTTGCTTGCTTTGAAGTGACAGTTACACAGGGGAGAGTGCCTGTGATTAATGCATTTCATCCACATATTTGAATTTGTCCTGTGTCAGGATTCAGGCAAATATTAAATTTGAAGAAAGCCACGTATAATTCTGAACTCAACTTTTCAGCACTAGAAATGCCAAGACTGCTTAAGACTGGATGCAGCATATAAGAAATATTCATGAGTTTCCAGTAGGACAGAAATATCTCCTCTTGCAAGTGCAATTGCCACTTCAGAGGACAAAAGACCACTATTTCTTTTAACAAAGCACAATGTGTAAGCAGAATTAATACTACTGCTAAGAAAAGTGTAACATTTATGTCCCAGGGTACAAGATGCAGTCAGAATAAAGAGCGCTACCAAAAAGCTACAACAGTGAATAACTTTCAGTTTCTAATTTCTACATAAAATGAATAGTGAATTCTCTGATCAGGATAATGATTCTTCTGTTCCAAGCTATTCAGTACTGCAAAGCTTAAGATGAATAACATACTACCAGTGCTCCTCATGCTGACTACTGTTCTTTCACCACACTTGAAACTAATAATGTTTTTCTAGGAATACCTATAGTTGCACTCTTCCAGACCTTAATATGAACTTCTGGCTGTCCTTCCTTTGTTGGCACCATAGAAGGACCTTTATTGTGAACACACTAGTGCTGATATCTGTCATAGTACCCCGTTATCATCGGAAAAGTACATCAGTTTGATACCAGGTTATTTACAGTCTGCCTTTAAAGTCACGGGCTTGAGTTGGGAGCCAAGTCCACCACACCCCCCACTTACTGATGGGACATGGCACTATTAACACTTGTTTTGCATAAAACAGAGTTAGGGACCGTATGTGCTAGACTGCACTCAGTCCTGCAAAGCGTAAACTGGTGTGCAAAGCGCTGCTACAGCTTATGTAACCCAGACTTAGTAGTTAACATTGTTTCTAGTTTTAAGGTGTAGTAGGTAGCAACTCAAATGCAGACAACATATAAGACTAGACACTTAAAATGTCAAGGCAGATGTCAAAACTTAATAACTAATTCATTGAAAAGCTGGCAAGATTCAAACACTCATTCCTCTTACTCTCTGACAGTTTATGAACCTCTTTTCTCTCATTTGCAGTAAGAACCAAAAAACTCACAGCAAGCCTGCAGAACATAAAAACACAGAATCGTATAGGTTGGAAAAGACCTTTAAGATCATCAAGTTGAACCATAAACCTAACTCTGCCAAGTCCACCACTAAACCATGCCCTTAAGCACCACATCTTCATACCCACGTCTTCATACCCACTGCCTTGGGTAACTTGTTCCAATGCTTCAGCACTCTTTCAGTGAAGAAATTTTTCCTAATATCTAATCTGAACCTCCCCTGGCACAACTTGAGGCCATTCCCCCTTGTCCTATCACTTGTCATTTGGGAGAAGAGACCAACAACCACCTTGGTACAACTTCCTTTCAGGTAGTTGTAAAGAGTGATAAGGTCTCAGCCTCCTTTTCTCCAGACTAAACAACTCCAGTTCCCTCAGCTGCTCCTCATAACACTTGTGTTCCAGACCCTTACAACTCTCGTTGCCCTCCTCTGGACACACTCCAGGACCTCAATATCTTTCTTGTACTGAGGGGCCCCAAACTGAACACAGTTTTCCAGGTGTGACCTTACCAGTGCCAAATCTAATGGCACAATCATTTCCCTACTCCTGATGGCCACACTATTTCCAATACGAGCCAGGATGCTGTTGGCCTTCTTGGCCACCCAGGCACACTGCTGGCTCACGTTCGGCTTGCTGACAACCCGCATCCCCAGGTCCTCTTCTGCCAGGCAGCACTGCAGCCACTCTTCCCAAAGTCCGCAGTGTTGCATGGGGTTCTTGTGTCCCAAGTGCTGTTAAACCTCATACAGCTGGAGATGGCATAGTCCACCACTGGTCTAAAGGATGCAGCTTTAAGCCTAGCTGCCCTTTAACTCAAGTCACCAGAAGAATTGATTTGTTGCAATAAACAACTGTTACTATGCTCAACCTTCTGTCAAGGTTTAAATGTTTCATTCTAGTCTCCCCTTAATCTAAAATGTTTCCAAGTAATACCACTCCAGTAGAATTGACTAACTGGTAAAAAAAAAAATTGGCAAGAATGTTATCAATGGAAAAAGCTATCCATCAATAGAGTAAAGCAGTAAAAATATTACAATTTACAGAAATACAAGACTATGAGCTTTAATAATTGTCACCAGATAACAAGCAGGAACAGTAGGCTTATCAAGCAGATACTTCTTGGTTTGGTTTATGTGTACCTTTATATCAAAGGCTGACCCTGCAGAGAAACGGAAAATAACTTTCAAGTACTTCAGATCACATCACATTCTCGCTGCGCCACCAACCCCCAAAATGCCTATAGGGAATTCTGTGAATTGTTTCCCCAGATGCCTTGCACACCAGCTGGTTAGGATTAAACATCTTGCCTGCGGCATCTTTTAGGCCTTCAGGCCTGGCATTTTTGACAGTGTGACGAACAGTGTACAATTGTGTATACCCCATATGTTTAAGATACTCTAGAGTGCCAGAAACACTGTTAAATCCATTTACAGTAGTGATAAGGGTTAGAAGAAAGCTACAACAGCTAGTCTTCAAGTTTGAAAGTTACAGCTCTAGAATTTCCTTTCTTCACAACAATACTCATAAAATATGTAAGACTTAAATGTTGATATTTTTCTGTGTTTCTGATTCTGTTATTTTAATAGAATTAGTACATACGAATCACAAGCCTACTTGCAAAATACCAATTGCTAGCAAGTACTTCAAAACAGAGACTGACTTTGCAATTACAGTGTTTGTACATTGGATGCAATCACTGACCTCACTCTGAATGACAACATGCAAGTGAAAGGAAGTACCTCTCCTAAAGGGAAAAAAACCAACTAAAGAAACACTGTTTTGTTTTCACTTGCACCAAAACACACTATAAAATGAATTTTCATGGTAGAGTTCTGTCTAGATTTCAAAATGTGTACATAGATTAAGCCAATAGTTTATTCTGATTTAGTCTTTTCCCAGAACCTTAAGAGCCCTGTTCAGTGAACAAATTCCTGTTTGAAGCGCCTCATTTTTTTTGCTCATCTTTATGTTAAACAGCATGTAGGTTCTTTCATTATTTGAGAAAGTACTTTGGACTTGCTAATCAGTGATGGGCTTCAACTATCTTGAAAAACAGTGAATTCTCCTCTAACAAGACATTATTTTTTCAGCAAAAACATGTGGCATCTTCTGAATTTTGGTTAAAAATATAACCCTCAAACTTCAATTACAAGCTAACCTCTGAAACAACGAAAAGATCTCCTTGAATACAATAGCTGTCAGCTACAGCACTTCTAATGCTGTTTAACAGCTGCCATCAGAACATCAACTTGTTTTGCTCATATGCTACTGTTTAAGGTGTTAATGTTTTAATATTGAATTCGTTTCAAGACTGATCTTCCAATTCAGCAAAACATGTTTTTCTAACAAGCACAGAAACTTGTTAGCATGAAAATGTGGTTTCCTACACATTTCACGTTTACTACCTAGCAAGAACCTGAAGATGGCAGTTCTCAGTGATCAGCCTTATTGTTTGGTATCCTTTAATAAAGTTTCAGGAACATTTTAAGAAACAGGAAAAGGTGCACAGCAACCTTACCCGTAATCAAATTCGGTCATTCAGCTCAGAGATACTGAAACGTATCCTGCCAAGATGAGTTTACTACTTGTACGCTGCACTACAAGAATTCCTGAATATAGTAAGAAAAAGTTTAAGAAAAAGATGCTGGAGTTGACTTATACAGTCCTAAAAGAAATAATTCTCCACCTCTTTATGGCTGGATGTAAAAGCCCTTTCCTAATATACTTAGGCATATATAGTTAAGGACATTAACTTTTCCATTTTCTAGGACTGCTACTTAGAATTTAAATCTGTATTACTGGAATGACAGTATAAGCTTTGCAGAAATGAGATGAAGACCTCAAACTTAAACAAGGTAGGTAAAATCATTGTGGATCGATGTGTGAAATATGATTAAGTTCACAAAAGCAGATGCATTACTTTTGACACTGCAGCAGGTAGTTTATGGGTGTACAAGAAGGAAAAGGGGTATTTTTAATTTTGCTTTCTAGGAGAAAATACTTCTCATGGCAGAACATGTAGTTATGCAACTCTTGGTGATATTTTAAGAGCTGATGCCTGCTCAAAATATAATTTACACTTCTTAAAGATTAGGAAGCTTTTTGACGAAGCTTCAGCTCAGCTGAAGAATAAAGACATAAATAAATTTCATATTGCTTGGAAACTTGCCTCTGCCCAACTCCTTGAATAAACACAAAAAAACCCCCAAACACCAACAACCTAATGCTCTAGGTTCTCTCTCAGCACTATATAAACAGTTCCAATTAAGTGAAGAACACTATTCTTCATTAATCTCCCCTGGTTCTTCATGGGATCTACCTAAAGTGATCAATTAAGACACACGAAGGGAAATAGCACACAAGTTAGTGATCAAATACATCAAGTAGCAGTGGCTTTTGGTGAAAAAATCTCTGCCTGCTTTTATCCAATACAAGAATAAACTGAGCATCTGCTAACTTTCTATATTTCACTAGAAAAGAAACATAATAGAGGTAACAAACAAAAAGCTAAATTGTTAGATCAAGCTAGTGATTACACACACAGTACAACTCCCTGTTATAATAAAGTCATTCTAGACAAACTCTAGACTGGAAGTGTGATGTCTTGAAACTAAGAAGTGGGGACTTGCAAGCTGTGAAGCTAGATTTGAAAATTAATATTTATGAAATCAAGGCAACACTTTGGATTAAATGTTTTAATGCAAAACAGTAGTCACATCGTTACTCCTGTGGGTCAAAAGGTAAGTATATACATTCAACACTAACAGCAGGCAAGAAGTTAACCGACACTCTTAAAGGTCTTCGGCTTTACCCTGTCTACTCTTATCACCCTGAGAAGGCTAGTCTGGGACACCAGTAGGGTTAGCCAGCAATTGAGTTGAATACCAGAGCATGTAGAGTGATTGGGAGTGATGACCATTTACAATTTCCCGGTATTATTAAATGACATAGACCCATAGCAGAAACAGCATGCCTGTTGACAACTCGTTTGATATAAGGCAGATCATACATGCAATGCTTAGTTTTGTCCGTCAACACATCATTTTCTACTTAGTTTGTTTTTGTTAGAAAAAACATTAGTTTGTTTTTGTTACAAATTAGATTGAACTGAACTGCAAGTTTAAATAAAACAAAAAAAGACTATCAAGTTGGGGGCAGAGGGTGCCATTCTTGTACAGAAGGCATTGTCTATTATAAATCAAGACCTCCTTAGAAAGGAAGCATTGAGTGTACCATGCAGTACCAAAACAATTACTTATTAATATGCAGATTCAGTGGAGCCAAAGTTTGAGTCTTGTATTAACAATAGTGCCTAGTATCATTAGACAAAGGAATATTTGCAGTCAAGTTATGTTATAACTTGACTGCAGTATGTTATAAAAATAACACTAAAAACAAACATGGGGACTTAAATTTGTCCACAATTGAACTGCATTTAACAGTGGCAGGGCCTGTTACTGAAAGCATGGCATCTGAAGCATCAGCACCTGGTTTGGGTTACCTCTGGCAAAAGCAAGTTAAACAAGAGGTAGGCAGCAAATGTGATCTATCTAGTAAACTAAACAGCCTTTGTAAACTACTGTGTCTGATACAATGCTAGATATTTCTTCTAATATAATGTGTGAGGAGTATTTCATGAATGACACCTGGTTAGTCATGGCTATCTAATGTATCTACCCAAGTTTTGGCTTTTACAACTGTTTCTCTTTCATTCTGTGACTCTAAATATGAGTCTTCCCCAACACTGGACGCTGCTCAGTGGATACAAGGATATTATTGAAAACTACTTTTTATTATAAGGCTATTTCTAGCTTTTCCAGCACTTCTAGTTTGTTCGTAAATGTTCAGAAATGCAAGAGCACAGACAGCCCTAATCTTATCGCACAGGAGAGGTAATACTCCAGAAAGCAAAAATCAATTGGTTTGACTGTTCTTTATGCTGCACCCACTGAAGCAAACATAACACGTAAACTAGCTGCAACACAGATAAGTATTGCATAATATATGAAATTATAGTTCAAAAGCAGGGTAGATACACCAGATCTAATCAGCTGTACTGGATAAGGGATTTTTTAAAACTACTTTCACTCAGCAGTTTTAAAGAACATGGGCAACACTGCTCTTGACAGAAAAATTATTGGAAACAGAAAAGATTCATTTTGTTTCAGGCATCTATGACTTACAAATAGCAACAGGGCTGCTAGGAGCCAAGACAGTCTTTTGGAAGTTTAGGCCACCTAACCATTAGCGCTAATGACACAGAAACATTGACATTTTACGTTCAGTGCTGTTGCTTCACTACACTCCCAGCACCTCCTGTGGGGAAACTAATTTACTGCATAATTTGCCAACAAAACAAACACAGAATTCACTTTTATTTAAGCAGATGGGTCTAATAAGTAAGAAAAAAAACTTACTACTTTGGTTCCTGAGGATCGACGTGCTGCTCTAACAGTGGAGACATTCCTTGTGCTGGCTGGAGTTGCCAAAGGAAGAGTAGTGGAAAGTTGAGGGGGATTGAAAGACACCAAAGGCAGTCTGGTATCTCTTGATATGCATTGGCTGGAATTGGAATTTTTATTAGTGCACCTCTCATTTTTACCATTTCCTGAATGTCCATTATCAATCTCTGTTTTCTCCTCATTCTTAATTCTTCTCAAGCCTTCCTTTAGCGTCAGCTGAGTTGCAGGCTGACTCAACCAGCAAAAAAAGAGTTCATCCACCTTCATTTTCAGTACAGGTTGCAAAACTTTCCCAGGTGACATTTTCTACCAGTTTCCCTTCTTGTTGGATCAAAGTCAAAATAAAACTTTGACATTCATCTACTTATTCCACTTGAATTCGAGCGTTTCACAGACTCCAGGGTTCCTGTTAAAAAAAACACTATTATTTAATGTTACAGTGTTGATATTTATTCCCTCAAGGTACCAACAGGTTTGGGGAGATAGACTCTAACATGTGACCACAACAACATTTTCTAAGTGTAAGCCATTAATCAGTGAGAATCAAATCCAGAGGACAATTTCCTTTAAAAGCCTACTACGTAAACGATGGAGACTGAGAAAGGCCGAGTGCAGTTTCTTTCTCTCCAAAGAGAGCTTGCTAACAAATGATTTCCAAGAACATGTATTAAAACACACATTTCTTATGACAAATAGCTTTGAAAAGACTTATATTTGAACCTGCTAAGAACTAAATGTCTAAGCATTTTATGCAAAGCCTTGGTGATGGTGTAATTAAAATTTAAGCAAGCCTTTCAGTCGAAAAACTTAGAGCTAGAGCTGAAGGCTCAACTTCCTTTCTGAAGGCTGTTCTTCTCACTTAAAGTCCTGCATTCCGTATTGTATGGAAGGTCCATTCCCATATGAGTGATACCCAGCTGAACTCCTGAAGATCCTTCCTCAGGATCTGATTTGTCTGCTCAGTTTGTACCACACAGTCATTTGATATTTTAACTGATGTACTTAACATTTGCTTTCACAGTTTTTTTAAGGCAAATGTGAAACTTAACGTTACTCAAGGACTGGGACAGTTTTATCTAAGGTTCAGTTGCCCACATGAAACAAAGAAAAAAAAAAAAATATATATGTTTTGTTAGAGAGCCAAAGCAGAGGCGCTAAATACTGAGAACAGAACCCAAGTTATTATCATTAACTCTGCAATCACAGAATCATTTAGGTTTAAAAAAAATTCTAAGATCACTGTCAAGTTCACCATGTCCCTAAGCATCATATCTACAAGTCTATAAAATAACTCCAGGGATGGTGACTCAACCACCTCGCTGGGCAGCCTCTTCCAATGCTTGACAACCCTTTCAGTGAAGACATTTTTCCTAATATCTCATCTAAACCTCCCCTGGCACATTTGAGGCCATTTCCTCTCAAATACAAGCACAAACCTAACACTCCCAAGTTCACCATGTCCCTAAACACCACCTCCCCTTCTATAAAATACCTCCAGGAATGGTGACCCAACCACTTCTCTGGGAGGCCTGTTCCAATGTTTGATAAACCCTTTCAGTGAGGAATTTTTTTCTAATATCTAATCTAAATCTCCCCTGGTGCCAGAATCAAATTACTTAGTGTTTCATTACAGTTTAACTAAACCATGTGCCTCCCCCCAATTTGTTTTTTCTAAAGGCTTGTCCAATATTTGATCCATGTATAGAAGGCAGCAAGGAGATGCAACACTTTGCTGAAGAAGCCTCAAAATGAGCCCTTGATTTTCAAAACAAACACCTAGCAATTGAATACACTATTAAAGCTCAGCCTTCATCCTACAGCAGAACTACAAACCTTATAATACTGCACTGGTTAAGCTCTTTGAACCTTAACAGTTCAGTCATTCCACTGCTGAAACTGTAAGGCCACACTGTTTCACCAGTTTGACAGACCAACACTGCCACAGCGCTCATGCTGTCACCCAGCCACAAGTGACACTTCCATAGGGCAGGAAGCAAAGTGGTGCTGCCCAACACCTGTGCTGCTGGGAAAGGTGGGCAGCCATACTGCCTGCGGGCTGGGATGAAAAGCCCTCCCATGGGCTGCTTGTGAGGAAAAGGAAAAGGGTAGGGAGGGAGGGAAAAGGGAGAGGGAAGGAGAGAGGGAAAAAGAACAGCGAGGAAAGAGGAAGTAAGGGGAGGGAGGGGAGGGGGAAAGGAGAAGGAGGAGGAGGGGGAAAGGAGAAGGAGGAGGAGGGGGAAAGGGGAGGAAAGAGGGAAGGAAAGAAGGAGGGAGGGAGGTGGGAGGGAGCCGCCCTCCCCGCACGCACCTGTCCGCGCGCGCAGAGGCACGAGCGCCCCCCGCAGCAGCAGCTCGGGGCGGGGGGGGAATGGTGGTCACGTGGCTCCGCACCGCGGCACAGACTACAAGGCTCGAGGGGGACGGGGTGGGGGGGCGTGAGAACGGAACCGGCCAGGCGAGGAGCGCGCGAGGAAACCAACGGTCGCGCCCCTCCCGCCGCTGCCTTCAAACCCGCGCCTCCTTCCGCCCCGGGGGCGCGCCCCGCCCAGCTCCGCCGCGTCTCGCGAGAGCTCTCCCAACCCCGCCCTTCGCCCGAGCTGCGGCCAATGGTCACTATGGTAACGAGGGCGGGAAGGGGGGGGAGTGCACGCGGCGTTTTGCGCGTCGGGGTTGGCGCCCTGCCTTCCCAGCAGCCTTTGCGGCGGCGGAGGTGTGTATGGGGTCGCCGTGCAGCCCGCCTCAGGCCGGCGGGGGGGGGGTGGGGTGGCAGGAGTGCGCGTCCTGGCACGTGGCACGTGCGCGGTCCCGCGGTCCCGTGCGTGCTGTCCCGTCGGGAGCTGTCGGGGTCCCGGTCCCGGGGACGAATAGAGGCGTGAAGGTGGGAAATGACTTTTGAGAACGTCGAGTCCAACCGTAAACCCGACCCTGCGAGGGTCACCGCGGAACCGTGTCCCCAAGCACCACGTCTAACACGTGTTTTAGACTCCTCCAGGGGTGGGGACTGGGGTCGCTCCCCTGGGCAACCTGTTGATGCTGTGAAAAAGGCCAAACTCAACAATCCATGCCAATTTGGTTATTAAGGAGGTATTGCTTTTATACATAATATCACACCAGACACACAGGGAATCATTTCACCTAATGTGTGTGTGTGTCCATTGAAGCTGGTTACAGGACTTTTATACTGGTTAAACCTACATATTTGTATAGATTGTGAGAAATACTGGTTACATATTTGGGAAATATTGATTAAACATACATAGAACTCATATCACCCACTCTTAAATGTACATCACAGTTCCTTTGTGTCTTCAGAATCCTCTGATGCTCTTTATCTTGTCTCCTTATTGTATCCTCTTGGTGAGCTCAGGTCTGTCCTTCCTTCACTGTGCCAGAGGCTGACCACCCTTTCAGGGAAGACTTTTTTCCTAATATCCAATCTAAGAATCCCCTGGCTCAACTTGAGCCCATTATCCTCTTGTCTATCACCTATGACTTACAAGAAGAGACCAACACCCACCTCACTACAACCTCCTTTCAAATAGTTGTAGAACAATAAGGTCTCCTCTCAGCCTCCTCCAGACTAAATAACCCCAGTTCTCTCAGCTGCTCCTCATAAGACCTTTTCTCCAGCCCCTTCACCAGCCTCTTTGTTGTTCTCTGGACACGCTTCAGGATCTCAATGTCTTTCTTATAGTGAGAGGCCCAAAACTGAACACAGTATTCGAGGTGCAGCCTCACCGGTGCAGAGTACAGGGACACAGTTACTTCCCTGGTGCTGCTGGCCACACCGTTTCTGATACAAGCCAGGATGCTGTTGGTCGTCTTGGCCTCCTGGGCACACTCATACTCAGCCATCTGTCAACCAATATCCCCAGGTCCTTTTTCACTGGGCAGCTTTATAACCACTCTTCTCACAGTCTGTAGGGTTGCATGGGGTTCTTGTGACCGAAGTGCAGGACCCAGCACTCGGCTTCATTGAACCTCCTTGTCTGTTGCCCCCTGCTTTCCCAATAGCCTTTGCAGTGGGAACGCTGTCCTGCTGCCTTCTGTAGCAGGCAATGTATATCCACACCCATCTCAGTCATAGGCAAAAGACCCCATCTCCCATGTCTGCTGGGAAGCTGCCTGACACCTCTTGGCCCTTGCTCACCTGTAGAAGCCACTCTCGGGGACAGGGCAGTAGTGCCCTGTCATGAAAGTCATAGAATCATAGAGCCATTAACATTGGAAAAGACCTCTAACATCATAAAGTGCAACCATCAGCCCAACACCACCACTCCTAGTAAACCATGTCCTGAAATGCCACATCTACATGATTTTTCAATGCCTCCAGGGATGGTGACTCTGCCACCTCCCTGGGCAGCCTGTTCCAACGCTTGACAACCATTCCAATAAAGAATTTTTTTCTAACATCTAACGTAAACCTTCCCTGGCGCAACTCGAGTCCATTCCCTCTTGTCCTACCTCTTGTTACTTAGGAGAAGAGACTGACACAGACGTCTCTACAACCTCCTTTCAGGGAGGTGCAGAGAGCGATAAAGTCTCTCAGCCTCCTCCAGATTAAACCACCCCAGTTCCCTTAGCTGCCCCTCACAAAGCTTGCTCTCCAGACCCTTCATGAGCTCCTCTGGACACAAGAGTGAAGGATTCAGGCTGGTCAGCTGGACTTCCAGCCCCACAGGCTGCAGGGTGATAAGTGATCTGACTATTGCCCTGCTGTCTGCTTCGGGATGTGTAGGGCTGCTGAGTTGCTGCAGTGCTGCCTGCCCACGTCACCCTGATCCCGGGGCCTCTCCAGTGCCATCACCAGATGGAATCCACAGGTGACAAGATTGCAGGCTCTGACTTGTGGCTCACAGTGGACACATCACTGACTGGCTCCCTTAAAGGAGCTGGCAAAGCACGTGAGCTTACCTTTGCTTGTTCTGTCTGCTAAACCCTGTTAAAGGAAAACACAAAATACTATTTCTACACAAATAGTTGCTGTAATTGCCTTCACTGTTACAAGATTACAAATGAGAGGATGAAAAGTGAAGTCGAAGCTGTAGAAAATAAAAATATAATCCCCTTATGAAGAGAACAGTGTGTGCTGATCTATTTGCTGCCCTTTTTTGCACTGGGTAACCTGCATGGGAACCCCGTGATTGCCAGCCTTCAGAGGTATTCCTCCAAGGCTCTCTAAGTAGGCACATCAATGGGATTTTGAGTAGCAGAGCCTCATCCCAATATGTTTTCTTTCCTGGTATTTTGTACATCAGCAGGTCATCTGCATTTTCACATCAGGTCCTTGCTTCCACTCCTCTTTTCCTTACGTGGCTATACTTCCCTTTGGTTGATACATTCTTCCACTTCCTTTTCTATGGCAGATGCTCCAAAGATTTATGACAGATTATTATGACAAATCTTTGAAATGTTACCACTGTGGAACTGAGGCTGTATTAGAGATAATGCCATTTACATCTTTCTGTAGTTTGAAGAGACAGCCTAAAAATGCAGACAAGATTAAAATAGGGTAAGTGAAGGAATGGACTTACTTTCTTATTTCTGTGGCCTTGGACAGAGGACACAGAGATGAGAAAGGCTAGATGCCACGAGAGAGATCTAGGTCAGATCAATACAGTTATATTTTTATAATATTCAAAATATTATTATCTTTCAGCAAAAACAGTGGTACTGCTGTAAGTATATCAGAGGGCTCTGACTTGCTGCTGTAGATATTGAAATGTATTTTCACAGGTCTTAAAATTAGATTCTGCATTCAAAAAGACCTGTAAAATGTTGAGAGTTTTGGAGGGAATCTCCACTTTTTGAAGCAGAGGAGTACTCTCCTTCCTGCCCATTGGTTTGTGGAGTTTAGAAAGTATTTTTTCAGAAAACAAAAGTGGACAAAATGGCACTATTTTAAACTGAAGTAAAGCATTCAGCATAACACAGAGGAAGCAGATATCAAAATATGGTTAAGCCTGTAAATATCATGGAAGTAGCTTTAAGGAAAGGGAAAAGAAAACAAAACCTTTCTGCTATGTTATGGATAGCAGAAAGGTTTTTGGCTGAGAACTGAAGGGCTGAATTAAGAAGACTGATCGCAGAGCCACAGACATGGAACAAAAAGGACTTTTAAAACATTTTGAATGCCTTTGAAGCATTCCTTAGTGATGGTGTAGCCGTCTGCTGATTGACATGTTGAAGACAGGTGGCAAGAAAAGGATCAGAGAGTGAGTTGACAGAGTTGTAGAGTTGGATATCATCTGCATAAAGATGATGCCCTTTGTTGAAACTGGCAATGAGATCTCCCAGAGGAATGGGGGAAATAAGAAATGAAAAATAAACCCTCTGAGAAATATACACAGTCACAGTATTCTCTCACGTATGCTAGTGTATATTCAAAGCAATATCAATTCTGACTTTATCAGAGTTTGTCATGATTAACATTGGTAAGAGAAGAATCAATTCCACGTGTCTTCTGCTAAACAAAAAGCACTTTGGGCATCATCACCACGTTGTACCAATACTTGCAGTTAACAGGGATATGAGGCACTGTTGAGGCACTGGAAGAGGTTGCCCAGAGAAGTTGTGGATGTCTCACCCTTGGAAGTGTTCAAGGCGAGAGTGGATGGGGCTTTAAGCAACATGGTCTAGTCTAAGATATCCCTGCCTGTAGCAGGGGGCTTCAATCTAGATGATTTTTAAGGTCTCTTCCGACCCAAACCATCCTGTGTTTCTATGATTCTATATTTTGAGCATGCCTCTGTATGGATCAGGTGTCCTTAGCAGTGCATCTACTGAGGGATGTGTGCATTCAGAGATATATGAACCCAGACTTGGTTAAAAATGGAAGAATACTTAAATTGAACCTCTTTGCTCATATTGTCTACCAATAATTGAAACTTGAAATTCGTTTTGACTGCTATTTCTATGTTCTTGTTGGCATGCTAAGTACAGAAACTGTATATTCATATAAATGTTGCTATCAATGTATGGAAGACAGAAGTCTATTCTAGTGTGTAACGGTTTATGTGAAGTGTATCTATCTGATTTATGGGTGGCCTCTTTTAAAAATCCATTAAACAATTACTAAATATAAAAGTACCAAGTGTGCAATATCCAACTGATATGTGTGAGTTAAACCAATGGGGTTGTACTTAGCATTGTTCTAGAAGATGCAGTCTACACTTCAGATAAGGCAGGAGTTTATTTAAGAAGTGCAAGAGAGTATCGTAATGGTATAATTCATATTAATTAACAAAAGAAGTGCTCAGGCTTAAGTACACAGTGCAGTGGAATTGCTACACCTACACTAATATGTCCATGTAGTGCAGTACCTCCTTCCATGTAGTGTGGGGAGGTGCTCACCCCCGTGCAGAAACTGAAGAGCCACACTAGCTTCCAGTTCTTGTGGGTTCTGTTGTGTACAGCTTGTTTCTGACCTTGTTCTACCAGTTGTGACACACAAAGTGGTATTAGCAGTACTGTCAATATACATTAATGGCTAAATATCCAAGTTCTTCTTTGCTTTTGTTTGTCACTGTTATGGTGACACAGGGCAGCAGTGTTCATTTGGAATATTCCTGTCCCCAGTCAGCATTTTGCAACAAGGGTTGGGCTTGTTCCCTGCTATCCTGGGGTATGTACAACTTAGACATCTGGATATGAAAGAGTTGTCTCCACTCCTTCTGTACTTGGTGGGAGTAAAGCAGCATTTCTAAAGTCTGACTAATGTTATCCTGAGATAGACATCTAACCTAGGTCAGAAGTGTCATGACTTAAAAGGGCCTGTGGCTTTTCACTAATTAATAAGATTCTCAAGTAGTATCTGAGATATACACAACAACATTTTAGAAGTCATAAGTTAGGTAGAATAAAAGCGTTTGCAGTATTACCTTTACCTGGTTGCACAGGGCTGTGTTGGATGTTGTGTTATCAAGTCTCAAAAGCAGAGTTGTCGTTGTTCCACTGAGAGTGAGTTGAAGTGGAACATGTGCTTGAGATCAAAATGCGGTTCACTGCGGAGTCCTTATTCTAGAGCTTTTATATGCCTGTCATATAAGGAGGAGAACTATATTACCTCCTTAGGATGTTGCTTTAAGGAGAAGATTGCATTTTGATCAAGCTTCTTATAGTGCTTTTACTGACACATTTCACAAATTTCAAATTTAGGTATCTGAAGTTTGGTTCTAACCTATAAAGTAGCACTAAAATAACTATGTCCTGATTTCCTAAGGTGCTAACTTAGTTGGAAGTAAGTGTGCTGAATATATCTGACAAGCCAGACAAGCTGGTCATTTTTATTTAAGTCATTATAATTGAAAATTTTGGCCAGAAGGGCTCATTGAGGTTGCGCTGCCAAGGTGATGTTCCTTGTGACCCTGCTTATGGTATGCAGTCAGAGGGACTTTAGGAGAGTATAGATGTTGCTTTCTACTTAATGATGAAGTCTAGCATTCTGTCACTCAAATGAAAATTTCTAGTCCTGGTACTGTTTGGAGGGTAATGGAGAGGACTTTGGATGTCTTATGCAGGCTCACTTAAATTGAATGGAAAAGTTAAGGGAATGGTAATAACTGGGAATCTCTTAACCTGTGCACTCATGCCACTTCTTCCTTTCTTTCAGCAGCTTACCAAAAATGGAGCTAGGACGGTGAACTACAGGTCATATGGGTTCCAGAAGTAGCATCATATGCAGAGGAAAAAATGTCAGCAATGCTGACTTGGTGCACACATTTGACACCCAGTAATGCTCTCAGAGGAGCCTGGTACTGAGACTTGAGGCTTACATTTCCTGTCTTCTGCAACTTTGAGGTGAAATACTACAGTAATGTAGGATCTGGTTAATAACTTGCTGGTCCATAACTCTTTAAGAGCAAGTGGAAGGTACAATTACAAATTGCTTTGTAACTTGCCAGCTTGTGTCATGACTACAGTTATTTAAACATTCTATACTTGCAGACACATTTTGTTTTCTCCTTATCACACAGCGTAGTTAGACCAAGGCTTTGGCACTGGCTATCTCTTTACATAAGGAGTTGGTTTAATATGGGAACATTTACATTTCTGCTAGGAAAATAGATAGTACTACATGTAGAGACTGTAAGAGCAGGTGCATTGCAAGCCAGAGAAGAAAATTGGTTCAGCAGTTATTTGCTGTCATGGTTTTCGATTAATTCCTACTGCTTATCACTGCAGGGCTAGCAATGAACATTTCTTGTGCATTTTACTGAATTACTATTGGTGTGTTGTTTTTTGTCCACAGGGGCCTTGGATTGGGCGACGTTTACAGCAGTCCAGATGTGACGACCAGTTCCTCATTAAGTCCCTGATCTAATCCCAGGTTCACACGTTGCTAGTGCTGTATTTTATCCAATAGTTTTATCTAGCATTGTGTCCAGGTCACATGGAGTTTACGGAAAACTGCTTGAAATGCAGTCTCTGGGGTGGTGTTTAACAAGGTGTGCATGAGGATGTTTATGGGGTGTGAGAATGGGAGTCTATTCATTCTCCACGTTAAGTGCTACTGAGCCCAATTCTCTTCTAACCTTGTCCTGGTGCAACCATTAGAGGGGAAAGGAGACTCTAAGCTATTGTGTTCAGCAGCCTGCAATGTCACCAAGCTACTTGTCTGCTACCATACCATAAACTATATCCAGGTGATTGGCTCTTGCATCTCCACCACCTGGCTAGGACCCAGTCTGAAGAACTGAGATCTGAAGGGTTTTTGGGACAGATTACACATTTCTCTGTGTTTCATCAGAGCCATCTTCCTCAGATTATCAAGAGGACAGTGTAAAACAGTGCCCTACTCATTTTCTACTTTGACAGTTCTAAGGAAATGTAAATCATGTGATGTGCAACTGTATTTTCATCCCTTGGTGCCCAGGACTGTTTCTGAAATAACACGTATATTTTTAGGGCATGATCTTTGAATATCTATATATATACATATACACATTAAATGGAAACTGCAGTAAAATACAGGATTATGCTAGCTACTACTACTCTAATTATCTCACTGAACTAAAAATAATTGTTAATAGTTAATTGTTAACACAATGAGAAGCACACACCTAATAAATCACATCTTTTATTATTATCTGTTAAGTGTCTGGCTGCTTGAGTAATATTTTACAACTTTGGTTAAATTCACCTTGTGCTCCTCAAAGCCAGTGGCAAAATTTCCAGTTTTTGTAACACTGAGAGATCAGACATCCCGTATGCTTGTGGGATTTTAATTCACCACTGCATTACTCCAGTTCCAAGATCTGATCTGTGATTTGAGTGTTGTTTTCATTCAGCAAAACTAAAAGATTAACTATTTCTAAATTTATGAGCTAATTAGTACACTAATACAAACCACATTTATCATTTCCCTGAGTTTGCTTAATCCTTTTTTGTTACAAAAGTCAGTTCAGATGTCCATAAAAGCATACAGGAAAAAAAAAGTATTTGTTTTCATTTTCATTAGGGAAAAAGTGAAAATTCCAAAAGATCCTGGGCAGACAGAGACACATTCTTTTGCTCTCATTAAAGTCCTTTTAGTTACAGTATTTAGAGGAGGAAAACACTGTGCAGCTCTAGGCATATGTCTGCAAGGTTGCCAACACCAATTATTTTATCACAAGTTTAATAAGATTTACTGTTTTTCTTATAAAGCTCCAGCTCCAGAGTCCTATGATTATGAAATAATATTATCTTCCGTTAAATATGTATGTTAAAAAGAGCCCTTGTTGTTGCAAAGAAACTCTTGGAAATATAAAATCAATGGCTCAAACATTCTAATTTTAAAAAGTATAAGAGCTCCAGATTAATTTCTTTAAAAGCAAGAATTTATAAGAAATATCAGATTTTGAGAAGTGTTTATAAATCTAAATATTGTGCCAGTAGCAGCACTAATTCCAGCAGTATTGCTCTTAAAGTATTTCTGTATAGGCGCTACATTCTTGATATTCTTTTCCTGCTCCAGAAATATAGTTTTAAGACACAAGAAACCTACACATTTTTTTGATTTAAATGCATCAGAACACTGAGACGTGGGGTTAAGAGTTGGTTACATATTTCAGATATTGGAGCCAGACACCAATTTGGTCTAATAATGTGCATGTCTACTATTTCCTGAAAATTTGCTGGTACATGACCCCTTATATGCATATATGTGACCCTACAACAAACTCTCTTATGTGGTGCCAAAAAATGGCATTAGCTTCAGCTGCTTTATTAAATTGCTACCCAGGCTGGCTTACATTCATAGCGAACATGGAAGCCTCTGCTCGCCTCCACGTTTGCTACAGTAAGCGTACAGAGGAAGAGCAAGCCCTTGAATGCTGGGCCGAAGTACTTTGGGCACTGTCATAACATTGTTTATCCTTCTCTCTGAAGAAGGCACTTAAGGTGCACTACCAAATGGCTACCTTGAGCCAAGTTACTCCTTTTAAGAACCCCCACCAGTCATTGCTGTTGCAGTGTAGCCAGCAGACAAGTAGTCTGGCTTTTAAGAAGCACTTATCAAGTAGACTGCTGCTGTGATGGGCTATACTGTTCCCAACTAAATGTTCTGTCCCAGTGACAAGGTTAGAGAAATAGTCCCTGTAATTAATGTTTAGCTTTTAATATTACCAGCTGAAAAGAGAAGTGAATGTGACAGCAGTCAGCAACTGCCAAGATATATTTCCAATATTTGAACCCATAAAAGATCTAGGTCATTTGAAGAGTACTGGACTATTATGGAAATGAGAAAAGTGCAAGCCAAAAGAAGATAAAGCTTGCATAATGTCCCACATGCTCATGGGGAAAATAATTGAAGCTGAAGAATGTAATTGGAATGCATGGGGACCATTCGCAGGGGCTAAATTTATCCGGGTAATGCAGCCTTCACTGGGCTTCAGCTGGGTTCCTGATCTGAGCTGCCCTCCAGAAGAGCCTGTTGGTATCCTTTCATTGTGAAAGTTCTCCCGGGGGACTTAGTGTCCACAGGCTAATATGGCCTTTGGGAATAGTCCCCATGGTAACATGAAACTGGATTGTATTAGTATTTTAATGCTATCATTTCCTGACTTTTAAATGCATCCTTACATAGCCTTACTGTCCTGACTCCATACCCATCCCTTCTACAAGAAAAGATACTAAGAACTTTTCTGAAAGGATCCAGATCTGAATGCAACTTTTGAATGAAATTAAAACATATTTCCAATTTTCTCTTGTACAAATATCTGTGTGTCTTACACTTTTTATATTCCCACAGAGGTGTTCACAGAAGTTTCAAATAAATGTCAGCAGAAGTAAGCATGTGCGGCAAATGTCCTCAGTTTTCTGGACCTTGAAATGCAGCTTAGAGTTTAGTCAGAAGTATGAACTTATTTCGTATCATATTCAGACAGAGTAAAAGCTTGTACTTGACTTCCATCAAAATCACATGCTTATATCCTGTTCTGTGACATCTTAAATTCATTTTTGTGCTTCTGATTATGCTAAATACCTCACACTTTATTCCTTTGTGTATCTATTTAGTATCTGTTGACTTCAACCTATAAAGTAATTCTTTTAAATGTCTCTTGCTCCTGCTAGTTCTGAAAGAGTAAGGGATCTGGGAGCAGTGACTGGGCTGCGTTCTGTTATTCATCACTGTACCTGTTAATGGCTTCCATTGCAGAATGGCCCTTACACCAATGCCATGTAATATTTAGTTCCTAAATTGCCCTTGCAGGGCTAGGTTGCAAAAATGCAATCCTTTTTTTTTTTTTAAATCTTGACTGAAATGAATATATTTGTGTCTCTCTAGATTCAGCTCCTCTCCCATGACTGTGATAGTGGATCACATGTTATTGTTCTTGATTGCATTCACCATTTTCTGCCAATGTTTCTTAATTCAGAAGAGTTAGTTCCAAAATAAGAGCTTCTGTTTCTAAATGTTTCTAATGTAGCCATTATCCCTGATAGTCTGAGCACTTGTCTTATTCCTGCGAGTGCTTTTTTGTACTTTTTCCACATGCCTCACTCTTTCTTTACCCTGTGGCTGTGGAACTGTGCAAGCTGATAAGTTAAACTCCATCGACAAGTTACTTAGAGAAAATAAATGCCCAGTGAGCATGCCCAGCATCATGTAGAGCTCTGTGTTTCCACGTAGGAAGCCTGAGTCTGAGCATTGTCCCTGTGAGCTACTTGTGATGTAGAAAAAGGAAAAGTGTTCTCCAGTTGTGAAAGCCACCTTACTCTGCCAGGAGTGGGAAAGTTACTCTGAAGTGAAATTCCCCTCATCAGCCTGGGTAATTGGTCTGCACCAGGGGTGTAAGTGTGAAGTGAGAGCATGAACACAGATGAGGCTTCCCCTTTTGCACAAGTTATAGTAGAGTTAGTAAAGGTGGTCTGTGACTATATTTTTAATATAGAGCCTTAGCATTTAGGTTGCTGTATTGTAATTTTAATTAAATGCTAGTGCTGCTTACAGTTAAGCATTCCTTGTGGCTTGAATACTCAAAATAAGTAGAAAATAAATAACTTTAATTCAATATTTAAAACCCAAAAAGTTTCCGTAATTCCATGTGTCTCTAGAAGGAAAGAAAGGAACTATTGAGTTTTTAAACCAAACCATATTTATGCAGCATTATTATCCTCTTGTTTTCCTGGAGACATCTTGTCCAAGTCCAAGTGTGCAAGCATGATACATCAGTAGGGTGGGACCAAGCTGAAGTCGTTTAAAGCAATTGTTGTTTAAGGATTGAACTACAAAAACAGCAAGACAGTTCTCCAAAATGAAAACAGTGAGATACCTGATACTGTTACATAACAAAACTTTTGGGCATGGAAATGAAGCATTACAACGGTTCAGTACATCACAGAACATGAATGATTCAAAACAGTGTATTTCTTTCTCTAAAATAATTTAAAAACATAATGAAAGACTTCAGTAAAAGAGCATTGAACATTGCAGGTACAGATCTGGGAACAGATCTGTGTTTCCCCCAGTTTTGTACTGGTACATTTGAGCAGTCTTAGGAAGATGCCCACATTTTCCCTCAACAGTAGCTGCTTTTCACACATTCTAACCCACATAAATTCTTAATGTTTTACTATACTTTCTGCAATGGAGATGTTATTGCTTAGGTAATAAGAAAAAGCCCCAGTTCTACCATGTAATGTGCATTTTTTTGCACCTTATGAGAATATTGAATAGACTTCATTATTTTTTTCAATACAAGTCTGAATTCTACCATTTGATTACCTGAACCAAAAGCATTTCAATTTGCCATCCATCACCCTGACCAGTGTAAAATGCTGAATATTCAGATTAAATTGGAACTTTTTTTCTATGAATAAGGAATTTGATTCAATTCTATAATATACAGTGTCTCTGGGGAGAGGAAATTGAGCTGAAGGTCGCTGAAGGCAAGTGAGAAAATTGTATTATCCAAATACAAAATTCTTTTTCTTATCATCAAAACCTAAAATACAGCCATGGGGAATAAGGGGGTCAAGAGAGAATTCAATTAGAGATGAAAATGGAAAAGGTGCATTTTTCAACTTACCTTTCATTTTTCCAAACAAGTGGCAGCAGTAAGCTGTATGAGGACAATAAAATATTTGTCGAGTACTTTAAATTTTTTGTTTTTAAATATAAATCAGAAAACATTCTTAATCAGTCATAAAGAGATAGCAAAAGTCTGTGTGAACATGAAGTGCCCAGTTCTTCATAGCATTAACCATTGCAGTTTTAGCTTGTTAATCAGTGGTGCAGGAGAGACAACGAATATCTAATTGCAACAATTTATATGAATAAAGTTTCTTGTTAAGAAAGAGCAATTGTCAAATATTTATAATCATTTTCTCCTCTAAGGCAGTTTGTGATAACAATTTCTGCACTTCTCCCTTCTTAACTCATAGTGTTAAATTATAAATGTTCAAAATAATTGTAGAAGCATGATGGTATTATGCCATAAAAATGCTTGCTTTTCTCTTTATTTATTTCAGTGCTTCTCTTTATTTATTTTAGTGTTTTCTCTTTATTTTAGTGTTTCTCTTTATTTATTTTAGTGTAGATACCAACGACTGATAATATAAACCAGACCTTGTTCTGTGTAGCCACCTTTGAAACACTAGCAATTACAGATAAAGGCTGTGATTTAGCAAAGAGCTGCTATGCTTGCTCGGTTCCCAGTTGCATGACAGGTGTAGCTGCTGTCAGTACACCTGTGTTTGCAGGATAGGTTTCCTCTTATTAAAGGCCTTTGAGCTCATGCTAAGGCTAATGTTAGAGGAAAGAAGATTTCCAGTGAGATCCTGGAATGCTAATTTAGCAACTTCCTAAACTTGCTGTGTAAATTACACAGTGATTTATAAAATTAGCTGATGATAGCTCAGGGGCTCTTGTTCTGCCTGTACTTGTCAGTTTTGTTTGCAGTCATTTCCTAAACATTTGTTCTTTCCAAGAGGAAATCGCTGTGGTATTTAGAGAAACTTTTCTGTATTTGGTAAGTGATCATTTTTAATTGTTTATCATTGCTTAAGCATTTACGGTCTGTCTAGTTAGAATAGATGGTACCACATATAACCAAACTTTGAAATGTATCTTAATTCTAAGGAGCACTTCATTCATACTGCAAGTACCAGTTCTGAGCCTGGGTTGAATTCAATATCAGCTAAAATGTAATGAAACTTTTCTCATATTCTATAAAAAGTAATTTGAAAATGTTTTTACTCTTGAAGCCAACTGCAGTCATCTCCAAGATATAACCTGAAAAGCAAAACTTCAAACTCAGTGTAATAACCTGAATCTGAACATTGCGTTTTCAGTATATTTGTATAAGTATTAAGAGCATTTTAGATTGACTATGAAACTATTCTGCCTTTCAACAAAATAGTCACTGAAGTTAGCAGTCACAGCCGTCATGCTCTGTTGATACAAGGATTATATGCGCAGATGTGAAATTAAGCCTTTTACCACTTCATGAGCACTTGCACTCAGTATTGTTAGGAAACACAATCAATAATGCAGTTTAAATCTTCTTAGCTTGTTTCATTTAAAGGATAATGGGTTGTGTTATAGACACAGAAATGAGCTGGAATAGAATTATTTCAGTGGGAATTCACTTTCTGTAAATTTTCTAAGATCTTTCTATGCACCTGTCTGCATTTTTAAGTGCCAGGACACCTCTATAAGCCTAGTGCATGACAGATTCACTGGCTTTCAGTGGAAGTGGAAGGGCTTTTCTGTTCAGATTGGAATGCAAAACTGGGGGTCTTTGTAGAATAAAATTCCTACTGGATTGATCAGCAGTGTCTGTGTGTTACTTTCATAGAGATTTGAATAACTTTTTTTTTTTACTTGAAAAGTGAATTAGTTTTATATTTCAGATCTAATGAAATAAGACTTACTTTAATTTTCTTTTCAACCTATCATAGGAACAAGAATTTCATCCACAGTTGCTGAATTTTTCAAAGTGAAGGAAAGAGGACGTTACGTAGGTAAGATTATTCTTGGTTCTATTTGAATCTACTGAACTTCCTTCTATTTGACAAAATGTAAAATTAATGTTTTTGGGATCTGGGGACTTCAGTAACCTAAGAAAATTAAAGAAATGAAGGGAATTTTACTGAACTGAAATGAAATAGGTTGTTAGAAGAAAATCAGCCTCTGGTAAAGGGAAGGGAAGAAAAATGATAAAGAGAAATCACATTGACAGAAACCTCAAACATTATGGAAACAAGTAGGTCAAAAGAATTGTTCAAAACAATATACCTTTGGAGTATATATTATCAAAGGCCCCATTAATTCTTTAGGCAGAAAGACACCAAGATCAAACAAATGCAAATTTACAGCTAACCATTAAACAACTACTTGGGTGATGGGAACAAAAGGAAATATATACAGTGCAGAAAATTAAACCAAGTGATTGTTAGAATTAAAAGAAAGGATACCAAAATAATATCAAAATAAATGTAAAATAAATGCACTTGCTCTTTCCAAGCAAACTTAAGCCTGAGTGTTTGGGAATAAAGTTCTATGGGGTTCTATTCTGTAGAAATCTGATGATTAATCCTAAGAGCTGGGAAAGGTAATTAAAACCAATGTCAACCAACTTTACTGTAGAGAGGCACTTCATTTTTTAACTAACTTTGATCAACTCTGGGCTGCTGGAGAACGCAGCAGGATAGAGGTTATGTAGTAAAGCAACCGTCAGGCAGGGACAAGCATCAGGCAGAACTATGCATACATTGTGAATGTGTCAAGATAAAACAGAAAACCTTCACTTCCCTTCACCTTCAGGTGTCACTTTAAAAACAGAGCGGCCAGAAGATGTAGGCAACAAAGAAGGGAAAGGGCTATATAGAAGGCCTGAGGATGATTGTACTGTGCATCCCTTGTTAGATGCTAGAGATCCTCAGCTTGGTTGAACTCCATGGCAATTGAGGCTGGGTATCACCTTGCATTTGCAAGGCAAAACCAATGATGTAGAAGGCCAGAGGTAAACAGTTAAAGGGCATGTGTGTATTTGTTAGCTTAATGCAGACAAATCGCCTAAATGGTAAAACATTGCTTGACAGAGCGGCCTAATGCCTGCTCTGTAGTAAACTGAAGGAAATGTCACCTAGGTAAGAGACTGACCTACTTAATTAAATACATATGGGAAGACTTTTTAAATATCAAAACCCTTTTCCACATGGTGTTAGGATTATGAGATCAAGCATTCACTAGTCAGGATTTCCCAATGGGTAAGGCAGTAAGCTCAGTCGTATGGTATTTCACCATGGGGAAAATATTACACAGGCAAAGCAGGAGAACAAGATACTTTGCTAGAGCAACATGGCCATATGGGATTGCATGTCTCTAAGGTCCTCCTAAAGGTCCTGGTCTGGCATCATCAGAGCCAAATTACAGCAAGGCTTGTATGCTGGTGAAGGGACACTGCACTTTTTACCTCTCTGCTTCTTGGACTGGAGCCCAGGGGATTAGCCAGACTACTTGGAGCTATTCCAACTCCCACCCTGTCCCTCTGTGACTGCACCACCCCTGGAGAAGTGAGGAAATGGAGGGAAAAGAAGTATAAAAGTCACTGTCCCTCATACGACTCCTGCTGGACTCTTGGAAACTAAGCATCAAATGTGTAACAGTATGGAACTGCCCTTTCTAATGCTGTTCTTAAATGTGTTGCTGTCTTACCAAGGCACTTAGAAAAGTCCACTAAACGCAGCAGATACATATTTGGAGATGGACACCTGGAGGTAACTCACTTAAGTAGGTGACAGATGTTTCTGTGGCTGTGCCAGTCCACATAATACATAAATTCACCTCTGAAGTTTTCAACTTTAGCAAATTTGAAACACTATTATTCTTGTGGACCATAGTATGCTGACCAAAGAGTTCATCCCAGGTCCTGTTGATATTACTGGAGGATTCATCTCTGACTTTAAGGGAACATGGCCTCAGCCAGCAGTATGCGTCTGGGTCTGCCTCGGGTATAAGGGAATTTCCGACCCTCGTGTCAACAACACAATTTCTGAACAGCCAAGTGTGTGAATGGTGGTAACAGACCACCTAGTGGAACAAAGGTCTGTCCAGGGAACTGTGATGTGAAATGTAGTCTGGTGAGAAGGAATACATCAGTTATCTCAGTAAAATTTGGAACAGAATCTAAGTGAGATATTGAGCACCTTGAGCTATCAACAACCTCAGCAAAACTTAATGTTGCAACCAGCAGGATGCTGCTTTAGTAGGACAAATAGAGATACAGATGTAGTAGAAAACAGTTTTATTCAGTAAAATGTAAGTGAAATAAAAGCAGGCAGAAACTGCAGAACATACTGCAGTGTAGCCATAATATATGGAGTTGTTTCTTCAATTTAATAGAAATTTGCAGACTGGCAACCCCCTCCCTCCTTCTCCATTTTTTTATAAATCTACAATATGAGGGAAATATCTTAACATTAATATGACTGTGTTCCTTATATTTATATGAATAAACCCCTTTTCTTTCAGATACAGACCCATTATTGCAACAGTAAAAAAAGTAAAGAGTGATCAATTTTAAACAGATAAATAGTGAAAATTTGCAGAGGGTAGAATAAGTTATGTTGAGGTTGTTTGATGAGAGCAGATTAGGAGAAAACCACTTGTGTTTATTGAGCTTTTCTAATAAAAAGTAAACTCACAAAGCTTTGTTTGTTAGCTTTTTTATTAACAAATTGCCTACTGTAGTGTGCGTATTGATATTTAAGTCTGAACTTGTTCTCACTCGTGCATGAATATGTACACATACACTAGAATATGTACACATGTACTAGTTGCTTTGCATACAGACATAGCTTAAAAACCCAGAGAGAGTCTGGCTCCATCAGAGTTTTATTTGTTTAATTTGTTTTCTGTTGGATCATGGGCCTATTAAGATAGAGCTATCATTTGCTATAATTCGCAAGCAAGATTTGTCCAGGAGGTTTCTCTGCATAAGTGGAGACATCAATGGGTAGCTTGTAGAGAGGAACAGAGAAATACATGTAAAAATATAAATCAATCACATAATTGGGTTACATGAGTTTATTACAGAATAGTCTTTCTTAAAAATATGTCGGATTGGTAGGTACAGAATTTCCACAATTAATTCTTTAGGACGCAGGGAGAAGAAACATCCCTTTCCTTCTCTTCATCACAAGCAACTAAGGACCAAAGCAGAATCCTCTCTAGGCCATACATTTATTTACCACAGGCTGCCAAAGCCATAATTCAGCTGAGAATATATACATATGCATGACAAGGGACTTGCCAGCCTTGCCTGATGGGAGGGGAGATTCCAGTTGGAGAAAGTAAAAGAGGCAAAAGTAAGCACCAGGTGAAAAGTTGAGTTTTGAACTCCAGGTGATGTTGTACAGGACTTTCAGAGCATATTCTTGAGACCTGAGGAGTACAGCTAGTGTGAAACCCTAGAAAATCTAGACTAAGTAGACCAAACTTGTACTGGTGGGTCCATAATCAAGTACAAAGGCTTGTTGTGGACATATTACTGCTAGATGTGGAAAGGAGAGGCCTATTAAGCTTTGGAAACTCTTTTTTTTATATTCTCTAATGACCGGGCTGCTGTCTGCTGTAGAAAGAACATGAAAATTGTATTTCTAGAGATGTGTGCAGGGATTCCTCAGTGGTAAGTCTATGTAGTTCATAAACTAAAGCCTCCTTTCCTACCATTCCCAAAGGCTGAAACACGCTTACTTCAATGGGCTTTTATGTGAACAGGGCATAAAAGACCCATCAGCTGGTATGCTACTGGTGTAATTTTTAAGTGTTTTGCTTAAAAATACATAACTGTGAATACTGAACTCCTTAGACAACTCCTTTGAGGATGAATAAGGAAGCTTCAAGTTCATGTGTTCTAAATAACTTAAGATGTAAAAGATCTGTGCGTGTTACTATGATACCTGTTCTTGGTACCTTGTTCGTGGTACCTCTTTGCACTGTGGAAATACGACAGAATACCTGTAGCCACATTAAGGAAGTCAAACACTACTCCTTGTCCAGAGTCTCTGAAGGCCTCCCAGGTGAATTTTATTTCAGAAGAGAGTAAGAACATTCTTTTGCATTTCCCATGCATCTTCACTTCTTAACACAGGCGGAAACTTGTGTTAACCTCAAGAAACCCTTGACCTCAGTTGCAAGTGTCCAAATAAAGAAAAACAGAATCTTCCATTAGTGCCACAGCTAAAGGATCCTTTTGGTTTCCCTACATTGTAGGAGCTACTGTAACTGGCCCATGGTTAGTCCTGTCTTTTAGGAAACTGAAAAAATATGAACCTGCAAAAGGGAAAGGATTTTTGTGCTTCCCCTCCTCTTTGATGTCTACACATCCTGAAATCTGTGAACGTACTCTGTCTCCAATACTGCCACTGCAGTGACTCTGGGTTATACTTGTACTGATGTCAGCACTAAAAATCCTTAACATATATTAAACTTGCTGTTTTTTAAGTGAAGCTTATAAATTTTATCATGAACTATCAGAAGACATGCAAATATATTTGTGGCTGTAAATTAGGCAAAATGTATGTTATCTAGTCATTGAAGGGAGAATCTCCTCTCTCCTTATTATCAAAACCAGTGTATCAGTTAGGTAGCAGTCTCTCTCAAATGACAATGCTGTGATATAAATACTCTGCTATCATATAGAAAGGCATGTGGCTCTCTGTCTGATCGTAATGTTTCATCACCTTTATCATTCACTTAAAATGTGTAGTAATTTCCAAATCACAAGAGAATTTTTGTATTATTTACGATGGGCTAGGCAGAGTTAAAATTAGCAGTTTCAAACTATTGTTTTAGTTATGCTGTATTCTAGCAGAAATGTCAGTCTTCCAGCTCCTTATGAGACCAGAGGAGTAGGGAAGTGATCGTCCCCCTGCATTTGACTCTGGTGAGGCCGTACCTTGAATACTGTGTTCAGTTTTGGCCCCTCAGTACAAGAAAGATATTGAGGTGCTGGAGCGTGTCCAGAGAAGAGCAACAAAGCTGGTGAAGGGGCTGGAGCACGAGTGTTATGAGGAGCGGCTGAGGGAAATGGGGTTGTTTAGTCTGGAGGAGAGTGAGGGGAGATCTTATTGCTTTCTGCAGCTCCCTGAAAGGAGGTTGTAGCAACGTGAACATTGGCCTCTTCTCCCACGTAATAAGTGATAGGATGAGAGGGAATGGCCTTGAGTTGTGCCAGGGGAGGTTTAGGGTAGATAATAGGAAATATTACTTCACTGGAAAGATTATCAGGCAGTGGAGCTGGCTGCCCAGGGAAGTGGTTGAGTCGCCATCCCTGGAGGTAATTTAAAAGTCATGTAGACACGGCACTTCGGGAGATGGTTTAGAGGTGGACTAGGCAGAGTTAGATATATGATTGGACTTATGATCCTAACGGTCTTTCCAACCTAAATGATTCTGTGATTCTGTGTGTGCTTTTATGAGTGACTAACTGTGCTTCTGTTTTTCATTGCTCTTTTCAAGGCAGTTGAAGAAGCAATGCATTTATGGTAAATCAGGTGAATGATATGCTGGAGGAACATAAAGGTGTTGTATACAAGCATTCATCAAACACTTTTCTCCCAGTAACAAATGGCTTCTACATCTCCTACAGCAAAATGTTCCTTGCTCTGAATATCTAAATAAAACCTACAATTGTACGGAGGAAAGATTTTTGAATGCCACAAACAGAAGTCTGGACTATTTTTTTTTTTTTTTTCTTATCCTGAAGTGCAGTGCTGTCTTAGTGGTCTACTGAAAGTCTTTCATTTTGCACTATTTCATAATGTAGCTATAAAAGCGTGTGTAACAATATTTTTACATGACAACTGCTTCCTGTAATGTAATGCATATGAAGTGTAGTCTATAAAAACAAGAAGTCTAGATTTCAGCAAAAATAAAATTGGTATTTCTGTGGAAGGATGGTTGACATTTTATGTGTTTTATTGTTGCTCATGGCAGCTTGGAATTTGACTCTATTCATTCTCACTGGTGTGTAGTACTGATAATTCTGCCTGATCCTGTATCCTTACCGTAAACGTAGACTGGGCAGCCAAACCTGAAAAAGCAAACCAGTGTTTTATTTAACATGTCTTTAAAATGATATTTCTGTTTTCAATGTATTACTGACTATGAAGCAATGATCTTGCTGTCTTTAGTTTCACGTAAACAACCTTGATAAACAGAATTAAATGTAAATGCAGAGCTGGCAATGTGCACTTGCAGCCCAGAAATCCAACTGTATCCTGGGTTGCATCTAAAGAAATGTAACCAGCAAGCTGAGGGAGGTAACTTTGCCCCCTACTCTGTTCTCGCGAGACCTCACCTGGAGCACTGCATTGAGTTCCAGAGTCCTCAGCACAGGAAGGACATGGGTCTGTTAGAGTGAGTCCAGAGGAGGGCCATGAAAATGATCAGAGGACTGGAGCACCTCTCATATGAGGACGGGCTGAGAGAGTTGGGCTTGCTTAGCCTACAAAAGAGAAGGCTCCTGGGAGACCCTATAGCAGCCTTCCAATACTTAAAGGGGGCCTACAGGGAACATGGGAAGGGGCTTTTTATCAGGGAGTGCAGGGGTAAGATGAGGGGGTAATGGTTTTAAACTGAAAGAGGGTAGATTTGGGTTAGATATTAGGAAGAATTTTTTTCATGTGAGTGGTGAGATACTGGAACAGGATGCTCAGAGAAGTTGTGGATATCCCATCCCTGGAGGAGTTCAAAACCAGGCTGGATGAGGCTTTGAGCAACCTGATGTAGTGGAAGGTGTCCCTGCCTATCGCAGGGGATTGGAACCGTATGATCTTTAACGTCCTTTCCAACCCAAACCATTCTATGAGTCAGTGATTATGGAATGGGTCAGTAAATAGTGTATACAACAGGCAGTTTCTGTTACGAGTAGCAGGTGTTCTTGGTCAGTGGTTCCTCCTATAAGCTGGTTTCATTTGCACAGACGTTTGTGGGAGGAATAAAAATGTGTCCATACTTCTAAATGTCAAAAAATGTTGCTTGTGAAATAGTATGTGAAACTGAAGTAACATATATTCTTTGATTTTTGCCTTCTCAGTCCATCTATTTTATCATGTGAGTCATGTCCACCTCCCTGCTTCTAGCTGCACTGTGCTATAAGTCAGAATAAAACACTGTAAATGTGACTGTAAATATTTTCTTGGCATTTTTGTTGGCTTCTTCCAGGGTGAGGAGAAAGAACTGACACTCATTTGGAAATTAGTAATCTTCTATTTTCCATGTGGCAAAACTCTGATTATTACAGCGGTTTTAGCTGTTGAAGTTTTGAGCAAGACTGGTATTATTTATCTGTCTCACAAAACAGAGAGCAGGTTATGTCATTCCTAGGCCTTGCACAAGTTAGTGTAACAGCTAGCAGAAGTGACTTTATATTTGTAGGAACAGAGACTTTTTCCTGACCACTTGATCCAAGTAAAACAAAGATGTGCATTATAACCTCTGAGCTCTGTGCAGTCTTAGCGTGAGGCCCTGAAAGGCGGGTAAGAGACCAAAGGGGAAAAGAGCTTGTCAAAGGTATATGATATATTAATAAGCCACATGTCCGTGTCTCCAGACGTCATTGCGAGGCTAATGCCCCTGCCCATGTAATGCTATTAGTATGTTTTGATTCTTGTGACAGGGAGAATGACAGAGGAACAGTGCGCTAAAAATGAAGACAGACAGAAAATGACATGTTTGAAAGCAGTGTTGGGCTGATAGAGGGAGAGGTTAGATGCCGAAGTCTGTGTCCTTAAATGTAGCAGAAATGGGCTCTCTTTAATTGCTCACATATACACTTCACACTACAAATACTCAAGCCTCATTTTCTCATCATTTGAACCCTAAAGGAGGGTTCTTGCTGGGAGACTGGATGCTTTGCTGAAGATAAAAGACAGAGAAGCCATAACACTGGCCTGTTGCGATGCAAGAAAACAGCTCTGTCAGTATCTTGGTTTCCCGTGGGCTGCCTTCCCTGAAGAAGGGGATGGAATACATGTGATTGGTGTTTGAAGTGCAAACATCGTACCTTGGATTCTTATGACGCACAGGTGGGACTGAAAGCTTTGGGAAGCCTGACTTGTGCTTCTGTCCTGTTGTGTGCTCCTGAAAGCCTGGCTTACGACTTTGCACACTGCAGCAATCTGTGAGATATCCTCTCCTTGGAATTGTTCTGATCTAAAATCCAGTTTTGTATATCTGAAGGAGGGTGAGGAGTTTCTAGTTTAATTATTTTAATGTGATACCTACATTGTCACCTGATCCAAAGAATTGTAGAATCATAGCATTGTTAAGGTTGGAAAAGACTTCTAAGATCATCAAGTCCAAACAGCAACACAACACCAACATGCCTACTAAACCATGTCCCAAAGCTCCACATCTACACATTTTTTTAGCATGGTAAGAAGAACCAGGTGCCAAACAGGGCTTGGAGACTGGCAGACTCTTAATGGCTGACAAGTTGGGAAATGCAGAGTCCAGGAGTAGGGCAATCCAGTGCAACACCAACACAGGAAAGGAGACAGCACACTGAATAAATTACAGTAACTTCTTTAGCACTGTGCACATGGAGGAGAACTGAGCATTTTGCTGGGTACTGCAGAACTGGAAAGGGATTTGTTATAGAGATACTGCAGTTAGTACTGTGTGCAGAGCTGGGGCTGTATGGGCTGGCATGAGTTTGCCTGCAGATAGCTGGAGGCCAGAAGGGGACTATGTTATCCATGTGCCAACACTCCCAGCTGAAACCCAAAACTGATTTTCAGCAATATTGCCAGTTTGTAAAAGAAGCACCATTCCAGAGCTAATAGACACTGGTTCAGCAAAATAGTTTCCGGTTAGTCCCAAAATGCAGAATTCCCAGAACTTGGTGCCACTGCCTTTGCATGTTGTGTAGCTGATTTCTCTTGACATTGCTTACTGCCTTGTTTGCTTTTGCTTATTATCCCCACAATGTCAGACCATAGTTCTGTTGTTAACTGAACTTCTACATTTTCTATCCTATTTGCCTGCTTCTTCTTATACCAGCAGTGATCTGTTTGGTTTGTGTCACCAAGGGCTGTGGCTAATGGTGCGTGCACATCATTCAATTGTTCTTCCTCATTTGCTGAAAACACAATTCTCACATTTCTGTTTCTGCTCATGGAAATGTGCATATATTTTATAGATAGTTTAGTACAATTAACCCTGGGTCCTATATGGGGATTCATTTCTCTAGTTCCTTTTTTTTTTTTGTTTTTTTTTTTTTTTTTCTTTTAGAAATAATTTCATCAGGGATTATTTCATAGAATCATAGAATTATTTGTTTGGAAGGGACCTTAAAGATTGTCCAGTTGCACCCCTCTTGCCATGGGCAGACACCTCCCACTAGATCAGGTTGCTCGAACCCTCATCCAGTCTGGCCTAGAACACCTCCAAGGATGGAGCATCCATGATTTTCTGGGCAACCTGTTCCAGTGCCTCATCACCCTCACAGGAAGAAATTTCTTCCTGATGTCTAATCTAAATCTCCCCTTTCTCAGTTTAAAACTGTTACCTCTCATTCTATCACAACACTCCCCGCCAAAGAGCCCTTCTCCATCTACTACATACCTGGTAGTCTTGGTATTCAGTTCCAGTTAACGGATTTGCTTTTGGGAACTCCTGCCAGGGGATACTTTAGTGAAAGGAATTCTCTTGCAACAGCTACAACACCCCCTCACCCCGACAAAATATTCCTTTTAATAAATAATTGAGGTGACCTTGAGAAGTATTCTCTCATGTTAGTTAAATGTTTATCTTTTTTTTTCCCCCTCCCTGACTGTCATGAAACAGAGGAGTAAAAACTTAATAGATTCTCAGATATTCCACAGAGGACAAAATGTACAAGCAGTTTAGTTATGTTGCCCTGTAGTCCTTTGTGTTGTGCTTCCGTGAGTGTAGTTTGGTCTCAAGTAGAGAAAAAATTTATTTCACCAGCTCCTGTGGGCCAAATTCCAGCCTCAAGCCAACTTGTGCATTGTCGCTGAGGCTCATGTGGTCTGAATCAGGGATGGCAGAAGAAGCAGCAGCCTCCTTTTCCTGTTTCTAAGCAAAAGATGAATGAGTGTGGTACCACATGAAAGGCGACAATGAATCTAATGGAATTAGTTTACAGGGAAACCTCCGCCCAAATGAATTTTATTTGTCTCCGAGCTACAAATGAAATTAATTTGGTTTGGACTTCCTGACAGATTCAAATGTGTCAAAACATTAAGGTCATGAAGGTGGTCATTTTGCACTGACAACTGTGTTTTTAGTGGCACACTGGTTTAAATCAGTGGGTTTCAAACAGGTTTTATATTGAAGTTCAGGACAGAGTTGAACCCAATTTTCATGAAGAGAGTTGTGGTGTGTGAAGAGATTTATATGGCTGGTCAGTAGCTGGAAGCAAAATCATTAGTGTTTGAACATCTCTGGATGTTATCCGGGAAACTGAAAAAGCAATTAAGTGTTTGGAAAGATATTTAAGAGAAGAAAATAAAATCAAATGCAAAATAAAGGCTTTGGGAACTCAGTCATATATGGGAAGAAGTCTGGAGAGATATTTGAGGAGGAAACTGCAGCAAAATGGGATAAGACTGATTAGAGAACAGGAGAATTAAACTGAATAAAGTTAAAATCAGAAAACCCCAAACCCTTCATCTTTAAAGCCATTTCTTTACCAAAGTCACAGGGTGCAAACACTAGGCATTTTCCCTGTATTACCAAGAAATGCATCAATTTAAATTTGGCTGAGATAAGACGTACTAGTGAAGTGAAAGCCTTGAGTCAGGTGAAGAGTGTGAAGCTTTGTCTTACAGCTCTTTTTCTTCAGAGGAGAATCTTACATTCTCATGCAAAGGCCAGCTGCCAGAAATATAGTGCTTCTTAGGGAAAACATTAGGACATTTAAATAGATTCTCTGTGTAAAAGATAACATAATCTATTAGGACAGCAAGTAAAGCTGGATGTACTGTTTGTGTTTGCGCATCAAATGCAAAACGCAAACTGGACATTGGTATCCCATAAAATTTCTAGCATATATTGATTAACTGCAAGGGGAAAGAGGAACATAAGACTGGCAGTTTAATTGATACACCTATATTCATAAGTGCTGTTTGTGTAATAGCTAGTGGCAGAAATCAATATATCTTTATTTTGCTTATTTGGGTTTGAATGTGTATGTAACTACAGCTTGTTTCTTAGATGAATACTGCCAAAAGTTATGGAATTTTACCTGTGCGCTTTAGGTTTCTGTAAGGTGCAAAAGCTAGGCTTCTAAGGGCAACTAAAAATACATTTTTCTTTGGGGACACTAATTATCCAGATTTTTTATGTACATACTTGATAAAAGTACACAAATTCCAAGTGCTTTAACTACCCTGTTGTTGGAAATTTTTATTTATAGCATAGAACTAGCACCTGAAGCCTTGAATACTTTGTTCACATTTCTTACCTTGAAAGCATTTCATTTAAGAGCTCCTCTTGAAACGATACAACTCATCGTAGTAACTTTACTCGGTCTCCTTAACACATATAAATGCATTTACACTTAGATTTCTTTTTCTGTTGGGATGTTATGATACATTACATTCAGCTATCTAGGTCAAATCATATTAGTTATTTATATTTAATAGGTTTTAAGAGTTTGAGTGTTTAGTGCATACTTTTTTTCGCAGGTAACAAGCAGAATGGCTATGCAGATACATGATGGGTCTGTTGGTTGTCATGGCACTCGGTGCAAAGTAGCAGAGCTATCCTTGCCCCATGCTGGGGGAATTAAAAATGAAAATGGGAAAGATTAGGTAATGTGATGTTGATCTTTCTTATGACTTCCACTTCCTCTGAGAACAAGAAATACAATGAGAGAAAAAAATATCTCGGATACTCTTGGTATTTAGAGATATCAGCATTTTGTGTGACAGCTTGTATCTAGCTTGATCATATTTCTGTTTGTAAATCATTATTGGAGGTCTGTAGTGGAAGGAGATGATGCTCCAGGTTATATGTCCATACTGCCTATAGTGATAGTCCTTGGAAACTAGTCAAACTTATCTCGATTATGTAGATAAGATTACTTCAATATGCTGAGAGGTATAACTCTATCTGCTTGCTCCCTTTCTGTGGCTTCCCTCACCTCAGCAAAATTGTCCCAGGCATCTCCAAGAGCTCGCCCTCCCCTGCTGCTGGTGCTGTGTGACACACAGTACGTGGAGAGGGCTCCAAGCCCCTGACCTGCCTACCACTTGGCCATGGATGCAGCTCAAATCAGGAACCACACTCTGCACACTGCTCCATCCCAGCATCCCCAGACACTGGAAACTTTCTATTCCCTCTCCATGATCTCCATGGGTTCCTGTGCCATGGAATCTCCATCCTATGAGACTGCCAGCACCATGGGGACTCCAAACCTGTTAATACCAGAGTTGAGGTCATCTTATAGAGCTGCCATGCCTCTCCTCTCTCCTCCTTTGGGAACTGCATGCAGAGGTTTAGGTCTTGCCCAAATACACTGTGCCAACACCAGGTGCTTCAGACCTGTATTGGGAGAAAGCTGGCCTTGCCGAGCAGAAAACGTAAAACAGTGGAGTAGGTGATTTTTCCATCAGTGCATCATCTTGCACTGATGGAAGTCTTACATCCTTACACCCTGGTCACTGGACTCCAGGTATTTAATAGCCTGTGGACAGTGAACTGGAGTCAAACAATATGGAAATGGGAATATTTGTAGTTTGACCACAATACTTTCATAGCCTCAATCTTCTCTGCAGTACAAGAACATAAACCTGTTAAGTGATAATGAATGTTCCATGTTAATTTGAATCATCTCCAAATTACTGGCAGCAGGATTTCCTTTTCTCCAGGTGCATTTGCAAATGTATATTTACATTTACAGGATAGAATTCAGTGACAAAAATGATCTGAAATGAAATTATGAAATTCATTGCTTCAAACAGTCAGCTGCAGAAGGGAAACATCAAGCAGAGAACAATCTATACAGGGTGCTGCCAGGCCAGGCTGCAGAAAAATGGCAATCTATATTCATTAAAGATATTTAATAATTTTCTAAAAAAAAATAAATGTGAAAAATATCTCAAGTCAGGAAATATGAACTTGATTATTGATTAAGCATTTGAAAAGGGATTTTTCTCAATAAAGGAGACCATATTTTCTCTTGTGTTTTCATTAGGCAATTTAATATGTCTGAATCTTACTTTATGTTGTATTTCCTCTTTATTATTTTATATTACATCTCTGTGTTCATAGATTGAATGATATAATGCCTAGCTAGGAAGAAAATATGCTTTGTGTTCAAATAGGTATAATACATTTCAGACTAACTTTACTCTTCTTATTGGGGAAAAAGTTATTAAAAATCACATAAGATGTGTTTGTTTTCTTTTTTGATAAAAGACTGTGATACTCAGTTTTTTCTTTTTCAAATTCAGTAGGAAACACAAAGATGCCCTGTTTGTTTTTTAAAGGCCTTGCATTGTGCTGTTAAATTCAATGGGAAGTTTGCCTTTAACTTTTTTAAGAGCAGAGAGCTGTATTCATCACAGAAAAGATGTGCAGGCATTTTGAATACCTGCCAGTCCTTCTTGCTTGGTTTTGCTAACCAGCCAAAATGCATGTAGCAGTGCTTCTTCAAGGCCAATAAGAAAAGAAATGTCAGTGCTGTAGAACATAGAATGTCTGAAGAAAACAAATTTTCAGATGTCTTTTTCTCTGAACCACGTCTTTTTCTTGCAGAGGTACTGCTCTGATAATGACTATTTTTTTTTTTTTAAAGATGCATACGTTACAAGAAAATGTACTTCAAGCCAGTCTGAAGAAATTAAAATATCCAAAGAAAAATCCTTCTTGCTCTGGGTTCTGTAGCGCACAGCAGTGGCAGCATGGGTGTTAATATGTCTTGCTTTTGCCATTCTGCAGCATCAACTGTATGTATGTTCCCGTAGATGTCTTCAACATTTCCATCATCCACATTGTCAAGCCAGCAGAGGGCAAACCTTAGAATCAATGCAGATGAGCTTACATTGGTTTCTTTGGAATTCAGCCTGGCACAGACCACAATGATGGAGGAGTTGCTTCTGGGAGATGTCCCTTTATAGGAAACGGAATCTCTGAATATCAGGGCTACTTCATGCTTCAAGTTAACAAGTTCTGTCTGTGCTTACTTCTTTGGAAGTACAATACAAAACATGGTCTTTCTATCAAAACGGTTTCCTCTATTTAAAATCTAGGTCTTTTTATGTTAAATAAACACCTGAATATCATAATAGCAGGCAGAACCCAGCAAGCATATGTGCAGACCTGGTGCTACCTAGCAGTGACAAGAACCCTGCAAATACCCAATGTGCAGCTACAGGGATTCAAGAAAAAATCTGTAGCACATCAACTAATTCTCAGTCTTCTCTGGTGTTTTCAGAAAAAAATATGGGAGGTTATAAGCACAGTTTAAGTATTTGAATGAAAGGTTGTCTGTACTGGCATGCAGTGAAAGGTGGCAGGTGCTGAACATTTAGCTCAGAATTCAACTGCAATTTTGCCATAGATTTCAATAGGCACCACATTTACAGCTTTAAAACTAAGTTTATATGACTATAGAGAAGTTATCACGTTAGAAAACAAAGCCCTTATCAAAAAAATGCAATGCCGTCTTAAAAATATAAGTTACTAGTTTGGAAACCTGGGCATATTTCCTCTTCCAGAAACAGGTTTCTGCATAGAAAGACATATTGACAAATGTAAAAATAGCTAGTAAAATTTATGGATTTTCGTGAAAAACTCATCTTTTATGGACTGAAGTATACTTTTTATTTCTGTAAGAGGGTGAGATGACAGAAGACATGCTGTAAATGTTTCAGCAAGGAACAGAAAAACCTGGAGCTAGTCCTGATAAAAAAATGAATAGAATAGAACTAATGGATTAGGATTAAGAAGGACGTTCATGATTTTTCTGACCTCTTTTCCAGGAACAAATAATTTGCTTATCTTTGAATGGATGATGAAACCCACTTCTGTTCAGTGGTTAAGCCTGTACTGTAGTCCTGTTAAAGTTAAGAATTTGTGAAGTGTCATTGCTGGATTTGAATAAATACCTTGAAGCTACATATAACACTACCCTCAGCCACACTTATTATTTAATTCAAAATATTTAATGAGTAACATCCAAACCCCCATATATGTACTTGTACTGCTTGGAAAAGGTTTTTCTGTTCATTATTCACCATCACAAACTGTAAAACTATGAATAGGTGATCCTTGAGCTATGAAATCAGCTATTAAAACCCAGTCTCTAGCAGCCACTCTGCTTTCCACAGACAGAAGGAAGGTCTCACAGGAGACCTGAATTTCCTCTTGGTTTCTTCCTTGTGGATGCTTGTGCGTGTTGTCATACCCTGTCCTGGTACTCATTGTTGTATCTTAATTGAATTCACATCAGCTGAAGAGTTTACATTTTTTAATGCTTTTGAAGTGTTGCTGTCATCATTTATACTCCAAGAGAAGTGCAGGTTGAGTACTGAGGCTCTTCTTCATTTTCAGAAGACTGTGCCCTTGGGCTACTGCCCAGCTCTCCCACAGGCAACTGTACATAAACCTTGAGTACATAATTTAGCTCTGCTAGTATCAGCGTCCCATCCCTGAGATGGTAGTGGTTATTGTGCCTTTACCTACCAGATAAATTAATTGATGCCTCCAAGATGCTTCAGTTGTGGTAAGAGGGCTGGAACTTCAGCTAGGGACTGGGCTCAGATTTTGGCTGGGACAGTCAGGTGTTCTGCTTGGCAGCCCATCACCTGCCTAGGACTGTTCCCAAAACCAATTTGGACTCAGCGACCTTGCTTGGGGAGAAAGAGTGTTTAACTGTGGGGATGTGAGAGAGAATATTCCCTGGGCTGTTCTACTTAGGAGTTGAGGCAGGACTGAGCTGAAGGGTTTCTCTGGCTCTAGGAACTGTGTGAATACAGCCAGAGGTGATTTGCATCATGGAAAATAATCCACACATAAGATAGTAAACACATTTGTTCAGGTTCTTAGTTTAGGAGCAAAATGCTTCCATTTGCTACAAATTGAAACTCATGGGTATCGAGAATTGGCCAATATTTTTTTCCTTGCTTGTTGCTGGAAGCGGGTCAGTTCTGGTCAGTAAATTCTTGAGAAACCACTCTATTTGGGGCTGCCAATGTGCCCTGCAGCAATGCTGCGTCCTATGTGCATTCCCTGGGAGCAGAAGCCTCATGTCTTCCTGTCCAGCTTCCAGGAGCCACCAAGTGGGATACAAAGAGAATGGGAATTTGGACACCTGCTGCATGAAAATACCTTCCCAATGGCTTAGTCTCAGTAACTGATATTGCAAAACTTCTGAGAGGTCCCAGAATACAGATTAAGTACAAGTACCTGCTTAATTGTGAGCCACTTTGCCTTGGTGGTAACGGCCTGTGCCAGCAGGTTGATGTTTTACTGGCAGTTAAAGCTTGGTTGTGGAAACTTATTTAATTTCCTTGTGAGGAAAGCAAAAAAGCATAAGCATGCAGTAAGGTCACACGAGAAACCTTCCCCCAGCAGGGAAGGAATCACATGCTGCACCATGCATACAATGATGTTTCTTTTTATTACTTTCTACAGTTCAGTACAATTATTTTTGAAGGAAACACTACCAAGGGGCAAATGTGAACTGGAACAGTTTAGGAATGCGTACAAACACACTAGAAAAATCACTTGATTACTTAGAGGAATGGAAATAACCACAACACCAAACTCCTGTAATCCACAGTGGGATAAAAATACACCTAAAGCTCTGCTTTCCCAGTTAATAAGATGATGGTGACATTACAGGACAGCCTTGTCACAAATAAACTGATAAGTAAATGACAATCCTTACTGGTAAATGAGTAGTCTTGACATGAGATGATTTCGATACAATCCTAGTGAAATCCAAGTAGATAGACCAGGAAGCTGAAGCACAGATTGTTGAGTGATGTACTCAAGGTCATTGAGAAAACGTTGTCAAAACTCGGAGTCAAATTTAGGAAGACAAGTCCTTCCTAATAATTTCAAACTTCTAGGCCATTTCCTCACAGCTAAGAAGCTGTGGGTTTCCTCACAAACAGTTACAGTGGATTTCAAGATTTTGGTTTTAAAAAAACAATACCAAGACCGGCTTGTTTGAGGCAATTCGTTATGTTTAGTTATCCGGTTATTTAACCCTTTCTAACACATCCTTTCTGGAACTCAGTTCAATTTGTAAGCAAAAAATGCTTTTTCAAACAGAAAGTTTCTGTGTCTTATTTGGGAAATGAGGGTATAAGGTGTTGACGTTTCTGAAATAAAATATTTCCCTCAAAAAATGCCGAGAAATGTTTTGACATTTTTGACATTCCTTTTTTTTTTGGTTGAAACAGTCTGTAAGAGTTGATTTGACTTGGCAAATATTCTCACTCCTTAGAAAGTCAGTTTTTTGCCAAATTTACTCTTCATAGGTACTATTTCTCCCAGATCTATGGCTCAGCCTTATTTAGTGTAGTTAAGACAAGTTAACCACAAATCATCATAAGCTAACCCTTGTGCTTTCTTTAAATATGTCTTTCCTAAAGCCTTAGATCCTTGGAGCAAGTGTCTGTGCAATAAACCCTGTTTTTATTAAGAAAAGCAAAATGAATTTTAAAGTCTTAGGGATGTAGGAACAACTTAAACATGGGATATGAATACATTTGGATCTATAGACTCTAAAACCCAGAAGGTGGATATCCCATACCATGACTATTTGAAGGCTTTGCTGTTTTTAACCCAGAAAATTAATTTCTGGAAGCCATGAAGAGGTTTTGTAAAGCTGTAGTTTGCCGTTGTACCGTTGAATGGCTGAGCTGAATTTCAACTAAGATATGAATTTTGCAAGACAAATGAGAGGCAGCACAACACTCATCAATGGAAATGGACATTTTCACTGTTGCAGTGGACTCTGGATCAGGACCTCAAAAGTGTTGATGTGTAAGTTTAAACTATGCATATCAGAGGTCCTAATAAGTTTCTAACTAGCTCCACAGCCATTTGAAGGTCCCTTCATGTGATGCCTTTGTACCAGCGAGCATCTTCCTAAAAGCCCATCACACCCTAGGTGGTCAGTCCTGCAAGCAGTTGTCATCAGATGCATGTGATGTGAGAGTATATCTGCTGCATGAAGTTATTGCCGACAGCTGTTAATATTAGTATGTTCTAATTCATGGTATCTGTTGTGTCTTCTATAAATAATTTTCGTAGATGCTTTGCTAAATTATATTGTGTAATACACCTTTCCAGAAGATGTTGTAAACAGAAACACAAACACACACACATCCCCTGCCTCCTATTCATGCATACATATAAGAACATTATTGTCGTTATTGCTTTATGGTGGTTTCTTGTATGTTGCCACAGGCACACTAGCTTATTAATTTGATTTCTGTAGTCCTAAATTCTTAGTTTTATGATCTTTGGCCCTTATTCAGAAAAGTACTTAAGGAAAATCTAAACCAAAGTTTCTTCAGAAATATACTCAATGAGTGTAATTTTTATGTGGAAGGAAAAGTGTGGTGAGTGATGGGTGCTTTCTCCCATAAAAAAGAGGTAGGAAAAAAAGAGCAGCTTATAATTTTGTGTTCCTTTATCTTATAAAAAGCTCAAATGTGTATTTGAGTAACCCTCTTTTTTTAGAGACACCATGGCAGTATAGGCTAGAGCTGCCTGGATGCTGCAATGTAAGAACTTGGAAAAAAATTGGTTATATTCAGTTTTCATTTGACAATGTCAACTGTTTGTCGCTTGTCATTGACAGTGGATTTGTTAATGTCTGGGTTTAGGAATAACACGGGTAATGCAATATTAATGTAAACAGTTGGTATTCTTTATTATCTATTTGTACCTTTTTTCTCTCATTAAATTTCATCATCTAATTAAGGAGGAGACATGTCTGAATATTGATCCAAGGTAAGGATCAGCCAGTGAAATTACAAATGTCAACTATTCAAAGTAAATGATCCAGGCAAACCACCTCCTGTTTGTCCAAGCTATTTGCAGCAACTTACAAAGAATAAAAACATAGTAGGAATAAGAACTGGTTCACAATCAAGAAAATATGCTTATGGTATCAGATACTTTATTTATAACAAAAATCTTAGAATCATAGAAAATCTCAGGTTGGAAAGGGATCATTAGGATCATTAAGTTCAGCTCCCTGCTCTTCACAGTACTACCTAAAACTAGATCATAGGATCCGTTCCGCAGGAGACGTGATTTTTGTGACTATTAAAAGATGTATAACTGTGGAACGTATTATTTGATTAGAAGGTCCTCATTCAAATCTTCTCCATGCCTCAGAGAGACCAAATCAAGCTGTGAGCTCTGAAGTAAGAATAAATCCCTGTGAAGATCCTCAACAGCAAATCCCTGTGAACAACCTGAACAGCAAATTCAGCCCCAGGAAAGCTTACATCTTTCACAGGCAGGATCAATCTCCAATTAGTAACAAACTGCTGAGATCCATCCTTTATATATACTTGGCTAAAGAATGGAAATTAATTAGAACAAAAGTTTCATGAGGATGTCACTTCATATCTCTTTGGTGGATCTGTCCCTCAGTGGAATACAGCGCTCCTCTACTGAGCGCTAACCATTAGGATCCAAATCTACTCCAAGAACTGAATTTAGAAATAGTTTATTAGTACAACAGGAAAATTCATGCATAAGAGTAGGGAAAAAAATGAAGCAGCATCACGGGATTTGTGGCCATACCATCTGTGACTCCTAAACATAATATATCGTATCAGGTAGAAAGTGCTTTCCATTAGCAGAGAGACACCATGTAACAGAGAAAGTCCATCAGCAACACAGGAGACCTACTCTACACCCTCAATGTGAGATGTGGCAGCCAACAAGGTCTTGCTCTTTGGAAGAATTTAGAGTCCTAAAGAGCATTTAAAGGAGAATTCATCTATGTAGGCAGTGTGCAGAACTCAAATCCTGTGCCTGATCTTATAATGTCCAATATTAGCCACAGAGTACCACTAAGTCAGGGGAAGGTGTAGGTGGGCTCAGATCAGCTGTCTACATTCAGGCATCGAATACCGTTTGAAGCATTTCAGTGGATAAGGGAAATATCTGCAGAAGCCTGGCAATCATGTCTCACGTCCTGTGGCAGACACTGTCTATCTAGAGACAGGCGGAGTCTGGGCCAGATATTCTGGGACATCTCAATTAGGACTATGTAGTTACAGGCGAATGAAGAATACCCGAACTTCTGCTCCTGTGGCTGTTGAGGACTTAAACCACCCTGGCATGTATCTGCATCTGTGTCTCATCCTTGACTAAGGCTTTGGGAGCACTCACCAGGGTCTTTAGCATGAAATACGGAAACAGCATACGTAAGAGGATCTGGAGTGCTCTCTTCGCATCGCTTGGGTAGGTAATGCCCAGAGCAGCTGCCTGCATTACCAGGTGTCATTTTTTTGGAGTTCCCTCTTCCACAGTGTCTGGACGGCGACTGAATGAATGGAGAGTGCTCAGACGCCAAAATTACCTGCTGCTTGGTGACTGGAGCACTGTCCTGGGAGACCAGAGACGTGAAAGGTTAAGGCAGAATTTGAATGTTTTCTTTGTCCTGGATTGATATCCCAGCTCCACTGATATCACAGAATTGCTCCTCATCTTGTACTGCAGCAGGCAAAAGCTGATACTGCAGCTTGGAAAGGAATGATGGAGGTAGTGAGCAGAAGTAGAGTTAGAGAGCAAAAGTGTGAAGGATATGAATCCTCAGGTGACATAGATGTTTCCATGGGACCTTAGTGGCCTTAGCCTGAAAAGTCAGAGTTTTTATTAAACACCCTTCCTTTCAGCTTTTGCTATCAGTTAGTTTTCGTAACACTGTGGACCAGATGGCTGCTGAGAATCCCATTTGAAGCAGCCAGCTCTTTTCCACACGTTTCATAGTAAAATTAAGTCTGAGCTGCAGATTTTATCTCACAAGCCAAATGCCTGTGCAAGAATATAAGAGCAGCTGTACGGGGTCAGATTGTGGATCTACATAGCTCCATAGCCAGGTTCAAAACAGGCACAAAGAGGTTGTTCTTCATGCAATGGTTAATAGATGTAGAGGGAACCAAAATTTTATGTGAGTTTCAGGGGAGACTGAGTAACTATTCAGAAGAAAAATCTGTTGGGATTACCAGATTGACAAATCACATCTAGTTGAATTCCTTGAAGTGAAAACATTTGGAGGTTGGAAGAGCCTGGGGGGACTTGGCCCACTCTTGCCCTCTTTAAAAATCTGCTTATGACCACTTCTGAAAAAAGGGAGCTCAGATGAGCCAAAGGTGGGTCATAGAGCAGTAGCGTGGGAGGAGCATCCGTACTGGGGGATTTGCTCTCCCAGCCTCCAGCAATGTGCAGCTCAGATGATTTTTGACCTGGGGTGGCAGTGTGACTTGTGGTACTGGAGTGATAGCAACTCTGTATGGAGATAGACTTATGATCTAAATGCAATCAATGCAAGTGCAGAGTCAGGTTAAAATGGCAGAAAGATTCAATGTGTGTAATTCACAGGGTGAACTCGTCTTTGTTTCTGCATTTCATGGAAGCAATGGAACTTGAAAAGACTTGATCACATCTTGTTTTGAGACTCCTAATATAAATGACGTCTTCACATAAACTAAGGAAGTAGATTTTAAATATGTATGACTAGTATTAATGTCACCTGTGGTTCTGCCTCACTTCTGCCATCACTAATTTTCTCATCACTAAGATATTTCTGTTCAAGATCATTAATTCTTGTAAGGGGTTGTCTAAATGAGGACAAATCTTGATATACCAGCACACAGTTAGGGTCACATTAGTTTCATACCTACCTCAGCCTGCTGAGTGCTATTTAGTCCCCCTTGGCTGGCTGTAGGCCATCACTGGTACCTAGTCAAGAAGAACTGCTACACTGGTGGACTTCATCAGAAGTTAGGCTGTAGGAATCAGCGCTGCACACAAGATTGCATTGCTTTTTCTCCTATTTTGCGCTTTAAAGTCTGTCAGTTTTTACTTTGAGTTGTCAATTTTAATAACCTTTGTAAATGAGGAAAATTATGAAGTAAATTGGCACAATTAAAAGACAAAAATATTTATAGGTAAGGCATCAAAGCAGGTTCAGGTATGTAATTTGAGCTCTATGGTGGGCTTTCAGTGTAGTTTGAGGCTTTGGTTTCTCATTTGTAAAACTGGAATGCATTTGTCCCATCCATTTTGATCGTAAATTCTTTGAGATTTAATCCAGCACTGGGCACACTTCCAGTTTTCCTCTGAAGATCTTTGTGGCAGTGCAAATAAATAAATCTGATTCTTCAGGAATGCCCAAAACCTCTTGAAATAAACAATTTTTTTTCCCCAGAAACTAGAAGGAGCTCTTGAATTAAATTTTTGTGTTGCAGCAGAAACCTCCAAATCTAAAAATCTTCCAGACTCATTGTTCCTGAGGCACTTTTTTCCCCTGCCCTTCTCAGTCAGTATTGAAAACAGGCACTATGTTCTAAAACTAATTTCTTCATTTGCCTTGTTTTCTGGGGATGTCCTTGGGGACAAGGGTTTGGATGGGACATAATGCCTTTTTAGCATGGGAGATTTTCAGAGCAGCATTCAAAATGTAATAAAATCTCCATGGTTTTTTTCTAATTTTCTTGCTTTTATTTCTTTATTAGAACAAAACTCAGAGCAGAAAAACCTGTCTGTGACTGCCCTGGTAGGACAGAAGAGCTGATGCCTGTAGTGTGAAGTGACGGGGCAAAGTTTCTTATTTGGTGTGGCAGGAGGATTAAAGATTTTTATTCCTCTTAACAAGTTCTGAGGGATTAAAACACATCTTGATTTTGTAGAAGTGCACCAAAAATGGCTGCTTAACCAGGCTTGAATTTGACTCAGACCAGCAATTGGTGAGGATGCTTTGAAGACAGTGCAGCATGCACCTGGAGCCCAGGAGATGCTTTCCATTAATTTCCAGCTCCAGAGGTCTGTGGTCTGCTAGAAATCTTTGGCTTGCAAAGCATTAGGTAGCAGTTGTGATTTTTACCTTCACAATTTACAATTTGAGAACTTCTGTTCCATGAGAGACTGGATGTCCCTCACCAAGACAGATTGTATTTCAGTTTTCCCCCAAGTTGCTATAGTCCCAGGCCTACACAAACCAGGGTCTGGATTTTTTTGTCAGAAGACTGTCAGTATGGCTTACTGCAGGAGTAAACACGGACAATCTACTTTTGATTAGCTCTGGGAAGATTATTGAAGTTGTGGATTAACCACTTCCCCCGCCACCTCATTTCTGTTGTATTTGCTGACTTGTTCTTCATACCAACTTTTTCAAAGTTAAATATATTTACTCTGTTCTTGCAACCTAATTTACATCTGTTCTATATTACCCGTGTTCTTGCTTTATCTGTGTTGTTCTGTCTCCAGCTTCCACCATTGCCCAGGCTAATCGATAGTTCATTATATAAAAAATAATGAAGAAGTGCAATGTGTAATCAATACAAGATTAGAAGAGTGCATAAAATGAACATTAGGTTGATCAATAGAAATATAATACTTGTACTGTTACAGCTGTTAAAATTGAAGTTAGCTAGTGATGTGTCTTAAAATGTAAGAATATAGCAGAGGTGTTAGGGTTGCAGAGCTTGCAATGTCAAGTTAAAACAAGGGACTGAGAATGGGAAGACTCAAGAAAGTCCTCTCATGAGCCAGGCAGAGCGCAGTATGTGGAAGAGATGTATTTGTGCACATGCATGCTGATGCTGAAAGTTTTTTTTTTCTGAACATTACATCTGGATCGTGAGGCACCTTTGTGGGACACCACATGCTTCCCTGACATGGATCTCCGAACCAGTACGATATGTGTCTTCATTTGTATGTGTAAAAGGCACGCTTATTCAGGGAGTATTTTTGCTGAGATTGCCTCACCATCTAGACAGTGTAGAAAATCCATTCAATTATCCCATTGTGGAGGGTTTTAGGATCCTTGATGAAGTGGTGTTCTCAGAGGATGGAGAGGTGCTGTCCTGCCCATGCTCGGACTGTGGTCCCTCCTGCCTGCTCATTATGTTTTTGCAATCAATGGTCTGTCGTCATTCATATGTTGTCTCCGGAATGGCACCTTAGGAAGGCCTGTCCCTTCTTGTGCAATGCCTGTCACAGGAGTTTCTTGTTTAAGACTGCTGTTCTTGTGGCAGTAAATACTGATAGCAATAACTGTATGATAATACAGGTTTTGAAACAACAGGATAAAAAGTTTGCCTCTCTCTTTGCCCTCACTTTTCTCCTCTGTCAGCCTGAATTACAGCTGCAGTTAGATGAATGATCATCCCTTGGTAATTGATTTTTTGGATATGCCTTTCTACCTAAAAGCTAAGAAATTTTACAGTAAGCGTAAGTGGTGTCAAACTTCAGAACATGTGCTAATTCTGAATGTTTTGGTCTCTGGTTTGTAATTCCCTGTGTTTCAGATCTCAATTAACTGTCTTTCAGAGCCAGCATTGTTAATTCACTCCAAGTTATTGCTTCTCTTATTTCTTCACTGATTAGCTAATGTAGCTTAATTTCAATGAGGACTATGCATATTAAATGGCTGCTGCAATCAAAATGCTTTTTAGTTTTGAAGTTTCTTTAATGCTGTTACAAATGTGTTCTTTGTGATAACATGTATTTATACTACTGAGAATTCCTTCCTGTAGATAATTTCATTTGTGCAAATTAGAAAAATATAAGTATAAATAAATTAGGGAGCACTACTTTTCCTCATGAGTAGTGAAAGCCAAAAAATTTACTTGCTACAGCCATGAAAAGAGAATTCACTGGAGAACTGGATGGCTCAGGAGGTAGATAATGGAGTATGCAGGATTTCACAACAAGGACATCTGCAGAAGTGCAACCCAAAAGTCTAGTCCAGCAAATATTAGTATCTTTCCCATAGCAATCTGCAAATGTGAACAAAATATCAAGATGTGCAAGAGATGGACTATAAACTAGTTTGGAAAAACATCTGCCTTAAAAAAAACCGAAAGCAACTAACGCCACTAGCATTTCAAAAGGATTGCATTTTTGTTGCAGGATAGAAATAACTTTTTCATGTTTGTTTTTTCTTACACAGGCACTTTATATTTGAGCTATGGTTACACTGACACAGTGCTGCAGGTAGAATGTGACTGTGAGAGTTGTGACCCTTTTCTGGTCCAAAAGGATTTGTTAAACCTGTGATATTTTGGGCATAGGAACAGATGCTTCTTGGGTACAGTAATTTTCAGTCCAATCCGGAATGTGTGGGGTTTGGGAATTTTTTTGGAGAGTTGGGGTTTTTTTGGGGGTGTTGTGGGGAAGGGGGTTTGTGCTTTGATGTTTAAACCTGGTGTTTCTCTGAAGAGTCTAGTCAGTACTTTAGCCTGATAAACTTCAATGTTATTCTACCCTTTCTGGCTGGCTCTGTCAATAGTGGATTGATTCTAACAGACCTTTAATCAAATATTTTATAGGCAGTTTTATGTTAGAATGGGGTGAACACTTAGCATTGTGGCTCTTAAACAGGCCTGTGTGTTCTTTATCACACTTAAACTGCTTCTCGTATTCATCTAGTGATGAATTTGTCCTTTTCCTTCCATTAACTTCTGTTCTCTGAACATCTGGAAGTTCCTTTGACTTTATTGCTAAATCTATTTCCAAGTTAATATTTGGCTTTGTGCATTCTTATGTCAGTGACATCCCAATAAAATACATTCCTATGAAAAAGAATAAAATATCACCAGCTAGTTCCCAGTGTGACGTGTTAAGGACTTGCATGTTTTCCTTTGCATAATGACAGAGGCCTCTGGCTTTTCTCTAACTTTCAGCTTGTGTTTTTTCACTGTGCAGGAAGTAGGATAAGTTTAGGTGTTTTTTTAGAGGTCTTTTATTTTCAAAGTACACAGGGGGATCAAGTCCACAATATGTCTTTATCTTCCATTATTACAGTGGTGTCTCTTGCAAAAGTTCTTGTTCATTTATTTTAGAAAGTTGGTCAAGACAAAATGCCTTGGTAGATACCGGCAGTCTGCAGACTGGCCTCCAGTATTTTGGGATGCAAGTTAAGTAGTTGCCACTAGATGACAGTATAATCTACTGATACAGTATCTAAATCGGCATTTCAATACATTATAATGTTGAACTTGATCTTTGCACTAGCAGTTTGTTAGCATTAGCTCGCTGGATCCAGTCAGAGCCCACTGGACATCAGGAAAAAGTAATAGAAATAAAATATATAAAAGAAAATTAAAAAATTTAAAAAATAAAATAAGAGACATAGACGAGCCTGGTTACTTAGATATAACTCATCTCTGAATCTCTCATGGAGCTCTCATTAATGGTGCCTCACATCTCTATTAGTTGTTTGCACTCTATGTTGTCCTTCTGGCTTGATGGAGCTTTTCTGAGACATCAGTCTCTGCAGGAGGAGAAGAGGTAGTAAATCAGATCCCTTTTAACTAACTGCATTACAGATAAGCATTACGCCAAGGAAACACTGGTAAACTGGCATAAAAAGAGACTGAAACTATCTTACAGTTTTTACTCTAACCTGAGTCATGAATATGTTCTATCTTGTGCTTATATCATGATTTATTTCTCAAACAGTCACAGTGTTTAGTGTGAATTTTGGGCTTCTGGGATAAACAGAAGCAATGGCATTCCTTGCATTCACCTCACTCCTTCTTCTACTCGTGGTCTGCAAAAATATTGAATAACTGCAATATAAAAAAGCAGGTAATTACAGAAGACTTTCGGCACCCTTTTAATATTATGTTTGCTTTTCTCAGTTGCAGCTTTGAAAGTACATTCTTTTATCCGAAACAAGAAAGAAGAGACTTATTGCAATTAATAGCAGGATGCTTGAATGGCAGAAACAACCTTGCTGTTACAGCTCTGTTTGGGACAGTCACCTGTGGGTTAGTTTACCTTCTACTATGCAACTTTTGCAGAAAACATGGTTTCAAAAGCCAAGAGCTTTTTGGACTCACTTAATTACTGCACCTCTGTAGCTGAAATGTTTCTACATTGCTCAGTGCTGTGAAAAAATAAGCTCTCTGTGGAAATAGTCACCCATCACACAGATTTTCACTGTATCACAAAAAGCCACAAAGAATTAAAACTCAAAAAATAGTACAAAATAACCAAAGTTTTTTTTACCCCTTTATAATTTCAGGTTTGTATAGGAATCATGGGATGAAGAGCACTGAATAGCTGCAAAGTGTCAAATGAAAAATTCTCTGAGGGTTTGAGAGTTAGCAGTACAGTAAACCAGGCTAGGCAGCCTCTAGGAAGATCTTCAGTTTCTTAACTTGGAGTTTTGGAAGTCTACCTCTGCCTTCCAAAGCCCACCTTTAAAATTTGCCAGATCATACGGTACTGACAAATGCAGCCTTCTGTAAGACAATTTTCTGATCAAAATCCTGGAATAGCGATGACATTGAATACTGACACCAGTAGCCACTGCTAAACAAGTTCTTGTAAGACTTTAAAATGTTTTTAGCCTGATAGTCACATGAATTTCTTTTTCTTTGTACTGTTGTCCTGGCAGAAGTCGCAGCTCTGAGAATATCCATGCTACAAATGTATGTAATTAGAACTATGGGAAATAATCAATATGAGGCCATGAAGCTGAATGGAAATAGAAAAATGAATACATTGGGCAGAACCAACCTCTGACAAGAGTGGACCCTCTGACTCTCTGCTATTATAAGTTGAGTTTTCTTTCTTCTAGGGAACCTATTTAGCTGAACTCGGAGATCCTTCAAATAAATCACTTGAAATTAAAGTAATCAGAATGGGCATGGAGCGGTACTTCAGAGTCTGTGTCTGAGAAGATTGTGATTTTTTTTTTTACCTCTTTTCAATGGGGAAATACCTTCCTGCTAATTCTGTCTTCAACAAGAAGCTGTTAATGTGGACAGTGACCATAGCCTGTGTTCTGCTATTTGTCTGCATGGTGGTTTTAAAACAGATTCAGAAGGAGAGACTGGGAAAATGTCTTGTGGTGTGTCTGTCTGTGCAGGTCTCAGGGAGGAAGCGCTCTGTGCATTCTTGCAGTTAAACTCAAGTTACTGTTACTGAAAGAACTTTGACCACATATGAGACTGAGGGGAAGTGAAATGCAAGTCTTTGAATTTTAAAAGTTTTCTTTCAGAACAGGGAAAAAAGAAAGGTCCATATTCCTTCTATTTGGATGATTCCTAGGATTTCATGTTGTCTTCCGCTGAGATGCTAAAAGCACTTCTGTGTGCTCTGTCTGCAAGTGGCTGAAACAGGGCAGGGAAAATTTCCATAGTATTGTGTGCACTGAATCTGCCTCACTGTGGATGCTCAAACTACTTAGAAAAGCATTTTTCTTTGCAAGTGTCTAGCGTAAAATTCTGGCTTAAAACATACAGTGACTGCACCAAAAGGAAAGCATTTTTAAGTCTGAAGGCCACACACAGCAGTGGTAGGAAGGGGTGGGACTTTGTCTCTGAAGGTCTGCTTGTCACAGTGCTAGGGTTCCTGGGCTTCTCTTCTGTGTGAGCTGCCATAAACTACTGTCACTCAGTCAGAAGAAAGATGTTGACTGTGCTAGGAAGCACGACCATGGCTCATGCTTTCTGGAATGCCACAGTACCAAAGATGTTTTTCAACTACTTAAAAGGACTAGTATTTGGTAAGAAGCACTGAGGACTTAGAGCAAGAACTGATACAAGAACGAGCAAACAGTTTCACGTTTCACAGTGTGTCCCCTTCACAGGGAAAGCGGAAGTGCTACTATTATTTATTTTCATGAACAGTGATTTTCTTGATAGCACTCTTGTAGGTATTTTACATACCTGTCCACACAACGCACCTGCCATTCCCACAGGAAAATGTGATGAGTGTAGCAATGTTACAAGAAAGATGGGTGAGAGCAGGATGGGAATTAGGCCAGCTCAATGTTAGCAATCAAGTATGTTTGCGTGTTTGCATTCCACCAGCCTATTGAAACTACCTGCCCAGCTCTAGTGCATGTGGCTATGGAATATTTTCCTCAGCTTCAGCTTAAACCTACATACTAAAGCCTAAGGGGAAAAAAGCAAACTCTCACTCCAAGTGCAGTTTGTGGGGCTATTAGAAGCTGTTGGAGAACACAATCACACGGCCTTGACAAGCCAAGTGAGCAGGTGGGTCAGAAATGATTGAATATCCCATAGTGCTTGGTGTCACATCTCATTTTCTTGGTGAATTCAGAGTCAAGCTTATGGATCTCAGAGGTGCATGTATGCATGACTGGCTCACGCTGAGAGGCACATAAACTCCATTTGAAGAAAGCACTTGAAGAAAAGGTTTGTTTTAATGATAAACTGTACTGTATGTTGGTGCCTGTAATGATGCTGTGGATCAGAACTGGAAATCTGGCAGGCGAAGAAGCACCTTTCACAATCTTCACTGCCTCTGGATTGAACATACAAGGTAGAAGTAATTCTTCTTGAAACAAACAAGGAAAAGTCAGGCAAAGGAAACAGTGACACTAGATTGAAAAAAAAAAAGTGACAGAAAAGAATAGATGACCAGGTTCCTCAAATCATCAAACTCTCCTGTTGATAGGCGTTTTGTTGAGATCCTGCCTGAAAAGCTTGGGTTCTCTATGCTTTGTACACAGTGCATGTCTTTACATGGGACATACGACAGATTTTTGTGATCCAGAAACATTTTCTGCTTCTGCTTTGCCTGCACTTGCATATGTGTAAATCTTTACAGTGACAGGGAGCTGAGGGGACATCCTACCATTTCCAGGTGTCCTTGTTAAATTTGAATTTGTTTTTCCTAGCTAGTTGAATCAAAATATATGTTGTCAACCAGACAAAAACATGACACCTACCAAAGACTGTTGAAGTGTGGACTGAAATGCTGCCTACTTTTAAATAGGTGGGTAACACATCTCTACCTGCTCCCCTTTGCAGAGACTGGAGACTCTCTTACGCATTCCTTATTCTGGAGTAAGAGCACAGAAATGCCGAACTGCACTTATTTTTACCATATTGCTCTAAGACTTCTGCTCCTAGGGTCCAAGCCCTATAAACCTTGGAACAGAAAGCCACACACAGATTTACAGGACAGGCACAAGATCTCCCTGTTTCTGACATCTGATGAGAAGAAAGGTAGAAGTTACAGCACTGCAGAATGAATGAAAAGCCACAGGGTGTTATTACTGGTCAGTGTAATAGGAGCAATTGAGGATGGAGGAGACTGCTGTGGGAAGTGAGAATTTCCCTGGTTTCAGATTATAAAAACCCCATAAAACAGCATTGCTGTTTCAGTAATGCTGCACTGCATTAATGTCTTCCTATTTATAGCCTCAGTTTAATCTCAACAAAGTCCCCACTTTCTCCCCCAAAAATATTCCCCAGAGAATTGTCCAATCTAGCTTTAAATAACTCAAGTAACAGTGCTTCCATCATTTAACTTTGGAGATGATTGCTTGGCCTAATAATAATAATTGTGAGAATTCTGTAGAGTTTGGTTCATGATGGTGTTTGCAGACAGAATTCTGCAATTCTGTTTATAAGGGGTTGGCCATAAATTAAAACATTCCGTGTTTTCCTGAGGTTTGAATGCACCAATTCAAGTGCCTCACAGCTTATTTCTAATGGGCAGTTATGTGCTTAAATAGCTTTAATAACCTATCCCTAAATGAATATTCACAGCTAACTAGCCTTTCCTTTACTACCCTACCCTGGTACAACACTATGTGGAATTGCCCTACTTGCCCAACAGCTTTCTCTCAGTCTTTTTTGCAGATGACTGATGGTAGCATAGTTTATTCTTACTGTTTATGTCCTGGTAGAACAAGAGTAAGGTCCTGCACCTGGGTCAGAGCAATCCCTGTATTCAGTACATGATGGGGGATGATGCGGTTGAGAGCAGCCTTGCGGAGAAGGACTTCTGGGTGCTGGTCAATGAGAAGCTTGACATGAGCCGGCAATGTGCGCTCGCAGCCTGGAAGGCCAACCGTGACCTGGGCTGCATCAAAAGAAGCGTAGCCAGCAGGTCAAGGGAAGTGATTCTGCCCCTCTATTCCTCTCTTGTGAGACCTCATCTGGAATACTGTGTCCAGTTCTGGAATCCTCAGTGTAAGAAGGATATGGAGCTGTTGGAACGGGTCCAGAGGAGGGCTAGAAAGATGATCAGAGGGCTGGAGCACCTTCCATATGAGGACAGGCTGAGAGAGTTGGGCTTGTTCAGCCTGGAGAAGAGAAAGCTCAGAGGAGATCTTATAGCGGCCTTCCAGTACCTGAAGGGGCTACAGGAAAGCTGCAGAGGGGCTATTCATAAAGGCTTGTGAGGATAGGACCACGAGGGATGGGTATAAACTGGAGAGGGGCAGATTTAGACTGGACATTAGGAAGAATTTCTTCACCATGAGAGTGGTGAGGCACTGGCACAGGTTGCCCAGGGAGGATGTGGATGCCCCATCCTTGGAGGTGTTCAAGGCCAGGTTGGATGGGGCCTTGGGCAGCCTGGTCTAGTGGGTGTCCCTGCCCATGGCAGGGGAGTTGGAACTAGGTAATCTTTAAGGTCCCTTCCAACCCTTACTATACAACTATACTATGATACTATGAATTTGAGCCCCTACAGTCTGAGCTGAGCTAGCTTTTCCTTTCTTCTTCCCTTTATTATTTTTTTATTTTTGCTTTGTGATCACAAACATAAAAAGATGGAGGTAATACAGGTGTAAAATTTATTGTAACTTTGAAAGTCTTGGGGGTCTTTAGAGAGTGAAGAGCATACAAAATTTGCATTTGACCTTAATCATTGCTTGTTTCTGTGGTGTTTGGGAATGATTAAGCCGTTTATAATGTGGAAGATGGCGTCATGCTCTACTTCTCCTAAAGTTCTTTAAAGGACAAGCTGCTATAATTACTGTAAAAAGTGTCATAAAGTATAGAAAAATGCAACCCACAGTAGACTTACTACTCACAATAACACCCAAGTTCTGCTCCGGGCATGCATTCCGTGTTGTCATTGGCTTAAATGCTGTAGTGAGCGTGGCAGCTGTTGGGAGAGCAGAGACAATATGTGGGAAAATGTTGATATTGCTGTTAACTACATCAGGATTTTGGCCCAGTCAATTTTTGGCAATTCTTTTTGCATTAATATTGAAGCCACAGAGTCACAGATTAGAGTCATGGGCAGATTTAGGTCAAAAGGGACCTCTGGGAGGCACTCAGTCCAAACCCCTGCTTCAAGCAGGCCTAACTTCCAAGTGAGATCAAGATTCTCAGGGTCTTTCCAGTTGCATTTTGACTGTCTCCAAGGACAGGCAGATTGCACAGTCTCTCTATGCAGTCTGTTCTCGTTCATAACCACCCTCACTATCTAATATTTTCCCCTTACGTGCAATCAAAATTTTTTAAAATCCTACTTATCACTTTCTCCTTAAAGCCTCTTTTTAGTTTTTTGAAAAATGCGATCAACTTCAGACTTCTCAAGCTACCATTCTTTTTATAAAAGGGATGTCATCCAACGAGGAGAGAAGCAGCATGCCAAGTGACATATATAACCACTCACGCAATCTGGGGTTTGAATTCTAAACGGCAAAAGCCCTGCGGAACACTCATTATGAATATTGGTGAAAAGTCCTTAAACCCAAATACATTCATAAAAGCAATCAGTCAAACAATTACAAAGAGCATACAAGCTTAGAAAAAAAGTCTTGCTCCATGTGTGAAGAATTTGTGAAGGAGAAAAGGCCCCAGCAGAGGAGTCCATTGTCTGCAGCCTGCTCTGATTAGGAGTAAGTACACTGGAGTCAGTGGGAGCCACAAACAGGTTCTAGAAGGGATAGATTTGACTCTGAAAAATAATATTTTACATTGAAAACCTCTGGATTTCTGCTTTTTATTTGGTGATATATTTGTGATTAAAATTTAACTCTTTGAAGAATCAGCTCTTTCTTTAGACAGCTATTTCTGCAGTAGTTGTGCTAGCCTACGTTCCTTTATTTGTTGTGACACTGTCAGAAATACATTGCTTGCATTGGCACAACAAAAAGAATGAGGTTCTGGCAAATCAATAGAAAATGAAGAAACGGCATTTTGCAGGAGGAATTCTATAAGGAAAAACCGATCTTACAGATGGATGTCTGCAGAATAAAAGCCACATATATGACATACTGTATATAACACTGAGAAAACTTCAATGGATTTACTGCTAAACCCAAGAAAGATGAGAGTGTGAAATTTTATCCATTGAAGTTTCATCTGGTAGAAAAAAATAATATCTTTTCCTATTGCGGGCAGTGTGAATCATGATAAGCAAAATGAATTTGAAAATTATTTTAAAATACACAGTCTTGGCTGGAATTGTAGTTTAAATCATGTCTTTATTTCCACTGTAACTTCACTCAAATTCTGACATGCTTTTTTTGAAATTCATTATGTCAACATAAGTAGGTGCAGCTTATCATCACTTGGATGGTTGTTATTTTTCAGCTGTTTAATTCATTGACTCACATCCTGCAATAATTCATGCAAAATGGGCTCTGAACTCCTTTGCAATATGCAGATTTGTGTGCAAATGAGCGTTACCTATGGTGTTCACACTGAAGCGTTTTTCTTTGATGTACATTTCTGACATTCTGAGATTGTAAAGAAGAAAATAACTTTAAAAATTTTAAGAAACCTTAATTGAAGTTAACATAAAAGAAGATACATGGTGTTAATTGGTCTGTTTCAGGCATAATTTGGGCCTTTGAGACCATGTCCCTTACCCCCCGCCAAAGTGTCAAGACTCACATCTTTAATTCAACAATCTTTGTATTAATTACCTCTGGATAAGGTAAGCTTTGATTGGGAGTCCTTTATTGTAAAATTACAGTACATTGCCTGCTTTAAGATAAATAAATTAGGGTTGAACTTGAAAAAAAATCTTCTTCCAACTGTGAATGGGAAAGTGCATTTGAGTATCAAATGCTAGATGAAAGAACAGTTTTTATCAGACTTCCTTAATGGAGTAAAAGTGTTTTCGTTTGGTTCCTCTTTTGTCATTGTTTTTGCAAAGAGATGGTAACACTCGGGTTCTAGGGTTCCCAGCATTCCCTCCCCAAAGGCCATTTTCTGCCTCGTGGGAACTCAACATTCTCCTCAGAATAATTTCCCAGTATCTAGTCCATTTGTAACAGAGTAATCAGTGAGCTAGAGATGTCCTTCCCTCACCCCTTATTTAATTGCCTCTAGTTGACTGTCCATTAAGACTAAATTTGATTTTGTTTTCAGAGAAGGAAGAACCAAAACTGAAGAAAGTTTTGTACCATCTCCATGTCAGGTGGATTTGGGAGGATGATAAGTATGTGCTACAAGCTCTGTGAGGTATAAAACTAGACACATGGCCAAGAAAGCTGCAGGAAAAGTCAACAGTATAAAGATAGCTCATATTTCCTATTCATCCCAGAGGAAGACAAACATTCCTGGCCTTCCTGTGCTAGGGCTGCAGAGCTGTATTCGGAGGTTGGGAGTGGGGTGCTTTGCATGCAGTATGCTTTTGATATGGGTTAGGCTGATGCACACATATGCCTCCAATGCAACAAAATGGTTTGAAACAGCATATTGGTGAATGCTGATAGTGTTTTACAGACCATAAGCTCAGTTCTGACCTCAGAGATGCCAGAGTGACTCCTCTGAATTGGTAAGACATGCCATACAACTTGTGTTCCTTTCAGAGCTGCCACACATTATTCCACGAGTGCTTATCTGAGGCAATCAAAGACTGCTAGATAAAAACTAAGTGTACCATTTTGAAATTTGACCCATGGAGCTGGTAATGTTAATGGAACTGATGTTAAGGATACTTACACTAAAGTTTCAGAACTGACATCCCAGTGATTTCAGCTCTACTGGTCTCGTCAAAAGATTTTCAGTACATACCAAAGACCTGGAGATATAGGTCCATCATTTTATTCTTAGCATAGTTCTGAGCATAGTCTTTCACCTTGTCTTCTCTGTTTGGATGCCTTGCTCAATGCAGAGCTGACCCATTTGCTCAGTTAACACAGAAGGTGTGCCAGTGGTGCAGGGATGCTGGAAGCTTTGTTTTTTTCACTTGAGCTGTTGACTCCCTCACTAAGTCAAGTTTTACCCTGTTTTAGAATTGGAGGATGTGTATCGTAACTACTGCTTCAGCCCTTTATTTGCATTGAAATCAATCAAAATGAAAGATAACCAGCAGAAAAAAAAGTCCATAAGTGCTTTTGTTTTATTAGAAACTCTAGAAATGCTGACATAGCAACATACAGAGCATCTGTTCAATCGTCCCATACACTGGATGGGAAATGGTACCAAAAATATCTTGAAACTGCAGTAAGCTTGACCCAAGAACTGGTTGTATACTACTCTTTCTCATTGTACTAGGCCACTGTGATTTAAATCCTGCTACGTTTCCCCATCCCCTAGAGGCAGACTTGTCAAGAAGTCTTTTGTCTGGCACAGTGTTTTCAAATCCAAACTCTAATAATTATCTGTGGTTCTGCTGCAGACTTGAAAGGCGATTTCTAGGCATTGAATCCACATTCCCTTCAGTACGAAAATTAAGAGTAAGGAGAAGAGGCATTTCTGTGCCTGCTTCTCTCTCCAACACTTGACACCAAATGCACATGTGAGGCTGACCGTCAAAGACAAATGAGTTCAATAGAAAAGAGCAGACACACACTTGGATCTCGGTGTAATACAGTAGAAATCAGTAGAAAGTGCAACACAAAGGCTTTGCATGGCAGACTCTGCTAATCAGAAGAAGTGTGTTTTAGCATATTTAAATGAGGACAGGGCATCCACTAATCAAACAACAGAATCCAGAGGTACTGAAAGAGCAAGGGAAAGACTGTTGCTTAAAACTTTTCAACACGGATGGAGGATTTTTGAAATATCATTAAATGTGATGATCTAGGTTTATAGGAAGATAATGAGGTAAGTAACAAATATGTCAAAACTAAACTATTAAACATGGTAATTACGCTGGGTATGGATTAGTTGCTGAAAAAGTTTTGCATTGCCACATTGTAGCTGTCAGAGAAGTATAGTAAAATAATGGGTTTTCTTTTCATTTGATTGATTTAGCAAAAGGTACTATGTGGTAGCTTTCTAACAGCTTTCACAGGGTGAATAAAAATTGCATCATGAACCTGCTAAGATTCTTCAATATAAATTGATGCAAAGAACACAAAAGTGATAAAACCCCATTTTTGATGTGCAAGATGTTAAAAGCTTTCACACCATCTATGTAGATTGTTTTAAAAGTATTACCTTATATATTTCTCTTAGAGTCATGCACCTTTCTTCTACAGTTTTTCAAATCAGGCTGCTGTCACATTCATTGACATTTCTCCTCCATGGTAGCAATAATTTTCGTTAATCAGTCAGGAAAGATAATTAGTTTTACATCAACATTTTAAAGGAATATTTTCTTAAAACCTCCCAGGGAAAAAATTACCTTTTACTGAGAATTATACAAAGTGTACATGCTTCCTAGGCCAATAGATCATTGCCATAGGAGTATAACAAAGGTTACTTAGCAGTCACGGGTTTTCTTTGGGAATATTGCCTTCACAGAAGCAGATCTCTAAGGAGATGAGCTTATTTTAAGCTGATATTCATTAGAAAGCTGCTAAGCCACTAGAGACATTCTGGATAAAAAATAGGATATCTGGCTCATATTTTCTTTTGCAGGTAATAAGAAATAATACCTGTAATCATGGTCAGAACCTTTGATTTATTGCTGTGATAGGTTATATTGTGTCACATGATAATCTGAGCTTTTTATCTATATTTCTTTAAAGAAGTAGTTTTAATGGATTTTGAGAATATGAGAGCATCAGACCAATGTGTTCCTCCACTTATGAAAATCATGCCTCCTTCTGGATACACCCGGGATTTGCTGTAGTTGCTTGTCAAAAGCTTGAATTATCTGCTTTAAAGACAGAATTTATATTTTCATTGTTTTCAGTAGGAACTGGATGAAGACTGCATACCTCACCAAATTAAGAGGGGTTTAACTATGATCTTTTGAAGGTAGGAGGGGGTGTGTGTTTAATGTGTTATTGGATCTTTTGATGAAATATGTATCTTCCTCAAGGTACAAACATTTGAAGAAAAAACTAAGTATTGGACAGAAGAAAGAGATGACTGCATGTATTAAAACAGTAAGACTTTTCATGCTAAATACTGGATAAAGATGATAATTTAATTGGATTGAATACTTGAATTTGGAAAAGAAACAGAGAAAGAAACAGGAAGATCTTTGTTAAGAGTAAAAAGAAGTTATCATAAAAGGTTGTTTTAATAAAAAATAAAGAATCTAGAATGAAGAATGCTTGCATATACACATTAATTTCAACTGTGATAAAATTGATACAATCAAATCTGAAAGGAGACTTGGGAAATATATCTTTTCAGCTGTATAAAAGAAAGCTTTTGGCTTATCACTTTTGACAGTATGGATACAATGGGAAAAGAGTAGAATTGTATCTGCAGGGACAACCAGTGTAGTCAGGGATTGACTAAAAGGTAAATTCATCTCTTTCTCCATTATATTTTGGGTGGCAGGATTTCACTGTGTGCACCTTGAATCCACAGTACTTTCAGGCATGCAGAAAGGCTAGTGGCAAAACAAAGAGAGGCCTTACATGGAAGTTTGGGGCAGGAACATTATGAAGAAGAAAAAAAAAAGGAGAGCATAAACTGAACAGCTGCATGATTAAAAAGGGAATATATTATTCCTCAGTGGCTTTGAGTTACTGGCAACCATAGATTTCTGCCAAAACTTTTCCCTTTTCTTTAATTTTCTTTTGTACACAGGGAGGTGTCATTGATAAGGTACTCCCTGTGACTTGAGCACTGCTATCAACAGATAAAACACAGGTCTGCTATCTCAAATCTCCAGCTCAATTTGCATCTTGGTCTTGCACAAGCTCTCTCTGAAGGTCATAGAAGCCATTTTCCCTCTTATTTCCTCCATATGCCCTTTGCCAGTCTTAGAAGACAGTCGTGTGTTCATACAGCTTTCAGTAAGAGACAACTTGGTAGGGAATGCCAGAACACACCAGGCAATAATTTTTTCCAAGAGCGGTGTATTCTAAGGGAGGGGGAAAAGCACTGTGAAATTATTCTCTGCTTTTGTATTTGAAATAGGGTACTAGAAAGGTTTTTTTTCACCCTTATTGTCAGCAGTCACTTTCTGTAATATGACCGTTCACCTTGCCAGTCTTCCAACAGAGATGGAAGAGGTGAAAGCGAAAATATTTGACATTTCAAAATGTTTTGCCCTTCTAGATAATACAACTAGTCCAGAAGAGTAAAGCATGGCTGGTGGAGCTGCCTATAAAAAGCAGAAAGAGTTAAGAACTTCATGTAGGTTCTGTTGTGGTACGTAACAACCAGAAACTGCTATTTTTTTGCCATATAATCTATAATACATATACACTTTCGTGATTTTTCCTTTTTTCTGTTTGCCTTAATAGGTTTGTCTTAAGCCTGGATCTCCGTAAATATAAGTGCAATGGGTATACGACTGAAATACAATTCCTTTGATAATGTTATCACATGCCCATCCTCATTAGGGTGAAGATGAATGAGCAACAAATAACAGCCTTCAGCACTGAACATACATACCTTCAGTGCAGAATTGTGGATATACTTGGAGGCTGTCCCTGTGTTACCTTGCAGTGAAATGCGCTGTCTGTCAAAAGGAAGAGGTCTAAAGGTAAGCAAGATTCTAGGCAGGGACATAGTGACATCCAGTGCATTCCTGTTCTGACAATAACAGTCCAAATAGCTTTTCCCCACACAAAACTGGAAATTTAGGTTTTCCTGACAGAGCTGCTCCCATGTTGCTGACAGATATTCTTTTTCACAGTTACTCTCCTGTGACTTAACTACTGAGAAACTTCTCCAACACTGCAGGATGACAGCTTTAATGAAATTACCACTATTTTAAAGAATTCTGTCTGGCAAGTTACTACATATATTATGCCTGGATGACTTAAGGTGAGGTTTATCTACAGCAGATTAAATGAAATTAATTGAAAGATAAAAGGAAATGATAAAATTAATGGGGAAATGAATGATTTTTCTATAAATCGTGCATGCAAAGATTGCATGAATTTGACACAAGGTCCGAGAGCCACCTTTTGAAAATATTTTTCAGAATGGTTTGGTAACATTTCCTGGCAAAAGCAGTCAAGTGCGAGAGTACCAAGCTATGATTGAATGCAGAGGCGTCAAAGCCTGAGTGAGCATATCTTTAAAGATTCACTTAAAACCTCACTGATCACTCTGTAATCAAGTTAGGCTCTAGCATTGCAGGACCCAGTCTAAGCCACTGTGAAGTCAGTGGAAAAACTCACTTAGGCAACCATCTGCATACAACAATGCTTTTTAAGCAGTCACCAAGTTAAGCAGCCATTCCCACCATTCGCTAAATCTGTGGAATTCATGGAATATTTTCAGCATTGGTTATTGAGTCCAGATCTTTCTCACTGGTATCTATAACACTATGTAAAAGATGAGTGATTCATTTACATGACGTACTTCTTCTGGTCCACCTCCAGCCCAGAAACTTCAGTGATTTCAATATGTTATTTAAGTACCTGCTCACTGAGTCCTGAATAATGCAATACAAGGATACCATCAAGATGTCTTAAAACACCATTTACTCCCCATTGCAGTGATGTCCTCATTTCTTTATGGAATATTTAAGGGATGCATGTTGTTCTGACAGCATATTAAAGTAATATCTTCTTTGAATGATGTAATGACTGTTAACAGCTTAACACTCCCATAACCAGCTAGTAATAGGAAGGGTATGTTGGATTCTACTAGTTTTGAAGTGATGTCAGCCAAAGATTTGTAGGATCAGTGTTTTCCTTAGCATTTTAAAATAGCTACATCTGGCATATTTTTCCTTTGGCTTGTAGTTGTGCAGTGCTTTTTGACTTGCCTTCAAGATCTATGCTTTTTTCACCTTCACTTGACCTTTGTCTTGATTACCTTGGACTGGTCTTCAAGGATTCGAGTTTCAAGCACAAGACCTGTTGTCATCCTTCATTAAAATATGAATTGCTCAATGCTTCATGACTAATACTGTGTAAAATCCTACTCACTGAGCATTTGATTTGTTTCTGTTTCTGGGACTTGGAAAGTTTTTATGCTTACCACATATTTTAAAGGTTGCTAGTGATGTGTTGGGGTAACTTGCAACCTGGTTCTGTAAAGTTTTAGTACTCGAGTCCCAATCTGGAACTGATGTATTGTGTGATTAAAATCGTTTAACTCTTTCATGAGTTCTACAATATTTAAAAAGCCTGTGATGATACCTAGTCTTACATAGAACTGTGGAACTTTGTTAATAGTTGTGCAGCACTTTGAAGAACGTGACGTGGGAAGCAGGTTCAGGAGGGAGTAACACTACATATTGTCAGTGTTGGTTTCATTTCAACTTTGAAGGCTGAAGCTAAGTTCCACTTGTGCTTAAAAGATACTATATTTCAAAACATTCAAGCATTTCAGGTACTTAACGAAATACTCACATGCTGGTGAACAAGATAGGTAGAAACTGACTGATTATTTAACATTCAGAGGAACTTTTTGTTAGGAATGAAGCGGTAGCTTCTTTGAAACCTGGAATATTTCACAAATGCATGTAAGTTTTACTGCATGCAAAAGGTAACACCTCAGAAATGGCACCTGAGCATTTGAAAGAGGCAGTTTTCAAGAATCTCTCAAATTTAACATATTATGCACAGGACAAATTAGTAAAGTGGTATTTTTTTTGTATTTTAGTATAATAATGAGCTACCAGGTAGAATGGGAATAGTTCTGGCAAAGCTTAAGGCTCATGCACAAACATCTGTTTCTGCTCATGTGTGGCTCTTGCGATGTTGATATCAAAGTATTCAAGGGATTGAACGCACATCTTTACATCTCCAGTCCTGTGCCATATATTTTTAAAGGAACTTAAGGGTATAGGTAACACCAAAATTGGTATAACACCTTGTTCTTTTATGACTAGATGAAGTCTAAAGCACTATATACAATTCCAAAACATCTTTTGAACAAAAAAATCCTGAAGTACAATGGATACACAGTTCAAGAGTATTGATAATGTTAAAGCAGTTAAGGTAAGAAATAGTTGATGTGTTATTGTACCTGTGTAGATGTAAGGTTACAAGTCTGTTAAAGTTTGTAAGGGGGACTAATTTGTTTCACTGGACAAGACAATATAATATAACAATTTCTTAGAGCCATTTACAGCTGCAAGTGCGTCAGAAAGCTATGTAGTTGTTGTAGCTTCATGTGACTACGAGTATGTTTGTGCTTCAGTGGCCTTGACTGTTTGAGAGCTACTGTCCTTGTCTGTTGTCTAGCGAATCTGCACCTGTGTATTGTCAATAGTATGTTGAATTAAATTGTCCTCAAAGTTGACTTTTGCTGCAACAGTTTTTGCAGATGCACCCACCCTCTACTAGAAGAAATGGACAGCTGACAATATTTAAAGCTGATGTTGTCTAGGATTTCATATATCAAAAGATTCAACCCCTCCTCCTTAAAGTCTACCTGGGCACCAAAGAGCTCTAAGGATAAATTACCAAGCTGTGGCACTGTATGTCTGCCAAGTGAACGACCTTTGGTGGCAGGAGCACTTTCCATCACATGTACTTGCTGGTTCCAGATAAACAGATGTTTAAAGGATGACTTTAATAGGTGTTGTACCTCACTAATTGCTCTTGAATAGTTGAAAAAATCGTAATGAAATCTTACAGTGTTTTATGACTGAATTGAGAGACTTCACATAGTGTGTACCTCTTTGTATTATTGAAGTCTGGCCTATTAGCACTGAAAACTGCATTGGGTATATCAGCTACAGGAAAACTATATGGGAAAAGCCTGGAGGAAAGGCATGCATTGATGAAAATGATCAAAAATGTTAATTTATTAAATTCTATAAAGCTTGTTTGATCGATAAAATCTAATTCTGGTTTGATTGCTAACTGATGGAAAACCTTTTGTTATGCTGAACAGATGAGGAAGACCATTTCTACAGCCAAAGCAGAAAGATACTGCATTTGTTTCCTTCAGCTTGTAGTAGCTAACTAATTGAAGATACTGTGGATCTTTTCCAGAAATAATCCAGATCCAGGTGCCTGTAGTTAAATTAATCTTTTACTTTAGGGCAATAGACCATGAGCAAAAAAACAATTACATTTCTGCTTGGGAGGGAATAAAAAAGAACATCCCTTTCTGTAAACTCTGCAACCCAAGGAATATCAGAAGGTACTTAAATGAGCAAGAGCTGTTCCAGAGTACTGTTCAGAAAAGTGCTGATCAAGACACAAGGGAAGTATAGGACCCCTTAACTGCGAGAAATGGGATGACTCCACTAACACCCTAAAGGACAAGGAATATGAATTTTCATGTATTGCTTGAATGATAGCAAAACAACTCTGTTGCTTGCTCTTTCAGACTGAAGGTCAAGTATATTAAGGTCTTTCAGCTGGCAGGTGCATGTTTTTCCTAAGTAGTTACAGCTGGCAAATGCACCTCTTGTTCTGCTGACCATTATGGGTACATCGCGATGTCCTGTTTGGTTCAATTTCACTTAGCAAGATATGAACGCAGCAGGGATAAGGGAAGGGAGGAGGTTGGAGAGGAGGTTGAAAAGTACAGAAGAACCAGATGTCAAACAGCTTGCCCATGGGATGGCTCTCTATTGTTCGGTGCATTTCTGTGGATGACGTGGTACGTTCAGAATCTGCAGAGTTTAGGCTTTGATTTAAAGGGGAAAAAAATGAAATATTTCTGTTCTAGCCAGAAGGCTAGAAACTTTTAAATATAAGCAGATGTAGCCAGCACTCTTAGTGAGTAAACACACCAGCTAAAACAATCCCAAAAATTCTCTTAATCCCTAGCGCTCCAAAGCCACAGGAAGCATGAGTTACGTAGGAGACCTCTTACGTCTGTGGACAGGAGGACCAGCACAGAGGCTACCACTAACATATGACAAATTCAGGGCGTGTTAGACAGCTGGAGTGAGGTGTGGTCAGCAAGAACCAGGTAACTGAGAAGTTTTAGGGGAAAAAAGCAGGGCCAGTCACTTGTGCATTCTACTTGAAGATGAGTGCAAGTTAATAGACAGGCAATATTCTCAGTACAATCCCTACGCATCTTGCACTGGGATTTGCACATCTACTCCAAAGACAAGGTTGTCTTAAATCACATAGTTAAGTCAACGAGCATTAGACTTTTTTTATTAGCACTCTAGTTTAGAGCCATTAGATTTCACATGGGTCATATTTACAAGCTTTTGCCCACACCCACCAGAGTTAGAGAATTGCTTACTAAGTACAAAGAAAGGTGAGACTCTAATTATATGATTCCGGGAGCTGAGGTTTCAATAAAAATACAGATATGATGGATCTTGTGGGAATCAAGTATCTGTGAGTCCAGGGAGGAAGAGGTAATCCCTTTGCAGTCTTCAGTCTGGGGCAATCTCCTTGATCCAACCCCAAGCCTGATTGCTTTTCTAATATTTATCTCTTGCATTAGCTCAGAATAGTAAGTTTATTGCATAAAAAGCTCATTCAAGGGGTTGATTATGTTATGTTTACTCTAGTGACTATTTCCTTATTTCTAGGATTTGGCCTCAGAAATTGGGATAAAGTCAAGGTCATCTCAGGAGCAATTTTCACTGAGGTCAGGATATCCACTGAGTGGGGCAGGTCCAGCACTGAATGTTACAGAAGAGAGGAGGCTTGCCAAACTGAACACCACCATGTCTAAAAATATCTTATGTGTTCCTTCTGGAGGGTATTTTTTCCATTAAATATATCAAAGAAGGCCCAAATGTCAATCTTTGAGCTGTCTTCTCATTATGTCTTCTCACTGGCAGGTAATAGTATCTGTACAATTGTTATGGACAAAGACCTGTCATACTAAAGTTTTTTTTCTGCTCTGCAGGTAAAGTTTTACCCAATCTTGAGGGAGGAACAAGAGCAGAAAAGCAAATCCAGCCACCAAGTTGTTGCAAATGAACACCTATGCCCGCAAAGAAAACCAGAACTGAGCTGGACCTGAGCTGTATACCAGGCATAAGGAGGAGAGGGAGGAAATGAGTGCAAATTGGGTTGCGTGTGACATATGGTTCCTTTTGCTCTTAGTCTAGCATAAGTTTCTTAGTGGATACGAAGTCCTGTGTCTGTTTGTGTAAAGCCCATTAGCATATGTCTCTGCAGTGGGTTTCTGTGGCAGAGTTCCAGTAATTACTGTTCATTAGTATTCATTAGTACCAGGTCTTGCCTGATCTTGAGTTCATGTTGAATCAGCTCTGCTGTAACTTTTTTGATATGGGCTGGATGTAGAGGTCAGCATGGAGGCATTAATTAGGCCTGGTAGTCAGAAGTTATTTTCATGACTCTTCAGATAGGGTTTGCTTCAGATGCACCATGGCTTTTCTTTCTGAAGTGGAAAGCATATATGTAAAGTGGAGCAGTGGTGAGCCTGACACAAACGGCTTGAGAATATAAAAACATGAATTTAAAGAAAGCCCTAAACTTGCTCTCTGGAGTGACCTGTTAAAAAATCTGCAGGGGTTCCAGGGACTTTTCTTTACTGTTGCTCCCACTTAGGAATGTTGACACTGAAAAGAATTTGAAAGTGCAAAATATGGATGATGGATGATAATGTGATTTCTATTTCTGACTGTTCATTCCTCTCTTGATCAGCTACTGCTGATAACAATGTAACCACGAGCTGTTGGGGTATACCCTCTGACCTTGCAAAAAGAAGAACATTGAACAACAAATCTACTTGTCTCTTATTAAAAACAAAAAGAGAGAAAAAGTCATGTTATTCTAGTTGTTACTGCATTAAGCAGACAAGTTCAAGGTACTATTTGAACCCAGAGATACTTTTGAGAGGCTACAAGAACTTTTCTGTGAGGGACAGCCGAATAAAATCTGAACATAAGTTGGGTTTTTTTTCTTGGACAGTTAAAGAAAGTGAAATTATTTCAATTCAAGTGACTAGCTTTAGAGAAAGATGTATTCTGATCTCTTCTCTCTGGTGACCAATGATAGGACCCAAGGGAATGGAAGGAAGGTGTGCCAGGAGAGGTTTGGTTGAATCTTAGGAAAAGGTTTTCACACAGGGGGTAGTGGAACACTGGAAAAATCTCCCCAGGGAGCCATGATATCAAGCCAAACAATGTTCAATAATCATTTGGATGACACCCTCAGACACATGGTGTGAATTTTGGAGTTGTCCGATTGAGGCATAGGAGTTGGACTCGATGATCCTTGTGGGTCTCTTCCAACTCAGGTCATTCTATGATTCTATGATTTTCTGTGGAAATCTTAAACTATAATTTTATCTAAAAGCACAGCCATATTTACCTTTTCTATACTTCAACAATCAGGAAAATCATGATTCTCAATATGCAAATCCTTAATTCTAGTAATAATCAGCCTCAGTAGAATGATATTCACTGGAGAAAGAGAAGGTGTACAAAGATTCACACCCTGAAACATCCAGACAACCTATTTTCTTTCTCATAGCCAATGCTGCCTCTAGTAAAATTTAAACCTCCAACGAAGAGATACAATTGGTGTTACCACTTTTCAGTAGCATAGGGCATTGACTTTATTCAGGGATTATCCCAAAGATATCTGGTGAAAGGATGATGTGAAAAAAGCTTTTTCTTGACTTTCTGATGTTCAGTAATGAATAAAATATTTAAGACAATACAGAAAAAGTTCTCCTAGTAAAAGAGATACACAAATTAGGACTGCTCTCCCATAAAACCTTGACTTTTTACACAACAATATTAATAGTGTTCTAGATCTAGATGCACTTCAAATTACAAAGCACAAAGTCCTCTCCTACTTAGAATAATCAAAAGATTCCTGCTGATGACAAGACAAGACAGCCTCTGACACCTTCCTGACTCCCTTTAAGGAAGGCTCTTTTTAGCATTCCTTTTCTCTTTTTCCATTTTACGAATCTTGGGTCAATTGTTCAAAAGCGTGAAGTGGGCCTTTTCTCAACACAGTGTGCAGTTAGGCATGGAACTCCTGCTGTGGATGCTTAAATTTAAATAGCGACCGAGTGAGTGTACACATTCATGGAAGAAATGTTCATATTCTGTTAAATATAAAGACGCCATTTTTGGCTCAGGGGATTGCTAAATGACAGTTTTTGGGGGTGTGTGAGCAGTTTGGTGGAAGTATCACAACATGACTTGTTTCTATAAAATCTTTCTGGCCACAGATTGTGGCAGGATTCTAGGCAAATGGGCTTCAGATCTGACCCAGCATGGCTGTTCTTCCGTTCTTGTATTACGGCTCTGGGGAGATTATGTTGAAATCTTGATGGCAAAGTATTTCTGCATCATTTTCAAATTCAAAGAGGATGGAACAGATGATATCATGCAGAAAGACCTTCATGAAAACAAGACAAAAGATGCAGATCAGGAAACTGCAAAAATAACACCTCATGTAGCAAAGATGTCATTGCAGTAGTATGGACTACAGAGAAAGTCACTGCCCGTACACGAAATCTTTTGAAATACTGCGTGACGTATGCAGAAATAAAGATGAATTACTTTATTTTATAGCTTCAAGAGATCCTAGATTCAAGAGATGAATCTAGGCAGACCATAGGTGTGTTTGGTGAAGGAGCTACAGATATTCGCAGCCAGCAGTAGGAGAGGGAATAAAATAACTAGTATTACATCCTGTTCAAGCTGGTTCCCCAGCCTAAAAAATCTGGCACCCTCCGGGATGACCTTTGGCACCATCTGGTTTATAGTTCAATCTCACACATCTGTCTCCAGAACTGAACACCTCTTGGGTCTCCCCTTGCCCTCCACCAGAAAACATACGCTCTGGATCCCAGCTGAACTGGATACTTTTCACTTCCAAATGATTTAAAAGGAGAGACAGTCCCCTTTAGGGCTTCTGTGGGTGAGATTCTTTCAATGTTATGCTAGTGCTCTTTGCAAATTAATAGTGTAAACTTGTCAAGTTTGTTTGGGATGCAGTATGGAATACACAGGTTAATGACCTCCCAATATAGTATGACTCACAGGTACTTTTAATTAAAAGTCATATGCAGACTGGCCTCAAAATAGATATGCTTTGAGCCAGAATTTTTAAAGTCAAGAAAGTTTGAATTGTAGGACCAGTCTTTTAGGATGTTTTGCTAGGAGTCATCTGATTAAGAGGTGACCAGGTTGTTGCAAATGCAACCACTCCCTCCTGCAAGAAAAATAAAATTCAGACTGCACTGAATAAGAAATAGTAAGCCTTTTCTGTCAATAGAAAATAAAATTCTCTTTTTCTGAGGATAAGAAAAAATTAAGTTCAGTGGCAGTAAGTTCCACATAGAGCGCTCATTTTCTTTCTTGTCATCCTTGGTGTCTTGTTTTAGGCTCCCTCTTTGATGCTGTACTCCTGCTGCAAGAGAGTTGTTTCTAGTTCAGGGAAAGAATGATGCGTCTTTAATAAACAAACCTGGGAACTAATACAAATCCATGTTGACAAATGCTTGTCAAGAAGAAAACCAAAGAAACAAAATCAATACATGGTTTTGCATTAAATCACATTGTTTGCAGATAGATATTTCGCAACATCTTTTCTCTTTTTTTTTTTTTGTTTACTAAATAGCTCTCCCTGATTAATTTAGGATAAACCAGAATTTAGCTTTATAACAACAAAAGTTTTTAAAAAAGTTTACAGCCAACCTTTTCAAATGTTCTGTCGTTTTTAAGGAAAAAAACATTCCTCCCAGCCTTCCTTATTCTGACACCATTTTACTTTAGAAGATCTCAAAGTACAACTGAATACATGACACTCGCAGTGTCTCCAGTGTACACATTTTACGTTTGATTTATGACATTACTATATAGGTGCACTTGACAGCTTTCAGATTGAAGCAGAGACAAGAGAGCTTTAAAGTGAGATGGGTTATCTGGGTAAATCTATCAAGGGTTCGTCCTGGGAGAACAAGGAGAGAGGCTTTGTAGAGCCCTGCTGTGTAGCAAGCCTCCATGCTGAGCACATCCCAAGCTCCCTGACAGTTGTGCTCAGCCTTCACTGTAATAACGAATAAAAGGGAGCTCCCTGTAGATTACAGATCTTCCGTGTTTTGACATTGACCTTAATACATAATTTAACCACAAAGCCTGAGAAGTGTGGAACAAGATAAGAAAAGACCACAGAACTGGCAAATAAAGTGATGTTCAATCAGAAATCATATTTGTTCCTGATAGTGGAGATGTGGGCATTAAAAAGGGAGACAGAGAGAGATTGAGAGAGAGTGTGGGGGGGTGAGTGGGGAGGGAAGAGAGAGGGAAGAACAGTGTGGGTTATTTGAAGACTTATGGATCTTCTTTAAAGGACATACGGTTGTCAAATAAAAGTTTGTCCTGGATTCACAATAAGAAATTAAAAAAAAAACCAAAAGTCAATGGTTATTAAATTTTCATAGAGACTGTGTTGCTGCTTTTCTCAAAATACTGTAATGGCATTTTCCATATTTGCCTCATGTTTGTGCTTTTGCTTTTAACTCAATGGACTGCGGAGGGGACTGTACATAGAATTAACATAAAGTTGTCCTTAGGCATATATTTAGACTAATCATGTTTAATATCTGCCTATTCTAGGCCTTAACTTGGGTTTCTACATTAAAAGAAACATTTTTTTTCAATGCTAAGAGTTTGTAGGTTTTTCTTCTTATTTACAGAGAGTACTCAATGCACAGTGGAATGGGCTGCTTGCATGGCAATGGCATATTTTTACCTTAACAAAAGAGAAGCTCTTGCAAAAGAACTGGATTTTTAGCATAAAGGATGTGGCTATGGATAGTGTTAAAATTAAGCACAATTCTTATGGGAAAATTATCAGGGATGAAATGATGTACAAAATAAAAACATGTTTTTCAAATATCATGAAGGACAAGAAGAGTTGAGAAAAAGTGATTTTTCATAATTTGTTTTAGTTTTATTGTTTCATCCTTATTGGATAGCGTGTATGACCAGTTAATCTTACATTTCTGCTTCTGAGCACTTTTTATACTGCTCATCACTCACTTGTTGTTCTTGCGCTACAACATCTGGATGGCAATGTCTTCAATAAAATTCCCACTTATTTTTTGACATGTTAAATCAAAAATATAGATGAAATTTATATTTAAATTAGAGTTTGACTCTGGTTACAAAATTAAAAATTGATGCCCCCTTTTGGATGGGATTTTCAATCCCTTCCCTTACCCCCAAAAGCCTTCAGTTTCATCTCGGAAATCCCTGCAGGTGCCTAAGTCATTTGGGTGGTTTTGAATGATGTACTCAGAGATTCTTTAGTGTTAGAGCATAGGTATGCAACTGGGCTCGTCTTAGATTAACACTTTTTTTGGGTGCAAATATTTTGATTCTTAAAATAAGACCCTGAAAATAAAGAGAAAAATACGAAAGACAACATACTGTCTGGCGTACAAAACTGAAGTTTCATCTATTTCATTTCCAAAAGCAACTAAGTGATCAAATCACTCTAAGGGAATTAGAATACATCAGTATCACCATTTGGGATCATTGCACGCTTACTTTGGAACACTATGTTTTTTAGAAGATATGTATATACATTTATGTGTAGGCATAAAAAAATGTGTATGTATTTAAAATAAGGTATCAGAAGTACGTTTCCTCAGAGCAGACCGCACACCAGAAAAGCCTCAAGTTTGAAATAAGGTTTTAACTAAACACAATAGAATGGTCCTAACATTAGCTCCCCATCATCACAGCACTCCACCCACCCGGTAAGCCCTCTGACATGCTCACTTTCATTTCAGCAAAATGCAACCTACCCTGCTGCATACTTCAAAGGGCTGAATATAATACTTCAGGCCCCGACCGCCTGCTACATTATTGAAGAACGTTATGACAGCTAAAATCCCAAAGCTACATGGCAAGTCCTTCTCCACAATAAACTGGCCTAATTTAATATTAAGAATTAGGTCTTAAGTGAATGTCAGAGTGCTTACACCGGACTGTTAAGAGTACTCGTATAGTTTACTACTTCCACAACAATTTTGTCATTTGAAAAAAAGGAAGCAGAAAGTGGGGAAAAAAAATCCCAACTCCAACCCAAACATCTCAGCTATTTATGGTCCACTTATCAACTTCCCATCAACTTCCCAGTGTGCTAATAACAAATATGAAGCAAAACTGAGATGGAGAAGTGGGTGAAACAGTTGAGGCTGTCAGGAAGAACTCCAAGAAGATAAACTGAAATAGCTTGTGGAGATGATGGTCACTGAGGCTTTTTCTTACATAGGAGAGGAGACAAAACAATTTTCTCCTGGTTAAAAATGGTGCAGTGTGAAATCTGGCAGAAAGATTGGCAAGGCAGTTTTGGAGAAAGGGGGAGACAAACTGTACTACGTTGGCTCATGCTAGTTGCCGTATATTAAAAACCTGCCCATCCATTTGGATCCAAACGGGCTAACTTGTCTTTCAAATCTTCCGTTACACAGCTTCATCATTTTTCATGGCCATTTTCATTTGATTTATAAAATAAGGTCACAGGTTTCCCTAAAAATACATTAAAAAATGTACAAAGTTACAGGTGATGCCTGTTGTATAACATTGCCATATCAGCCACAGTTCCAAATTTAGTAGGATACCTTACTGGTACACTAATTTGAAGGTCTGCCTGTACAACGCATTATGAACCAAGGTGTTCAAGAGTCCAAGAAAGGGAACAAATGGTAAGAGGAAGGTGAAACAGAGTGTTTTGGATTTGGCAAAATATCCAGGGAAGTGTAATCTGGTGTGACATTTCCCTGTCCTCATTAGGACTAACTTTCACAAACTAATGGAGAGCTGGCAGGTCTGCAAATCTTCTGTGATTGTCTATAGAATCATAAGGGCAGGAAATGCAGGGATGGCTTATGGGGATGGTTTTGATTTATGGCTGGAAGATGCTACTTTCGTCACATAGAGACACAATTACAGTTGCTCCCCAATTTCATCAGCAGGCCACAAAGAGGATCTATTTCAGGGTCCAGGAAAACAAAAACAAAAGTGGAGCCAGCTGGGGCTATACCTTGAGCAGAAAAATAGAAGTTTATTTTTCTTCCTGCTGAAAAACAAGTGCCCAGAGTAGATAAAAGCTTCCAATGTTTTAAAATTATAGTGAATACTGAAAAGGTAAGGAGAAAGCTTAGACAGATATGTAGAGGCTACATGAAAGCTGTAAAGGCAAATAAAACAGATGAGGGATACAATTTTTTACTGACTTTGGTGCATAGAAGTACCGTATTTTTCACAAAAGCAAAGTGGAAGAAATGGTTATTTGATCATCAAAGTTCCCCCAGGAGAAAAAAAAAAGCTTCTAGAAGAGGTATTGTCAATAATATAGCTGGATCAATAGAGTAAACTATCACAGATTCGAAACTACCTGACCAGTTCTTGAGAATTTAGGACATTGAAAAGTGCCTTGTTCAAACCCACACACTTCATGGTGGTTCAGTTGAAAGTTCTCTGAATATTCAAGCTAAATATTTGAGTCCATGACTGTGACCACTGGTCAAATGTAAGATAAATGAAGGTAATTTTTTTTTTAAAAAAAGGTCCTAAATAACTTTGGCAGCTGATGTGAATGAATATTAAAAAGTCCAGTATATGTGCCAGTGTCAAAAAAGGAAACGAAGACATGCATTTGCAAAAACACTCAGACTAGAGCAGGTAATGAAATGAATAAATACTATGCAGAGGCAAGCTGTGCATTTAATCAACAAAGAAAGATGCTGCAAAGTCAAAAGAATAGCTAATAAAAAAAAGCACAAATGGCCTCCATGTGATGCACAAATTAGGCCCAGGAGCACAAATGAAAGAAGTGAGAGAAACTGAAACATGCTTGTTCAAAAGAAAGTATAAAGTTGGAGAAGTCAAAGGTGAGACTGAAATCTGAAAGCAAGGGACAATTTCCAGGCCCGGCCAAGTGTGAAGTGTCACTGATGTTCAAAGGCACAAAAAGTAAAACAAGGCATTGTGGTAATGCACTAAGGAGAGCAAGTAGTCCATGGGCATGAGCTTGGACTCGTCACTGGAATGTGTGCCAAAGCCCAGTAGATTCATAACCCCAGGAACAAACCTGAACCAGACGTCTATGTGCCAATGCATGAAGTGAAGTGTGCTTGCAGGAAAAAAGGGGTCACCTGGTGACATTCAAGGTACAGTTAATGGAAGATGCAGAATTTCTTACATGTGGCACTAATAAAAGCGCAGCAAAACATGATAACAGATGGCTTCATTCACAGGATCAGCCAGGGCAATAAAACAGGCTTGTTCTTTGTAGCTGTAGAGAAAAATAGCAAAAAGGATTGGTCTTAGATTTTGCAGTGACCACAAGATGCTGAACAAGATCATTTAAAAAAGGAAACATTTCCATTTGCTCTCAGGGAACGAAATGTTTGCTGAGATGGCAGAAGCCAAGTTCTTCATAAGATTAGATACAGAGTCAGGGTTTTGGCAGACTCCCCTGGACACTGAATGCTTCAAAATTTGCTTTCAAATCACCATTTTGCAGATGCTGCTTCCTGAGATTGCCTTTTGGAATCCATTTAGCACCAGAAGCATAATGCAGCACAACGACCCAAACACTAGGAGGTCTCCCAGGAATGAAAATACATGTGAATGACATAATAGAAAGGGGCAGCACCGCTATTGAACATCAGGAATGATTGTGCAGAATACTGGCAACTGCAAGAAGAAACAATCTTAAATCAAACAACACCAAATTGTCAATCTCAAGCTAACGAGAGAAATATAACACAAAATGAACGATGCCTAACTCATCGGCCGTGGAGGCATCAAGGGCCATGACAGTGACATGGGACAGGTGCATGAATGCATATTCTGCATAGAATGTGCAACAGACACAGAATGCTTTGTGGTTTTGTCTAGAATCAAAAGACAAGACACTATGCATAGCTCACTTTTTAGGAAACACAAGAAAGGACTCAGTGAAATATTTTCAAGCTTACTGCAATGTACTTTTGGAAAGGCTAGGAGGAGGCTATAAACACAAAGGTCCCGCTAAGAGATTAACTAGTGACTGTAAGCATGCTGTCAAAACAATATGCTTTGGTTGATGACATGCAACCATGTTACTTGAGCTGTAACAGAGTGTACGACTGCTACAAACGTATGAAGCTCTGTATTCACTCTGGATGTGAGATGAGTTATGCTAACAGTCATATGAACTATAAGCAGAGAGTGATAAAAAGCAACATTTCTCGTGCTCACGTTGGATCACCTGGAGATCAGTCACAAAAAGTACAAGAATGACAGATATTATGGTAAGGCAAAAGAAATGCAAGGAAGAAGTTTATCAATGAGGACACCTTGGAATCATTAGTCAAAAAAACATACCAGTGAAAAAGTACTTTAGTCACAGACAAAGAGAGATATCACAAATGTTGACCATAAGTAAAGACTGGTTTAACTGCATCAAGTAGATCTCTGTAAGTTAGACTGTAATGTCTATATTATTCATACGTTCCAAGTTCCAAAATCAGAAGTGAAACATGATTTATGTGGATAAGCATAGCATCTCTCAAGGCATATAACTAATTGAAAAGACCACAGGTTTAGCTGTGATCAAGTATGTTACAACCGATGCATAACTGTTAAGAAAGGGAATAGATATTACTGCACTCCAGTTCACTAATTCTGAACTCCCAAAAGCTTCTACCGTGTATGCATTTTAACATAAGACATCAAAGGCCTCATTCACTTGCCCACATATAGGCTTCTTGTTCCATTTAAGATGCACAGACATATCTGAAACATCCACAAGGAATGATGAGGGACTTAAAGGAGACCTATATGTAACTGCAGTGGCAGCTGGAGTCCATGGGGGACACTTTAGGGCATCTCAAATCCCATAGGTACCCATCTGTGAGCAAGTAATTAGAAGCTTTAACTATAGATATCCAGAGGTAAACCAGAGCATGCACTCTGAATGAGGAAGAATTTCCTCAGAAAAAGAGAACCTTGAAAAAGAAAGGGGAAAATCAGTCATAGAAGTCTGCATAGGCATCTGAGAGGTAGAGACAAGCCTTAATCGAAGAACAACATGTAACTGTGATTTTTGGCAAACAGCCTAGAGAAGCCAAAATGGACAGAGAACTCAGGCAGTCATCAAGTGTTTGCTGCAGAACGGAATTCTATACTTCAGCAAGATTACTGCTGTCAGAAAAGAGGAGTGAAGATATATCAAAAGGTTTACACTGTAGGATTGGAGCCAGTAAATGGACTTCAAAGACAAACTTATCATGTCAATATTGTGCTTATAGGAAAACTTATTTAGACTTTGGTATTTGGCTGGTGTCCCTGTACTTTTTAGAATTAGAGCTCCAGGGACACCTTATGAAAAAGCTGGAGAATTCCCCTGAGTAGCTAGCCCAGCACAACCCTGATGCAGCATGTGGTGTTTAGCATGGATTTGGCTGTTGCCAGACTGAAGGTGAGCATGACCTTCCGGCCTTCAGGTCATGAAGAACAGGCACTGAAGATCTTCAAGAACAACATTGTTCTTTGGTCACCAGTACTTGCCTGTCAAGGCTTAGCCTGAAGTCTCCTTTATAATTCCATCAGTCTTTGCATTGAGGTTAACTTGGGGAACAGTTGAATTAATCAGAAGGCCTATTGCCCACAGTAATTTCTTTGGGTTCTCCGTTCACTTGTGCTGTGGCCAGTTCACAGGTAAAACCGCTCCCTGCTGTGACTGATAGGATCACCTTGAGCTCTTCTTTCTACAGGTTTCCTCAGTCTCTGGTCATCCAAAGCAGGTTTTGTTAAATCTGAAAAGCCGCAACTGAGCTGCACTGAGCACCATAACTCCTGCTGAATTGGAAACTGCAGATGTGCAGTTGAAGGGGGATGAGACCCTTCTTGTTTGGGAGGGCAGATGCCTTTGTAAACCAGGGATTTCTCTTGTGGGACAGGGTACCAAACATGCCCATGGCACCTTATAGACAAGAATGAAGCTCTGTCCTAAAACGGAGCTGTCATTTCAAAGCAGTTTTAGAATTACAGATTTAAAGAAAAAACATCCAGTCCCACAAAATTTCTATATTTGCATTTTTTTCTCTTTTAACTTGCACACAGCTGAACCAAATTATTTTATGTTGGGTAAAAGTCCTCTCCCCAAAACAAGCTGGCTGTTTCCTTTCACATCAATTTATTCCTTATGCTTTATGAACTTTAGAAAATCAGGGTGAGTAATTGCATTGTTGATAAAAATATCACATAAGTAGAGGAGACTGCTGCACTAATGAAGAATGAAAGAAACAATTTTTTTGAGTCAGAAAGCCTGGGGCAAATAAAAGTCTTCTTGGAAACTTCAGTGGTAGTTTTACTTGAGTGAAGGTTATGGACTCATGAGCTCTGTGAGTGGACAGGCATGCTCATATAATATTTACAACATGTGTGTTATTTAATAAGATAGTTGCAAACAAAATTCCCAGGCTGGAAAATCATTGTCTTGAATGGATCTGAGGTCCCATCTTAGATCAAAATCCATCCTTTTCTGCCTCACGAAATTTTCAAAGCTTTGGAGGAAATTTCACTGTTTCTGTTGTGTACATGTACAAAGAGAAAAGGATATTAACGGGGTCCCTTAGCATCTTACCTGCTGTCTGGGATTTGGGGTCCAGGACAAACAGCATTGTGCTTCATGTCTACAATCTCTTCAAGTGAAGCTTAGGTTGAATTGACGACTGTCTTCACGTGGAAGAAGAGGAACACATGGATTCAGAAAACTGGTAAGAGGGATGGCTCTTCCCAATATGTCTCAGTATATTTTTTGCAAGTAACAAATTCCCTTCTACTAAAAAAAAAAAATAGTTGAACCAATTTAATAACATGTTCAATTGAAAAAAAAAATTGTTAAGAGGAGGAAACCTTTTGGGTCCCAATTACTGTTAATTTGTAATCCAGTGAGGTCAAGTACCTGATTAAATATTTATATAGGAGAAAGGTCATAGTCTTTTGTGATCTTCTTTGCCCTGTGTTAATTTTCCGTCAGATGCAATGAGTTCTTTTTGGAGAACACTTTATCAGAGAAAGTAAGCCAAGAAAAAAAAGGCAACTGTTGGGTTTTGATGTCAAGCAGCTGAAATCAATCTCTTGCAGTTAGGTACAATTTTAGCTCAAGTTTCTCCAAAGCAATTTAGTGATTTCAGGTTTCTCAGCATCTGAATGTTCTTCTTGAGACCTTTGATAGGCACTAGACTTTAAGGAAACAAAGAGTACCTGATCTGTGGAAGTGGGGTTACTTTAAAGAGGTCTCTGCTGGACGTGCATATGTTACACACACGCCTTCCAAAATCACTAGTCACTTTTGAAAAACTTGTGCTCAAAGGACACAAAACAGTATTGGTTTTATATCTATTGTAATTTGTTTTGTAATTTAAAACCCCCCAAGAGGCATCCCGTATCAGACTCAGAAGTGTCTCATGAAGAAATAAGTATCTAGATGGAACTCAGGCAAAAGCAACTGGGACCAAAAGAGATACGCCAAAGGTAGTTTTCCCACTACAAGTACAGAGGGGCAAACTACCCTGTCTGCTCCTCCAGCAGGAGTGATGAGGAAGATAGAGCTCAACCAAAGCCTCTCTCTGAAATGCTTCCCTTGCTACGGCACTGCATGGAGCAGTGTACTCTCTGGAGTCAGGATGTGGGGCCTCAGGCGTATTCTTGGGGTGAACGCAGCATCTTCTAGGGAGTGGTCAGGTGCCCCAGGTACTCTGTGGAGTTGTGGCAGCCTTTGACGCCCTGATGTGGGATGTAGCTTCTGTGGAAAACCTATTTTGTCATTCTTATATTGCAATTAATATTGCTTCCTGCACACTTGTTTTTTGCTTTGTATGTGTGTGTGCTTATGTTTAGCTTGATACACCCAAATTATTTTCTTTTACTGCATTTTAATTTTCTACATTTCACTCTATTAATGCTACACACCCACCCTACTTTATTACAAATGTACATTCCATCAAAAGGTTCCGCATCGAGCAAATGTATTAGCTGACTTGGAAACCGCGGGAAGAGTTTATGTCAAATACAATGCAGAAGGATGGTAACAGCTATAGTTTCCAGAAGTGGTTTATTTTCCATAAGCAGTTACATTATGTATCATCCAAACAAAAGCTGAGAACAGGAGATAATTATGGGACTTTGAATTTATGATGCAGCTTTTTAGCTGGGGAAAATCTGTATGGAGTAACTCATATGAGTGTTACTGGAGCTGTAACATTCCTATAATGACATGCAGTCAAGAACATCATTCCTGTGCCTGTCCTGTACTCAGGGAGAGGGGAGGAGGACCCTGAGTACAGGACAAATCCCTCAAGAAGTCTGCTGCCTTTTACCATCCCAGTTCTCTGAACTGTCAGAACAATCCGAAGGTTATTTTCATTGCATTGGGTAACATTTACTTTCCTTTCAGTTGTGCTCTAAATAACATTTTAGAAATTCATTTGGAGACATGCATTAGGTGCATTTTCCTTACTGCCAGCCACTGGTTTATCTCAGTTGGATAAAAAGTTGTCTTTCAGCCAAAAAATATCATATGGCACCACAAAGAATTAAAAGAAAAATTTTATTTTCTATTTAATTTCATAATTCCATCCTGAAATCTTTAGGGATACCTCATCTTTAACAAAATGTCAGTTTATTCATAAATCTGTGTTCTTTTTAAATGAAAAAGATGAAAGCAGGTATCTCATTATATCTCTTACATTAAACAAATGACTGTACAGAATACCCTAAGTTCTGCTCCCAGTTGCACAGGAGCACAAACACAATGAAACAAATCCAGGGAATCCAGTGCTGCTTTTCTGGATTAATACTATTGGAATGCCCCAACTGGGTAGAACTTGGATTGGTAACTATGCTTTATTGTGCTGTTATTATTGCCTTTTGTAACCTATAACTACATATTTGCTGAATTAGATATCTTTGGCCAGTGGACACTGGGTAGTACTGGGAGAAAGATATGATTTCCACCTATCTGCAATAAATTTTTCTCCTTTGTTTATGTGTAGTTCCACTAATAACACCCTGGAGATTGAAGGTGACACAAAAAAAGCAGGCAGATGTTTCCTTAGGAGTGTGGCATCCCTATTACACTGCCCTTTCATGAAGAGTAATTGTAAGATTAACAGAATACTTGTTGTCACGATGCTATACTTCTGCCTTTTTTTGTCATGTTTGAAATGTCAGTTCTTGGGACTAGTAGCTATTTGTTATTCTCTGTTCATACAATATTGAGTAGAGTGGGATAGTGATCTTGTTTGGCTCCTACTAGGCAGAATTTTCTAATCTGATGTTACAGAGCCAAACATGCATTAGTCAAACTAGGCTCACATTTTAGTCAGCGGGCAGAATAAGGCACTTAAGAATCAGTTTACTTTAAATCTGAATGCCTCACTGCAGAGACAAAACCTCTGTATCTGCTCTTTTCCCAGAACGTGTAGTGTTGAAGGCCAAGAAGTGATCATCTCGTCTAGCCTTGTGTATTATCACAGACCATTACATATCCCAAATTACATACATAGAACCCAAATAACTTGTACTTCAGTGAAATGATATCCTCAGAAAGATGAACAGCTGTTCATGGAAAATGCCAAGAAGTGTAAAAAACCCACTGTTTCCAGTGGTACAGTGTTCCCAAGCTTAATCGTCATCCTAAGGCATTAAAACCAGATACATTTATTCTGGTCTGAGTTGTCTGGCTTCAGCTTCTCAGCCTTTGGGCTTTTGCTATACTTTTCTCTTCTAGAATTTGCTACCTGAGAAGGTGTTTATATACTGAAATCGTGTAACCTATCAGTCTTGCTTCAATAAAATAAATAAACTGAGCTCCAAAAGAGTCTCATTGTAAGTATTTTCTCCAGGATTTATGTAGCTCTTGGGATGCTTTCTTCACATTTTCATTTTTTTCCATTTCCTTCTTAGAGTATGGACACCACATCTGCTCACCAATGTCATAAACCTCCTCACTGTCTTGTTCTTGCCTCTCCTGTTTAAGCACGCAAGGGCTGTGCTTTTTTTGCCACTGTAAGACACTCTGAGTTCTTGTTGAGCTGCAGTCACGCCGGAGTCTGTTTATTTCAATGTATCTGCAGACATTTCTGTGTAATATTCTGTAATTGCATGGTAAGTTATGACCATAAAACTTAAGGGTAATTGCCTGCTAGAGTATTCTATGTAACATAAGAGGTCCAATCGCTTTGACTACACTCCCAGCAGAAGTACACTGGATATACAATGACATTTTTCCCAAATCTATCAAATCTGGGTATTAGCACAGTGACAGACTTCTGCAGAGTGACACTAGCCAAATAATTTGACTCACCATGTTGCATTAGATTTTTGTGCATGTCAACACTCTGTGTTGTGATGAGCCAAAACACTAACGGAAACAGTGCCCTTCCAAAAATGACAATTTAAGCCCATTTTAATTTTGTTACTTTACTAAGCTTAAGGGTTGGCAGCTGAGAATCCAGCTCACCCTTTCAATAAGACTGTTGGTTTCAGCCAAGGAATTTGCAGTATGTTTTAATGGAGTAAATTAACTACACAGTAAAGAAATTGGTGGCTTTGGAAGCCAAACTGCAGACTCCTCAGAAGACGTCACACTTTCTAAAATAGAATATTACAAAGCACATTCTTATTCTTCACTGCAAAAAATACCAGCCTGTATTCAGCATTACAGGCCAGTAAGCTGAATTCTCCTACTCATATTCCAGCTCAAGCAAGGATTTCCTATTGACATTTTAAAATTGAACTGGTGCAGTTTGGAAGGCAGAAATACTGTGCTTGCCCGCTGCCTCATAACATCTGCGTTACCAGAGCTGGATTAGGAGATACAGGAAGTCCTTGATCCAACAGAACCTTAAACTTGAAGGAATCTTGGACTGTAAGTTGCTAGGAATACAGCTGTTTTGCTGGCATTCATATGGTCCCCTTCACAGTGATTTTCCTGCCCATGACAAAAAGCTCCTAGGTGCTCAAGTAATAAAACTGAAAAATATGCAAATAGTCTCCTTGAAGATCCGGTGCTTTGACGGATCAGGGCCACGACTTAGTGGATGAATGATGTTGGCTCACAGCAGCTGAACAAGCCCTATTGTTTTAGGAAGCTGTCATCTTGTGCTCCAAATTCTAATCCTTCATTAAAAATAGCCTCTAGCATATAATTGCAAAAATAGCCTTCCCCACTTGGACTGACAGCAAATTGATGCCGTGTTGCCTCTAGCTTCTGTAATAACTAGAGACAGCAGCTCAGAATGGCCTATATTCACTCTTTTCACTTCCATTCTTGTTGACTCTGAAGCCTAATGATGGCAGTCTTAGAGTTCATGCTATTATTTAACTTATGATCAAATACACAGGACTCAAGAAAAAAATTATCACCAAAGATTAGTGCCTTTGGAGCATTCAAAATCTAAAATAATTGATTGTTGTTTTCCATGTGATACTTTTCCTCAAACATGATCCTCTGGTTTTTTGCCCGGCAAAAGCCATTATCTTCCTCTCCATGATGAATTCCGTATTTCATATAAACCAGATCTGTAACTCTGGAGCACATTGGAACTTGTTCTTAAACAGTTACACTTTTTTGTTTCTGTGGTTTTGTTTTACACTCGTAAGAATGTAACTTTGGGTAATGTCTACTTTATTATATTTAAAACAAAAAGACATGCATGTTTGTTCATAGTGCCTTCAGTTTAAGTTCTCCAGCTTGTCTTCTAACTGGGAATGTGCATAGCGCGCCCATGTCAATTACTCATTTTTTTCCTCCATTCAATTTGTAGATGAAAGAATCATGGAATGAACTGAGTGAAATAAATAAATTAATTAAAGGAAAAATATCCAAGAATAGATTGTACTGTACTGCAGCCAATTGAGAACAATTTTTGTCAACATCTGGTAAAAGAACATCTGTGGGATTGGACTAAGAGCAGGTGTGGGATTCAGGAACAAGAATATTTGAGATGCAGATGGACAATGTGTGTAAAGAGTTCAGGGAAAACTTTGAGAATCTGGCAGTTAAAATAGCATATTCCAAGGTAGCCCAGGGAATTAAAGGATGATCTTTTCCTGAAGCTCAGTCTTAGATTTTTGGTGTTGAGTATGTGTGAATGAGGAGGAGGTTTTGAAATCTGGATAAGACCTAACATGATCTAAAGAAAATATTTTTATCTGGACAACTACAACTAAAGCCAGTTACTGTTCCTATACAAACTTTTTATCTATTCAAAATCTTTTAGACAATGCAGCAGTTGTTGTGAAAATGCACTTTAATGAACAAAAAAGTATATGAAACTGTGAAAAACTGTCATACAATACGACAACAATTTGTTCTTCTTTTGTCATAGAATGGAGTGTGCTAACAACAAAATTGAATTAGTGTTAGACTTCTGTGAGAATATTGTTGTGAACCACTTAGAGGAATAGGCAAAAGAAACCATTTGAGCATGAAACTCTCAGTTTTTCTCCTCTGAAATCCTCTTGGTGTCTGTCAATTTGCTAAAGACATTCCAGAATGCAGTTTTATGTGACACAACTGGTATCCAGGGTTGCATAAATCCCGCAATGTCCCAGAATGACACATTCTACGATAAATTCTGTAAACCAGAAAATATCGGTTAATTTCAAAGGTAAGATGGAACAGAAAGATTTTACTGTTTTGAAAGTAAATACTTTTTGCTGAACGCTTCTTGCTCCTCAAAAAGCTTTGTTTCTTGCGGCAAACAGAAGACAATCCAGGGATTAAGTCAGTATTTCTATCAACTCTGCAGGGCTCTGTAATAACAGAGATTTTCCCTGTTGTGACGAAGACTATTAAATTGAAATATTTCAGAATATACAAAATGTTTCCTGTTTGCTGTAGTGGAAATACAAGGGAAAATATCTGAGAATGCAAAGGAGATTAAAATGCCTACTACAAAAGAATTTGTTTCACATGGTTCATAGTTCATTTTGCCAAAGTACTATCATAAGATCTTCTTATGATATTCTTCTTTGCAGGTGGATTTTGGGTTGCCCTATTTATGATAATATATGATTATTTTACTAGTGAATTTCCGTTCACCAGGGTAATAATAAACATACAATCTGCTTTCCTGCCTCTACAGAGCTGGAGGCGGGTTTTCACCTTGTCCTAGTTAGACCAGTCATTGATACAACGACGAGGCAATCACTAAATACAGCTGCATAGTTTGCCTTGCTCTCTCCTTCAAAATGAGAGACTTTCGAGTTTTAACTATATCAGGCTTTTCTTTAGCAAGTAAAGGAATGCCAGAGAAGATCGTCTATACACATAATTACAGTTTCATGAATCAAGTTGCTTCCCTAAACATGGCTGACAAACTAAGTAAGTGTTAATTACCTAATTTAATGTAGCTTGGTTGATCTGTTTATCAGACAAATTTTGTATATCATGCATGTCTTTTATTATTGTTGCACGTCAAACTGAGGTGGGATTTGCCTCAATTTTTGAAGGCTTGTTTCAAAAGAACATAGCTAAATTTTGAGAGAGAATTATTTTTGTAATATTTCCCCACAAGGCTGGCTTGTCAGCCTTATCAAGGTGCTTTATGGTCTCTCTTATAATGTAATATTTAATACCTTTGTTTTTTGCATTTGGTTTCCTTGGTACCATTAGAGTAGGAGAGGAAAAAAAGGCAGATACAGAAGTATAAGTGTTGCTTTGGCAATTACTCTGCCAAACTATACACAACCAGCTGGATGACTCAAAAGTAGGGCCCTGATTCTGCAGGTACCCACCAGAGCACTTCCCATCCCTCCTGTGGGTAATTTCACCCGTGTATTCTCACTGAGCAAGAAAACATTTTCCTCTTTGTTGCATAAGGAAGTACACTATAGCACAAGTGAGGTTTACTGTGGCAATTTCTCCTCTTTTTTTAACACACTAAGGCATTTGAAGGGGTAGGACCCAAACATAAGGTGCGTGTGCCTAATTCCAAATGCATGGATCTGCAATTTGGGCTTATTGCAGCATTTAGTAGCCTGGTCAAGTAACTTAAAAAATAACATTTCGTGTCTGTGGCTGCTTGGAGATGTTGAATTCTGTCCCTTTCCTGAGTTTTTGCATTGCTAGATGCAGTGTGTACTGCAGGGAGGCTTATCAGAACCAGTGTTACCAGAAGCTAAGAGAATATAATTCACATTACCAAAACACAGGGAATCTAAATAGAATGTTGTCAGGTGTGGGATATTATGTCCTGGTTATCTTCAGCTTTAGTGAGAGTTTCTCCTCCTGCATTTGTAAATGATGAATTCAGATTTCCACCTCCGGTAACACTAAAATGCAGGCCTTCCCTCTCCATGCTTATTCCCACTTGGCTGGAGCTTCACCGAGTCTCAGCTGCATCCTCCACAAGTTGGGGAACGTGTTTCACTCAGTCCTTTGCCTACTCCTTTATTATTCCTTTTTCTGTAACTTCTGAGTGTAGCACAGTAATGCTGCTCCAAAAAGGCATTCCAGCCCTATTTTGTTCTCCTGCTTTATTTTTTTTTCTCCTCAATCTTCCTTGCCCTCTATTTCTTCAGTTCATTCCCCACAGGGAAGTATAAGGGACTCCTTTTTCTATTTATTTAGCTTATTTTTATTCTTTGGCCACTTCCCACCACAATGGTCTTCTCTACTAGAAGCAACATCTCTTAAGCAGAAAGAAAGAAATAGGCCTCTTAAATAAGACAGTCCTTGTTAAGAAGAAGTGAGAGATGACAGCCATTTTCATGCACAATCCTGGAAGGAAAGCCGGACAATTTCTGTTTATCTCAAAGCCCTTTGTTACCAGAGAACATTTTTTTATACATTCCTGAATGCCAGTCCTCCTAGTAGCATTCTGCATCAAATCCAAACGTAATTCTGAAATGCCCTTATTTTTTATAAATTAGCATAGATACATTAATATGACTGTGAGTCTTTATATAGCCTTTTCTTCAGTTTAACTTCTGCCATCTTCTCAGAGTACAGTTGGACTTTGTCCTATGTCCTACAGAACTAATCTCATCCAGCCAAAGCTGGCACAGGTTGCAGCTGGTTGTGGGTAGACTTGCTCTGGCTTTCTTTCTTGAGTGGGTGGATCTTTTTCAACCCCAGGAAGCAACCTGTACTGAATTTTTTATGAATGCAAGATGAGGTACATCGGCACACGTTGGGTACTATGGCAAACTCAAAAGGCAGTAGCTGCCCATTGAAACTTTAGGGTAAAAAGCAGACAGAAATCAAGCATTTTAGCTTCAACTCTTGACAAAGAAAACAGTGCTGAGCATCTAACTGAAGCACATATGAACTACTTGTGTTTTTCTTCTCTTACAGAAATACTCCTGGATTTTATTGTTATTGTTTAAACAACGTGAGGCCACATATACTGTGAGATTTCTCCACCCAATAACCTTTGGCATTTAAATCTCACAAGTTACATACACTTATTAGCCACCTTCTCGGAGGTGTTAAGCACATGAAAACTGCAGTGTTCAGGGTGCAAGTTGCTAACCAGCCCTGCAAACTGCATTGCGAGGGGCAGACAATTTTTTTTCTTACTGGCATTTGTTCCACTAAGCAATGTTTCTAGCCACATATGCTCCGCACAGGGAAACTTTTGTAGTGTTTGCAATATTGTTTCAGAAATGGTTTTATGATTTGTGGCTTCCAGAAAAAACATATTCCAATAAAACAGCTTTGACACGCTTCACCTGGTTACTCAAAATATTAACATCTCTGTTGAGTGAAGGTATGGCAAGTGCATCGAGGACATAGTAATCTTGGGCACTTCCTCTTTCATCACAGACAACTGACACAGAAATTGTTCCAGCTAATTTCTTTTTTCCCCCGGCAACATGGTAATCAAAGACTTTAGGGAGATATTCAGTACGCAACCATTGAGATGTTGGCATGACCCCAGGAGATTTTAGGTTTGCTTCAAGGTAGCAATACAGACTTGGGTTATTGAGATCACTGAGTACCACATTAACACATGTAAATGCTCCCACCATATATAAAAAAAAGACTCGCTGAATTGTTTTGGTCCTAAACCGTTACTTGTTTTCCTGTAGGGTACATGGGAACAAAATCAGGCTTTCCCCTCCCAATGTACCCTGCAACTTTGAGATGGCTAATGACAGGCAGCCTTTCCTTCAGGACAGTGAAGCTGGCACACCCCATGCGCAGGATGCCACCACCAGAAATATTAAACAGCATTTTCTGGAGAAAAGACTGAAGCCAGTTGTAAATGTTTCTTAACATCGTGCGTGGTTTTGTCTGCCTCAGCCCGGTGCACACAGTGTCTCTGGTGTGTGTCCTTTTCTCAGGCACCTGCCCACACTGAGGGCAATCAACTCTTTTAGAAATGAGGAAAATCCAAGAGCTTCTCATGTTTCCCTCCACTTCTCACCTGACAAAAGAGTACTTTAGGGGTCTTTAAGTGAGGTGGTGCTAGATATTACAGTTTCTACAGAATGTCTCTCCTCCGTAAAGTCTGTGGCTGTTCCTTGTGCTTCTCACACCCACCCTGGGTGAGGAATCTTCCTCCAGTAGTGGCAACGTGGAGGGCCCTTTGCCAGTGGAGGAAAGAACTCAGGTGAAGGACTTGAGTAGTTTCTCTTCAAAAGTTTTGGGCCTCCTCCCTTGTGTGCTCCCTGTGGATTTTCCCTTCAGCTCCCTGGGGCTGAGAAGGGACAGGGGAGCCCAAGGGTAAGCCGAGTACTGCTGGGCTGGAGCAGCCCAGGAGAAATTATCGGATGCAGTGTTGTTGTAGGGCAATGCTGGAAGGTGCACAAGGGTCAGAGGCTTCCAGCCTGGTTTTGGAAGACATCAGCTTCTGGAGTGAGTGACCATGCCTGGGCCTGCTGGCACCAGTGCATGCTGTGACCAGTGATGGAAGGGAAAGTGGCAGGGAAGACAGAGGGTTGGAATTTGAAATAGGGCAGAACATGGGAGCCTTCCCAAAGTCCCTGCCCTGCCCAGTCAGTCTCTGGTTAGGACTGTCCAGATAATACAAGTGCTGGATAAGCAAACATTTATAGATTGAAGGGTTAGTTAAATATGCCCCTCCAAAAAAAAAAAAAAAAAAAGGAAAAGTTTTCTCACTTTTTTGATACAGTACTTCTGTTATCATGATATTAATAATTTCGAGGACACTGTGGAAGACTGTACTAAGCTGTTGCCGTGTCAATTACACAGAGCTATATTTTTGTGCTCATTATTATTCTTGGATGTCTCTAATTTACATCTAAATGTACTGACTAATTTTGATTCAATCATGTCAAAAATGATAGGTCATGTGTGGGAGGAGATGACAGTCCTACCATCAGGAATTGCCAGAATGTGAATTCCTCGGGGCAATGATTTAATGCCCAAGTCAAGCAGTGCTGTCAGAATTGGAGGCCAAATTATGACACATTATGCTGTACTATGGACTTGCACATACAATACATATGAAAAAAGTGACTGAGATTGGAGTTATTAAACTATGCTTTAACCGCTGCTACATTTTCCTTCTCGCTTTCACTCTCTCCCCCCCCCGCTGTCTTTTTTTCCCCACTCATCGCATTTGTTCAGAGGTACTAATAATGGTACAGAAATCTCTTCTGTAACAACCAACATCCCAAGCCATTCTGAACAGCAGCCTGTGATTAAAGTAGGTGATAAAATAATGGCACTTGATGTACATTTCTCCTTAGCCTTTCTTTAAATCATTTACATTTTTTTTAGCAAGCTACATGTCAGCTGGATGTTCTGTGAAAGGGAAGGGCCTATTCATTCCATTGTGCTTTTTTTGCAAGGTGTTTTTCCTTTTTAAAGGAATTCGCTATGTCTGGGTAAACCTGCTGAATAACCTTCAGCAGCTCCTGAGCAATCCACAGGAACTGATTTGCATACTGGATAACTCATCCTAATTATTGCATCCTATTTGCCTTTTTTTAGCTTAAGGGGATTTATCTGTCAGAAGTGAGCTGGTTTTGCTCTTTTTTTTAAAGGAATGTTTGTTTTTCTATCTGACCTTTTAATACTGAGGGAGAAGCCACAGAGCTGTTTGCCATGAACACTGTATGTATGGTTTGTTGCATATTCTTCTTCAATCAGTGCTGCAATTCATGTGTTAAATTTCTAGAGTCACTAGGAAGCTGTTAAATTCAATGATCTGGTTTCCTGCCACTATTATATGTTCATCTATGTCCTAAAATAATGCAATAAGATACTCACTATGATATAATTGACAGCTGAGTGAAAATAATTGTGTTTTTTCAGCAAAATAGGATGACTTTCATGAAAAGCTTTGAGATTTTCAACTCATTTGTGTAAGAATTGCTCACTGATTTTATTTACCCCAAAGTGAAGGATTTTGCAGTGTATATTCCAGTTTCGGAAGGTTTAAATGAAATCCTTAGGGTTTTTTTGAAGTGTTGGAGATGAGAAAGAGGAATTTTTTTGTATACAAAATAAACAAATACAATGTTTTAGGCATTGTTTGAGAACCAGACTCTAGGAAAACTCGCTGACATTCAGGACTATAAACTGAGAATGGGCATTGAGGGAAAGGGCCATTGCTGAATTTGGAAAAGATTAGTTTGATTGTCACCAGATTTTGATCTTTTGGATGAAGTGCAGTGACATTTTCAGAGAAGGTTTGGAATTCTGTTTATAAACCTGGAGGCTTAATGTTCACAGAGCTCCAAATCCTGAGAAGTAAGTCTCTTCCCAAGCCTTGCTGCAGACATGTGGATCGTGTCGTTCTTTCCTTACCTCCCTGGGATCATTAAAATTCATGGTGTCTCAACTTTCTCAGTCAGGCTGGGGCTGAATGCCAGGCCGGGGACAGTCTCTATGTCCTATGTGGCTGTGGCCACTCGTAGCTCCAAATACCCAAACACGTGCAAGAATTGTAAGGGCTTTCTAAGTGGCTTTTTTGTTCTTTGTGCTGTTCTAACAGCTGTTCCTGATCTCCTTTGAGGCCATGGGAAAAAAGGCAGCCGGATGGATCGACTGCGTGGGCCAGATCTGCCAGTTCGATTGATCAACTCAATTACATCACTGCAGTGCAAGTGACAAGTGGTGTTGCATTAGGAGAAGAGTGTGTTGCACCTACTCACATGGAGGTGAGGTGTGTGTCTGATGTGCTAAACATCAGAGAAAGGTCCCCTTCCCTTCTGGGAGAGCTCTCAGGCTGATAGGATGCTTCCCAAAGACTCAGGATCTTTGATGTGGCTGTTGATGCCTGTGACAAAGCTGCAATGCTGGATGCTCCAAAGGGTAGTACAGGCAGCAGTAGGAACAAAAAAATCTGATCCAATCGAGTTCATCTTTCCCAGGGGCCACTTAGGGGAAAGAGCAGAAATTGTCAGGACTTTTGGAAAGAAATGAGCGCGAGGTTGTGTGGATTGGATTGGTTGTTGGGAGTGTAATAGGCAACAAGGAGAGTCTACTGATCTTATTTCACTTCTGCAGGCACGCAACTGAAATTCCTCTTTGTACTGACATGGAGTAGAAATGATCTGCAGCCAACTGGATTTCATACTTCAGCCTGCATTTCCCCGAATGTGGAGAGTTCCTATCCCTGATAATTAAACTTCAAAGCTAACACCCTATTAAATGAATAAAGCTATTATTTCAGTCTGCTTGGCCACAGAGTGAGTTGGTTGACATAGTGAAGGCATTAAAGAAGGCTATAAACTTCACTGTTTTTCAAACAAAAGCAATGTTATAGAAAATTCAGCAAAACTGTCAGGAATACCCTAATCTCACGATATCTGCAGATTTCTCTGTGTGCCTGAATGTCTCTTTTCAGTGCTTAGGAGACATATGAACTAAGCCAGTTTTTCTGACTTCTGCTGGTCATGGTCTTGCTGAAAAGCCAGGACTAGCAGCCCTATCTCAGTTGGCACAGAGAAAGAGAACAGCTGACAGGGATGTCTAGAGAGGCATTTTTTTGTTGTAGTTCAGTCACAGATTCTCAAAAGTGGCTAGAATGGAAGTTCCTTGATTAAAACAGTAAGTGATAGCTCAGTAAGCTATCTTTCTATTTTGCTGGTACCTAAAAGAAATGTGACTTTGTGTCAGACCCATGTAAATTTGCACAGTTTTGTACAAGGTTATTTTTTGGAGTTCTATCTGTGGTCCTACATAAAAAGTGAATTAATTCTTTTGCATTTCTGAGCCCTGGAAACTAGTGATATTTTGCATATGGACCTGTGTCAAGCATTTGTCACTCTATTTTTGCTGATGATTTTAATCTCATTAGCTCCTGATTTTCCTGGAACTTTTATGGGGTTTTGTCAAACAAAATTTGCTTTATTTTAAAACACAAAGTCAGATTTCTTAAGTAAGCCGGCCACTGGTTTACCTAGCAGTCTTGCTTTTTGAAGATTAGGGGAGGGGAGGAGCCAGGACGGACCTAGAGATGTTTGAATAGCCTGCAGCTTTATTAACACATCTGGGAACTATCCAGCACTAACTTGTATAAGCCAGATCATTCTTCCTTCCATAATCCACTCCACCTGTTGGAGGGCTGCCACGAGGATGGCTGGCCAGTGTGTCCATTCCAGCTTGTTTTCTGGCCTTACTTTCCATATGGTCAACAGAATTGTGAAGAAATGACCAGATACCAACCTTGTTGCAGCTGGGAGGACCACCACGTCCTGGGGTGCAACAAGCACAGCACAGATAGCTGTTTGAGGCAGGTGGTCGTCCCACCCTACACCACACTGGTGTGGCCTCACCTTGAGTACTAGACATAGTTTTAGGCATCTCAGTATAGGAAGGACTTCAAACTGTTAGAATATGTCCAAAGGAAGGCAACTAAGATGGTGAAAGACCTCAAGGGCAAGACTTACAAGGAGTGGCTGAGGTCATTTAGTTTGTTCAGCTTGGAGAAGCCTGAGGAGCAACAACATCACTGTCTACAGCTTCCTCTAGGGTGGCAGCAGAGGTGTAGGTGATGATCTCCTGTCCCTGGTGACCAGCATTAGGACACAAGGAACTAAAATGAAGCTGCATCCGGGACATTTCAGACTGGACATCAGGAAAAGGTTCTTCACTGAAAGTGTGGTCGTTCACTGGAACAGGCTCCCCAGGGCTGTGATCAGGGAACCAAGCCTGTTAGACTTCAATGAGTGTCTGGATGATGCTCTTAGTCATATGGTTTAGTTTTAGGTAGTCCTGTGAGGAGCAGGGAGTTGGACTCCATCATTGTGAGTCCCACTTGAGTTATTCTACTATTCATTCCATGGCTTCTCTGGATCCCTAAATACCTCTACTCCTTTGCTGGTTTCTGTTTTCCAGCCTGCAGGATCTGCCATCTGACTGCCCCACGGTAGACTCTTCTCAAGTTCTAAAATCTCGAACATCGTTTTCCAAGCCCTGTTCTGTGTTCCTGAACTATTGAAATGATTTTTCTCAACTTGTACCATCTGTTATCCCAGCCCATTGACTCCCTGGCATGGAAGAATGTGACTCTTATTGAACACACCTTCCCTAAGCTGTAAGCTAGTACCAATGCATGTCTATTTCCTTTCCCCACCTACACATCTGTGAATTTGTTTTGTGCAGGCCCAGAAGACGGCTGGATTATTTGTGCAAAGTACAGCTAGTGCCATCTCATTGTTTTCTCCCTTCTTTTCTGTCTTTTTGCATTGAAATGGCTGGGTTGGCATGAAATTATATTTCTGTTGTGTGTCAACCTAAAATGGTATTTGATTTATTCACGGCCTCTGGCAGGAACATAGTTGATTTCACCCACTTTAGACATTTAAAAGTCCAAGTGTTCTATACAAGTTATTAAGCCTCTCTCCATAGTTAGCTGAGAAAAAACACCTTTAGGTGGCAAGCAGTGACATATTTGCCTGGCACACACTGCATTTTTGCAATGAAACAAATTGGATAGACAAAGGTAGAAGGACACTGATTCAGTCTGAGGAGTACTTGTGATAGAACAGTAAAAACAGCTACCTTACTGAATTTTTCATTAGAGAATTTTTCCTTTCTGCCAAATGGACCAGCCTAGCACTTACCTAAACACCTCTACAAGACTACATACATTAAAAATAGCTGTGAAAAACAGGCATTGAAAAGTGCTTAGAAAGTTGCCTTTCCTGGAATTCCTGTGCACTATAATAGCAATAATTCTTAGTTGTGGAATAATTTTTTGGTGATGGAGACATAAAATGTATAGGCACAAATTTTTGTGAATCTGACAAGCTACTTTTTGGAACCATAAGGTTAGCCAAACATAGCCTGAACTTCAGAAGTTCTGCAGCCTGACTGATAAGCACATTTTCAGTCACAGTACCCATGGGACAGATCCTGACAGGCCAGGAAAGACTTTTCTTAGCATCTCCAGTCATGATTCCTCGCTTCTCCCAATACAGCTACAAGCCACCGATATCAATGAGTTTTTCCCATGCTGGCAACTGACCCAGAATGCCCTTTGCTGAAAGATAGAGGAAGAGTAAGAAGGAGAGCTTGGTGGAGAGAGATCAGAGCTGCCTTTGTGTTCTTTTCCTAACTTGGGAAGTCTCTAAGGAGGGAGGAGGATCTCCTGAAAAGGAAGTCTATACCTCAAAAATGAAGAGCGATGTGAAGAAGGAAGAATACTAGCCAACAGAAAAACTGTGCTTGGATGTGGGGGCGGGAGGATGGAGGAGAAGCCAGCCACTGCTGGAAAAGGAAGTTTGTAAAATGGCTTGCACAGAAGGAGCATCTCTAAGGAAAAGTCTTGGAGGATATGGGTTGTTTGCTGGTGGAAAAAGAGGCTGAGAAGGATGGCACATCTAAGTCCTAAGTAGAGGACAGATTAGATTTACATTTGGTACTTTTCTTCTTACTCCTTTCCCTAAGCATGTTGTGCTTTCACTCCTGTATAAAAACATTCCAAATCAAAGATATTTATGAGTAAAAAAGGAAAAAAGCGGATGTGATTACATGTACTAATTAAATTGAATGGTCCAGCTACAATCTTGTACTGATGTTTCTGAAGATTAAAATAAAAAAAATATTTCTCCAGAATTATGTATTGCTATACAGAAATCTTTCCTGTTTGACATTATGGTAAGATGAGTTTATTATTCAAATTCCAACAAATGCTGTTTTCCAGATGTGACTTCACTAGTTACTCCAAGCTATTAAACTCTCACTGCCCTCAGACTTGACACATATTTGACATATAAATGCCATTACACAAATAAAATAGAAATTCCTCAGAAAACTGATTTAATAACATTGGAGTGATAAACCTTTAATGTTGAAGATAATATGAATTACCAACAGTAAATAACAGACTTGGAAACTGTGTTAGCAGGACAATGCCTTTGGTGTAAAGAAACACAAATAAACAGAGCAAACAAAATATTGTGGGTGGAATTTGACTTGCAGAACCATTCTGGTGGGTGACTGTGTAAAAGGCTTTGCATGCGTGTGTGTTTTTATATGGGTGGTGGTCACATCATCTTGTTTTGAATAACTGTTGATTAAAGAAAGGTCTTCAAAATATCTGTTACAATTAACTGGCTTTGGGTGGACTCTTGGTTTCAGTCAGAAACATGAGTTGAGGTTTGTGAGGGCTTGCTTTCTTTGGCTTATGCAGGGAAGAAGGGGAAACTGATTTAGTGATTTAGTGCTTTCTGCTTGCTTTCTTCCTGTTCTGCTTATACCTTTGTATGAAATGAGTAATGCTTTTGTTTCTTCTGCCTGACTTTGCTGAATGATTTACATCCAGGAAAAATGGTTCCCTGTGGAAATAACAGTTATTAATTTCCAGTACCAAGGCTAAAATAGGCTTGATACCATCATGATAAAGAATAGTGTGGTTAGAATCACTGTGGTACAGCATTCACTATGACTTTTTTAAATGTTAATTTGGTCTCTTAATTTGACCTCCTGTTAGGCACTTTATGAAATGAAGATAAAAATGGAAAGGGTAATACATTAATGCTTCATCCACTTAATGAAATAGGATTTCCTTTGTGATTCCATATAAATTAGCGTATAACTGTGACTATTTTACCTGACATAATAATAGAGATGAAATTAATTCTCAGCTGTAAGTCCGTGCAGTTAATTTTGAAATGGTCACTTCACCCCTGTGGATTACTGCATTTCACTATTGTCCAGGGGACTCAGATTGTATTTTCACTTTGTGCTCATTTTCTACTTACTGCAGTTGTTTCCCTCCTGTGTCTGATACCCTACAGATGCAAAAGCTGCTGTAGATTAATATATGCCAAAGGGATGGTTTATAATGATATGTTCCTCATACAGGTGGAACATCCTTTGTGGTGGGTTGTACTTAACTTTTCCTAACTCATGGCAAGAGATGGAGGGAGAAGAGGGCTTTGAGTTCTGCAGAGTTCTTTACTTTCTGGCCCCCCAGGGAATAAATAATTTGCATATGAATATATTTTAGCCTTTGTGGCTTACTGTAAGACGTCCAGGTTTGAAAGCTACATGGGTATGAGCCATTGCCCTCTGAAGTGAATCTTTCTATGGTGTGTTTGTGATTACTAACACTGCTACTGATACACTGGGTATTGAACCAATGATGTCAAAAGTGTGAATGGCTACAGCTTGAGCCAAAACTCTCCCACCCTGGGGATCATAGATCCTGTGAAGTTTGCATGAGGGAAAGACCAGTAGCGCACACACACACTACTGGGCCTTTTGTGTTTGAGGACGTCTAGAGCATTAACCAATGATAATCTTCCCTCAACAAATCTGTGCATTGCAGAGAAAAACAAGCAGACAGCAAATTGACATGGGGTCAAAGAGATTGCTGACGGGACAGGGATGCCATTGAAAAGAAATGAAATGTAGTTAATGCTACCTGTTTGACTGCAGCATTACCTGTGTTTTGCTGACGAGGTTGTGAGGCTGGTGGAGCCAATTACATCATGGGCTGATTAAGATTTCTCCACAACTGTTTTGTACTCTTACAGGCCTTGTGGAAAGACTGGCATTACTCCTCATATATAGGCATGTGAGATCAGAATCTCCTTACTCCACCAGCACTGGATACAGGCAGCTGCTTTTAACACAAACACGCTTTTCCCTTCTGACAGTGGATTTGACTTGTACCAGTTCTGTGCATGGTCTTGGCTAATAAATTCCCAGTTATTTAGTACAGTGTTCTGCCTCTTCGTTTACATCAGCAGAACTTTTCCATTAATGTACAACCTTGTATTCAGTTGGGACCAAGTAATATTCCATGTGTACTGATTTTAGTCCATTAAAATATTACACGTTTTATATTTTTAAAAGGAACCACAGGAAATTTAATTCTTTCTTTCTTTGAGTTTCATTATTCCAATATCAGAAACCATATGTGGGTTTCTACTCGGTTGTTTGTTATAACATGTGGCTGAAAAATAATGTAAAATTGGGGCTTAATTGGAATAAATGCTTGGCAGACAAGTTGCATCTGGTTTAAAGAAAATCCCAAACATCTTCCTTTCTGAAGACTGTGAGGCCTTGAGAGTGGTAAACTGAGAAGGATTTTAAAGAATTATTGATCTGGTTAGGTAAGAGACCCCAGAAACCATGAGGTTTTGTGTCTGATTCTAATGTTCCTTGCTTGGTAAAAAAAACATCGGTAACTCCACTTGAGTCAGTGGCATTAATGCAGTATCAAATCCATTAGTGTGAGATTAAGCTCTGGTCAGTTATTGGGAACTGAGAGAACTCCAGTCCAAGATCAGTAGCCTCTCCCTGTCTTTTGAAGTGTAATAGCTCAGTGCACTGGGCCCCAACAGCTTTATATGCTCTGCTGGGAGAAAAAAAATCCCTGCTTCTGGCCTTTTAATTATCAGAAAAAAAATAAATTGGAAAGGAGTTAGTCTCAGCTGGTGGGATGTCTGAAAGATAGGAGAGCTCGCAGCAGGCAGGGAAATCTTGCTGATTGTTGCCCAATTGTTGAGACACGGGTGAGGCAAGGATTGGGACACCTAAAGTGGGACGTTGTCCCCACTTCTTGTCATCCCCTGAGGTGTCCTGGGTTGACAGAGGATCTGCTTTTGCTCTGGTGAAGGCAGGGCCAAATGCTCGCAAATGTCAAGTGTCATCACCTGAGTGCAAAAGTTAGGCTGGGTGCAAGGAAAAGAGGCAGTCAGGAGGGAGGCAGGCCCCTGATGTATTAAGGTATTAGAGTAATGTGAATGACAAAACAAGGAAATAAGTGTGTTTTTAAAGTATAATTTTCTGTTGTTTGAAGTGTTGTTAATTAAATGTGAACTTCCATTGCCTGGAACCTCAGCAGGCTTCATCAAATATCAAAGCAATGGATATCATTAGGGAGAGTAGCAAATTTAAGTGTTCTCCCTTCGCTGTATACCCTGAACTTTCTTTTAACACTAGGTATATCGTTTCAGTTGTGTGTGAATCCAACATCAGAACAGAAGTGTGGCTGGGGTGAGAGCTAGACAGGCTGTTTCGCTTCAGGAACATTTACTTCTTGCCCCACGATGGCAGAACATTCCCAGACCTGCCTCCCTTTCTCTGTGTTCCTAGCATTCATGGTAAATATCCTGAAGCTGCTTAAACTTAAACAAGTGAAAGTAGTTAGTGCTTGTATATGGTAATTCCCATTTGTGGAACGCAGTCATGCTTTTGTGAGGGAGAAGATGAGGCATGGAAAAATGAAACGGTATGCATATGGTGAAATAGTAAGTTGGTAGCAGAGCCTGGAAAAAGGAAATTAGATCTTCAGATTGCCAGCCCATTTCCTCCACAGCATAGGCTCTTGGTATGGGCATTAATATCAAGATTTGTATTTCCATGTTAGGGTTTTTTTTTTCCCAATGAATATGTATCTACATATGGTTGAAGGAGGAGAATAAGTGCAACCCTCATCTTCCCTAGGGTACTGCCTTTAACCATTCATGGGTACATTACAGAGGAAGACGGAAGATTTGTGTGTCAGTAAGTTAATGGGTTTCTTTATCACCCACTTGGGTTTCAACCTATCCCACTCAAAACTGATCATTTGCAACAAGCATGCCATCTCTGAGGGCTGTAAATTCTGAATCCTAATTCAGTGAGCAGTGATCCAAAAGGAAAACAAGGAATTAAAGGGTAAATGACCAAGCAGAAAAGAGAACAAAAAACCGTGACTGTAGCTAAGTTCAAGTCTAAATGAAAGATAGATTGTCGCCTGTTCTGTGACAGCAAGGGTAGAGTGTGTTTCTAAATCTATTTGTCTTGATTGCCATAAAGTACTTACATTGTGCCAATAGTATTTTTAGAAGGAAAAAAACCCCTGAACAATCCTCTGTTTCAGTGGATGAGAGAAACAAATAATCTTATCATATACAGAAAAACTTTTTGGGGGCCTAAGACCCATTAAGCCTTATTTTCTTTCCACTGAATATAAATGAGTGTCATGAACTTCAGTGGATTCAGGAAGTAGAAGATTTTTTTTGTTCTTTTTGCTTTGTTTGGAACTCACAGCTGCTAAGAAAGTTGGAGGGTTTTTTATGCTCACAGTGCTGCATATCAGGGCTGCATTCAAGTGGAGCAAATGCCAAAAGCTGCAGAAAGTCTGGGTCACTGTGTGTATTTTGAAAAGTAGCTTGCTGTATCAAACAATAAAATGCCATAAAATGAGACACAGATGCCATCTCTAAAGTACCTTGTGAGAATGGCAAACCAAAGGAATTCCCACACTAGCAAGGTTTTTTTCTTCTCTTCTAAGAAGCTGAACCCTCGGAAAAGGAATATGCTGAAACACTGTAGACCACCTTCTGAAGTTGCTGCTTGGGAAACTGCAGTTTATTTTATTGATTTTTCAGCTAGAAAATTGTTACCTTCTCACACTGCTTGATGGAAATAAAGTTTATGTTGCTGGAATCAGGCGGCTGAGATCAATAACGATATGGTAAATGCAAGCTATTTTTGTGTAAGTTGGCCTTTATAGACGGATGAAGCATGTAATGAAAAGAGAAGGCAGGGAATTTTCTTGAAGTGCAGAAGTTTAAAGGGTTGCTAGACCTCAACCTGGGTTCCTAGAAAGTTTTTAGGAAGGCCAGTTGCTTACAAACGCAAGTGATTTTGGTTGAGCATACAAAGGGTGGCCAAATCCTGAAACAGTGTCCTTGCTTGGGAATGGTGCATTAAAATGATTCTTCCTGTTTTTGAAGCTAAAAGTTGTAATGAACATTAATTGCCAGCACTCTTGCATGCTTTGGCTTCAATTTAGTCTCCATCTAAATTAGCTAGAAATCTATGGGCTTGATTTATTGCATTTGCAACAGTCGCACCAAAGGAAGGTAATTCCTTCTGAAAATGCCACATGCAGGCAGGAACAGGAAACCAATTAGGAATCAGTGGATGATAAATGGGCATTTTTACCAGCAGTTTACTTAATATCCCCATTAAATAAGCCTCTTTGCATTTATCATTTCATTCTCCCTCAGTCTATAAGGTCCTTTAATTGCTGCCTAAATGAGCCCTGTGTTTCAGTCCAAATTTAATCTTGGATCGGGAGAGAGATATCCTTTCCAATGCTCGCCTGCCCAGCTGCCAAGAACTGTCAGAAATGATCACATAACTTTGCACATTTCTCACAGCCTCATTGGAGAAATGTAAGATTGACAGAAAAGAAAAAAACGCAGGCCATATTTTTGCTTTAAATTGTAAACTATAGCACAAGCAGCCCTTTTCCTCAATTGCATTTCCCATATTTTTTTAAAAATTTGCACTAAAAATAGATGGAAGTTGTAATGTTGCCCTGTGCTTTTTCATTTTAGAAAGTTACCTTCAGTGGATGTAGATGTGTGGCAGAACTAATGAAGTGTTACGGAGTTTGTGCAGCAAACAATTACTGGCTGGCTGTGGCTGGGTGGATTGGTTACTGAACATGTGATTTGTGGGTGGAACATGGCATCTCCAGGCTAAGTAGCAGTTGAAAATGATAAAGAATCCAAGAGAAGCTGCCTTAACCTGCCTTTTAATTTTTTATTTTTTTCTGTAATGCTCAGATTTGGGAGTCTAGGGTTTGGGCTCTTGAAAACAACAAATTATTGTGGTGGTTTTTTTGATTCTACTATTTCAGAAGTCTTCTTCTGAGCTTAGAGCATAAGCAGATGTTTTCAGCATGTGTAGAATTCATGGATCAGCCCCTAAACTTCACTTTGGAAGGGGACATTCCCAGGCATTTAGAGTCAACTTATTCCTGAACTGCAGTGGACTTTCACCTGGGTGGTCCAGATGTCAGACCTCATGCCAAAAGTACAAAGCCTAATCACCAGTGCTCTAAACCTCACATATTTCTGAAAAATTGGCAGCAAGTAACAGGCCCAGAGGAGGAATATTACCCAAATATCCACTGCTGATTAATCTTCCTACTGTCAAAAGCATACACATCTGCCTTGATACAAAGGGAAACTCAACACAAATGCTGTTATCTTGCCCTTCAACCAGACTCCTCAGGTTCTAATTTAAAATATCAGTCAAGGCAGACCCCAATGTTAATGCTAGATGACTTTCAGCTGATGTCAGTGGGAGAGTCTAGGACAGAGACACTTAAACCTAGTGTTAAATAATGGCAAGTGTTATAATAATCATCTAAAATGGAAGGACGACCCAATCTGTTGTCTAATTTGACTTCCTAATACCATAAAATAACAAATATGTCAAGAAAAGAGAAGAAAGAAATACAGCTTCTGTGGAGCTCTGACCCCAGGCATGGTATTATGAACTATTTGTTTTATATATGTACTTGCATGCTATTTTTCTTCCTTAAAAAAAAGAAAATTTCGAGCATATAGATAATAACAGCATGGGAACCATTACATGCATCTCAGAAATATTCTTAAGTCATTGAAAGGTGGTTGAGTATGGACACTGTCACGTGGATTCAAAACTATAGGAGAAAATCATAAACAAAGGTAATCGTATTCTGTTGAGGAAAGGAAATGATTGATGGGCTCCAGGGCATACTAATATAAGATTTGTCTTATTTTACTGTCTCCATTAAAGATTCGAAAGTGAGAGTAAGAAAGAAGTTATTTACATTCAGACATAATACAAAGCTGTCATCCTATGCCATCCAAAATCAGCCACTTTCAAGCATTTTTGTCTTAATGTTTTCTTTAAATCATTCATCATCACAGGGAGGCTGGGGAAAACCCAACCTGAAACCTAATATTTCAGATCATGAAGATAAGATTACTGCATGAGAATTGCTGTACCAAGCTAGACCAAAGGCCTTTTTGTCCCAGCTTCTGCCTCAGAAGCAGCCAATAGGGAGGAGTACTAAAGAGGGCAAGCATTCGGGGATGCTCTTCCTGGCTAAGGAGGTCTACATGTCAAAAGATGAGGTATCTGTCCAAATTAATACATTCAGCACCTGAGAGGCTGATCGGGACTAGGCATTAGCTGTCTCCAGCTTCTGAGAACCAGCAGAGAGAGTTTTCATTTTTGGAAAAGTTGCTAGGAAAATCAAGTCAACAAAATCCAGTCATTCTAGGGGAGGGGAGAGGAGTGAAATTCTGCCACCAATCACGGCTGGCTTCGAGGCCAAAAAGAGTTTGAATAAATGGTCCATTTTCAGCATGATACAGTGATGTTACTGCACATCATCCCAAGCATTTAACAGGTCCATTTATAATTTGTAAGTATCAGGGGATGAAAATATTGAGGTCGCAAAATGTGCAAAATTATTTAGGTTAGCCTAGACAAAATAAGTCTGTGAGAAATTCTGGTGGGACATAACAAAGCTAGGTGGCTGGGGACATGATATCAGATGAAATTCATTGCTGACAAATACATGGTAATACATATTGGAGGGAATAATTTGATCTACTTTATTCACATTGCTGCATTGTAAATGAACTGCAGTTACTGTAGAAAAGGGCTTGGCTGTCAATGGACAGATCAGTGAACACCAGTTGTTAAAAATCAAGAAAAATGTTGACATCAGAGACTAGACAACACTGAAAATACTGGATTGGCTTCATATAATTATTACTGGAAACAGACCGTAAATAAGAGGGGCAACGGATAGAAATAATGAAAGTTATTAAGGGCATTGCACAAGCTTTGTAGCTGTGAAGAATGAAAAGATTACAATGTGAGAGGACAATATGGAGGAAGCTTGCTGAAAGTATGTAAAGTGATGAAGGACATAAAATAGATATATCATTGGCTCTTACTGATCCTTTATTCTAACATGAATAATAAGGCTACCAAATGAAAGTCCAGAGTAGGGTTACAAGAGCTCAAATATCTGTCAAATATTTAAACTAACAAGGAACTCACCCTAAAATTTATATGCTAACAAGGCACAATCTCTAACAGCCTTTTTTGAGTAATTTCTTTGCTCCTTTCCTGCTCTTTTTTATCAAGAAAAAATGAAAAAAAAGAGGCAGCTAACCCTTAGCTTGGTAAATATAACATCTTTATGAATAATAATTAAATATTGCTCCACAAACAGGATTTGGTTGAAATGCATTAACAAAGCTTCTTACTGGCCAGTTTTAACACCTGATGGGCAAATATCTCTTTACTGTGATACCTTTCTCTTCCACATCTGTCAAATCTGCTTAAGGCTTGTAGTCAGGTGATAGCGTGATGCTGTAGTGTCAGAGCTGGGGTATGTTTGGGCACGAATGACTGTCTGACCCTCAAGACAGTCATGGCAGCATAACATTGAACCTGTTCTCAAGGCATCATCCATTTTCACAGTGCTACCACTTTAGCTCTTAAAATACTATGGTATTGTTCATAGGAAGAGGACCATAACAACTCCAGCACTTTACCACACCGATGCAGGTGTACTGATTTTGGGACCTATGCTGCTATGTCCAAATGAAGATGTTTCTCCTTTCTACACCTCAGGCTCCTCACTCAACATTACCAAGACACTGAGTCTTGAATGCTCATCCCGGGGTAGCTGTCTAAACCTTTTTTATTCAAAATCTGAGAGGAGGTCACCTCTTTCTTTCGTTACTCCATTAGAGTTTTGACAATGTGAGCAACCAAGAGCTGGGAGGACTGGGCTCATTGATGGGATTTGTGTGCTTTATTTCACAAGTAGGTTTCACCTTCTCCCTTTAGGCTATTCTGCCACACAGTTTCAGCCCATCCTGGAAGTTTTTCCGCTCTGCATCGAAGATGTGGCTCTGGATGGCTTTAGGTGTTGAACAGATCTGATACTTTCTCACACATCCAAGACAAATGCTTAGCCACTTGGCAGAGGGGAGGAGGGTGAGGAGATGGAGAGGAACACAGCAACTATGTTTTGTGCAGAACCTAATCGAGTGGGTATGTTTGTGGAACTGAGGCCCTCAGGCAAGTAAACAGAAGGAACACCTCATTTACAGATCCAAACAGAGCTGAAGCATGAAACAGGCTCTGAACAGCTCAGAGAGTGAAGTCTGAGGTGCCTCTGAGAATGCCCAGAAGCAGAATATAGGTTTCTGTAAAAAATAAATGTCATAAACTTAGGCAGATGCAGACTTAAAGTAGTAGTTGAGCAGATTTTTTTTAGTATCTGGCTATCGGACTAAGATACCAAATCACCCCTTTGGTCCCTTTATGGCTGTGGATCTCATTTTTTCATTGATTTTATTCCCCTTCTGCAAAAGGAGGGTAGAAACACTCTCTTCTCTAACAAGAACACTGGAAAAATGCACACACAAAAATCTGTGAGGTGATGAGCTCTACAGAAAAAGTGCAAACCTTTGAAAGAAAAACTAGAATTCATAAGTGGATTTTGCAAAGTAGGTCTTCAGCCAGCAGCAAGCTCCCAGAAAAAAACATCTTCATTCTGGACCAGTGAGGCCTTGTGCCCAGCCCAGGACTATGCTGACAAGTTATTCTGCAGTAGCTGATCACCAATGTCTCTCTATAATACCTCATTTGTTGCTGACTGTTGTTATCATACCATGGTGTACAGGACTGGATATTTCCTGTATGGGACATAAAATGCATGCAGGACATATTAGTCCTTTGCTCTGCCCTGCTCCTTCTTTGAGCTGTCCATGTAGTGGCTGGATGAAATCCTACTCTTCTCCTAGATGAGCCACCTTCTGCTTCCTCCATCACGGAAATTGTCCAGAGTTCCGGAGAAATGTTTGCAGGCATTTGTTGCATGCAAATACCTGCCAAATAAATCATTGTATATTGCAGCACAACCCCTGAGGGGGTTTGTACCTATGGAACTTGCTACTGTCACTCCACTTCCCCATATACCTTAATCATGTTATTCATTCAGCAAGGAGGATGAATGTTACAGTGTGAGACTTTAATCCCTCACTGCTGAGGATCTGATTCTCAGAGAGAGAGAGAGAGAGAGAGAGCAGGAAATCCAGAGAGCAAAATTTTGGCAGGAGTCAAATACCATTATTTCTTGCACTGGATTTAGGCGAGGATTGCATTAAAAGAACATCTTCCTAAAACACTTAAGGAAAAGCTTACTCTGTATGCATGCATTCACTGTGCATGCATGTGTGTATGTACGCACATGTCAGTAAACACATGGCATAACAGCACCTTTAAGGCAGTGAATTTGCAACCTTTTAAAGCATCTGAATAATTCTTCTCTCTGCCTCTGAGGAGTAGCTCTATAGGTGACCAAGAAACTTTACACGAATGTTTCCTCTGTCCTCTAACCTTTTGATTTTTTTTCCATGAAGATAAAAATGAAATAGCAGCAGACATAGGATGGAGAGTAGCACAGCATTTAGTGGTTATCTAAGAACCTCTCTGTTAAATAGCCTCAGTACATTTTAAAAGTACCAGTTTATCTTACAGCTTTGTAGTCACTGTGTATGAAGGGCAATGCCTATTTCTTCATGCTGGCATTGACAGTAACCCCAAACGGATTCCTTCCACTAAGATTTAAGCTTTCAGGTCTCTGTTAAGACTGCTGGCAAATATTCTAACCACCAGGTCCTAGACAAATCTAGAGGAAACTACACAAACACCATGTAACACCCTATAATTTCCCCAGAACAACCATGGTATAACGCTAATAGTGATTGATACTTTTGCTTACTTGTGTCCAAGGGTGATTATAAATCAGCAGCTGAGAGATGTAAGGCTATGTAGTTCATTACAAACTAGTTGCTCTGGCAAGTCAGCTTCCAGCTGGCCACTATTATTCCAAACTCAGGTAGGAAAGCACAAGAATCAAACAAAAAAATTCAGCTTTGCATATTTTCAAAGTGCTTATTAATAAATTTAACATGAAAAAGGGGCCAAACAAATCAATAAAAGAAACTATCACAACATGGTCCAGTTTAGAGTTTATGAGGAGCTTGTCTAACAAAGTTTTTTGTAGAGTTTCCCTCTAAACATGATTGAATGCAAATTAATGAACCATCTTCATAATGTGAGACCTACTTAAACAACCTGAAGATGCAGTCTCATATTTCATTTTCCAGTAGACCTTTCTGGTATGAGCCCAGCTTGAGGGATTGACCTACTGTAATCTTCTAGCTCCTTTTTGATGTAAGGTGCCTGCAAGCCTGCTGACGCTCTCTCATCTTAGCCTTATTTCAGGTCCTCTATCCATCAACATGGGAAAGAGTACTGCCTTTCTTGAAAGCCCCTACTTCTAAGAAGCAGCAGCATGAGAAATGTCTTGAGGTTTTGAAGCTGGATAGGATGGAGCTTTCAGTTCATTGATCAGGTCATGAGTTTTAATACCAATAATAATAATATTACAGCAGACAGTCATAAACTGCATTGTTCCCGGTCCAGGAAGGGAGTGGGAAAAAAATCTTTTTTATTCAAACTAGAGAGAAAAATAGAAATTTATTCCAAAATCTCACCTATCAATGAGTTTTCTCAGCTGGTTGATGAGTAAACCTAAAGTTTGGTGGACTTGCTACCATATTATCATTATTCAGTGATCTTGTGGTACATTGATACTATTTTCATTTTTCTAGTGCTTACCAGTTTTCATCAGACAGACTTGACACTTCTATCGGTTCTGTAAGCCCCATGTGATCTTTAGTTTCCCAAATGGGAGAAATCTGGAATGTAAGAATAGGAGGACTGAATCCCATTTCTGCTATTGCCACCCATCTCTGAGTGGCCACGGTGCACAGCATAGTGACAACCATGACATTTCTGAGTCACCAGGGATTTGCTGCAGAGGTTTAGTAGGAAAATGCAAAGGATTGTAATGAGGACTGGTGATACAAAGTCCTCCACACTTCCTTCTTACCATTCCTGCCAAGCTAGGGGAGAATAATGGTTTACAGATAATTCAGTTTACTCTCTTGTTCTTTACTAGTAATCATTCTGTGTCAATTAGTGAAAGTGAAATTGTTGACATTACAGATTAATTGTTGCAGCTTGATCTATAATTAAGGGATTATGTGCATGCTAAGATTTTCAGGCACAGGAATGAAAAAGGGTATGATCAGATACAATACCTACCATGAAAGCCTATCTGACTGCAGAAAATTAGAGCTCGGTCCTGAGCTCCTGCCCAAAAGTGGTTGAGTTTTGTGCCATATTACCTCAATTTGCATTGAACACAGGGGAATGAAAGTAAGGGGCTACATAATATGGAATACTTGCAAGACGTAACAGAGACCAAAGCCTGGTTTAGGCATATGCTGTGTGTGTCAGGATATTTTATTAACATCCTTATATTTTTACTGAATCAAATGAATTGGAAAATGTCAGCATTTCATATTTTAACATAATCCACAAGGGAGGTAATAAAAAAGGATGACTTTACACAAAATATTTTCTGCGCAGTAATCTGCAATATATCATGGTCTAGATAATCATGCTCCATAAACTCCCCACAGATGGACCCTGTCATGCTAAACCTCAGAGTTCCTTTGAATAGCTCTACAGCCACTATTCTATGCCACAGCGAAGAATAGAAACCATATCTTTGGACCACCACACCTGATTAATAGTACTTCATCCTAAAGCCTTCAGTTTCTGTCCCAGTGTTTCCCCAAAGTAGAATGTCACTACACAGCCCCATGGCTGCTCGACTTGTTCCCTTTCCCAACATCAGAAAGCCTTGCAGCAAGACTGAGCAGCTTTATTTGTAGAGGGGATAAAGGCACTGTCTGTATGTTCTGACTGACTGCACAAAGCTACAGCTGTATGGGCAATTGAAGATCAGTTGTTCGTTTTAAACACAACAGATTCTCAACTAAATGGTGGCTAGGTTACAAAAATATACCCAACCCTTCCAAAACCGGAAGTCTGTGCAACATGCGCTCAATGAAGATGTTGACTGCTGAATGGTTTGGTCAGGTTGCAGGCAATGGTTTCAAGAAATGTGTGCAAGAGATGTTTTTTTTTCATTCTATATCTTTAGCCAGATTATTACCCTGAAAAAGACTAACTTAAGAGTGACAGTATGTACAGTTGCAAGTTAATGACAGTTACTTTCTCAGAGGCAAAAATATTTTACTGGAAAGGGATTTCTTATGTTATTAAATACTTTTGTGAGGTTACATTGTTTGAATTTAGCCCTAAGTTTAAGTCTAAAATCCAGACAGAAACACATATGCACTCTTAACCCATAATGTCACCTTGGACGTAAAGGCTATTAGCATTTTCCTCTTAATTATGTTTCTGCTGGTACAGTCTGTATTTTCAAAGATGTTCAGCACCTCGTTTTATGCAGTGTGCAGATCTTCATGAGGGCACATACAGACTGTTAAAATACAAAGACATTTAGGATATGCACAAAATAGTTGTGCACTCATATTTTTCTTTTTTTCCTCCTCCTCCTTTCTATGTTTTCATAGTTCACTGGCCAACATCAGCATAACAGCTATGCTGTCAAAAAAAAAAAAAAGTATTCTAAGCAATAATAGGGAGAATCTTTGTACAGAAATTCACCCTATTCTGACAGGCCATTTCCTTATTATTTTTTTTATCAGGAGAGACATGTTTTACAGGACAAATAGGAAGACACAAGAATTATCCCAGTGACCTTGCAATCCAGCTTTTGCAAAGCTGCAAAGGCAAGATGTTCTGCCATAGACCAGACTTTTATTCTTGGCTCTGGCAGTAGCCCTGCTAGCAGTGCTGGGCACTCATCTAGGCTCTCTGTACCTCAGTCATCTCATCTGTAAAACAAAGTACACATAGATCTATGTTTGACAACAGCAGTGCAGTATAATGGCTAATTTTCTGAGTGAATAAGCATTATTCCTTCTCAGAGCTTGAACAAATTGCCGGGTGGGGTGCAAGTGGGAACACCATGAACCAAACTGAAGAGTATTTCTCCCTCAAATCCATCGAGCCATGGTACAGATCTAGCCCAGGGACCTGTGGCTACCTGACCCCTCTCATCCTTCCTGTGTGAAGGGAAGAGATTTACAGGCTTTCTAGTTTTAAGATCTAGGCTTCCCCCCTCACTTCAAAGGGCTCCTTTGAGAAGCTGGCTTTACAGAATGTCCCCCACAGGTCTGTAGGTACAGCCAGCAACAGGTGTGTGTATCGCCAGCTACCTTTCTTACAGACCTGGTGCTGCAAGAGATAGGAAGGTTCATGACTAAGCATGAAGAATGAACTATATCTGACTCAGCCATGCCACAAAGCACACACATGTGCGCACGCAGGCACACCACATACCCACACCCAATGAGGGTCAAGTCCTTACCTTTATTACTATATCATGCAAATAAACAGTTGCTTTTCAAAAAAATCTGTTTCTATGCTCTTACTTCATAAAGTCATCAGATGCAATTCTTTGCCCCTGATTTTATGACATTGCAGTAGTTGTATACCTGTCACAAACCTACAGAATTATGGAATGGTAGGCATTGGAAGGGACTCTGGAAAGGAGATAACCTAGTCCAATCTCAACTGCAGGTTCACCTGTAGCATGCTTCACTGGAGTGCATCCAGACAGATTTTGAATTCTCCAGAGAAGGAGACTCCACAGCCTCCCGGGGCAGCCTGTTCCAGTGCTCCATTTCCCACATGGTAAAGCTGCTTTTCCTCATGTTAAGGAGAAACTTCCTGTGTTCCAGTTTGCACCTGTTGCTCCTTGTCCTATCTCTGGGCACAGTTGAGAAGAGTTTGGCCCCATCACCTTGGCACATACCCCTTGGATATTCATAAGCATTGATAAAGTCTCCTTTCAGTCTTGTCTCCTACAGGCTAAACAGACCAAACTCACTCAGCCTTTCTTCGTGGAAAAGATGCTCCAGTCTCCTAATCATCTTTGTGGCCCTCTGATGGACTTTCTCCAGTAGTTCCTTGTCTTTCTTGAACTGGGGAGCCCAGAACTGGATGCAGTACTCCAGACAGAGCCTCACTCGGAGAGGGTAGAGGGGGAGGATACCTCCCTTGATTTGCTTCCTATGTTCTTCTTGATGCACTCCAGGATACTGTTGGCCTTCTCAGCCATAAGGGCATATTGCTGGCTCATCATCAATTTCTTGTCTACCGGGACTCGCAGGTCCTTCTCCACAGACCTGCTTTACAGCAGGTCAATCCCTAACCTCTATTGGTGCAGGGGCCTATTCCTATACTTGCTTTATAACACCAACCAAGACTCAGAAAGGTTATCTTCTGCTTCTGGATATGTGAAATCAAATCTATGCTTTGATTAAAATCAGTGTATCAATTAGATCTCAAAATGAGAAAAATATAAACTGTTGTAAATTGCCACAGATAACTTCAAGATCCAGAGTGCAGGTTAATTTCTATTCTCTGGTGGACTTTCTGGCTCTATGTGCTTTGATCAGTTTTCCATTTGTATGTCTTTACTTGCATTTTGTATGACTTCTTGTACTTTTCCCCATGGCTGCATGCGATGGCCAGGCAGCTACCAATATACGTGTTCTGATTTCAAAACTGAGAAGATAATCCACTGCTAAAATGCTGTGTGTTTAATCAACTGTCCATTGGGTATGGAAGAAAAACTTTTTTTTTCCTAATGCTTAGATATGCAATTGCCTGGAAGACCAGAAAGATGAGTTTTGGTCTCTTGTGCAATTTTAAAAAAAAAAATCTGTCTAAATGTTTTGGAGTTGGAAACTTGGTCTTATCTCTCGGGTAAATACAATGCATTTCAGAACTAAACATAAAAGATATAATAAAAAATATTTTGAAGGGGAAGCCTGAACATACTAACAAGAGTTGGCAAGAATCAGGGAGGCCTGTGTGGCACTATCTTCTGTTGTGATCAAAATGTCCTAACTATGGTTGAAGTGCCTTTGCTCAGTGCCATCATTTCACTTGCACTGAATGAACTGCAAGTGCTTCAATAAGTGATCATAACATTTGCTTTAACAGAATCTCAAAGTGCCTCGCTATGTTACAGAGCAAAGTTGCTTGCAACTTCTTCATAATCATCTCTTCTCTGATAAACCAGACTGACAGTGCCATAGGGCAGTGAACTGGGAGAAGCTGTGCTGGGGTGATAGCAGAAATAATGAGTAAGCACAGTCACACTGCTGCTTGACCGGAGTTTCATCTGTTTGTGATTTGTATTTACACATAGTCGTGCCAGAAAAACTTTTTTGAAACTTCTTTGTAAGGATGAATTGATTTTATTTCTTCTTAATTTTTTTTTCTTCCCATGTCCACCTGATGCACCAGCTAGGAAAACTGTTATTTAAACACATTTGCTTTGTCTGTATTTCTGCTTTTTTTTTTCTGTTGCAGGCTAAACAGAGACTCAAACACACAAAACTTCCATTTTCCAGAACCCCCCCATATATAAACTATATATAAACTTATATATATAAAACTATATATAGACTTATAGCAGTGAGTTTATGCATCAATCTTCCCATAGCAGTGGTAAGTCCAAAATAGACACACAGATACACATGCGCATGTATATATGCATATATGTATTTTTTTACAAGTTAGAACCTGCTAAGTTTCTGAAAGAGGTTAATGAAAGGGTTTGTAGGAATAGTCCTTGTAAGAGCAAGGGACAACATTCTCAATCTAGAATTATTTTCCGGTCTTACATTCCTAAAACCTGATTATGTTTGGAGCCCTAAACAGCTCAGTATTTGTTTGGTTCAGTTATCATGTGTCCCTGGACAAGGAGGATGTTTGGAAATAGAAGAAAGGTGGTATTTTAGATTCCGAAATGCCTCTGGGCTGTCATTGGTTTGGACCTAAATCATCTGGGCTTTTATTACAGAATCATAGAATAGCAGGTGTTGGAAGGGACCTCTGGAGATCATCTGGTCCAAACCCCTCCACTAAAGGAGGTTCCTCTACAGCAGATTGCACAGAACCACATCCAGCAGATTTTGAATATCTTCAGAGAAGGAGATTCCACAGCCTCTCTAGGCAGCGTACTCCAGTGCTCCATCACCTCCATCACTCTCACAGTAAGAAATTTTTCAGATGAGGAAAGTTCAGATGGTGCAGGGATTAATTCACAGACTCTGCCACAAGGTTGACCAAAAACCTTTATTGTTGCAAGTACTAACATTATATACCTTCTGTGCTGTCCATGTGCTGGTCATGCACCCCAGCTACTCACTGATAGGTTAAAGGCTTAGTTTCATGCGCCTCGAGCTCACTGTTAATTGGTGTTTTCTCTTTCCTTTTTTGGTCTGCCACAGCGTGCCTCCTTACTCCTCACTGCTCAAGGACGTGTCGAACAATTCAAGGTCATCACCCACAAGATGGAACTTCCTGTGTTCCAACTTGTGTTCATTGCACCTTGTCCTGTTGCTGGACACCTCTGAAAAGAGTTGACCCCATCCTCTTGACACCCAGCCGTTAGATATATATAAGCCTTGATAAGATCCCCTCTCACATCCTCTTTGCCAGACCAAACAATCCCAGTTCCCTCAGCTGCTCCTCATAAGACTTGTTTTCCAGATCCTTCACAAGCTTTGTTGCCCTTATCTGGATACAATCCTCCACTTCAATGTCTTTCCTGTACTGAAGGGCCCCAAATTGAACACAGTATTCAGGTTGTGGCCTCACCAGCACCGAGTACAGGGGCGCAATCACTTCCCTGGTCCTGCTGGCCACACCATTTATGGTACAATCCAGGATGCCGCTGGCATTCTTGGCCACCTTGGCACACTGCTAGCTCATACTCAGCTTCCACTTTCTAGCTTGTTTAGAATATCCTGTTTTAAAATCAAGACTTTTTTTGTTAATGAGTCTGTGAAGACGAAGAGGGTGATTCTACGGGGACTTGCTGCCATGTGCCCCCACCATGCCCCCATGGCTCTCCACCCACAGACTGAAGGAGAGCACAAGCTGTGCTGTTGCGTTTCTCCACAAGCCTAAGCCTGGCATTGCCAGATCCTTCTGCCATTTAAGTGGATGGATGCTTAAATTAATATGTTTTCCTAGCAGGAGGATAAGCTACAAGGTCTGTAAGTCTGGCTGAGTAAAGTCTTCAGGTGTATCTCACTGGGCAGACACTGCGGATGGGGCTGCTGCCTCATCAGAGTTAGGGCTTCCTGGAGCCATTTGCAAAAGCCTGCTATGGCTGTCACTGTCCTTCTTGCACCTAAACTCAAAAGCCATTTTTCTTGATAGAGTTTATTTCTTGGCAGTAATAAAACATCTTTGATACTAGCCACAAAATTAAGATGATTATTGCCTTTCGGCATGTGGACTGTCATGGTGTGGGTAATACTGAATGTGATGGTTGCCATTTCTCCTGGGCTTCTTATTGCAGGTTGTCACAATCTGCCATTCAGGAACTACTTATAAATCTTAGACGAAGTTAAATAGGACAAGCTCCAAAAGGGTTGCTCCATATTTACAGACAAAGTCAAATTCTCCTGCTTTTACTTTTCTTCCTCACTCTGGTGTGGTGTGGGTTTACTGAAAAATCTCACACTTTTCTTTTTGAGGTGTGGGCATCAGTATGTTTTGATGTTTCCTTTCAAAGAAAACCATATGAATAAAAGGTATACTTTGAAAATCTGATACTAAAATGCAAAAAAAGAAAATGTGGGGGAAAAGGGATTCCTTGCTAAAATTAAAAGAAATGTAGCTATGTGATGATCATTTAATGACAGTCTAAACAACATTATGCCAAAAATTACAGAAAACCTTGTTAAACAAGGATTAGGCACTGTGGTGAAAGGAGGAAATAGCCAGCAAGAAACTGAATGGAGTGGAAGTCACGTAGGTTCACACTACAAAGGAAAATGTAAAAATCTGTGCATAGACTCCTGCCTAAGTGGATGCTGATAATGCCAGCATCAATTACTAGTGATTTTCCTGTTTAAGATTATTTGGGCTGTTTGAAGCTGGCTGAATTATTTGGGAAATAAAATCTAGCAGAAAATATGGGCCAACAAGTGCCTGCAGAGAGCTGCCTGCTCAGGCGAGTGCCGTCAAGGCACTTTCCACCATGCAACAGAACATCAGTCAGGTGGATCACTGAGTTTGCACCTTCCAATGTTGCCTGCTACACCTATTCATTTCTGCATTACAAATATTTTTGGCAACAATTTCTGACACTTTAGAAGTAAGGCAGACACTGCAAGGGTCCTTCTCTCTAGGGCTGCTTTTCTAATAGTAATTTTGGCTCTATATTGTTTAAGGAGGGAATGTGTCCCCTCCTATGCTGAATTGTTAATCTGTTTGTGTGTGTGTGATGTGTAGGGGACCTGTGTGGTTCGTGGGTTGTTGCAGTCTATGTGTCATACTGTCATTGCTGATTTAACCTCTCTAAGCAAAACTGAGAATACCTGTTTTCTCTGAGTGATATTTTTTCTTCACATTTGTCACAGCTATTCTCATTATTTACATTGTGTTTTTAGACCTCACATTTAATCATGGCATAGTGCAAAAGACTCTTTTCCACAAGAAAAAAAATTAAAAATATTTTTCATTATCTTGTTTTTTTAAGTAATTGTATCATGTTTTTGACATCTAAATAAATGGACTTTATTAAAAAGGATCATGGGCTGAGATTATTTAGTATTCCTTTTTTATTATCTGGTGTAGCCTCTGCTGGGAGCTGTGAGTTTCTTTTCTTCATTTCCAACATTGATTCTTGCATTAGATGGTTACATTGAATAATTAATATACTTCCTGTGATTGATGATTTGCATGGCCTGAATATTAGGTTATCAATCATGACCCAGTTGTTCTAATGCAATCATATTGAAAACATGTCAAAAGCTGTTTACCCAACAATGACAACAGGGGCTGTGATATTAAAGGTGCCTGATGCACTACAGCAGGAAATATTCTGGTAGAACATTCATAATGCGGAGATTATGAGTTCCTCAAATTGATGTTACAAAACCCCGGAGCCCTTGGTGAGAGTTATCAGCTCCAATAAGAAAAATCCTTTTTTCAGCTAGAAAACTGTACTGATTTCTTTGCCTTTTATCAGCTGCTTAGTGACTTTTTTGAGCTCACAGTGTAAAGTAATTATGTTCTGTGCTGCACAGCATAAAGAAACTGAAACAAAAATGCAAAGGAATGGTACTGTCTGTAACTGTTGTTACTGGAAGGACAGCGCGTTGTTAAGGTCTTGCCATAGTTCACTTACACTGGATTACTGTAAACATTGAAAAAGTGAGTTTTGCTTCTGTGGGAATCACTAAAAAAGAGCACCATGTTTTAACACTCAGAGTATAACGCACAATTTACTTGCAGTGTATTTCTTAGCTCATAGATGTTACTGCATAGCCTGCTGGTTCTATTTCAATATCCTGTAACTGTTTACCTCTGCGAACTACAACGACTCTCAGATTTTAGTTGTGCATACTCATTTCACTTTTTATTTCATTTTTCCTGTGAAAATTCAGATTAACACAAGCATTATTTTGAGGTTCAGATCCACAAATCCACGCTGATGGAAATACTCCCTGTGAACACAGCAGAATCACTCACTTAAGCCAAAGCTACTGGAAGTCTGGAGAAGTCTAAAGCAATGGGATTTATAATTCCAAACAGCAAAGCAAAGTCACTTCTTTCAATCTGTACTGGGCTTCCACTCTGAACTGTAGAGTACACAGGTTTTCTAGACTCATTTGTTCACAAGAGGTCATGCAGTGATGCTTTTCCTGGCATTCGGCAGTGTTTTACTCCTCGTTTCACCTATTGGCTTTTACGGAGACCTCAAAAGCATAGCTCCTTGTAGCTCACTGTTGTTCTTGAGATTAGGCAATTTAATTAGTGGATGTAGAGCAAAATCAGATTATTCATCAGGATTAAGAGTAGTATTGTTTTCTCCAAATGTGAGGACTCCATTAGTCCTGGCTAGTCTTAAAGGCATTTATTAATGGAGTTTATACTGGTGTGGTCTCTGAATAGCTGGGATGGCTGACAGTCAGAAGAAGAAAGACAACTGAGAAATTTAAAAGCTTGGGAAAAAAGGAAACCCTACAATTTGATTCCCCCTTTTTTTTTTCTTTAGTCAGTATTTTACTCTGTTCCTCCAAAAGAGGAGAATTGTATAAGAGCTATGTAATTTAAGTCATACAAGCAGCAGGAGAGGTAATCTCCTGGGATATCACCATGGAGAAGGCCAAGTGTTTCAATTACTTAATATATGACAATATTTGCCTTGTTGTGTCTCACAGTGGTTAAAACAGAGAACAAGCATGCTTATTGTTGTAGGAAAAAGGATTCCTAAAATAATTTGTAATAATGAACCCACAGAAACCTGGAACTGGAGAAAGTGTAGATGGAAAAGATCTAGTCATCCAATTTCTCTGCCACTGCAGGATTTCAGTGTGAATTTTCGGATATTCTTAGTGCAATAGGGTTACTTAGAAAACTATGCCCCAACCTGTTGGATCTGAACATAACCACAGTGATTCATGGGTTTTATGACAGCTTGGCTTGAACCTCTGTACTTAATTCAAAGGGCCTCAAACACTAGTGCTTCTACAACCATGGGAAATTAAGCAAATTAATTTGATTGAAGAAAGCAAAAGCATTTCTTAGCTTCAGCAAATTAAGTTGTCTTCTATTAATCACACTAAATAGTTCCAGAATTGCCAGCTCAAGTCAGTGAGAAAAATTCTATTAGGTTTCTCTTAATGTTTTAGAAACTGTCTTCAAAGTGAGGGAATGCAAAAAGAGTATGTTCTGAATTTTCTTTATTTGCTCAATGTTTTTTAAAGCCTTTGGTGTCCGCCGGTAATCTTCCTTCCATAGCTATTAGAGTTTACAACCATTTGATTATTTTTAAACTGGAAGCAAGGACTGTCCATTTATTGAAATGACTCCAGGAAGGGCACCTCCAGAAAGATTCCATATCTGAGACTGACAAAGGAAGAGTTACTAAAGGTAACACTAATTTCTCTCTCTCACTGGTGAGTGATCTTCTGAGTATTTGTGTATTTGTTGTGCCATGTCTTCTTCTCTTGACTGCATCATGGTAGGTTTTTGCCTGCCACACATTATATATGAAGTCGGTCAGATGAAAAGCCCAGTGCAGAAAAAAGGAGCACAAAACTACCCATCTTGTAAAAGCACTCACTTCTTTTATAATTCTTTCCTGCAGGAAAAGCTGCTCTGCTTTCTGAATCGTCATTTTTGCATTTTTTTAATTAGCATATTTTTGGTCATTGTTCCAAGACTAGCTTTCAGTCATTCAATATCTCAGTCAGTAGTAGAATTTTCCTTGGAAAGAAGCAGCATTTTATGGAAACTCTCAGTAAACTGGTTTTCTATGGAAAATATTTGAGTAGTCGTCCTCTATGTACATACCTATGAAAATATAAGGCCAATATATGTTAACTGGGCGACACAATTGCTTTAGCACACGGCATCTATCTCTGGAAGTTGTTGCCAAAACCAAATTACTCTAGCAAACTATTTAACATAATAGGACATAGCAGTTGTTGGACCACATCTTCAAACAAACAAAACCCCAGCAATGATGAATATACTATAAGAAGAAGTATAACCAAAATATTCTTCTTCTGACCCACAACACCTGAATTCCAAAGGAAAACAAATCTCTTGTCCTCCAACACAGAGCTCGTGTGCAGGGTCCAAATCTTTCTAAGCAACCAGAGACATATCTGATAGTGTGCTTGGGAAAGGTCAAAATAGGCATGGACTTCTGAGATGTGAAACATATCTCTTGGACTGAACATTCCTCAATATACCACAATTAAAAATAAGTACAAACAAAGTCCATTCCCGTCTGACTCTGAATGGAAAAGAGCTGGCAGAAGAAGAAAAAAGTGTCTGTACATGTTTTCTTTATAACTTTGGAATGCATTCAGGCTTCACACCAGACAACAGAGAGAGAGAGAAACAGAGAACGCCATTCTCATATGCATCTCACCCTTGGAAAGAGTGTGAATTTTCTCAACACCATTGTCCACAATAGTCTCTTGACCCTGAGAGCAGGATCTCTTTAACTCTACGTTTATGAACAGTGAAAGCTTATCTTGCAGTTTGAGAGATGAGGGGTAGTTTAGTAGGTTAAGAGACAATCAGACCCATTGTATTTTACGAAGGTGACACTGCAGGTCTTGGCCAGTGGGAAGGTTTCCTGATGACTCTTCACCTGCCACTGTGTTGCCTTGAGTTGCTGCGAAGCCTGCAGCATCACCTCCTCTGCACCCAGCACAAGACAGATGACACATGAGGTTCCTGAAGCACGTGACAGCCACTTTATGTTTGATGTCACTGATGCCAGTCTAAGGTGATAGAGTTGTCTTATTCTCAGCATCCTTGCAAATCCCATCGCTGTCTGTGGATACTTCTCATAGCTATTGCAAATACTGTAATCACTGCAAAGAAAGTGACGGGATATTTCCTTGTTGTTATGTTAACTTCTACTATGAATATTAGGAAAAAAAGCTGGATGTTGTGCAGAATTTGGCAATTTCTTTGCCAGAGGTTTGTATTTTTTCTAATATTGTCTTTCTCCCTCCTACCCCCTTCACCTGCAAAGGTCCTCAGTGGCAATATTAGGATGAATGTGCCTATCAGCTTCAAACCGTGACTTTTTTTTTTCTTTTTGTAGAGTTGTCCCAAAGCATACCTGGGAGCTGGGAATATTAAAAAAAAGCAGAGGCCTCTGTGGCATAAAATTGCTGGCCTTGCCTATAACATGAATGCCTGCCAAAGTGAGAGGAGACTCATTAGGTACCTCCAATTCTTACTGAATCTGCTATTTTTGGGCCAGCTGTCATGTGCACTGGGTGATCCCCCCCAGCCTTGACATTCATTGTAACATCTCAATGCCAACCCATTGTACCTTTCCCCCTCTCACATCTGGTGATGGGAGAGAGAAGTAGCCACCACCGCTGTTATGCCATCGGGTCAAAGAGCCAATTAAGCCAGCAGCATGGGCCGGATGTGCCCAGATAGGCTTGGGTGGGCAGATGGGAGCAGTGTGCGCAGAGTCATTGCCTTGGAGCGCCCTGCAAATCATCCTTTCCACCTCTGCCACATCCCTGGGAACTGCCAGGAAGAGTATCTGAGCTGCCTGTAGCTTTAATGGTACGGCGCAAGGGAGCAGAGGTCTCCCAGGATTAATTAATGGGCATCCTGAGAACACACTCTCATTACAGCTATAGCACTAGGGTTTTTCCTCATTTTGCAGAACATCAAACGTATTAGATGGTGTGCAGGGTGGAGGTGGGGAGGAGTGTGGAAGGCAGGGATGGCAGTCAGAGGGAAGAAATATGGACCAGGAGACTGAATCTGAACCCGTCAGAGGCTGTCACAGGACTTAATATTGTATTTATTTAAACTGGATTTTCTCTGGTATAACGCAGCTGACTTTGGGGGAATGAGCCTTGATTTCAAAGGGTGTATGCATCCCTTAGGGAATGAAATGCCACTGATAATAAAGAGCTCGTGCTGACATCCTCCATCACGATTTTTATTTGTTTGTAGCTGCTCATTCTTTGTTAAGAGCACAGAACTGATGAGGCACGTGTGTTTTGTTTCTCTCATGTGATTTTCCCCACCAGTCATCATGGCTTATGCTCAATTAATTCCATCAATATACATTTCCCCCCAGCCTCATCTGCACTTGTGTAGCGTGACAGGCAGTTGTGAATATGCCACTAACTGTGTCCAGACAAAGGCGTGAGGAGGCTCCACGAGGGGTCTATTAACTCCACAGACAGACTGCGGCTTTGGTTTCAGTGCAGCCCCTTTGCAGGAGGGCTTTCTTATTTGGTGAAACACTTAGTAAAAAGCGTTTCCTCCCTCCTGGTGAATTAACTGCCACTCAGATGCTGGCAAGCTGTGGCACTGCCATGTGAACTGTGTCGTGCAGAACACTGGGGTAACTGGACACGGTTCTCCAGTGCTCTCAACCAGATACAAACACAAACTCCCTGCTCCGAAACACTCAGGGTTTTGCCTTGCACGATCAAACAGTGCAGGTGATCAACTCTGGCTGAATGTTTTAATAAAGAAGATGCTCTGACCATGTTCTATCCCATTGATATGATTAAGCAGCAATTACTTTCTCTGAAAGAACACTAAAGCTCACAGCCATCATTTCATCTTTTTCTTCACAAATCGGCAAGAAATCCATTACTGTCTTGGGGCTGTGTGATCCCCTCAGCAGCGAAGTAGGGTTCTCTCAGGTAAAACTCAATGGTCTGAAGAACAGGGAGCAAAATAAAAATGGCAGTTTTCATCACAAAAGATTATCTTTATCTGCACTGGGAATTTCAGAGATATGAGGTTGTACTAGTTGGGGTGCAGTCTAATGACTAATCCCATTAGAGGTGCTGTTTACAGATTACCCACTTGTTTGAAGGACTAGAAAGCAACATTGGAATAATAAAAAGAATCAAAAAGAAGAGAGACTATTTTTTTTAGAACTGCTGTGACACGAGAATGTGAGAGATGTTAGTTATATTGAAACACTCTTTCAGCCGACAAGGTCACTTGTGGCAATAATCCGCTCATTAGAGGTGTAATCCATCACTCAAGTAATATCAATTTAGTGCCAGGGTTTTAATGCAGGTTGTACTAATCATTAGCGGCAGTTTGTCAACTGCATAATTCACAAGGGATTGTGGGTATGCATGATTTAGCAGGTGACCCTTGACCTCTGCTGAGTAAGAAGCCTGCCTTAGAGGCAAAATCAAGAGGGACAAAAAGCAGTGCTCACTCATGAACAATTATTATGCTTAACGGCATGACTGTCATTTTAGAGGGAAAGGGAAAAAACAGTATGTCCTGAATAATGAAGGATTAAAATTCACCTGAGACTCGGATCCAGCTACAATGCTGGAGTCACCAACCTCACTTAGTGGGGCAGGAAGAAGACAACACTTTTTTTTATTGTTTACTTAATGGCCCCTTATCTAAGAGTGAAAAGCTCTTCTGCCATGAAAAACATGAGTGGTGATCATAGCAACCCACTTATTTATTCTCCCATTGTGAAAATGTTGGTTTACTCCCATCTCTATCCCAGGTGCCAAGCACTGGGATTGACCTGTGACTGTCATAGGTGAAAAGTATTAGTTAGGAAAGTCTGCATTAGTGTCAGACAGGTAGAGGATTTCCCCTCAGGCTGTTCATTCATTTGGAGGGAAGAGGAGAATAACCTGAAGTGAATTTCTGTGCCCCCCTGAAATCTGCTCAGAGAGTTAAATGCATAGTTTGATTTACCAATCATTATAAATGTAGTATAGCATCATATTCTCTATTTCAACTTTTGGAAAAATCCATTTCTTTTCACATCCCACTTGGGAAGTTATTGGTGTCTTCCCTTGCCGTACTGCTGCTCTGTTTTATAATAGCAATAATCCTCCTGAAACCTGGCAGCTAGGACCAGTTAAGTGCCCTAAGCTTTACTGCAATTAGCATACTTTCTTGCTTGCAATAATTCAGAATTGGCTTTGACTTAAAAACTGAAATATAAGAAATTATTTAGCCTATAATGTGCTCAATTTTTTTTATGGTATTTTGAAAGTGGGGGTGGGTAGAAAAAAGAAGAAAGTGGTCAAATAACTCGGTAATTTAAGAGAAAAAAAGGACAGGTGAACTTCTTGTTGTGTTAAGATCTTTTGGACTGGAGTTTTGTTATGCACACCAGCCTCTTGCTTGTAAGGCTTTTTCTTGCTGTATCTGTATGTTATCTTTACGCTTGTATTTAAAAATTATGCTCAGAAGGAGCGGGGCCGATGCATTTGCTTGCTAAATGTTTTGAAATGCCACCAGCTCTGTCAACAACATATTTACACTGTAGCCCTTGTCAGCTCCGCAGGAAGGGAGTGAGGGGGTACAGCGGAGAAGAGGCGAACAGCAGCACCCAGACAAGTGGCCGCAATCATTAGGCAACAGGAGCACCCAGACAAATGGATGGACAAGCCTTCCACAGGCTGAGATTTCTCTCCCAGTGTCTGTCTGGCTCAGTGGTGGGAATGGCAGGACAAGGGGGAGTGGGCACAGCTGCCTCCCCAGGGACTCACATCCCCATGAGTGGTAGCAAGGAAAAGCTGTAGGTGGGCGCAGCAGTGTGGCTCAGTTTAATTGCATCTACTCGGCATTGCCCTGGCTGGTGATGGGGAGAGCTGCCCAGCTGCCCAGAGGAGAGGATTTGCAGGGTGAGCTGTCCTGGTGGTGGTAGCCCCAGATGTGGGGCAGCTGGAGCTGATCCCCAGGGCATCCAAAGTGGTTAGAGGCAAAGAGGGCTTGATGGGGATCCATGCAAGGGAGGAAACGTGTCAGGCATGGAAAGAGCTCACTTCATTCTCTTCAAAACAGCCAGCACTGAACCAGAGCTGCGAGCCAGGAGTGTGGGCTGGGTCTCATGTTTTATGCACATTTATCCAAGGACCTCCCAGTTCTTTGCATGGTTGCCCAGTGTCCAATGTCCAAAAGAAAAGTTTTTTGTGCTGCTGCTTTTGATGCTGATTTGAGAGGGGCCTTCATGAGGCAAAATAATTGGTGAACCATAATACTGAGGACCTAAATATATGACTGTTTTATGTTTCAGAGGGAGCTGAATCACTGCTGGATCATTGCCACTTGTTGTGCAACATGGATAAAGGCAATGAAAAGTGGAATTTTACTGCAGTTTCTGGAGGTCAATGACAGCTCTCGTGGTACTTCATAAGAAAAAAAAAGAGCAAACTCTCCATAAGTAGGTATTGACACCACCTAATTTGAGGGATCTACCTCTCTGCAATGCAAAATAGAGGGCTGGGGTCCTCCAGCAGGTAATTCAGCCTGCTTGAACCATGTTCTTGCACCTAATTATCTTCTTGTTTAGCTCCACAGCTTTGGCAGGTACCTCAGACAGTAGCTGTGGATCTTGCCCCCAGGGCAGGCTGGGTTCCCCTGGTGGCTTATGAAGAGGTGAGATGCTGTGGTGTGCCACTTTTGGATGGTACATCTATTTCCCTGGCTGGGAAACTGTCTAATGATCTAATGGAGTGGCTGTGAGTTGAGCCTTCACTGCTGTTCAGCTGCTCTAAGATGGGTGTCTACTTTAATGTGAGCTGAATTGCTTAATTTAGGTATTTGAGATGAAACACATCCAAAGTGACTTGTTCAAACAAGGGGAGAAGACGGAAATGGAACTTCAACACGGGGTCAAGCCCTGATTGTAGTTCAGCCATCATTTAGTGATTCCTCTTGTCTTACATATTTAGATTGTATGGGGGTTTTGAGGCTGGAACTGTCTCCTGCTGCAAAGGAGAATGCACTTCCATAATAAAAAAATAATTAAAATTCTTTAAGGATATCACATACTCAACAGTTCACATGTCAATAAAAAAAAAAATTAAAGAAAGAGCAATTTTCATCCAGTTAGATTTAAGATGCCGAATTCCTTCCTCAGGTACATGCATACAAAGAAGGCAATGAATCCAGCCAACATTTGCCTAATGAGTTGGCATTCTCCTCTGCTGGAAGTCAAAAACCTCCACAGCTTCAGGCAATATTCTTGCCCATGGATGTGGGAACAGTAAAGCTCATGTCTCCTGTGGACTGGCCAAAAAAGGAGGCAGATACAAGCTGAGCTTTTATTTACTTAACTGTATTTTTGATCACATCTTCCAAATTATTGTAACTTCTGTAAGATTTCTTTTTTTCCCCCCCTTTTGGTGTTTTTAACTTCAAAAACTGCTGTTAGTAGGAAACTGGGGGGAAAAACAAAGCAAATGAAATGTTATACTATCATTAACATTTTGATATTTGGGTATATCAGAGGATAATACAGTGCCCATCTGGACTGCCTTAACAACACACTTAATTGCATTATATATGGAGAAGGGATTCAAAAGAACAAAGAATTCAAGCTATTCTATTTAAGTAGCCCATTGCTGTGGTATCTAAGCACAAGAGCAGATCAGAGCATAAAAAAAGCAGATTGCTAAAAGCTATACATACCAAATCTTACATACAGTTCTGCATAGATTTTAATGAAACAAGCAGAGTGGCAAGCTGGAATATTAGTGGCACCAGATTTACTCCCCCTGAGCGTTCATAAGGACACTAACTTCAATGATTTCCAAAGTGAGCTCTCCCCACCATAGATAGGCCCCACAACAGTCGCTGGTTTCATGCACAGCTGCTAGTCACATGGGACAGGGTTTTAAAGGCATCTCCTAGCTTAAGGAGGCTGATCTAGTGGGGCTTTAAAAAATATCCAGCCACTTAACTCACACTGAAATTTCATGCCAGTAATCCCACAAGCTCCCTATGGTTAGGTTTCTGAATACTCCGCACAAATCTGGGGTGTCCTGGTGGCCTGTGTGTTGAACCTTGCTAGTGGGAATATTGGTATGGAGATGATGAAGAGCCCATAGAGGGACGCTCTGCAGTGCCTGCTGGAAACCCAGGCTGGAGGTGTAGGTTCTGGCTGCTGCTGCCTCTAAGGTGCTGGTAGAGGCAGAGAGCAGAGAGGCGTCAGAAAGGGCATGTCCCTACACAGCAACATGGCTGCACTAAAGCAGTGATTGTGGTGATGGGAGAAAGGTGTCTGTGCCTCCTGGCTGGGTTGAACAGTTTGAGGGATGGTGCTTCCAGTGCTGAAACTGTGCCTGGGGAAACTGTCAAGTCCCCAAGCCCGTATCTGGAGCAATCTGATAACTGTGGGTCTGCTTTTCTTTTGTATTTTCAGGTACATTGTGACACTCAGGATCATTAGCCTTCTCTCAAAGCATGCTCCTAATATCATTGGTAAGCAACTGCTGTCTTTGGTGGATGGAGTCCAAGTAGCTGTGATCTGCATTACTGAAAACTGAAGAGAAGTGGGTTCACAAGACATTGGAGATATTGTTTCCTAGTGCTTGCATACAGAGTTGTGTCAATTTGCTCCATGGCTAAGAACACAGCAGCTAGTCCAGATGCTGATTCCACCCCCACTCCACTTGAACCATGCGGAAAGCATGTGTGCAAACAACTGCAGCCAGAGAAATTGTGTCCCAGAGATGGGGACAGACCTGTGTTCATGTGAGATCTTGCCTGTACAAGCCTGACTTTGTCACCATTGGCCAGCAGCATCCCAGCTTCTTAAGTGTGCTCCAGTCCCACATCAAACTCCCAGAAGGGCACCTCCATCAAGGAAGCACCGGGTGATCTCTTTAGGAGGATTCAGCTGCCCATGTTCCTGGGAACATCTGCTCTGATGAGAGTTGCTGAGACATGGAATCATAGAATCATAGAAGAGTTTGGGTTGGAAGGGACCTTAAAGATCATCTTGTTCCAACCCCCTGCCATGAGCAGGGACATCCCACTAGACCAGGCTTCCCAAGGCCCCATCCAACCTGGCCTTGAACATGCCTGGCCCAGGCATGGGACATCCACAACTTCCCTGGGCAACCTGTGCCAGTGTCTCACCACTCTCATGGTGAAGAAATTCTTCCTAATGCCCAGTCTAAATCTCCTCCTCTCCAGTTTATACCCATTCCCCCTGCTCCTATCCTCACAAGCCTTTATGAACAGTCCTTCTCCAGCTTTCCTGCAGGCCCCCTTCAGGTACTGGAAGATCGCTATAAGGTCTCCTCTGAGCCTTCTCTTCTCCAGGCTGAACAAGCCCAACTCTCTCAGCCTGTCCTCATATGGAAGGTGCTCCTGCCCTCTGATCATCTTTCTAGCCCTTCTCTGGACCTGTTCCAACAGCTCCATATCCTTCTTACATTGAGGATTCCAGAATTGGACACAGTATTCCAGATGAGGTCTCACAAGAGAGGAATAGATGGGTAGAATCACTTCCCTACTCTTCATTTGATGCAGCCCGGGATGCGGTTGGCCTTCTGGGCTGCGAGTGCACGTTGCCACCTCATGTTGAGCTTCTCATCAACCAGCATCCAGAATTCCTTCTCTGCAGGGCTGCTCTCAATCACATCATCCCCGATCATCTACTAAAATCAGGGATTGACCCGACCCAGGTGCCGGACCTTACACTTGGCCTTGTTCAACCTCATGAGGTTCTCACAGGCCCCCTTCTCCAGGCTGTCCAGGTCCCTCTGGATGACATCCTGTCCTTCCGGTGTGGCAACTACAGCACTCAGCTTGTCATCATCCACAACTGCCAGCAGTAGCATCTGACCCTGCAGCTCCACCTGTGCTGGAGTCAAGAAATCACAACAAAGGGCTTGATGTCCATCCTACCAGGTGTCCAAGCCCAGGACCTCATCCTGTGTCAATATCATCAGTGTAAATTTTAAACTTCTTGATTTGATTGAACTCTATTGTTTTGACTTCTCTGTTTTTATCTTCCTGATTCTACTTCTGTTTCTGCTGGTTTTTTTTTTTTGGCTACTGATTTGTTTTGAGGTGCTACACTTCTAAACCACATTTCCTTTATATGTCTTCTTTCTTTTTTGTGGTGGCTGCCTCCACAGACCACAGACACTCCAATAATATCAGATGCAAAACATTCTATGGGTCTCAAAATATGCCATCTTTTAGAGATATTGGACATATAAGATAATATGTCTGCACACTGAACTGAAACATTTTAGGTAGTTCTGTACATTAAAAATCAAGTTTTTGGACTCATTACAACTGACATATGCAAACATTTCAACTACAAAATTTCAGTAATTGATCTCGGTTAAACTCCAGGCAGCAGATGACACACAGTCTGCTAAGGAAAATATGTTAGTCTTTTTTTTTCTCCCACTGCTTTTAGTATTTGCTCAGTATCATTACTATAAATATTCAATCATCAGAATCAACACAACTGAAGCTAACAGAGCAACTCCAGATTTACATCACTGTAAATGAGAGCAAAACTTGATCCCTCACATGTAATTTATCTTTAATTCTGGTTTAACTCTCTCTCATCTTGCTGAATAAAAACTGATGTTCTTCTCACACACAATCTGTATACCATTCATTAGTGTCTTTTCTGTTTGGAAGAAAGCTTGGAGCCTGTTGTAATGAAAGCTCAAATCCTGGGGAGCAGTACACATGGTATTTTCCTTTAACTAAATGATGTATTGGTATTCTCATGAGTGGCTTTGCATTACTTGAACATTTATGAATGGCTTGAACTAATAAATCTCTAATTAGCGCTAATTACTAATTAGGTTATTGATTCCTCTGACTGCGGACTTCTCACTGTTTTTATTCGTAAGCAGAATATTATTTTAAAAATTCTTGTAGATATGCTCCGAAACAGAGCTCGCTCCTGCCATGGAAAATGAGCAGAGCAGCAGGCTTTAGGGAGTCTGTTTGTCAGAACAGTATCTGGGCTTATTCAGACTGGGAAGGTACAATGAGGGGAAGAGGTATTTTTGTTTGCTAACTGAGCTGTCAGCATGCTGCCTTCTTGCCCAGAAGCACTGGAGAAACCCAAAACTTTTCTGCTTTCCTGTGCTAAGCCTCCTGTTCGTGTCTCGTGTGTGTGTCACAGACTGAGCACCAAGGGTTTGGCTCCAAAGGGTGGCTGATTCTCTTCTGAAGGCATTTTGGGGGAGCCTTGCTCTTTTTGGCCTCATGGGAATATCTAAAGCAGATCTCCTGCAGGAATTTGGAGTACCTTGCTTTGCTTCACACAGCTTGCCTTTGCTTCTCTTTGTGGTTTTACTAGAAAAAGAGGCCCCTGTGGATCCTTGTACTCCCGGAGGAGTTTCCCCTCCCATGCTTCCATCTCTCTTCAGCAGCTGTCCTGCTCACTATCTACCTGGCAAGTCAAAAAAGGTTCTTTATTACAGTCCCCATGAAAAGTGCTCCAGATGTTGCATTTACAGAGTGCTCCCAATAAGTCTTTGTAGAAGCGGCCCCACAGGGGTCAGGAGCTCCATAATCCCATTTTTTTCCAAGAGCTCAGAAATCAGGACATCCAGAGCAGGAACCCTAGGGTGCTGGAGTCCTACACCAAGCACTCACCCAACTGCTACTGACATAACATGTCACAAATCTTGTCCTGATTTCTTACAAACTCATCCATAGAGTTTTGTTCTTTTACAGTTTATTGAGCATAACAGTTATCACACTGTCTGCTGACTTCCTTCACTTGAAGGCAGAGCACACACAAATGATTGTAGATAATTTGGCTTATTTCACTGGCAGGAGTGATTTTATCTGGTAGTGGCTTATTACCTCTGTGGTAAGACTGGCAGAAGAGGTCAAATGCAACATTGCTTTATTCAAGCATCAGGCAGTTTCAGTTGCAGTGGTTTCGCACGTGGTACATCTTCGATTTGCAAGCCCAGACAAGTGCAAAATCTGGTTTACTTCTTGTTGGCATTAACTGTAGGGAACATGTAAAATCTCTTTTCTGGTGGCTGCTCTCTCTTTCTGTTCATTTCTACATGCTACTCAATATGATTGTTTTGATCCTTACAACCCTATGTGGGCTATGTGATGAACCACTTGTGGCACTGAAGATCGATGGTGCTACATTCACGCTGATGTTTTCACTAGCACTCTCCAGGCCCTGCCTAACTTTGCTGTTGCATGCATATAACTCCCTAGGACAACTGTGGGAGTTGTCTGCATGTGGCAGAGTGGAGATAGGGCTTCCTGGATAGCAACATCTGGGGACCAGAAATCGAGTATTCCTGGCTACAGGCCCCTGACTCTGTAATTTGATCTTCCTACCCTTGTGGTCCATCTCTTCACAGAGCAAAGGAATAAAGAAGGGAGCTTAGTATCTCTGGATGGGAGTCTAGGAAGCTAATTAATATCAATGAGGTGTGTGTTATTTTTAGTTATTGCAGATGTGCGCATATCTCATTATCTTGAACAGGGAAGAGCAAATATATAACAGCTTCTGTCACGCTTAAAGAAAGCATTTTATAAATGGGTTATTGATTTGGACTTCAGAGGGACCCGGTGAGAAAACTGTAAGGCTTCTCCCAGAGGTGGGGGAAGGAGGGGAGGACTTTAAAAAAGTTAACTTAATGTGTCCTGTTTTGTAATGCTCATAAAGAAGAAGCCAAAGGCTTTGCTGTTTCCAGGTGGACCCAGTGGGTTTGAGTTTACAAAGGTCTGGTTCCTGCAGACACCTGCAGGCACTTTGCAGCCAGGATGCTTGAATATCTTTGTGCAATGGTCACTTCAGGTCCAGAAGAAGGAGTTTGTTCTGAGCCTGTAGGAAGAATACTTGTTTGGCCCAGCTTACCTGATATTTTAATTTCCATATTTAGCGAGTACCCCAGATGTGTGTTGCAGGAAATAAGTAACTTGTCAGTGGTTTTGAGGTTTCTCAGCAAAGAGAAGATTAGGTTGTTTTGCACTGAAGTATTGAAGAGAGTGTTTTATATTTTGAATGCTAATGAGCACAGTTTTTTTCAGACGGGAGCCATAAAACTGTCATTATGTCAGTGGTATGTCTTTGTTCTTAGCTTTGCTCACGCTAATCAAAGACAACAGTGGTATATTTTGAGTTAATACTGTAACAAGAGGAATGGTATTAGTGGTCATCATCATGAGTGACTCCTGGACATGTGGTAATAATTTCTCAAGTGTTTCTGAATAGTGAATGAGTGAGAGAGAGGGATTTCAGCTCCATCGCTGTGCAGAATGGAATGTACCATTCAGCTGAAATGATAAATCTATAGCTCATACCTGAGGGGCTGTAAAAGCAAAATCTACTTTTTAGTATAATTAACATATCTTCTTCCACAGTCCCTTTTCCCCCCTCTGTTATCCAATTCTGCTTTTCTGTTTAGGATAAAGTAGCAGCTTTTAGCATAAGCAACTCAATGAGTGCAATCGTTTTAGTGTTCTTAAGGAAATCATTCTGCTTTGGAAACCAAGATCTCATGCTTTGAGTGTTTTACTTTTGTGTAGCTGGATGTATGTTTGAAAGCCTTCAGCTGCAATGGCATTTTCCTTCTTTTATTAACAAGATGCCCTCAGATTTAAGCAAATACCTGGAAATAGAATTGGTAACGTTATATATTTAAGTGCTGGTTTTCTCAGGGGGGAAAAAATACCACCCAAATCTTTTTATTATCAGTCAGACAGTTTTCATTTATTTGGTGAGGCAGTCTGTTTGCATTGGCTGGCGGGTTCGTGAATGGCTCCTGCATAACGGATCATACATTTTAAAAATTCTTTCCAAAGCTTTTATAAAAATACAAAAAGTTAAATAACTTTAACACAGTTATGTGATCAGTCTGATTAAGTTAAGGCATTTAGTCTAAGTAATCGCAGTGGGGTTTCAGCAGCACTGTATGTTCCAACGAAGGGAACAATTGGTGCATTTTCACTGTCTGACTGTGTTTCTCAGAGAATACTGAACAATATTAAACATTCAGAGGCTGCGTTTTCCCTTTGTTTTGACAAATGCTAATAAGTAGCTAACTGCAAGACAGGGGGAAAAAATCCTAATTCAAACCAGTTGCGTGATGATAGAGCTCAGCAAATTCCCTGACCAGCAAGACGTAATCCAGAAAAAAAGAGTGGAGTAGTAGCCTTTGCTAGCCTTTGAAATCACTAATAAAGTCATTAGACAATGTTTGGTTGAAGAAGAATGACTAAAGCTAGGGAAAGACTCCTTCTGAGTAGCTCTCAGAAGGAACATTAGGAGGCTTTGGTTTCTAATTAAGTGGTATTATTAGAAGCTTTGATAAAAGCCCTCACATGCATGACATCTTGTATTTCTCTGTGTCTCAAGAGTAGAAGAGAAACTAAAAAAAGAGAGACTTTTTAATGATAATACCTGAAAAGTGTTTTTCGGCAGACCCATACATCATTGTCAAGTGAAAAGATTAAACTTTATTGTTTCTTTTTGAACCAAGAACTCAAGGTGAGTGGAAATGTCTTGAAATGCAAAGTAGTTTGGCAGATAAAGTAAAATGGAGATGAAAACAGACAATAAAAAGACATTGGCGGTAATAGAGGAAAGAGTGGGGAAGTTCACTCTTTAATGTTGCTGGGACAACTTTCTTTTTGCTATTAATGATCGCATTTAAGTGTTACAATTACACACTTTTATTGAAATGAAACATTTCATTTCAAGAATGGCACCAAAGTAATTTTTGTGCGTAATGTGAAACATTAGTTATGTGATGCTGCTGCCAAAATAAACCCCACCATTCATTTAAAATATCAGGAAACTCCATTTGAGAGGGTAGTTATACATCCATTGAGGATACTCTGTATATTATTTTTCCTTGGTATTAATAAAGTCTATTAACAACATACCTGCAATTGATTCATTATGTCACGTTTGTTTGCAAGTAATGGATGTAAGGTTAAAATGGTTTAACTATTACAATGTTTGAAAATTATTTCTGTTCCCTAAAGCCTCCTTTATTTTTATTACAGCTTTTTTTCCCCCTTCAGCAACCAGTTGTTTTGCAGTTGTTAAACTGCTTTCAGCTGTAGATACTCTGCGTTATCAAGATAGATGGTTGTTGGTGTGGGATTTCCACAAAGGTTGGTCGCTGAAAAAGTAACTTCAACAGCGTGCCTTTGAAAGATTTATTTAACATGTCCTTTAATAGGCCAGGCTGCACTGATTTCCACAGAAAGAATGCATTTTTCTGTCAAACTCCGCCGCGCGGCTGCTTTGCTGGGAGCCTCATCTACCCGCTGGTCAGCGTGTGAAATGTGCACCACCGACCCCAAAGCGCTTTAGCTTCTTGTCTTCGTGCTGGTGGCTGGCGAGGGTCTGTGACTCTGGCTGCCTTTTGTAGACAGGAGACAGAAGGTTTTGTTCTCCTTTTTGTGCTGCACTTACAAAGACTGTGCGGACGACGATGCATCGAGGGTGCCCGCGCACTCCTCATTTGCTTTGGCCGTATGTCATTCCCTTATCCATGTCCACTAGTCCAAGATAAAAGCAATCCTTGAAAAACTCTGCTGGGGAATGGCAGGGGGGCATCCCAGCATTGGGCATTCAGGCTTTTTGTTGTTAACTTTTGAGTTCCTAGGAAGGATGTTGCCAAAATGACATACTTTATGGGAGCCTTTTTTGTCATCTTAATTCACAATTCACTCTGCTCAGAGTTTTTTTTTTTCTCCGGGGTTGAGACAAAAATGCAGATAAAAGCAGATCGCTTGACACCTAATAGTAGCTTTGTAAGGCGTTAGGCAAATGCTCCATGCAGGTACCTACACATAATTTGTTACAACAATTTGTTTTGCCTGTTATCTTCTTTTACAGTCACATTCAATGATAATTAATCCGTTTAAGAGAATCTTGGCTTGTGTGCTGATTTGTATTTATTCACACACGTAGGAAAGGTTGTATATAGGTTTTTTTAAAGCAGAAAATAGAAGAGAAATAATTTTGTTAAAGTAAATGTATGTGCTTGAAAAAAAGAAAACCCCTCTAGTTCTTTCATCTAAAACACTGTCAATAGCTTAGAGCATCAGAAATATTTTTTTAAAAAAAAATCAGATTTAGTTCTTTCTCACTGTATGCTGTGCATTTGCAATTTAATTTCTTTCTAATTGGACAATGAAAATATTAGACTGGTGAACTTCATTTTGTTTCTGGTCACCACCGGTTAATTTCACCCTTTGGTTTCCATGTACTGACAGAGGGTTGCAATTACTATGGATTTTGTGTTGATGGCACTCAGTGAGCCTTCTGATGGGTGGCAGTTAGAAACACTTGGACAGATGGATTTCTGGGCTACAAATACAGCAGCGGCTATTTAGATGGTTTTAAGGAAACTATTTTAATAGGTATTTTCAAGAAATCATGAACACTCAGATTTGCAAACCATATGTATTTACAGCCTCTAAAATGCTCAAATTCTAGTTGTTCTGCTCCTTTGAAGAGTGTCCTGAATTTTGTTATTATAGGAATTCCTCCCTGCATAACTACTTAACAGGGTTGCTTCTAGCATAACTGCACCTACCCACGGTACAGGAATTGCACTTATTAACTGTATCACTTTCCAAATAGCACATAATCTGTATATACAGACTTAAGCCCCAGTCCTGCAAGCAGATCCGGTGTGTCCGTGCATCCAATAGAGCAGTCCATTTGCAAAAGATCTCTTACACTTTGTACAGGGTTTCAGAAAAGAATCATGTGTTTCATTTTGTTTTGAATTTTTGTTTTCGCCATTGAGACTTGGAGGGCAAATCCCACACAGACTCTCTAGTGAGCATTTTGGATGGTGTTTTTCAATGTTTTCTAAAAGGAAGACAGTCCCCCCAGTTTATCCAATGTATTTACAAGAGCAATGACTCCATGCACGTGCAGTATCCCAATCTCAACAGGCAGTGGATGGCACACCAGGAAAGCAGGTCCGTGATGGAGAGCAGCTAATCTACACAGCTAATCTACACCACTACTTTTTGTGCCATGACATGTAAAGCGGCTGCTCTCAGATTTGTTAGCTTAAGAGAGCTTTGTCTCTTCAATGACACGATTTTGTTAAAGTCAGTGCTCTTGTCTGGAGAGAGCAGAAAGCTGGAGCTGGAATCTGTGATAGCGTCATTGTTCCCAGAGGTACAGTAATAGGCTTCACTTTACAGTGCCGTATCTCGCTTGGAAAACACTGTCTCTGGGAGTGATATAAACTGTTTGTTAATACAGATAATAGACTTCAGGACTACTTAAACCTCTTAAGACAATAAGGCTTGGAGAGCTGAGAGTATTAACTACATCATTTCAAGCACATTCATAGTTTTTTCTTTCAGTTTTTGGATGGCTCACCAACTTTTACATTAAGCTTTTGACTGTTTAAACCACTTCTGTGATCTATTATTTTTCGAGCAGAATGAGCTCTTAGAAAGCTGCAACCCAAACTGCTGGACTACAATCACCTCCTCAGATCAACAGCTCAGGCAATTTGTTGACACTGAACATGATGTGTTACATTAACAACTGTTTGCAGTTGGGGGGGGAAATGGTATTGCCAGTAATTTTTGTAATTACTTTATGGACTGCTTTGCATAAAAAAAGGAGGACAGTTAGTTTATTTTGCTGTATTTCTGCAGCACCTTAGGCAGTGCAATGTCCATCCTGGGCTTGTTTTTTTGGAGGTCAGTATGGCACTATCCAGAGCAACCGTTTCTCCCGGATGATGTCGTGTTGTTGGTGGGAGAGAGTGAGATTTCGTTCTGAGGCACAGACTGCCTCATAGCTTGGCATGGGGCTTCTTCCTTGTAACCTGAGAGGTCCCAGCTGGGTAACGCAGGTCCCTGCTCTGTGCTGGGTGGCCTGGTGGTGCCCCTGCACTGACTGAGCTGCCAGCCACGTATGCTGGGCTGTTGTTGAACTACCCTTCCAGAATTGCACTCTGAGGGAGCACTGACTTAGTTCTCTGTCCTCTGTACAACCGTCAACTTCTTTAGCACTGTGAGAGACACAATATCTTCAGGTTGCTATCTCCTGGTTTCTCATATGGGCTTTAAGGTAGTTCAGTCACTCCAAAATTACTGAGGTAGTAAAGGAGAAACATTGCGTCCTTCTGAAGCCGTGATAAAATCTCTGGCCTTTCAGTAAAGCATTATAACTCTACCAGGAATTTTTTGCTAACTCCCCCTTTCCCTTAAGTAAAACAGAGATGCTGAATGAAGGGCGTTCAGATTGCACAAGTAATGTGCCCATAATTTTACAGAAAATGGGGGATAATTACCATTTTTACTGATCTCTGACTTTCAGATGAAAGAAAGATAACTATTTCTTCATTAACTGATCACAGTTAGTCATAGAAGGAGTAAAAATTCCAACCTGATCTGAAGGATAACTGGGCGACTTGCCTCTTTTTGCTACCTGAGGCATGAGAAGCTAGTCTTAGGCAAACATCTAGACAGCCTCTACACTCACCGTCCACCACAAAATGATTCATCATATCCTAAAAATTATGTCTACAATCAAGACTTGAGGTACAAATCCCCCTCTTTGCTCTAGCAGATGTCCACATAGCTGGTTTAGCCTAACATTTAAACAGACAAAATTAAGTGGGATGAATGCCACCCAACTAACTATACGGTGTCATGATTAAGATACAAACTTCATTTGTGCAAATGTATCAGCACTGCCATATCTTCTCAGTGAAAGAAGAACTTAAAGTCTCAGATCGACAGCTCAGTAGTGCTGTCATACCTGGTGCTACACACCATGTATCACAAATTCAGTGACAGTCAATGACAGTCATTCTGTCAAATGGCCTGATTCTGTTTGACATGTAACGCCCTTTACCCCAATTTGGCAGTGGCAAGAAGCCACATAGGTGATGTAAATAATATTTAAACAGACCTTAGGGCATCTAAGCACCTCCTGAACAGCGTAACACTAGTCTGGTATAAGAGCCTAGAGAATTTTGTCCTTGAATTCAAAGGATGCAGAATGGATCACAGTTATTGTTACAGGGGGTTAGACCAGCCAAATAATAGCTGCATTTATTATTCATCGCATGATATTTGGTTAGGACTAATAGGTATATCATAGTTCCATGAATTCACATTTTAGGTTGTATTTTGCCATTTCAATACACAAGGCCTTTAAAAAATCCATATAGATTTGAGTAAGAATATATTCTGTCATCCCTGTGGTCTTAATTGTTCCTCGCTTGGTATGAAAACATATCAAGCAAGGAACAATGCTTCTGCGTGTGCTTAAAGTACACAAGTTTCCAGGTTACCAATACTCATATGCAGGAGCAGCATAAATCTTCTGAGCTGTTCTTTTTGGCTTTTTTTGTGACTATGTACATGACTGTGTACAAGAGCTATGTTATAAGGATAAATGACTGCGGAATTATAGCCCCACTAGGAAAAACAGGAATGATATTCTCAAGTGTTAGGAAGGAATGCAGCCAAGGCCCAAATGAAAGCATCTTTTATTTTTCAAATTCATTGATCAAAAGCTTCTGTGTATAATATGCTAAATGACATCTGACATATCTGAGATGGTGAGATAAAATACCAATAGCCAAAAATCCCAACCAGTAGCAGCCAAGGTTTTACTGCTAGTAAAGCTAGTAAAGCTGAGGAGAAACATTAAAACTACGTGAATTACACCCAAGCAACTGACAACTTTACTTAGCTATTCCATACATTAGAGGATAAATCTCCATTCTAGGAAGTTTCAATGCCATTTTAGTTATCCATTTAATCCACCTATTCATTTAGCAGGAATGGTAATTAAGGGAAAATTGCTGCCAAACTATGATGTGCAATTAAAATTCAGGCTATTTTGTGTGATGCAAAATCTCCCTTTTTTACTATCATCTTACAAATCCTCTGATAGAAAGTTTGTGCCTTTTTGAAACAGAGCTTGTAATAATAAGCCATCTGGCTTACTTAAACATGAAAGATTAAAATGATATACAGTATGAAGGCTTCCTATTCAATTGCTAATGTCCAAGAACTCAACTCCAGTGGTGAAAGCTGTCATTTGGGGGGAAGAGGTAATTAAAAGATTTCCTTGTAGAGATGGGTCCTAGAGCAGGGGACTGGCACATCCAGCAAGCAAAACTAATTTTCCAAAAGAAAGCAATGCTGGCCAAATGTCTTGCAAGATAATCTTCTGTATCCTTTAGTTCACTTGCAACTGCTTGAGTGGGACTGAAAGATGGGTTGATGACTGGTGGGACAAAAGCAACCAAACCTTGCTTTATTTACCATACTAAGCCAGCAGTTCTTCCTAACACAGGCTTGACTGAGGCAGGCAACAATGAGGGAAAATGCATTGTGACTAAATAACGACCCACTCTTTTTAAAGACAAGTGGGAAAAGGTTACAAATGTTTTAGGGAAACTGCAATTCAGAAATGGAAAATCTGGATTCTGAGAAGTGACATACAGAAAGGCAGCCTCCTGAGACGAACTTTCTGAAAAAAATGCATTTAGTAGCCCTTACCTCTTTATAATAGGGAAAAGGCTAATTGGGGGCACAGTACTTGGGCTTGTGTAGCATACAGACCATATGAATCAACAGGGTTATTTGTCGGCTGTCTAGAGAGAGAAAACAGGGGACACCTCAGTTGTGATAGTGGCATGTCCTGTTGATTTCAGCCTTATTCTGCCTTCCATCCCTGACTGATGAATTTCCAAACTGAAAGAAACTGAAAATCCTGTTGATCAGACAAAGTTCCCACCCTAGGGTCTGAACTCTAAGTGGAAGCAGAACCGGGTATGAATCGTTAGCAGACAGTGCTCCATATGGTCTGGAGTACTTGTACTGAGTGCAGTATCTTTGACTTACAAAGCAATGCCTAAATGTTATTACTTGTCGACTATAACCCTTCCGGATGAAGAGATCATGTCTCATTCCTTATGGGAAGAAGAATTTAATACAGAATGTAGAACTCTCTGAATAATTTTGATCTTGTATCTTTTATAGCAGGGATCTACTTCTCAGTTGAGTTTTACAGAATTACTTTACAAGTATGGAGAAACATAAACTTCCCATGTTTTATCCTATCACCACCGTTGTTCCTACAGAAGCCTACTTAATTACAAGAAGCCTATATTATCTCCATCTCGATCAGACTTTTTCAAGAGGGAGATTTTTGAATTGCCATGTCTATGTACAGTACTCCATAAATGAAGAAAGAGTGCTAAACTGAGAACTCTCCCAAAAAAGACACTACTCTCATCTGCTCCTTTTCAGAAGAGCTGTTTTAATAAAGATCCTATTGCTATTAATTCTACTTTCAGGCTCCATTTAGGCTGAGAGGAGGAAATAATGAATCATGACATAATGGAAGTCCCTGTGAAGCACTCAGCTCACCACACAGGAAACCAGACTTGCATGTGCGTTTGTTTTTGTTTTTAAGACTAGGTCTAACAATAGCAGCCAATGGGAGCCCATTAACTTCATTGGGTGTTAACTTTCTCTTCAGTCTTTGGCTAACTTCCAGCTTAATTCCTCTGAGTCAGCAACACATTCAAAACAAGTTCAATGAATTCTTGGATAAGAACCTTGACTAAAGGAATAATTGATCTTACCACCCTAGCTCATCACCCCTTCCAACTCACCCTCCCCTTGCTAAACAAACAAACAAGCAAACAAACAAACAAAAAGCACTGCAAAAGCAAGTTTAATATGGAGTCAGATTCAGAGGTGGCAGGATGGGCAAAAGCTTAATGTGGATGAGTTGGAGAAGAAGCTATGTCAGTGTTGTTAAGCAGCCAGTATGAAAAGTAATGCATACTTCATTTGGCAAAAGTGAGAAGAAAAGGCTGTAAAACTGTACGAAGTGAATAGACTATATTTGCTTCTCTTAAGCAGCTCCCCTTTATCTTCAGCACAGTTTCTTATCATCTGATTTTCTGGCACCCTTGCTTTTTTACTCTCTGTAATTCTGTCTTGTAAATTGGTGGAGATAGACATGCTTCTTTCATGTCAGAGGAGAGGATCTCCTCCTTAGGAGCACAAACAGCTATAGGAAGAGAGGGCAAGTCCACCCCTTTCTTGGCCTAGATCTTCACAAGGGAGGATGGGATGAGGAGGGGATACCTCCTTACCTCTCAGAAACGGAAGGGGAGGGTCTACCCAGACAAACAGATCATTAGGGACAGAGCACTAAAAAGTGTGCAAAAGTCAAACACGAGAATTTTCTTTGGCCTTAACCAAATATCATGTCTGTTTTAGGCCCCATTTTTTTTTGTAGTTTCTTGGAGATGGATGGATAGATAGATAGATAGATAGATAGATAGATAGATAGATAGATCAAACAGGATTTTCATACATTGAAAAACTGGACCTTGAAAAAAGCAGCCTAGTAGCTGTTATGCTGTGATCCCAGATCATTAAATTTAGGCACTCCCCACTGCTTTGTCCTTATGTCCATAGCACATGAAGACTTGGGCTCACTGTACTTAAAAGTATGCACTTATGCTCCAGGGTGGTAGTTTTGTTTTCAAATAAAAATTAAGCCTTTCACTGTAAGCATGGTGTGTGATGATGAACTAAAACCAGCTTTCTTGAGGGCTTCTTTGCAATCTTCATGAGGAACTTAGTGTGATCATAAACTTCATGTTCTCTAAATCTCAGGCACATCTGAGAGTGAGAATAACCCTCATGCAATGTAGATGTGTCTAGCAGCAGCAGATGAAAGCCCTGCTGCTGAGGTCTTTGCTGAACAGTGCTTAGGTTATCTGACAATGAGGACATTGAAAGAATCTGGAGAAGCCATAACAGCATTATAAAACACTTCCTTGTGATCTCCATCTCCATGTTTGTCACATGACATCAAAAGCCTTTTGGGGAAGGGTCCAGTGCTTGCTTTTGTGTCTACCTGGCACAGTAGGGTTGCATTGTTGACTGGGTCATGGCAGTACCAGAATAGAAGTGTCTAGTGGTGTATTCCAAGGATGTAATCCTCAGATTGCAGAGAACTTTCAGACACAGAACAGTAATTTTTCCTGAAAGACTTATTTGTGAGAGACTATTTGCCTGTTGAAAGGTTAGTTGGGGAAGGGACATATTGCATGTCTGTTATTTCTGGCCTTTTCTGTATTAGCTATATGTATGACTGTGTAGAGCAAGTGCCTGACCAGACCTTAGTCCTGTCACTGCTTGATAGGTCTATTCATCTCTTCAGTCTTTAGAAGAACGTGCAGTTCAAGAACCTCTTAAGGTGTACAACACATAGAACATACAGACTAAGATTTTTCATGGAGTGACTGTTCCCATTGTAAAATATGTGCTAAACCTCAAAAGAATTATTCTCTGAAGGGTGTCTGTCTACCATGGCTCTCACGTATAGAGAAGCTGAGAGGAGTTATTTCTCTTCTAACACTCCCAGGTCATCCCTCACTTTGTGAGTAACAACTCATTGGGAAGGAGATGATAAAACCTACTGACTTCAACTCTGGCATCATTACAGGGCCTTACATTTCATTTGGGAGAACTACTATATATCCACAGGTGAGAAGAGCGTGAAGAATTATTTTTTTTTTTGCTATTTTTGGCACCAAATCATTTGTCTGGCCCAGCATGGCTAGTCTCAGGAAAGAAGTTATCAATAGAAGTGGCACAGCTCAGCAACCTCAATGTGAACCAGTGCAGAAGCATTGTAGGTTTTTCAGCAAAGGCACTTGCAATTGTTGTTCACTCAGAGAGATCTGACACTACAGAGATGTTCCCATGGCAGCTGATTTGACTGATCACTGACACATGCCATAATGAATCTTTCGGGCTAGCTGAGGGACACAGAAAGATCAAGACAGCAAGGAGAAGATGGAAGGAATCCTTTCTGAGTTGAAGAGTGGTGGAGCTGAGAACCTGTTCTAGTTTTAAAGAGGTCTGAGAAGAAAAGGGAATATGAACTACAGTAGTAGAGCTGCTGCTGCTTAATCTGCAGGTTGAGGGAAAACAATGCAGAATAGCTCTTAATTTCAGAGTGACTTAACAGGTAGGCAGGATACTTTGAAGAAACATTTCCTTAAGATTAATAAAACACATTATATGGCTGCAATGAAAAGGAATTTGTCTTGACATAGCTTGATTATGAGAGGAAAAACAGCTCCTGAAGGCTACTTGTTGACTACTTTGCTGTCCAAAGCAAACCAAATATACTGCTATGCTGCCCGCCCTTCCCTTTCCTCTTTCAGAAATGTCCATTTTAATGATTTATTTGGTATATCTTTTTATTTTAGCATGTTCTGGATGGTTTGCATGCTGCCATAATATGCACGTGCCCACCATAAAAATACCTGTCAAACTACTGTTTATCTTCAAACCCCTCCCTAAGTTTCCCTTCTGCCACAGCCCTTCAAAACACTGTGCAGTGATCAATCTGTCCTAGTAGTGGACTTGATGCTGATCCTTATACTACTAGAGGTACTAATTTGTCTCCTCCTTTTGTCTGCTTTTGTCTTCTTGGTCTGCTCATTTTTTCCTCTTCCATCTTTAATTGCTACATCTAACAGCTGCAAACTGTGGGGCAATGACTGTCCCTAATTCTGGCAGCTATTGCAATTCAAAAACTAATGGAAAGCTATTAATAGTTAATTCGGTAGATCAGTGCTTCTCAAGTTAAAGGAGTGGGTCTAAATTGTGCTACCAGTTACAGCCGAGCAACTCCAACAAAGTCAACATCTGCTCCATATAAAGGTTAAACCTGTAGAAGACATGAAATACTGTAGGCACAAATAAGGACAGTATGCTGACGATACACATTTGCAGCAAATACTGACTCCAGTTATCATGAAAACAAAAAGATGTAGTTGAAGAGAATCTCATTCAAATGCAGCCTAGAGAAAATGGTTACGCCCTCCAGCAGTGAGAAGTGTTTCAAAGACAGTTCCTGGGAGAACCCTGTAGGATCGGTAGGATACTACTAGCAGGTGTGATGGAGTGCAAAGCTATGCAGTTGCTTAGCTTTGTTTGGTAGTGCCACATTAATGAAAGAAATGTGTTCATCTATTACCTTGAGCAAAATATGTAAACTCCTGTCCTCGAAGAAAAAGACCCGAGTGCAACCATGAACATCTGAGACTAAATTACAGCATAGGTTCATATTCTATTCTGCCTGGTGAAGACATGAAGAATGATTTAAATCACAGCAGTCTGCTACGTTGCATTTGTAGGTTATTTCAGCTTCAAAGTATGTGAAGAACGAGACCCTCACTGCAACAAGTGTTTTTCTGTCCTCCTTTGTGGTTTACAAGCCACTGACGTAAGTAGAGGGCACTTCTGCAGTAGAAGGTCATGGAACAACAGCAGGGCTCTTGCTGGTACAGCTCCCATTTTCTTCTCCTCCTAGAAAATTTCATGATACAACCAGGAAAGAAGTCCCATGGGACTGGCAGGGGGAGTCTGGCCACTGATCTTCCACGTTTCCACTGCTCTGAGTATCTAAAAGGAAATCTATGGTTTTCCCACCTCTTAGATTTGCAGCTGAGCTTTTCCAGTACTCTTAGGTCTATCAAAGATGAAGGCATCAGGATTTTCCCAGTTCAAAAAAAGTCATTGAAATGACTGACAACAGAGAAGAGTCGAAACAGCAAGGTCTTCATTTTAAATATCCCTTGGATAATGTGCTTCTCCTTCTTCAGTCATCCTATTTATATGGATGTTAGATGTTACAATGATGGTAACATTTAGTCATATCATTCTTTCTTGCTAGCTTGTTTTATCACCACTTCTGTCACTGTGTGGAGCATTTGTTTTCTGACGCAAGGCTATGCTCAGCCCAGAGGGTCCCCTTAGAACATGACTATTTTAGTAGTGTGAGAAATTGAGACTTAAAGACTATTTTTCGACCTGCTGGTAAATATGCTGTGTGCGTGACGTCATACTGCCTCATGCAGAAAAGTGTAACTCATTGTCCTTGTCTTTTATGGCATGACTTATTTCTGCTTTGTATTTATTTTGTTACTAATGCTGGCTGCTTTCCAATAGCTTCTGGCCACAATGACTGCTACAATCTTTTGTCAGCTAAATCAGACACAATCTGCAGACAGAAACATATTATTGTGTACATCACTTTCAAATAAAGCAACGCACATGCAACGTGCTGTTGTTTTATATGGAGGTGTACTGAATTAAATTGAGAATGTTGTTGAGCCCATCTAAAAGAATAGCTGTAAAAAGTCATAATAAGATGACACATCATGTGAGCTTCAAATAAAATCAACATAGGAAAAGAATAAGGCTTTAAAGTGATAGTATCTCAAAGTAGTAAAGTAATTAAATGTGATTCTCCACTCCCAAAAGAAGTATTTAGGTGAAATGTAAGATTAGTGAGCTGAAATAATAGAGAAGTGCCTACATTTTCCATGCTAAAAAGTAGACTATGTAAAATAATAGAAGTCTTACACTCAGTGAAAAACCTTCAGTTATTTGGGGTTGTTGCTATTTTTGTTGAAGTCAATGAGTACTTTTCCTTTGACTTTCATGGGAATAATGTTGTGTCTCCATTGCTTCAACAACTTTTTTTTATGGGCTTTGATGAATGCAGTTTCCCTGCCCTCATAACCATTCAGAAAACTACTGCAAAGATTATAATTTTCCTACTCCATGGCTTTAAATTTCTTCTCCTTCTTGACTTTCTCTGCTCTTTTGCCTTGAACTTAAGCTACTTTTCCTTACTCGCTACACCCCCTGTGGCTTGTCACTGCCCATCCTGTTGTCACAGCTTTGACTTCTGCCAAACAGAAAGCAGCTTGAGGTAAGGAGCAAAGATATTTGGTCTGAAACATAAACTCCAAAGCAAATTTCAAATGTTTGTTTCTAGGGAAGCTTTCTGAAGCCCAGTCGATAAGCACCCCTTGAGTTTTGGATAGTATGCCTTGATTTTTGAACAGCACTGGAGAAGTTTATTAAATCTTTTGAAATTCTTGACCTTTCTGGCAGCAGGCAGCTCTTAGAAGTAATAATTGTAGGACTTATGCAGGCAGAGTGTGGTGGTGGTTCACAAGCTGCAAGGGGGCACCTTGCTAACACCCACAGCCATTAACTCAGCCCCAGCACATCCCTGCTTGGCAGCCTAGACCTCTTGCACACTCATGTCCTCCCAGACTGTCAAGAAGGGATCTGGCTTTGCACATGTGTGAGACTATTGGCCATTCTTCTGGGAGCAAGACATGGAGCAGCAACTGCTACTCATATTGAGCCCAGAGAGAGAGACAAACGAAGAAGCCTGAGTGAGCAAAAAATCCAGCATATGTCAGTGATAGTATTGACATGAACTAATCTAATCTGTACTGACAGATGAAAGTGAAGAAAAGCCAGAGTCAATATTCTTGGAGCAAGGAGAGGCAGTGAGGAAGATGGGATGCCCAGGTGTGTACATAGCAGGACTCCAGATTTGGCCATCACTCCGTGCCGCAGCAGCTTCTGCTTGGTTGTTGTTTGGTATGTGCTTTCAGGGTTTTTTGTTTAGAATATGGAGTCATTGCTCTCATCCTTTAAGACTATGTCAGAAGGAAGTTTCAGTCCCATAAAAGACAACACCTTTGACCAAAGCCATACAGGCTGGTTTTGGATACAGTGGCTTGGGAAAGGTGGCAGTTTACACACCCTCAATGAGTGCCACTGGCCACCACCCTATCTTTCCTGTTTTAAAATATCTCAGACTTTTACGGAAGCTCCCAAACTCATGAACCTTTGGTGGCATGAACGGTGGGGGAAGGCAGAGAGGAAACACTGGATATTACTGGATTTTGTCTGAATTTTCAAGCTATGCTGACTGGTGATAGGATGACAGATCAGTATAGTGGTATCAGAAGTCTTGGTTTAACAGGATATCTGTGTTTGTAGGTAATCTGTTACCCCTCTCTTTTCTCTGGCTACTTTCTAGTAATTTTGGTGGAAGAGGAATAGCAAAGCAACAACACTACTCTCATATACCTTTTAAGTGCTGCTTCAGGGCCCTACCTCTTCCAGGCACACCTCCACTTGGGAAAGAAAGATATGGTCCTGACATGAAGCTTTTGATGTTATATAAAATCTTACCTCCAGTTGACTCATAACATATTTTGCCTTTGCAAAAAAACCCCAATTCTACTCAAAAAAGAGCAGGAATGAAAGCCAACAGGGGCTTGTGATTTGTGCCATCAAGGAAAACTTTTACTCAGTGCAGCATTACAACCTCCTGCCAAAATGTGTGATCAGAGACATGCCTGCTGCCTGCCATGACCAGCCTATGCAAAATGGGCTTCTAAGAGAGAAAAAAGGCATGATAATAGGGAAAAAAGTGGTGTTAGTCAACCAAGGGATGGGTGTTCACATCACAAATCCACTGGGACTCAGTGGAAGCATCTCTAGTGAGACAGGGCCTCTTGAAGCTGGTTTAAAGTCTTTCATGGACTTTGACAGGAGATAGATCAGGTTATTAATGAATTACCAACCTGCGTGCAGACCTGTAGCTGAAGACCATTGATTGCTATGAGCAGGATAGGGTCTGTTCTACCATTGCCCAGGCTCTCCTGGTCCCGTGGATGAAGCCAGACCTTGGCAGTGCAGCATCTGTCTCAGGCACTGAATCAATTTTAAACTTCCCCAACAAAATTCCATTCCTTTCTAGAAAAATTTCCTTTGTCTCGGTGCCTCCAGCAGGTTATCATGGTTCTTGGCTATTATTTTTAAGACTATTCACTTCAGCTCTCCTACTTTCTGTCCAGAATTCACAAGATATCCTTTAATTTATTCTGCCTAAAACGAGATAAACCACAAGTGACCGGTCTCCTGGGGCTATGCTGTTCTGTAGAGAGCCTTATGTAAAAGATACAGGGCACATTTTCAGCACTGTGCGTTGTTATTAATGAAGGCTGTGTGCGCAACTCTTTGTCCATCACAATGAAAATTTACCCTCATGTATCTTGTAAATCTCAGATGTAGATTTCACTCACAGCATTTTTAAATATTCTTTGATTATTTTTTTCATATTAGAGGACCATAACTATAAGTCCTTGCTCAAGTGAATATACAACTAGACCTCATCTGACACTAAAATTGGCTAGTTTTTCTTTTTGGGCTTAAAAAAAATTTGCCTTTCAGAGCTATTCAATAAGATAAATGTTAATGAGAAAAATTTTAACAAGGCAAGCCCTGGCAGTGACCCCCTTGGATCTAAGCAGCGCTACAAACTCAGGGCAAGCCTGATGCATGAGGAACATCTTGCAGAATATTGCTGGCCTTCTGTTCTATCGGCGCTATAGCTCTAGAAACAAGGCTCTTAATGAGGAAAGATCAATCCCAACAGGAAAATCTGTGATATCTGACATCAGTAGACAAGCATCCACACTGTACAAACCAACCCCCCCCTCCACCGCCAGCTTCTGCTTACAAAAAATAAAATAAAATAAAGTAAAATCGTGTCATTTTCTTTCAAAGTTTAAAGACTCGGGATCATTTCATGTACCATTTAACTATCATTTCAGTCAGGCTTTTGAAGCTGTTTAAGTTCTTTTGTTCCCGAGTTGTTTAATGTTATTCAGACAAGGTAAATCAAAGTCTAATAGAGTGGAAAAACAGTAAAGGCAGGAAATAGGTAAAAGATAAATCACACAGGAAGTTTTGCTTTTTTTTTTTGTTATTATATTCATTGAGATCAAAGTCCTTGTTTCAGCTCTAATTAACAAAAGCTAATGCAGATTGGAGACCTTCTGGCACTGAGCAGAGCCTTGGAGGATACAGTTGAAATCTTCTGAAGATTTAAATAATTAATATGACACCTTGAGCTTCGGATGGGAAAATAAAAAATAAAAAAAAAAAGAAGTGGGGGGAAAAAGAGCCCCATGTTCAAGTTTAAGAACAATGCCATTGCCAAGTTTGATACCATTTGTTCTGATGAAAATAAGCTGAGTAGACTGCACTGACTTCATTGTCTGGTACATTGGCAGTTCAGTGGATTGTTTCACCTTTTGTCATGCTAAGGGAGTCTTTTGTGCGGTACTTTGTTACCCCCAAGTCTGCCCCAGTTGAAGGAGGAAAGAAAAAGGCAAATCTGCTTTAGGGACTTGGAGGATGGTCATTTAATGGTTTTTAATCCTCTTAATCCACGTAAGAATGGAGATCTCCAAGTGAAAATCCCATCCCAGAAGTCCTTATGATTCAAATGCCTGGCTCAGGAGACTGTCTATTGAAAAAAAATGCAGCAAAATATTCTCCTCTACTGTGGCATTGTGGTTTATTTCTCTCTGGTTTTCCAAAGCTGTCTGATGCAATATAGGCAAAATGAAATGGAAACCTACTTCAAACCCTGTGAAGTATGAAAACAGAGAGTGCCTGGTGCCAGCCTGTGTATTTGGGGTACTCCGGTGATTCAGTTTGATTTCATAAAAGTAATAAGGACCCTCTTTTCTAATTGTCTCAACTGTATGCAAATCCACCCTAGATTTGGGCATGCACTAATGCCCTCCCCAAGCTGTTTTCGACTTGGATATTTTCTAGGTAAATGAAATCCTTTATTGAGTTTGGATATAGATTGCTTCTAAACTGTTGACATAATAATAGCAAAGCCTTTCTACTGAGCTCATAATTACTTCATAAGAGCATGATTTCTTTTCCTGGCCACCAAAAAAAATAGTTAAAAAATCAATACATCTAATTAGATAAACCACTAAAGAACTGCTAAGGGGCAATTTTCATAAGTAAAATTAAAGAGGATATAAAGATGGAATGGGCTTTTCTTGCTGTCAGTCTATAGACTTGCCATTTACCACAATAAGCTGACTTTGAAATAATTTTTCAATTACATGTACAGTGTGGCTTTTCATTTGTTTATATAGTTCATTACTTCACATTTAAGAATTGGTTAGAAAAAGGAAAAAATACAGCTTCCAGCTTGTAACTCAAGATGTGATGGATACAGAAAAGAGCATGTTAAAAATGATATGATTCTTTTAAAAAAAGATGAATTAAAAAAAGTTTCCACTGTAATCATTTTAATCTAGGTAGACAGCAAACAATTTTAGCAAAGTAGCGTGACAAAGCAACTCAAGGCATGCCTTAAAAATATTACAGCTCATTAATGCAATGTTTTTTTGTTCCAGTCAGTTCACCAACAGCCATTTCTCAGCATCTATTTCTACAGGCTCCTCCTGCCTCCAAAACAACAGAAAGAATCCCAGCAACTGCTTTCAAGTATTTTAATACAGTTTTTTTTCTGACAATTACTTGCATAAAACAACAAGATCTCTAAAGTCATTCCAGCTAGATGTCAATATTAACATCCTGTAAGTCTGCTGCAAGAAAAACTGGACCTTTTTTTTGTTTTCTTCCCCAGTGTTAACAGAAAAAGATGGGCTAGTGATGCTGTCGCATCTCATAAAGACGCTGGATGCCCTTTTCATGAGATTTCTGGTTTTCTGCCTGGATCATGTTAACATACACTTGAGGTCAGAGGGAATGTATCCATTACGAGGGAGTCATCGGTTCTGTGCAGTTCTCCATTTCTCTACCATCTATTTGTACAGCACCCATTTCAGCCTCACCTTTACTGAGGGAGATCCACATGAGTGTGTGCTCTTTTTTTTATCTCCATGATGGTGCTGCCCTGGAACAAGGGTGACACAAAACAGCAGCTTGGCCCATGTTTCCTGACTCACTGCATCTCTATGACCGTAACTCTTCCTTGGCTAATATCTTGCCTTTTATTTCTAACTCTCCATGGCAATTGGTAACGTTATGGGGGCTCTTGGATAGCATTTGTGGTCGACACCAGCCTGCATCCTCTGTGGAGTGTGGTCTTAACATGGTATTTCATTCCACTAGAAATATCAAGAAGGCTGATACATTTTCTGCTGATACATTTTTTTAACCTTGCCTTCACCTGTAGCAGTTAACCTCTTAAAGCTGCCATCACAAATGGCAAATGTCGAGTGAGGATATATGCACAAGAGTCTGTCTGGAGAAAGGTGAGAGCTTGTGTTCAATGGTGGAGTCGCATCACCCATGAGACTGAGAGCTGGGGCAGTCAGGGAACTGACACTGCTCTCCTGGTGCATGGCAGAGTCCAGCAGGAGCCAGGCAGATTGTGCTAGGACAAAAAAGTGGAAAAAGCAATTGTTCTTTGATGGGTATAAACTGGAGAGGGGAAGATTTAGACTGGACATTAGGAAGAATTTCTTCACCATGAGAGTGGTGAGACACTGAAACAGGTTTCCCAGAGAAGCAGTGGATGCCCCATCCCTGGAGGTGTTCAAAGCCAGGTTGGATGGGGCCTTGAGCAACCTGATCTAGTGGGATGTCCCTGCCCATGGCAGAGGGGTTTGGAACTGGATGATCTTTAAGGTCCCTTCCAACACAAACTATTATATGATTCTGTGATTCTATGATTCTACGATTCTATCATCTGCATGACACTACTTGAATCACATCTAAACTAAAGGCAGGTTGCGGTTCTCTGGAAGTAATGTGGTTATAAGACATACCAGACCAATACCATCAAAATTAAGGTCTGGTTACAAGTGGGAAGATGGCTTTATCCTCTTTGGAAACTAGGATATGCAGAAATTAATTGAGAGGTTTTCAACATTGTGAAAAGGAGTAATGAGTTGGTAGAGAAATATTTTTAATAGGAAACTGAAGACATAATGCAGACATGAGGGAACTTTAGTGTTACTGTTACATGCAGGGAGTAATAAACACATGGAATAAATTACTGGGAAAGACTAATAAGGTAAAGTGTAAATAACATTCAGAGTCATCCAGCTTTTCTAGAGTGAAAGGGAGTTGCAGAATAAGAAGGAAATACCTAGGGAGGGGAGAGGTGAACTGCCGGGAGCCAGATGTACTGTGCAAAAGTAGGCAGAACTTTCTTGGTCATAAAATACTTTGTGTTTGCAAGGATTGATGGGCAGCACTGGCAGTGCCAGCCCACACACTCTGAAGTGCCTTTGGTGCCAAGTCCACCTTGGAACCACTGTTTCTAGGACCAGAATGGCTCTGGCCACAAGCTCCTGGCCAAACATCACGACAGAATATGTCTACAGAAAGTGGCTCCTTACACATTTGCCAGGCTCCCCATAAGCCTGATTACATAGCCCTTACTTACATTAAAGAGCTTTCCCCTAGAAGAGTTGTTTTTGTCCCTCTGGCCTCTGCACATCTCTGTCACTGGAACAGGTTGGGGGATGCCCCCAGGAGGGACCAAGTGGGGAGTCAAGAGCTAAAATTAGCGCAAGTTTCACACAAAACCCCCATACTTGAGACAAAAAACTGGACTAATTCTCTGCCTATGTCCTCTCTTCTCCTCCCACTGGTGGCAGGTGTTGGGCGGGTAGAGGTTCAGCATAATCCCCCACGACCCACAGCTCTTGAATAGACTATGTTTGTTCCTGAAGTAAACCGTTATCTTTTCTTTTGGAGTCTCCGATGTTAAGGCCACCCTGAAGCATGTGCTGATACCATTTTTTTTAATGGGATATAATCTCCCCACATCACGTAGTTACTGCAGCATTAGGAAAGGACAATACAACAACAGTTGGTCAACAGTTTGACTCAAAGTTACCTGCTTTAAAAACAAGTTTCAAAACTATTCTGGAATAACCTTTTGGAAAGGAATGATTTTTTGCTTTTTGTTTCCTCTACAGGAGCCTTCAACTTTCTAAAGTGACGTAAATTAGTAACAACTCCTCTCATCCCCCAGCATGAGAACATGTTTTTTTTTGCAGACTATTTCTATTCTGCCTAGAAGCTGTCATTCTTAATATGACTTTCCAAAGTTTTCTCAGCAATTCCAGTTCTCTGCACACTATGCACTTCATAGGAATACACATACTGTTCTTTAAACTGTGTTATATGTATTCAATCAGACGAATTGTAAATTACTCAGTTCTCATGAAGATTACATATTTGTTACTATTTCTTTTTGCATTTTTCACATCCTTTCCTGACGGAATTTTTTAAAAATTAATGGAACACTGTATCAGCAGAAACAGCTTTACAGAGGCGTATATGGGAGGAGACAGAGATAATAAACACACATCATATGTGCCACATTATCATGCAACAAATTAGAGTCTGACTCAAATCACTTTAAAGGACGGACAGTAGCCCCTTATTACCAAACTACAAAGGTAGTAATAACTCCTTTCCCAGAGGTAGCACTGCGATCAAGGAAAAGACCTCTAGTAGTATTTTTATAGCCTTTGCTTGAAATGTTTTTGAAGAAAAACTCTGACTTCTAAAGAGTTCTGAAACCGTGTGGTGTCTCAAGATAGATCTTAATGAAATTTGCTGCTATCAAAACTAGACTGCCTAGAATACAGCAGAGCCTATTAGGATCGCAATAACAACATTGATTTTAGGGATTTTCCCCTCCCTCCAAGTACACTGCACACTTTTTTGATGTATGAAGAGACAGAAGCTTCTTAAAAGATATTTTCAATGGGATAGTTCTGAAGACTTCAGATAAAATATTTCAACACAGTACCTGCAGGGACAGGAGAAATTGCTTCAGTTCATTTTGCCTTAGTTAGAGTCGTGTTAAATCAACTGCTCTTGGCGTTTGCAGGACTTTGTAGACATTCTTTCAAAAGTGTTTGAAAAGCTTCAAATAGATGAAGGTCTTCAAAAGGCAACTAGCACATGGGACTGACATCAGTAATGCTCCAAAGACTGTCCAAAAGGGCCAATACATGATATAAATGGAGCTTTATTACCTTCTTTTCATCTCAGATACTAGGCATGTTCTGTCTTTGTCACATGATCCATTTGCTGCCAAGAGGATACCTGATACATAGTCTGATTAGCAGGAGACGAGGGCCTGATTCTTCACAGCCTTGAAGTAGATATAGCTATTTGCATGTGACTTTAATATGCTGCCATTTTAACCGGTAATTTGCGAAGTTTCTCTGTCAGGAGCGGTGAGAACACAAAGTGTAATGTAAATCAGATGTGGTGACATCTGCTCCCTTCGCTGCCTTTCCTTTTGGCAGTGTGTAACGTTGCACAGCCTAATGTAAATTGAAAAGACCAGTGCCTCAGCCTGAGCAACCACAATTTAAGCTACACTTCTCAAGATGTGTAGAGGCAGGGATCTTGCCAACCCTATTCACGTAGGCAGCTCTTATTATGTTTTAGCGGATCTATTCACGTAAATAAGGATTTAATGACTCAAATTCTCAAACAGCAAGAGACTTAACTTTCCACTGTAAACTATGTAATAGTATAAATTCCTAGAATATAAACAAGAGGATCTATTTGCTCATCCATACTTGTGCACGTGTAATTAAACCACATTTATTGTAACAGAAAGGGAAGGCCATCCAGCTGTATTACTGTCTCCCTAAATTGGAAAAGTGCACAATGATGTCCTTCCTACTGGAGATCATCGGCAATCCAGTGCTGGTCCTGGTAAAAGTTTGCCTGAATTCTGGATGAAAACCATTTTTCCTATGGAAAGTGTTTGAGTAGAGAATATGGTGACCAAATTTGTATCCTGGAATATTAAGAGCTTCTTTAGATACCCTGCTGCCTGGCTCTGAAATTCACCCCTAGAACCTATTCCAGACACTTCTGTGAAAAGTCAGTTTAAAAAGCAAGGAGGAACAATATTATCACAGGAGTACATCTTACAGAGATGTTGCATCACAGTGCTATGAATTTTCCTGATGGCTCAGTGTGCCAAACACAGGTTTATCCCATTTTAGTCATGTTATGATGTGGGAGAAATGTGTATAACTGAAATAGGTTGGTGTGTACCCACTTGTAATAAACTTGCTCAGTTTATTATTCCAAGTAAGTCTGGAAAGTCTGTTGCTTGTGATAAATAATCCTCTAAGTGGCATATTCTTATAAATATGCAGACCTTGCTGTGCAACTTTAAAGAAAATCTTCTTGTCTCTTTGGTCATAGACTTAGCGACTTATTCTTGTTAGTGTGAGTCAGTAGATTTATACCAGGAGTGAGTGTGAATCAGTGTTTTCCAACAGTCCAATAAAGAGATAAAGAGCTTTTATATAATAATAATGCCAGGAATGGCCTTTAAAATGAGTTATAAGAGTAAGTTGAGATAAAAGATTCACCCAAGATGATATGCTTTCTTGTAAATGCTAATCGTATTTACAGATTGTTGCTATAGAGACCTGAGAAGCCAGGTATTTTCTTTCTCTAGGAAAGCAATGACATCTTCACATTTTCCTGTCAAATCTCTTTTTGCATTTTGAGGCTTTGAAGTAGCTTTGATGGAGTTCCTTTCAAAGGGAATAAAAGCAGAAGGCATTCTCCCCATGGTGCCGGTACCTGTTCGTAACCTCTAACCTAGGGATGTGGGAAAGTTTAAACTGAAGTGAAAAAGGCAGCAGGTAGTGTTTATTTCTGTTCACTTGTTGTTCCTTAGTATATTCAGGACAAATTGAAATTTGCATATATAGTCCTGGAATCACAGTCTAGCTCCATTTTCGGACTCAAGAGATTTTTACTTTAATATAACCTTTACTAAAACTTTTTCATATTGCTCAAGATAAAACTGTGGGATGATTCACTGATCCTTTAACTTTAGAAGAATCACAGAATATTTCAGGCTGGACCTTGGACGTCTCTACTTCAAGCCTCTTCCCAAAGCACTGCCAGCTCTGGGGCCAGACAAGAGCTGTGTCTTTTTGGGTCTTGTAAACCTTTAGGGATGGGGAGGGCACAGCCTTTCAGAGCAATTTGCTCTGCTGTCTGGCTGTCCTCATGGAGAAAAAAAAATTCTGCTTATACCCTGGCTAAATCTCTCTTGTTTCAAGTTCGCTTATTGTCTCTTGCCCTCCCTACACATCACTATGAGAAGCACAGCTTCATCATCTTGGTCACCTCTTGTAGGCAATGGTAGGCAGTGGCACTACCAGGTGCCCCTAAAGCCACCCTTTCTTCATGCTTACCCATCCCAGGTCCTCATGGGGCAAATGCTCCATCCCCAGCATGCTCTCTACTTTGTCCATGTTTGTCCAGTGCTGGGGGCCCAAAAACTGGGCACAGTAGGTAGATGTGGACTAATGAGTGGTCTGTAGAGGTGAATAATCCCTTCCCTCTATCACTGGGACATGTCCCTGTTCATATAGCCCAGTGTACCATCAGCCTTTATGTCTGCTAAGGTGGGCAGCAGATACTGGCTGAGTTTGCTGTCCACTGAAGTCCTCCAGTTCTTCCCAGTAGAACTGCTCCCCATTGGTCATTCCCGGCCCATCAGCTGATGCATGAATAATCATGTGCTCCCACGTTTTTAATTCCCAGCTCAAGCTAAACTCTCATTTTTCATCAGATTTTGCAGGTAAATAGCCTTTTTCAAACCCCAAGCCAGTGTTCCACATTAATCCTTGTTTCGCCTTTTTTTTTAAAGGTGAGCTATGTATTTTTGTGCTGCTGTCAGCCACAATGATTCAAAACAAAAGCCCTCTTTTGAAGCTTTGGTGTCTCTACTGCAGTTTCTTCCTTACCTGCTTATCTGATATACCATATGACAAGCCTTTTACTCATTTGAGAGCTATGTTTGACATAGTCATCATCTCCATCTGACCTATCCACCGGATTTACTTCCCACAGCACAGGTTTTGTTGGTCTCTTTTTTATAGAGTGCCGTATTTATAAATCCAGCTTGAGTTATTCATCCTCCATTTGCATGTCACTGACCAAATGTCACTGTGATCTCCTCACACATTGACTGGTCAGATAGAGTTGTGTTCTCTTAAGAAAGGAGGGAGACTACAAACTCCCCAGCATTAGACAGAGCAGCTCTGTCTTCCCCTTTTTTCACTGCTTGAAGCATGTCATCAAAGATAGGAAAGAAAAAAGGCTTCTGTTCCCGCTCACCTCCCTTCCCAAGCTCGCACTCTTATTCTGTCTGCCTGGAAATGCAGGGCAAGACATGCTTCCTTTCCTCTCCACCACAAGAGCTACTGGCATCCAGAGCCTTCTGTATAAACCTGAAGGAAATCAGTGCCTAGTGATGCTTTGTTCTGATCCTTGGTGGGGACTATGTGTCACCCGAAAGACTGCCAGATATGCTTTTATTGTTAGTGTGTCCGGCATAACAAGTTGATAACATTTGGTATTTCTGAATGGAGGGCTGATCTGAACAAGAAGTCACTGGACTTCTCATGCTGAAAGTCCAGTAGGTGGCTGTGAACCAGGTTTCAACTTTTTTTTTTATTTTATTAATTGCTTAAATGTTAGAGGAAAAAATGCTTAACATCAAATATTAACGTGTTTATTACTCACTTGGAAACTTTCAAAACACGGTTTCCTTTCAATGTAGATCATCTTTACCACTCTGATGATAGGTCTGTTCGTTTAGAGGAATTTAAACTGGTGAGTTCCTAGCAGCCAGAACCCCCCTCTTCTTAAAGGCTTCTCCCTGGGAAACGGCTATTTCCCAAGCAGACAAACAAGAAAGAGGGTGCAGTTCTGCTGTCATTCTACACTTGTATAAAAGCTCATTCTTTTTGCTTTTTATAAACTCTCAGGATCAAGAGTTTCCTTGGCTTGTAGAAGGTTATTAAGATTATCAACACAAAAATGGCTTCTAGCTCATCCATGCATCAGACACTGCAACTTCTGACCATCAGGCCACTGCCAAATACATATCTGGGATATAAATAGCTGAGAGGAAAACACAGCAGCCCTGATGGCTCAGTCTTCAACAAAAATACTGAAATATGAAAAAATAACCTAGTCTTCACAATGTTTTACAAGAAAACAAGTCTCTCTCTTGTACATATGAACGTCAGTTGAAATGACCTTTTAAAAGTGGCAAGATGTCATGGTTCAGGGAAAAAAAAGGAAAATGTATTCTTTTGGATTAAAATGTCATCAAAATACTAGCCAGCATCTTTGGACTTGAAAAAAAAAATGTTATCTTTGCCACTTTTCTTCAAATTATAAAGAAGGGAAAAGCATTTATTATCGAACGCTTTGTGATTTGAAACAAAAGAATAAAACAGAATTCAGGAGTTTGTAGTGGGTTGTGGTTTGATTGATCACTTTTTCTCTGCAATACCCATTAATGACTGTGCTATCCATAAATTCTTCCTTTGACCTTTCTGTCAAAATATGTATGACAAAATGACAACCACATTTCTCAGAGCTTTGGAACTGAGAACAGATTGTGTATTATTTCTGGAGAGCCTGGGCTAGCATTGATTCAGATACTTTCTTTCAATGTGATAGCCTAAATCCTTTGCCCTCCAGCTCTTCAGGATCCATGTTTAATATTGGTCCAATGGGTGGGTTTTGGCAAATATTTATACTGCATGTAAATTTTCAGTTATTCCATTTTGTGTTCACATTGTTTCATTTGACGAATCCCACTTAATTCTAAGCTTTATAAGGAAATACTCTTTGTAGATGGAGAAAAAGACTATGTGTGCAAAATAAATGTATTTGAAACTACTATAATGTTTGCTCTTATGTTTTATGTTAAAAGGCAACTTAAAATCAGTTTTAGTCATTTTCTTCCAAAGAAAAGATGCCTTTATGCTCATAGCTTCTGCAAATCATGGTATGCCTGATGGAAATGAAGACATTCTAAGGAATGATGGTGCTGTTGCAGTTGTAAACTGTTGTTGCAAATACCAATTCTTATCCAAATGGAAGATTAGATTGAACTGTTTTTCATATTTGCTGGATGAGGTTTTCAAGCAATAATCTGTGGTATGAACCTTGCAGCCCTGTGAGTAGGTGGCCATAGCCATGTCTGTGCATCAACATTACCACGCTACTCAATGCACCCTGATTCACACAGCCAATGCTTCAAGGCAGAGGGATTCAGAGCTCAGAAGAGCAGTGAGTGAGCAGACCAGGGCAGAAGGGGAGTCAGTGCTCACCAGCCCAGGCAGGAGCTGGCTACCCAACCCAGCAGGTCTGCTTGCTGGATGCCTTGTTGCACTTTGGGATGATGGTTGGTCTTGATGATCTTAGAGGTCTTTTCCCGCTTTAATGATTCTATGATCCTATGATTTGTTGCTATGGCACACTGATCATGTTATTTCCTTCTGCTAGGAAAAAAATTAACAGACAAGTCTGGTATATTTACTGGGAGTCTTTGATTTACTGATAAATAAAGCAGCTAATATAGATTTTTCAGATATGATACTCTCGCCACATTAAAAGTTTACAGATGGCGACTCATCACATGTGGTAACAGGATGATTTTTGGTGTTGCTTTGGCATCTTTCTTTGGTGCTATAAACAGCACTGTGTAAAGTAATGTAGGTAATGATATACAGAATGGATTTCTTATGAGGACCTCAAATAAAAGAGAGACAGATCTTCAGATCAGTCTGTAGTCAGATCTGGCAATAATGCTGTTAGCTTACATGAGCTGAGAGCTTCTCCCCGTTTTTTGTTGCGGAAAACCATCAGAGCCAAAAGCATTAAATATTGAACTTAAAAAAGACTTCAGAAAAGTGGTGTGTTGCCAGCTGATGCCTTTAATAGATCTGTCAAGGGGGCACTGAACCAAAAGTGGTAACTGATCTTTTTAGAGTCTTAGTAACAATACTACTACTTTGATGTTGTTTCCTTCAGTGGTGAAAATGGCATTTTCAAGAGTAAACTTGAGCAATTCAGTAATAATAAGAAAGTAATGTACTCAAATGCTGGAGATTTCCTGTTGGAATGAAAATGAAATCGCGGAACTTTCAGCTGGAAATCAAATGTGCAATTGTAGATGTTTCTGAAGCCTGACCGCTTCTGGAGACTGAGTTCTGAAGACTGATACTTAATTTCAAGAAGTCACAAAGAGACAAGAAATAGAGGTAGGAAGTCAAAAGGATTTTTCTCATCTAGTGAACACAGATCTATGTCCAGAATGTGCATCATATGTTTGAAAGTGGCAGAAAACCATTTGTTGTTATCTAAAGTAGAGCTGGCAAGTCTTAAAACCTCTAAGCATCCTGAGAGCCGTTTTGGATTTACATTTTACTTTCAGATATCCATGGTAGATGGTGCACAAGATGGAGGATGGAAGTTGTATTCAAATTATGCAAAGTAGTAGAATTCAAATTTTACTGCTGATGTAGATGTCTGAATGTGTTTGCATTCAAGGTACATCCATATTTGCAGTGCAATCTAGAATTTTAAAGCATTGAAAGTGCGTAAAGCAGAAAGACTATATTTGAAAAAAGTGTTCTTGTTTCACTAAATGACAAACTGACACTCAGAAGCTAAATATGTCCCTGCTTAACTTCTGATTTCTGCTAAATAAAGACCTGAGTCCCATTCAGCATTGAGTGAAACATAACAAAGAAATAAACAATTACTGCACACAATAAGCAGAGAGTAACTATTTTTTTCCTAAAGGAAAAGCAGGCATTTCCAAGACGAACAAAGGCTGTAAATAATGCCAAAGATACTTTTCTGCTGCAAGACATACAATGGAAATGAACTGGGACAATGTAGAGACACTGAAGGAGGAAGAAAACTTAATCTTTGCAGTCTTACAAGTTAAGTTCCTGGGACATTTCTTCTGCCTGTTGAATTTTTTTTTGTGCAAATGCAACACATTGCTGCATAGATAATTTAAAGAAGATGAAGAACAGAAGAATCAGTTGGTATTAGGGACAAGGAATATTTTAAAAAAGAGAGAGAAGCTTCAGTTTACATTGTTGACTCCAAGAATAATAAAAGCAAGACTGTTGTGGAACAAAACGTGGTGGGTTTAAATTCTGGTTTTGGTTACAAAACCCTGTAGGGCATTGATAAAAATTTTACAAATGCAAGAATAGGTGAGTGCATTATTCATAGCAACCCCTTTAAAGGCAGACACACAGTACAGAATCATAGAACAGATTGGGTTGGAAGGGACCTTAAAGATCACCTAGTTCCAACCCCCCTGCCATGGGCAGGGACATCCCACTAAATCAGGCTGCCCAAGGCCCCATCCAGCTTGGCCTTGTACACTTCCAGGGATAGGCCATCCACAACTTCCCTGGGCAACCTGTGCCAGTGCCTCACTACTCTCATAGCGAAGAAATTCTTCTAGAAAATGGGGATTGCCCCAACCCAGGTGCAGGACCTTACACTTAGCCTTGTTGAACCTCATGAGGATCTCACAGGCCTATTTCTCCAGTCTGTCCAGGTACCTCTGGATGACATCCCGTCCTTCCGGCGTGGCAATCAGCACTCTCAAGTCCTTCTCTGTAGGGCTGCTCTCAATCACATCCTGGAAGATGGTGGCCAACAGCTTCCAGCACAAACATCTTTCCAGATGCCGCCTACCAAATCCCTTAAAATCAAGAGACTGACTTAAGCTAAGATGATTTTTAAAAGTGGTCATTCAGGGACGTTTTTATTTACCTTATGATGGCCAAGCCTTATTTTTTTTTTTTTCATTTCAAGCTTTTCCATACTATCTAGAAACTTTCTTTCTTTAAAGTTGGAATTTCCATGTAAGCAATTGATTCCTGGGACTGAAGCTTTAAGAAAAGTGCTAACTGCCAGAAGGCCTGGAATAAGCTCCTAAGAGCCAAAACCATGCAGATTTACAGGAGCAAGTGCCATTCATTGCTTGAGGATTCACTCAGCGATGGAATCTTAGGAGCATGGAAAGATTAACCTTAGAAGTCAAATTCAGTCAAGAAGAGTTCAGAAGGGAGACTGTAATAATAATGGTAATGACATAAATACGAAGTCAAAGAGAGCTGCCAGTGATGCTGAGGATAATTAATTCACAGTGTGAATTCGTTTGCTGGTTTGACTGTGTTGATAATTACTCGCAACAGCCCCCAAACTGAATTTTCCTAAGACCTTCATAATTTGGTCTCCTATCATGGTGGGTCCAATATAGAAGTGAGCCTTGCAAGTTTTAAGAGGATTTAAGGGTGAGGTTCCAAAAAGAGTTGTTTTCTACGATTGCTGTCATTCTTAAATGCTCTTTTGAACATATAATTTGTTATGGATATTTCTGTTAAAGAAGTGTTCATGTCTTTCTTGAAACAACTCCCTGAACATTCTTTAGTTCTTAAAGGCAGAAAAGTATTCAGCTTCTTCAGTAAATGGATTTTCGTTTTTTTCATCTAAAATATAAAATAATCAGCCAAAAAGGTTACACAGAATCACAGAATCACAGAATCACCAGGTTGGAAAGGACCCACTGGATCATCAAGTCCAACCATTCCTAACACTCCCTAAACCATGTCCCTAAGCACTTCATCCACCCGTTCCTTAAACACCTCCAGGGAAGGCGACTCGACCACCCCCCTGGGCAGCCCGTTCCAGTGCCCAATGACTCTTTTTTTTTTTTTTTCTATTTTTTTTCTGGGTGATTAATTTTTCCATAAAACTGTGACAAATAAAACCACAGGCTCTCCTTTGTCAAAAAATCAGATTAAAAAGCTCTCTCTGGGTCCTCAAATATGGTGTATCGAAACCTGGCCCAACTCAGATTTTCAACACCAGGTTCTGACCTCACTTCAAATACCATAAAGCTACAGGCTATGTTGTTATTCTGGTTATATGTTGAATCTAGAGGAGTTTCTCCACCTATGTTATCTGATCAAAATGACTCTACACATAACTTGTTCCTTTTGATATTGTCTTTAGCGAGAATTCTAGAGACCTCTGAACTTTAGAGACCATGCAAGTACCTCATTGTGTAGCCTATCTGTGGGCAAGGCCAGCTGATTCTGGCTGTGGTCACCCTGCAGAGAACACCTAGGTGCACAAGCCAAGAGACAGACAAGTGTCCCAGCCTGTACCATCAAGAGACCATGAGGTGTATTCTGAGGTCTGCCTGTAACTTTGGAGGTGTCAGCCAAAAGTCCTTGACCAGAAATGAAAACGTTATTTGGGATATGCTTGTCAGATGAACAGTGGTAAGAAGCACTTCTTACCTGAGACACATGTCTCTAAGCAGCAAAGGTGGTGGAAGTGCCACAGAAGGGGATGAAAACATCAGCCAAGGACCAGTGTTACTCCAGCCAGACTGTGGTGGTCGAGGTGACTGGCTCTTATAGCATGTTATGGCAAATAAAGCATTTCACATTTAGAAGGAATAAAGTTAACTTAGCCATCAAGTCTTGTATTTCAAACCTTCAAACTGATCATTTATGGCTATCTCTAGTCTTTCAGATTTTAGAAATAACAGTTCATATTCCTTTACATATTATTTGTATTCTTCAACTGAAAAAAGGAAAATGTCTTCCTGGGTTTTAACTCACCATCATTTCTCAAGTTTGCATGAGCCAGTTATTTGGAACTGATGTGGATGTAAACTGAAATGAACCTCTTAACATATGCAGAAAAGACAAGCCCTGCCAAGGGCTGGTGTATTGCTCCAACAGCAGCTGGGTTTTGGTGCTCAGACAGTGACTTCCTTAATTTCACCCATTTGACCTTAAAATTGCAGCAAATGTGTACTTGTTTAAGGATTATTCTAATTAAATTTGTTTGTTTGCATATATTTTATTTAGGGCTAAATATAACTTTTGATGGTTTCAAATTTAATTGTAAACAAGTAGATGGAGAAGAAGAAAATGTTGAGTCATTAAATGCAATGAAAACAAAAATGTTTTTTTTCCCCACATGTTTTTTAATCAATCTTACTGCCAGGCAGAAGATAAGTAGTGTGTACATGATGTAGTATTTTTACAGTGGACTGGGCAGTAAAAGGAGCCCCCAAACACCTGACCTTGAGAACTAGATCAATTTCTTCCCCTCTTAAAGGCAGAGGCATAGTTCAGCTACGAAGGGTCTGTGTTTGTGGGCCAGGGAGTAAATGTCTGATCAACGGTGTATCTGGAGTTGCGTGAAGCTCTCTGGAATGATTCTTGGGCTCTGAGAAAAGATAAAAAAATGTTTTCCTTTTCCCATCTCCTTTAATGGTGAAGACATGAGAGTAGATGATTAGTTTATCTAAGGTAAACAGTCTGAGCAACCCAAGTTTGGTCCAGCAGAGTGTGCTTCCAAAGGGCAGAGCACTTGCCCAGTACAAGCAGGATTTGCTGTAGACCAGCACCGAGAAGATGGACGGGGTGGAGACAGATAAGAAAACAACAGATTAAACCAGCTGCAAGAAGATCTGAGGAGCAGCCCTGGTGGCAATTGTTGGTTAAGAGCCCAAGCAAAGGACCAGAAGCAGCAGTCCTGCCTCCGGTGGGATGTGAGAGACATCGGGTAACAGAAGTAAAACAAAACACAAATTATGGGTGATGAAAAGCAGGCAGTGCCCACCATACTGAAAGTGCTGTGGCCAGATCTGTTACTGCATCTGGCAGCACTTTGATTTCCAGGGAAAGAAAGAGGACCTGTGGTAGCTCCACAGCACATGCCAAGCTTTACTGGTCTGCCAGGGCCACCATGACAGGCATTATGGACACACCTTAGATTAAGCTACGCACTAACCAACTCTGGCTGTTGTAAGTCATCTAGTGGTGGCACACAAATCAAGCCAATAAAAGTTGTTAGAATATTGCATCAAGCTGGAAGAGGTATGCAGGGAGGAAGTGTTGGATTGTGGTGCAATCGGTCTGAAGGTACCTATATATGATGCTAGCTTCAACTGATGTGCAATATTTCTTTTGTTACTAGGAAACCAGCTCAGCTTTACAAACTCAGAGAAATAACTGTTATTTCCCCAGTGTGCAGTACAGAACATAGCAATCATGTTGGTACCTTCCTCATGCAAGTTACTGCAAACGTCCCATTACATTTCTCCTGTACTTTTCAAGGTAGTGTCAGTAATTTCTTCAGTCAGAACAGGCTCCTGCTCTATTACAGTGAGATGGAGAGACTTCCTTTATGCATGTTTTTGCTAGTCCAGTTTTGGGGAGCACCCAGGCTTGAAATGAGGTAAAAGCTTTAATGAGTGCTAGAACCGTCTGGCTGATTTTAAGAGGTTTGCAAAGCTTTAATCCTTCAGCTAGAGACTTAAGGCATAGCTTCTGTCATACTCGATAAGCTGTGAAATGAGGGAGCTTTGCTGGATGGAGAAGAAGCAAATACAACTGAGGCTCCCATCACTCTGATCTGCTTCAAAAAGTGAAGCAAGCTAGGGCTGTTATCGCTACGTGCCTGCTGATTAATGGGTTACCGTTTCCAAGCACTGGGGACTTAAGGAATATGAAGACTCTTGCAGCCCCTTTACTTACCACAGTGGCTCCACTGAAGTTATGTGCGTGAATAATGCTGCTGGTGCTGACAGTTATTACGGTATTTATTAAAATAAATGTGCCAACTAGATTGGGATAAATTTTGAACCAATCAGTTCTCTAACACCCTTTTCTTCCACACTTACTCATTTGTGGAGTAACAGAATTTCTGATTTTGAAGAAACCTTGACCATACTGGTGCAGGTCTCCTCTTTCTGTGTAACTCTTGACCCACACTGTGTGCTGCCCATGGCCTGTTTTCTTTCTGATTTAGGTCTGCTACTGCTGTTTTGTTCAAAACTCCTTTTACTGAACCTAGGGAAGGGAATTCTACTGCCAACAGTGCCATAAAGCTGAGACAAACAGTTGTTAAACGCAGAGAATAAGCAATCTGGGAAACCAGGAAAAAAATATGTTTCCATTCAATCTTTCACTGCAGTGTTTTAGGACAATCGTGTTAATAATAAGCCCCAAGTACAAACTTGATGGAGTTGCACAGGACATACTTGGCTCTGTGCTATACTGAAACTAATCTCCAGTGCCTTAGAAATTTTCATGGTCTAGCCACCAAAAAGCTGAATAGATCAACAGCAAAAGACAACACAGCAACTGCATGGGACAGACAGCTGGGAAGGGCAGTGGAGACGCAGGCAGAAGATATAGAAGGAATAAGTTAGTTATTCAAGAATGAAAAAAACTTGAGTCCCTGAAGTTTTGATTGGTTCCCTTATGAATATAGGGAAGAAGTGAAAGAGGAATGTACAGTAATTTATCAAAGTGAGGGAGGTTATTTCACACATAAGGCATTGCACTGAAAAATCATTGAAGAGGCAATGAAAGAATAATGCAAACAGGGAATGAGGTTAACATCACTAAAAGAGAAGGGAAGATAGGGCTGTTCATTAAGTGGGGTAAATGAGACCACGTATGTTCTGCCTTCATGCAGTTAAAATGCTTTCCGTGAGATCTCTCATTTTTCTTGAGCTTTCTATACAGAACAGTGCCTGGCTCTTCCTCTGAGGAACTAGGATGAAGGCTGGATTGGCATTTCAGTCAAGGAAAAGCAGTTTGAACTTGGTGCACGTGAAGAAAGTTGCAGAATCCGGCCTGAAAAGAGGGCAGAAATTATAATGATGAGTACAAGGTTTTAAGATTGCCTTTTTTTAATGAAACAAGGTGTTCAGTGTTTCCTTCAGCTGATCAACACTTACTCACCACTTTTAACTAAGAATATTTCCCCTAGGAATATTTTTCAAAATATTTGTCATAGTTTTCCAGGTTTTTGCATGAAAAAATTGCTAGCTTTCATACAATATTGATTACCTTTTTGAGGAAGCGTGTTTTCTTCTCTTCATTGCCTTTCCAAAACTGTACAAACAATTAAACAGCATGAGAAAATCTGTCTGAGTATTTCTGCTTTTTGAGCCACTGTTATTTCAAGCCCGTGGTGGCTCTGCAATGGAGAATATAATCTGCCTTGCACTCAGTTCCTGCAGTGAATTATGTCTTGTCCAATCTGCTTTCTGGAAGTTAAAAATTAATAATTATCTTTGCAGAAAAAAAAACCCCAAACAACAAAACAACCAAAAAAAACCCAACACACAACAAAACAAAACCAAAAACCTCCAAAACCCAACAAACCAAAAACCAACCAACAACCCACAAAAAGATCCCAACACTATTTATTGATCTTCTGCTTGACCATATCTATGCTACTGGGAAAAATTGGTCTTGGAAGTGACTGTGAACATGGGATACTCTGGCTCCCATCTGTCTTGATTTCCACCAAGTAATGGCCTTATGGTTGTACAGGGATGATTGTGGATGATCTAAAACTTGAGCAGTGTGAAGCTATATTGCTAGACATATATCTGCAGAAGCCTTTGTGCTCCAAAAAGGAGTCCTGTAAATATGCCTGAGATTTTGTTACCTAACTGGCTGGCCGTACGTCATTCAACGTGGGATTCACAGGCAGCATCTGGACTGACAGTGTGGGCAAACCCAGACTGGGATAGACAAATATCTCAGGTGGGAGAGCCTATGTGTTAATCCATACTCTTCAATGTATGACAGTGTCTGGTTGAGGACCTGCAAAAAGAATGGCTGCTCTGTGAAGACAAGTCAGTGCCTGGACTGCAAAGTCAATAAGTAGTAGTAGAAGTGTAGTCTTTTGCTCTGAGAACGAAGTGTAGATGTTACTTATCTATGCTAATATCTATTGTCTTGTACTTTTTAACCTTCATCCCTTGGGGTCACTGGATTTGCTATATTAGCCTACTGCTATATTAGCCCTGTAAATGTTCTTTCCTGTTCCTCCATTGCTTTTACACCCTTCTTCAGTGAAACTATTTCTTAATGTAAAGGTTTTATAACTGACAAGCCATTTTTTTTCTTTTTTTTTTTTTTTTTTTTGAGGTTGTCTCTTAAGTCCTAAAGCTTTGTGTTTTAAGTGTCTTTGGGGGATCCCACCTGGTACTGTCTCCTGATCATCAGGATTTAATTGTAGACTCATAGACATGCCAGACTGGCTGTGGCCATACCTCCTGCACCTTAGGTCCCAGTGACAGTATAATAGAGTCACACACCTATGGTGTCCATCTTGATGTCTACTTGCAGTACCAGTAGTTTAGAGAGGGATCAAATCATATTTTTCTTCCAAGACAAGAACATATACATTTCTTAGGTATATTTTTGGAAAGATTGAAAATACATTAAATGTGCAGCACATATTTTTATATTTTTTCATCCATCAATTTTATTCTTATCCAGTGTGAAAACTGTCAGGCTGATACTTAGATTAATCTTCCAGGCTGCACACATCACCTGTAAATCACTCTTCTTCAATAGGGAAACCATTGGCTTGTGGAGCACTGGTGAGTATTTTTTATGGCCCACCTTTTCCCCAGATGCAATAATTTGCCTGTCTCATCAGAGATACGCTGGCATAACTGACATACACTGAAGTGGCTGATCAAGACAGACCTGCTATGAGGCAGGTTGAAGATGGGAGCACGCACCATCTCTGTCAGCTGACATGGGATGAGGAGATCTCACTTCCTGTTGCAATGTCTGAGGACGTATAAAAGATCAAGCAAAGAGGAATCATAATTCATGAACCACATGATCAGGGGAGAGCCACAACTTGTGACAAGCAGAGCAACATTTTACTTTCAAAAGACTTTACAGAATGGATGATAGTGTTTTGAAAACATAGAGTGACCCCCAAAACTTGAGCTCCACATACAGGAAAAATCTCAATTTTTGTGATTCATCCTTCACAAAGGGATGAATTTTCCATGCCTTTAATTCATGTGTTTTATCTTTTAATGCCTTTGAAAAACTATTCCATGGTCTCAGTGCTTCCCACTGATTCTCACTTTGAGTGTCTGTTTCTTCTTATTAGAAAGCAAACCTCACTCAAGTAGTCCATATATAATTTCATGCAGTCTGCAGAGGTTTGTATACCCTTTATATTCATGTTCCTGCAAACACTTTTCAGTAAAATTCTCCATTTCCATAGCTGGCTCTATCCATCTTCTCCAAGCCATTGAGTTCTATGGGGTTTCATCTATTCTTGTGATCCTCTCATGTGTTTGACATAGGATGTATATGAGCCTCAGATTTCATACTTATTAAGAATCATCACTAATGTGGAACAACTGATATTTAGGTCCTTGTATGTAATGGTGGAGGTCTGTGGAGGAACTGGCTGTCCCCACCAGTCAACTGTGCCAATTTCTGATCTAACTAGTCAAGCCACATGGCAAAGTCAGGACCCCAATATGTTGCTGGAAGTTGGAACCATCTTCATGTGCAGGTATATCCTAGAGTGAACACAGATATACTAGATTTGGCCAGGTTTATTCTACTGGTTTTGGATCAAGGGTTTGTGCAGAATTAACAAAATCCATCGAAGTTTTATATTAATATGTTAATAACATTTAGGGCAAAAAGTGACTAGGCAAAATGCCAAATAGCAAAGATTGTGAAGAAAGAGATATTGAATGATCATGGAAACAAGAATAGGCATTTATTTCTACCTGGGTATTTTTATCTCAAGAAGAAACCCTTGACAGGATATTACCAGAGGTGGGTTTGCTCACCACTGCTCAGCCAAATGATACTTGCACAAGTGGAGCACCACGCTAAGAGGCCACCTCCATTTCACTGGTTCCTAAGCTCTGTTAGATGCTATGGACTTCCAGCTGGTGATATGAATACACAGTAATGGCAAAACCATTATCCCATCACACACTTCTCTTCCTTTGGAAGGTTTTAGTTTTTTCCTTACTCAGAAAGATAAGAAAACCTTTCCACTAATATTTTCTCTTAGCTAATTATCTCAGTTCCCATAAAAAGAGTTAAATAACCACAGCCCTGTCTCCTTGCCTGTGATGTGAAGAGAAAGAATTTTTAAGGTTAAAAGCAGTGAAAAGGTCAGAGCAGAAAGTAAGTGAGATACTGTTAGGGGTATTTTTTTCTGGTTAGACAAAGCCTACATCAAAGAGGTCCTTAAATTAGAATTAGAGTTCATCTGCATATCTTCCTGACGGGGAATAATGGGTGAGAGGCAAAAGAAGGAGAGGGAAAAACTTCAGTGACAGGTAGGGGACAGAACGCAGAGAGTGAGCATGAATTCAGAGATGTGAAAGAGGACCAGAAAGGGAAAAGGAAAACAGTGTTTCTGCCACTGTACATGCACCCTTGTTAAATAGGTGAGAGGATTTTGCAGAGAAGGGTCCTCTCCATGGACCAACATGAAATTTTACAGCAAAGATGTAGGCAAAAGCTGGTGTCTCTGAATGCACAACAGTCCCTGACCAAGAGGGAAACCTGTGTTTTTTCCACAGGTCTATGTGCAGGCTGGGAATTCTTTGCATAGCAAATATCGACATAATGCAGAATTATCAGGGAGACTCTTTGAGCCTAGAGAAGCACCTGTTTGGCCTGAGGGTGGATGAGATTTCCATGAAGTTGTAGAAACACTTTCAGGCCTGGAGTGAAGGAAATGCACAATAGAAACAAGAGATGTTCCTCTGGACTTCATGTCATTTGAGATGGAAAGAAATATTTTTCATGAAACACTTATTCTGCATAGGTAAAGTTTGGTTTGATTACTCCCGACCTTAGCAAGGAGAACTTTTTACTCAGTGAGATTGTTTTACCAGGTCATGATGAGCTGGATCTCTCACAACTGAGTTTATCACCAAGCTCTGGAAGGGCAGGTGATGAAAAAGGTTTAGGAGGTGTAAGTGAGGTCTGCTCTGCAGGGACAGGGCTCATCTGCACAAGCAGACACAGGCATGCACACACACACACACAACCACAAAAAGCAGTGAGATTCAGCTAAGGGCAATGCAAGAACATGCAGAGGCTCCTGGGGGTTTGGGGATGAAGTTCAGCTGAGCTGGATTTGCTGGGGCAGGGTGTGTGCCTAGAGCATACGTGCTGCCATCATGAATATTTATTGAATCAGCCTCCTCATACCTAGGCGTGCTGGCAATCATCCTCTAGATCCACAATTTACACCCTCCTGCCACTGACTGCACATGAGCTGACACCCCATTTGGCAAATATCTTTTGAAATTTTGATTTATACGCTCCTAAAAAATCTTTATTACACTTCTCCCTTCCAGACAATTTACTTTGTTCAATATGTTTGGTTGTTGTGGAGCTTTTTTTTTTAAGTTTAATTCCTACTTTCCATTTTTCAGTATTTATTATGCCACATTCCCATGGGGCTGTGACTGGCAGGTGGGTCACAATATACATAACTGATAGGCCCATCTGTCTTCCTTTCACTGCTTGCTTCCCCTTTCTTTCTCTTTCTTTCTCTCTCTCTCTCTTTCTTTTTTTGCATGTGTCATAAACCGTCAACTATACGAACAGACAGGTAGCAGCAGCCTGAGAGGAGACTATCAGTGTATAAAGGGGAATTAGGCACTTTCACAGTAGCTTGTGAAACCAAATGGTTTCATAATGGCTGCATTAGTACTCAATATTTACAATTTTTGTCTTCCACAACACATGGAATAAAATAGAAACAGAAGTGTTCTTTTGAAAGAAATGCAAGAAACCTCTTCATTTTCTGTTCTTTTTTTTTTTGCTCTTTATCTCAATTCTCTATCCTCTGGCATAAGAGCTCCCCAATACCAGTGCTAGGGGGGAAAAAAGATGCTAATACACTCTGAAAAAGCAATCAGCCTCAGAAAAACAGTCTGCCTGGCTTCTGTTCTCAGTGCTTCCCACCTGAGATTTTGGGACCTCTCAGCTTGGTTATGTGCCTGGTTTATAATTTTAGTAAAGGAAAAGTGAAAGTTCAAAGTGCTGCAGCAGCTGTTTGTGACGGAATGCAAGTGAGGGTTCGCAGGGACCAGGGGGCAGCAAGGTAATGAGGGGCCTGATCCTGCAGCATGCCAAGAACATGGGGTGCACTGACACAGTCAGGTGGGATTCTGGCCTTTGAGGCTCTATGTCCCCATCTAGCACTCTTTGAAGGTGCTGGCTCAATGGCATGATGCTCAAACCCTGCAAGTGACATCAGCTCTGTGGGCAACACCAACACAAGCTGAATGGCAGTCAGTCTTTTCAACACTCTCCTTTTTCCTCTGTATATTATGCTTTGTGGCACATTCTGCCTTTTGGGTTTTTTACCTTGCTATTGCTTTTAGTTCGCACCATTTTACTCAGCAGTCCCCACAAACTGAAAATGGAAAGAGTTGTCCCACATTTTTTCAGCTTATACTAAAAAAAAAAAAAAAAGAGGGAACGAAAAAATCCAGCGGCCTGTCTTTAACCTTTGGTAACCCTGACATTCTTTGCACTAAAGTGTCTGATATTAAAGCAGATTGCTTTCATGCCTACATAAGTAATATCATATGCTTCACATCAGCCTATGCTCAGGCTAGCTGAATTCCCACTGTATTATTGCCTGTGAATGTACACTCCGTGCATACTAATAATGGCCTATCTGAACCAGCTTGCCTTTCAACTTTTTGAAAAGGAGTTTTATTGGTTTGTGGGATGGCTATGGCATAGGAATATAGTTTAATGAATGATAGTTATGCTTGTGCCTGTTAGTGCTTGGCAAGGCGTGCTAGAGAGGTAGAGCTGAGAAGAGAAACAGCCTTAAAAGACTGCTAAAATTAATGAAGGAAGGGTATCTTCCCTCCCTCCCCACAACTGCAAACTAAGATCATGTCTGATCTTAGCACTTAAGAGGACTTCTAAATTTTGTTTTGTAAGCAGTATGTTTGGACCTTTTTCTTCCTTTCTTTCTTTTTCCCTCTTTCGGCAGTATGCGTTAAAGTGAAATCCATCAGAAAGGAGAACTAATACCAATGTGATTTATTGGGATTGTCAGGTGGTCTGTATTTGTGTGAGATAATTTTTTTTCAATCCTGCTGGCATTTTTTCTCAGCTCTTCCTCCTGCCCCAAATGCTTCTCTGCGAGATCTTTCTTTGCTTCTTTCTTTCTCCAATACACCCATTCCAGTATTAGATTATGCTCTGTTTCATAGGGGACACAGTCTAGGTTTCTGCACTGTGGAGAAACAGTCTCGTACATAAACACATAACCTGACCCTATACTGTTGTTATTAGGTTTTTCTGGGTTGCTGGGGTTTTTTTTTCCTTCTACCTTCTAAAAGACTGGACATGCTGTACATAATCTTACAGCTCACCTTTTAGGGAGCTTCAAGATGGTTTTGTTGTTGTCTCAGTCTCCAAACTCAAGTGATTTTCTCATATTGGAGGAGCACTGCCAAGTAATATGAGGACTTCTCTCCCACCCAGCACATAAAGAATTCACCTGTGCATAATGTGATGTGTGAAGATGTCTCACTTTCAACCTTCTTTCCATATACAGGCCATGCATTAGCTTCATAACTTGTTACTAATTTGGCAGGCTTCCTCTAGGCCATACACATACATACATACATTTATGAGTCTGATATACAAGACATACATATATATCCCTGCTAAAAATGTGAATTCCCTTGAACTGAACTAGGGAGATATAAAGTGTTGCATCAAAGGTCCACGTAGGTCCTCTCTTAGGCTGTAGCCAGTAACAGGTTTTGGGGAATAGATATGTAATTAGGACAATCACAGAATAGTCTTTTTCCTGACATTATTCCCAGGTTCGTGCAATCTGTTACCTGGAGATTTTCTGGGCTTTCCAGATAAGGATCATCTTCTGTAGCTAACAGTGGACCTATACTCTGTAAATTGTTTAAATTCCCTTTTCAACTAATTTAATTAGGGGTAGTGTTAAGACAATTTTGTGATTACAATCACTGTATAGGGGAGAAAAAAGCCACTGAGGAATTAAATATGATATTATCCTACACTGTAGCCTCTGATCACTCTCAAGATATGGATGTACTACCCGAAAGGGAATATGTCTGGTCCTGATCCACAGTGTAAACCACAGGTAAAATTCAAGTCAGAATTTTGATATATTTTCTTGCCTTCTTTTCCCTGAAGTGTCAAAGATGCTGTGCTAGAGGTGGAATATTAGCTTTGTTTGACAAATTTCAGGTTCAATATTGTTTGTTGCGGTGGCCTTTTAAGAACTGATAGACATTGGTGAAGGAGGGGGAAGGGATGGTAGATGAATGGGCCATGAGATTGCTTTCTGATGTTGACAAAAGCAGTGAGTGCAATTTTTTTTTGTTTCCTCTACATAAGCCAAATGCTAACTGCTCTTCATTCTGTGCTGAAGTTTCTATTGTGCAAGTAATCATATGGGCATATTTAAGTACTGGGTTTTTTTGAGTTAAATCCCATTCAGACTGTTATGACTGTGTTTAATCTTTGAAAGATGGGTGGGGAGGGGGAAATCTGTTCTTCAAAAAAGAATCCTTTTTATATAGAAAACTATAGATTCTTATCTTTGATCTAAGTAAGCACAACTGTACCATGTCAGCAGCATATTAGTGCCAACGCATGTGTGTTGTACTTTTTAAATGCTGTTTCAACATGTGTCATTGGATCTGTGTTCCTACAGGCTCACAACAACCTGCACCCTGGTAACTACATGTTGATTGAAGCACTCTTATGAAAAAAAGATATAAATGTTTGTGGTTAAGGTGATAACCCTTTTGTTTTCTCTGTAATCCATCACAGGGCTTGTCAGCCCTGACAGCTCGAGTGGATTTTTTTGAACACCTCTTTATCTGACAGCTTCATGCATCATAAAGCAGCAAATAGAATTAGATCAAAGTCTAAGAGTCACTGTAGGCTCGGTAAGGTATGCAATCCTGTTTGTATCTTTATCCAGGCTCTGACAGTTCATTTTAACTGGCAAGAGGGGGAAGAAGGGAGAAGAAGGAAAGTTTCTTTTTCTTTTAAGAAGGTACAGTACTATTGCATTTTTAAACGTGCACTGCTTTCACATATCTTTTCCCCTTGACATCTGTGATTCCCTGTGTACTTTAGCACACTATATATATTTTCAGAATGCTCAACAACAGCAGTCTCATTCTCAAAGCAAAGGCTTAACCTGTGTACAAGGCCACGTACCCACATGCTTTAATAATCCTGACTTTTGTTTAATATCAATGGCAAAGATTGACAGAGCTCACTCATACAATGGAATATTGCCCATCTGGTACATGCCAGATTCTGTGAATTACTGTGATGGATAACAGGTTTACAAACAGTTCAGCCTAAACTCACAGGATATAGCCAGCATTTACTTATTAAAGAAACAGCATAATGGGAAGAGAAGAGAATGGAAAATGGGGAAAGGAAAAAGGAGAAAAGGAAAAAAAAAAGAAAAAGTCTAGTTTGGAAAAAGGGAGCAAAGTAAAGCCATGATTTGAAAAACTGGGTAATTAAAGTTTTCTACTTTGGTCTGTGTTGGTGTATCTTGTTTTTTTCTAAACTGTTGAATAAATGGTGACTCTTGATGAACAATAAAGGTAAACCCAGGGATTTATGCCAAAGCCTTTAGAGGTGTCATAGTCCTTGGGAGTCTGTGGTGGTAGAGGGTGGGGGAGCTTTTGAGTCTTTTTAGTCTGAATCATATGATGGATAAATATGGAATTAGATATCCTCCTTTCCTTCCATCAGAGCTGTCCCTGAATGCTACTTTTTTCTTTCATCATGCCATTTGCTGAAATGCCACATTAACAAGGAAATTATAAGTTGTATTTTTTTCATGGAACATGGAAACAATCTCCAAACAAAATGGTCCCATGAAAGGGAGAAACGGGACCAGACAGAGGCTGTCTTTGGTGCAGCAGCAGCTAACGTGCCAGCTCTGTAATCTGAACTTCTATGCAGAAGCTGCTCCGAGGGTGCTTGTTAGGGAGGAAAAGGTGAGAGGGTGAGAGGCTGCTCCTCCTGGCTCTTTCCCCTTTCAAGGCAATGGCTTTCAGAGAGGTTGTTAACGCTGCCACTGAAGGCGGCCATCAGCCTGCCTTTGCTTCTCTGGGCTGACTGTGCGCAGGAGGTGCTGCAGAGGCACAAGGAGCGCTCGTCGGAGCTCGTTCCTACTGACTTCTGCAAGAGCCGGGTTAGAGCAGGGTTGGGGAGCAGTGTAGGGTAGTGAGGAGAGAAACTCCAGCAGTGAGGAGCCAATGCTTCCGACTCTCCCTTAGCACAGCGACATCGCTGGAGCTGGATAGGAGGGAAGGCCATACTTCTTGTAGCACCTCCCTCCTCTCCGCAAGCTGCATCATTTTGGCACATCCCAGCAAGCTCTGTCAAACTTCTCAGTGCTACATCCCTTGTGCATTCAAGCCCTTCCTTCTGACAAGAGCTGAAGGAAAACTCGAGGTCACCACCTGGCTGTACTGAGCTAGATGTTGTCATATCGTGGCCCCAAGGACAACTGAACTTTTGTCAATCTGTTTTTCTATCAGCTGCTCTTTCCTAAAACTGTTTTAGTAAATCTTTTAGAAGTCTAAACTCCAGAAAAGTGAGGAAGCTGGTTCCGAATAGATGTAGGAGGTTTATGACTAAAAAGAGTCTGTGCAAATAGCAAAACATCCTCTGGGCTTCTACCCTTAAACATATTGATCCAATGTTGGAGCAGCAGTTTCTGTCAGAGGTTAGAGGACAGTAATGCTTCGCTTGTGACCAGTACCAGAATGGTGTCAACATGAAAGCTTTTCTTGTGAGAATCCACAACTATCTCTACCACATTGTGGGTTACCGTGGGCACCTATTCTGTAATGTCCCAGAAGCTCTGTGCACCGAGGACACCTCCCAGTTTTTCTGTGTAAAATGCTTAAGCCTCTGCAAGAGGTAAGAGACAGTATTCATTTCAGCAACCTTCAGGTAGACAGATGCCTGAGTCCCTCAGGCATTACACTGTGACACAGGGGAAGCAGAGCAGGACAGAAATGGGCCAGACATCTAGAACTTCTGAGGTGGTCCCTGACCAGATGGCATAGTCCCTGACCAGGGCTATCTGCAACACCTAACTGAAAAGCAAGGAGCTCAAAACATAGGCCAAAATTCCTCCTGCTGGTCTAGCAGTGCTGTATCTATCTAGTCTGATGACAAGAGGCTTAACTACATTTTAAATTACCTTACATGAATTTGAAGTCTACCTCAAACAGCTGAGACCCATATGCATTACAGCTGCTGCCATAGCTCCTTAGCTGATGGCCACAAACTTCTGCTCCTGCTAGGGTTTTTCACTGCAGGCAGTATTGAGGTGCAGCCATTGGAGATGACTTCACCAAAATGTTATGACCAGCAGGAATGGGTGGCCACTCAGACCCACAGGACCTGGCAGCAGTTCGTGTTGTCTCTTGTGCTTGAAAACCTGTGAGCAAGTTGTCTGAAAACTCTTCTCACTGGTGTGCTGTGCTCTCTTTGCCTTGACCCAACCAAGCCAGCTAAACTACGCCCACAGAACAAGGTGGCCGAAGGACTTCTCTTTTGTGTCACTATGACCATGGTTGAACTGCCTCTGGCTCTATTCATAAATAACAATTGCTAACAAACTTTGTCAGTACCATCTGATTTTCCCAAGTTCGCATATTATTCCCTGAGTCTATACTGAAAAATTTTAAGTATGTCTATAGGCTTGGAGGTTTGCAACTCTTCACATCTTACTTCAAAAAGCCCTAAAGAACATGAGAGATGCTAAGGGGGGATTTCTTAACTGTTTCTGACTTTTTTTAGCAGTATTAACTTGAATTAATTAACAGATTTTCCCTTGCTTTAGAAAAATGAGTTTTGACTCACAGGATTGGCACTGTGGAAATGGATGGATGCCCTCTGTGTTAAAAAGACGTGACCAATAACACCTCCAGCCTATGCATTATGAAAAACCTTCAAAAATCATTATTTCTAGTCCTATGGAATACTTAGACTTTCATCTTAGTAAGTAGGTCCCAGTGGAAATATTTGGGAGTAGTGGGGAAAAATGAAAATAAATTCTCTTTCTATACAGTTTTAAATATTAGTTTTCTTCCATTCAGTGTGTGTTAAAGTATAAGCTTTCCATGGCTTTTCTACCTCCTACAAATTCTCTTTTAACTTTTATTTGTTATTTAAAAAGCCACGGGGTATATTCTCTTCTTAATACATAGGGATTTACGTGTGAAACTCCCTGTGCATCGAGGTGATAATATACCCCTTAATTGGAAGCTGTTTAATGCTCTCGATTTAACATTTTAATAGAAAAGTTACAAGCAGTCTGGCTGTGAGTGCAGCACTATTAAAATTCCCAGCCAGGACAGTAGTGGTTTTCTTTTTTTTTTTTTAAAGTGGCTTTTTATTTGCTAAAATTCATTGCAGCTTTCATTACAAGTTGGGGCCACTTTTAAGTTTTGCTCTGCATTATGAAAAAGAAAATGGAGAACTTTAAAGCAATCCTAAGTCTCAAATAAAAGCAGTAACTTAAAAGCATCTTTGCCATGTGTGTCCCTCTATAGGTTGTGCTCGTGCAGGTCATTCAGCACTGAGAAAACTTTATTAGAGTGTCTTGTTGTGCAGACACAGTGGGAGGAACATTATCCTTTAGGCTCTCCAGGACCACTTCTGTAGCTGGAGTTCACTTGTGTGTTTTCAGCCCCTTATAATCACACGACAACAGAGGCAATGTGGGACCTTTATGGATCGGACCTTACAGCCACTACCCTGCACAAAGCACGCTATGAAGAAATGTGATCCGAAGCTTAACCCTGTAACTAGCGTGCTTCACAGTCTTCCAGATTTTTGTTTTTAAAACAATGCTGGGAGGCAGGAAAGTGCCTTCGCTGCCCTGTCAAGGGCATGGAAAGATATAAGGCCATATTCATAAAAGGATTGAAAACCTTAGGTGTGACTTGTAGCACCTGAATTCTACCCCAAACTCACAGGGCGCTCCTCTCTCCTCCAAATTCTATAGGTATCCCATGACCTCAGGTATTCATGTTTTTACAGGAATCTTCTTGAGCTGCTAAAGATTTCTGCTGCCAATGCCCTCAGTCCTCTGTAGGCTGAGTAGCTCTGCACAAGGCTCCCATCTAAGTCCAATTTGCTTTGTTACAAAGATGTGTCTGTAGCTGTGAATTCTATGATAAGTTCTCTGGAAACCCTACGGGTATTCTGGCATCAAAACATCAGTCTACCCAAGCAGGTTAGTGATACAGACAAGCAAGAGTAAATTTTCGGTGGCTAAATAAAGGCTGAGTATGTTCCCTATGGGTAAATGATGTCTGAGTTTGTTGCTTTATCTGTTTTAATTTGATGTATGTGAAACTTTCAGCAAACAAATCTGTGTGTATGCATGAAAACACACTTTGCATTTTTATACTCCTGAATCAGACTTCTGCTCTGTGCCTTTTCCCTTCTCACTTATTTTGCACTACAGAGGGATGTGTGGGTAAAATAGAGTTTACTCAGCTGAACATGTACCCCTTTAAGGAAAAATCCTGCCTGTTTTTCTGTCAGAACATAAAGCTTTAGCGACAGGCAGGATGTATGCACTGCTATTGGAGAGGAGGGCTCCTGTGTAGGCGTGGGGTACCTTTAGTGCCGCGGGGTGGACGTGGTGTGGGCTGGGAGGAAAGGCTGACCTGGGTTGCTCACGTCTCCTAGGCACGAATCTTCTCTTCCCCAGGGCCAACACAGATTTCTGCAGAGCAGCTTTCTGTCTGCTGGTGTGGCTGCTGTGCCCACTTTACTGGGATGTGGCACCACTCACACCTGTATTTGGTATCTTCATGGGTAGACCAAACCACATGCCTGCTATGAGTCCAGCTACCCATTCTCTCATGGGTTTGGGAATGAGCTTAAAGCCCAGCTTTCTAAAGCTGTATTTTAATGCATTTTCACTAGTTAACTGATCAGAGAGGACTTGCAAGAGGGGGTAACTACTTATATAAATATATTCATACAATTTAAACTACCAGTATGTCATACCAGAGTGTGATAGAGTCTCTGGGCAGATTTCAGCTATGTGTATGAATCTCCAGGAGTGTTGATAACCTGTCTGAAAGAGTAACTGGTCCCCATGCCTATTCATTTCTTGTCTTCCATCTGAGAGATGAGCAAGAAAGAAGCTGAAGACAAACTTACTTTGTTACTGTGCTTTTGTGACGTGGCCACTAGGAATGTGATCTGGTACTTAGGCGGCTACTCACTTTACAAACGCTTTAATACCCTTTAGACGGTATCAGCTTCTAGTTGTTCCTCATCTGGGCTGGAACTGAACCAGCATCCTGTTGGCTGAAAGGCTTTGTATCCCCACTAAAAAATATTTTACTGGCCTTCTCTACTTAAAATACATCAAACGGTTTCCGCTTCTGTTTGTTTTTCTGCTGAAATATGGAAGCTAAAACTGATCCTGGTAGAGTGTAGCTTAAACTGAAAAATACCAAGAAACAAAGCCATGGGTTGTTCAAGGCCTTTCAGAAGCTGGATGCGGAGACCTAAGCACAGCAAGAGCTCAAAGCCTGTAAAACAGAAACACCTAGAAAGGCTTAAGTTCCTCCACTCTATGGCATAGTTGAAAAGTCTCATAAATGTTTGTGGAGAAAGAAAAACTTTCTCTTTTCTTCCCTCCTTTCATTCCACATTTACAGCAAAAGGCAGAGAGCTATTATCTAAATGAGGGGATCACAGAAAAGTGCATTTTTTGGTGAGAATTTAGCTCTGAGTACAGCATTCCTAAAAAGGTCACTGCAGGCCATTTAGTTAGGAGATTTGAACAATCAAGAGCTATGCAAAAATTAGGTTTTCATTTAAATTAACTCCATGCTATTTCTCCTGATTTTTTTTTTTTTTGAGAAAGCTACGGTCTTTGAACAAATAGATTATTCTCCCACATACAGTATATATTGTCTTTCAGTACAGCTTCCGACTATAATTTATCTCTTGCTAAATGCAGACTAAATGAATAGTGTAGAACTAATACATTTTGTGCCAAGAAAATAAATGGGCATGGTGCTAGATGCTTAAAAGTGTCACTAATTATTCACTTGATTTGTGGCATCCCTTCTTTGCAAAAGTATGAGGACTATAACTGAGAAACTCTTTTACATTTCTCTCTCGGAAAACATATAGCGAGGAACTCAGCAGGCTTAAAACGTGCCCAACCCTTTTAATTTTGGTATACCCAGAATGCTATAGCAGAAATACTCTAGTACATCTAATGTTTGCATGTTAGGGACAAACCGGAAAGCTTAGGCGTTCCCGTACGGGAACCAAGTTTTTTTCCTTCTTTGTTTTTTCTGTTTTTTTTTTTTTTTCTTTTCTTCTGGTGTGCTTTGCAAGCTGGAGTTGTGGAAGGCCAGTCCCGCTTTTAGCTTCCATACCTTGAATGCAAGGGCGTACCCAGAAGAGTTTTTTTAGCGGGTAGTGAATAGTTTCCAACCACACCACTCTCAATCTGGCACAACATGTCTGCAGCTTCCAAGCAATGCAAATGGATGTAAAGGGACTTCCATGTTTTTTCAAAGAAATGAGACTTTTTCTTGATTTTTTCTCTCCTTTCTTTTTGGCTGTTGTTGGCCCGCAATTGAAATGAACAAAGGAGAAAGAAGAAACAGGACGAGGTACAGATGTCGAGGAAAAGCATTGTGTTGGCGAGAGGTATTTTTTTTAACCTTCAGATATTATTGATGAGTGTAAAATTACCGCATGAGGTACATTGAGATAAAAATGGAAAAATTTCTGCCTACGCGACTTCTTCTAAAGAAGAGGCAGACTGTCATATACACAGAGAAAAACACTGGCATACTGGAGGACAGAGTCACTAGTGACGACTGCAGAAACAAAAATCGGTGAAAAACATTTCAAATAAAAAGTGACCTCACTTAGCCCGTAGGTGGCACTTTCATTTTCTGGGCAAGTCACAATTTTAATTTGTTTTTGTGACGGTCCTTGTTTTTGGTCAAGTTTTGCCATTGTTAGTATCTCAATTTCTTTGAAAAGAATTGTCCTGAGCAGCCTGTATTTTAGAACCGGTTTTCTCTTGAGGTAGTTGTTTTATTTTTGTGATAGTTTGTAGATTTCTTCCACATACAGTTACCAGCACAGTCTCCAAAATTAAAGTCTGGGTGGCCAAAACTGGCTGAGTGATAGCAGCTTAGGATATTTTTGCCCTTTCTCATAAGCGTGTCTGGGCAGTGGAAATTCATGTTTTTAGGAAGGGGGCAATGTTCTTCTCTTTTTCTCTATTCCTGCTGCAATGACAGGAAGTCAGCAGTTACTGCCAAAAGAAACCAGAATTAATAGGAATACAGTTATTCTACTTTAGATTTTTATTAGACAAAAAAATATGTTTGGCACCAACATAAGCAGATGGAGTGTGTTCATTTCTGTAAAGCATTTAAGATGTAATGCCATAAAATATCTGATGTGCGTGGAAATACAATACATATTTAGATATTTGAGTGAAAACATGATGCGAGAAAGAGGTGAAACTTCACCTTAAGATCCAGCCTGCTCAGCAAAGCCCTTAAGAAGCAGCTTCCTGCATTGGAGCCACAGGGAAGCAGCTAAGGCAGTGAGTGGGTCAGAATTGAGCCTTGAAGGGATGTGACCACAGAAGGAATAAGGGAACTGATTACTGTTATACTGAAAGGTCCTGGAAATTATTCACATTTTGCAAGCTCTTGTTGGGGAAAAGGCCAAGTTGGACTGAGAACACTTAAATAGGGGGCGTTAAGATTAATTTGGACTCAGAGTAACCAGTTAGAAAACCTGTGTCTGGTAAACACCGATCTCTTAATTAGACAATCTTGCCTTTTTGTTTTGTAACGTCAACAAAATAGATACATTAGTGCCATATGAAGCTGCCTTAGGAGGATTAGCTAAAGGAAACTGCATATTGAACTTCACCTTTTAATTAACTTTTAATTAATTGCTCTCACAGCAGAAAGCAGTCACAGAGGGACTCCAAGAATCAAGAGTTACCTAAGGTCTATAATGGCTGGGGGGGGGGCAAGGGGAAAGACTTATTTCATTGTTCCCCATCTATTTCAGCTTCACTCACAGCCTGGGCTATGGAATTGTTGTGGGTTATTTGAAAGGAAGAAAAGCTGAAAAAAGTTAGATGTGTAACTAATTATATAAACATGTCATCTTTGTTTTTGTCAGTTTCAGTTACTGGGAAGCATATTTTCCTTATTTAGTGTTGCCTTTGTGCAGTTATATTAAGCCAAAAGAAAAAGAAGGAGAAGCAGCAAGGGAGGGAGGGAGGGAGAGAGGGAGGGGAGCGTGGGGGCTGGCTGGATGCTCTGGCTGCTGGCAGCTTGGCCCAGCCATCCCTGCAATGATGGCATTCCCTGTGCACAGCAATCAGATGGAGGTGAGGATCTCTAGCTGGGGGAGTAATCACACTTGGCATTCGCTGTCAGGAAGACAACTTTGGTACTGAGTCTAGAGATCATTAGGAATGAAACATCAAATACCAGAAAACAAATGGAGGCTTAATCTTCAATGAAAGAGAACGTCAGCAAAACACGACTTTCACAGATTTTGGTACCTGACATGCTGGGAACTGGCAGATTTTTACCTGTGCTGCGTTCCCCTTCCATTGGACCCGTAGTGCTCTGTGGCTGCCGTGAAAGTAGCAAGCATAAGGAGCAAGCAGGCGGCAGGGCCAAATTTGGCACAAATCTGCACGTGTCCGGCTTTGCTTGACACCAGAGGCAGACCTAGGTGCACATCAGAGGCAGAGTTTGGTGGTCTGCTTTTCATTTAGGGGACTTTAGCAGTAGGACACAGAATGGGAATGTATCCGTCACCATCCCATGGACTGCACATCCGACACTACACACCAGGGCTCTGAGGGGCTGGGGCTACCCTCTTGCCACCTGTGCCCTGCATCTCTGAGAGTGGTGGTTTTGCGGCCAGGTAGCATGGAGCCACACCATCACTACAAGCATTGGTGTAGTGTCGTAAAATCAGAACCAAGAAAATTCACAGGAAATGGTGGCGTTCCTGAAAACCCTCCTCCTTCCAGGGGATCCTTCCCTTTGCTATTTGCCTGCCCTCCTCTAGTTGCTATGTGTAAACATTTGCTCACACACATTTTTGTCAGCACAATAGGCTCTCTTACTGTGAACTTCTGCATCAGCAGCCAAGACAAAGGCATTTGTGAGCAAACTGAAATATTCATTGTTGTCTTTTGCTTGGCTGAGTGTTCATCTTCCAACATTTGTCTTTGTGACACTCTGGGACTGCCCAGAGCTGTGGGATGTCCTTCTGCAGCCTGCCCTGGGCTGCACAAAGCCCACTAGAGGGACATCCTTCCCAGCCTCTCGGCCACCACCTTTGCAGCAGACTCCCAAGCTGCCCAGTTTGAGGGTCCCCTGGCAAGCCCGGATGCATGGCTTTAGGCTGTCTGCTGCAGTTGGGAGCTCCTTCTGACTCCCTTCACCCCTTGCAGTGAGACCACCCGAGAGTTTGGCAGTGTGACCCTGGGAAAGGGTTGCTGCCAGCTTGCATGGGCTGCCCAGGGATCAGGTTCATGCTGGGCCCTAATACAGGAGTTCCTCTGAGCCCCATCAGTCCCAGTGGGTGTTATATCGTCCAAGGAGAGTTAGGAACGGGGACACAAGGAGTCCCCACAAGCCCTGCAGCTCTCTGAGGTCTGGACCCTCACGTCCTCTTCCTACTCACATCCTTATTTATGGGGTTAGCATTTTGGTTAGTAGGGTCACTTTATCTGTAGCCTCAGGTATTTATGTGCCCTAGCTACATGGCCAGAAAGTTTGTGACCTGACTAAACACCTGTGTCTACACTACGAGTCACTTGGCGCTTAGGGAGCTGCCTGGCTATTTTCTTCTCTCTCTGAATCCACTTGCTGTGAAGGGTCCCTGTCCCATCTTAATTTTTTATTTCATAGAATTTCATGCCTTTCATCCCCAGGTGAGGCTCCTCATTTACTCCTTAAGCTTGTGATTCCTGTCACTTTATCAGTTTTCTGGGGAGACTGTACATTACACCCTGTAAACACAGATGACACTTTGGGTGAGAAGCAATGGAGGTGTAGCCCCAAGAGAGGTGCCTCCACACATTTGCAGAGCCCAGCCCTGTTCCCAAATCCTTGGAACCCTCTTCCAACCCACCAGCCACTCAACCAGAACCAGGCCCATGTGACTGACATGTTCATGGCACACAAACAATAATATGCAACCAAATCAGGAGCAATCTTAGCAAGCAGTCTGCAGTCCTTGGCTGAATATCTTTCATTATTCAAAAATCATGCAAGAACGAATATATTCAGAGAGGACAAGATTGCTCATAAACAAGTCACAAGCAGAAAAAAAGCCTGTATTTGTCAGATAATTTATCTTCAATGAATAATTCAACCAAGTCTAATAATAATTATTTATTATTTATAACATACACACTGACATAGGTGTACACAGTGCTTAAATAAAAGCAATTGAAATAATTTTGCATGAACTTATTGGATTAATGAGATAAGCACATAATGTACTTTTTCTGCTCAGCGCGTTGCAGAAATGAGCTTTGCAACACATAGTGGGCTAAGTGTTTATCCAAAATTTTAGACAGGTTCTCTATGGCTCTTGGTGTAATACAGCTTTAAATAATTATAAAAAAATGCATCCCTTGACACATCTTTGATATAAATTCTGATAATTGTCTCCTTTAAGTGAGTTCAGACAGAATCATTCAAATTGACAGTGCATCTTTCTGTAGGTTAGATGTTTTAATCACAAGGATATATCAGTTAATGATAAAAAAATACATTAGACCTGATTTTACAAATTTTTGGTGCAGGATCCAGTATTCATTTTTCTTAAAATGGAAAACAAATAGTACAGTTTCAAAATGGAGGCTTAATAGGAACTAAAATATGAAGATTTTTTAATTAGAAAATAAAATCAAAAAAATAAACTTGGGACTTCCAGCGCACAATTGTTTAAAAATGACTCAAAAAGTACAGAGAATGAGATTTGCCCCAATATTTAATCAAGTGATTTGTAACCCTTTATGAAAAAAGACTTGGATTTCTTTCTCCCTGAAAGAGTCTGAATATTATGCAGGACTTTGCAGAGAAGCAAAACGAGATGTGAACTGAAAAGGTCCTCGGAATTTGCTTCCACAGCCTAGCCCAAGCCATGCTCTGAGAGATGCTCTGGACTTTTCAGAGGAAGAATGCTTATTATTTGTTTTCTGGGCTCAATGCATTTTACCTACAAATGCACTAGCAAAATGCTGTCGAGTAGATCAGTTGCATATTGTTTCTCCTGCTTCACCTAGCATTTGTACAGCCCCAGAATTTTGAAATTAAGAATGGTTCTCAGAAAAAGCAGGATTTAGTCGTACATACGGTACTCCATGTAATGATCTCTGCAAAATGTACAATCTCTAACGATGTGCCTAGGAGGAGGAGCCCCAACTTATCCTCTCACTCGCAGAGCTCAGAATCTTGTGCTTGCTTTCAGAATGAAATCAGACACACTAAAGTCAGTGAGATAACTCATGTGCTTAACATTTAATGCATGCTTTCCTACCGTAGTGAATCAACCCTGGCAATAAAATATGCCCAAAGAAACTGTTAAAGAATTCCTTAACCAAACTTGAAACAAAATGGCATTTTTTGATTGCACAATTGGGTTTTTTTAAACTCTTTTAGTAAGGAATATTTACTTTTTATTTAGAAATGTTCATATTTTTTCAACTTGGCTTCATTACTTTAAAAATTGACAACAAAACCGCAAGTGTTTAGCTCTTATTAATTATGGGGAGGGAAAAATTAATTTCCTGACTGTGTTTCCCGTGTACACAGGAGACCCAGGAGTTTGTGGCAGTCTCCATAACTGTTCAGGGAAGCTGTTAGCTAAGCACACAGGACCAGCACAGATCTGCAGGCACAGGGAGCTGAAAGAGCAATATTAGAGGTTGGCTAAGGCAAAGTATCACAAGGCAGCTTTTATAGCTAAAAGTCTTACAGGCACAAAGCATTGAGATTTATTTAATTTGTTCTTGAGAAATTAAGATGGGATAAATTTCCAGGAATCAAGGAGACACCAAGCTGTAAAGCTTTCAGTCACCATGGGGAAGGGGTACCCTCCTGTCAGTGAAAACATCAGCTGTATTTCAAAGGCCACAAGTCAGCTCTTCTGAGCCTGAGCCTCTGAGAAACACAAAGGCTGTGGTCAGGCAGGAGGGGTGGGAGGTGATGACAGATTCAGTGTGAATTTTCTTCCTTCTTTTATTCTGGAGGTAATTTCAGGATTCAAAGAGTGGAATTTATTTGTAAAAAATAATAATCAAAAAATATCTAGAAATAGTTGGAACGGTTGGTTCCGTGTATTCCTGTTTTATCTCTTTTTTTCTAGTGATGCACAGCCTACAGTGTGAAGACTGTTTCTGAAATTATTAACCTGAATTTAACTTGCTCATGTTCACATTGCTTTTGACAAACACACCCATCTACATTTGAAAAGCTGCAGTGTTTTCAACAAAAATGATTTTAAAATCCCTTGTGTAAGCATATCTAAACTAATTTAAACCTTGCTTAAATTATTTTACTTTGATTGGTAAATTACCAGTTTCAAATAAATCTTTATAAATTCTACTCTAAGTTCTTAAATCCTTGGACAGCTCTTCACCCACAGTGACTGGGACTTTTAGTTGTGCTTTGTTAACTCCATAGATTCTACAGATTAAATTGCTCCTCTTTACATTTCCCCTTTTTTGTTACTCACACTCTCTGTGGTACTTGGCTTCCCAAACAGGCAGGATTTAAAACTATTCCTTGTCACAGAATTATAGAATCATAGAATGGTTTGGGTTGGAAGGAACCTTAAATTAAAGATCATCTAGTTCCATCCCTCCTGCCCTGAAGGGTTTGGGGGTCAGTATTTTTAAAAATTATATTAGAAAAGCATTTCTAGTTCTAAAAGCTCATGAAGGTTTGCAAATTCTTATGTCTGGTGCAAAAGCAAATTCAAGAGGGTTGGATCACGCCTTCAATCCGGCAAACTCCTGATGCTGGAAGGAAGCAGGGAGGAAGTTCCATCTGCTTGTTGCTGAATTACCAGTGAATTAAAGAACCTACCCAAGAGAATATCTTCAAAACTTATTTTATTGTTTGTTGGAAATGACGCTCGGAATAACAGTTACTTTTCTAATGAGAGATTATCTAAATTTAATCAATTTCTTGCATGTTTGTATCTAACCTTTTCCATAGGTTTTTGAAGTGCTTATTTCAATTTGCAAAACATCGTCTATCATATCTAAAAATCTGTACATATCAAGTAAATGAAAATTGTCTGAATATTTTTACTCAAAATAAGCATGTCACTGTTGTGGAATGATATTCATGCAAATTGTGTGTTGTTGGGTACTGCAGCATGAGGGAAATTAATAGGCTCATTTAAAGGAACCTCGTACACTGCGGAGTTCCCATCATCCTAAGATCTCAGGGGGAATTTTTTTAAAAATTATTCCAAAAAGTGGGAATACATAAAGTTAAGAACATGCGTATGTTATCTTCAAGAAAAATAGTCTACAGAAATGAAGAAATGTCTAGTTTCTGTTGCAGTCTGAGCCTTCCATCACTACTGAAGTTAATGTAATATAGAATGCTCGAATGAATAAATGTTACTCTTTTTCTTTCTAAATTTTGGATGCATAATATTCTCCAGTCAAAACACAGATCCTAAAAGGACTAAGGCTGGCTTACTGTCTGTGGCTATGTAGATTCCTTAGAAATAACTTCCATGATTCCCCAGCAGCGGCTAGTCTAAGCTGGGAGTTTATTATGCTCCCGATCCCACCATCTCATTCTTGCAATTTCCAGGCAAAATTTTCCCTGATCTGTGACACACATCACACTAAGTCTTGAGGAGCTTTCATGAAAGTGAGTGAGGAAGACAACAGAGGCAGTTGCCACACGGGAAGGACAGGATGTAATCCAGAGAGATCTGGACAGACTGGAGAAGTGGGCCTCTGAGAACCTCATGAGGTTCAACAAGGCCAAGTGCAAGGTCCTACGCCTGAGTCGGGGCACTCTCCAATTTCAATAGAGGACAGGGGATGATGTGATTGAGAGTGGACCTGCAGAGAAGTACTTGGGGGTGCTGGTTGATGAGAAGCTCGACATGAGCCGGCAATGTGCGCTTGCAGCCCTGAAGGCCAACCGTATCCTGGGCTGCATCAAAAGAAATGTGGCCAGCAGGGCGAGGGAGGGGATTCTGCCCGTCTATTCCTCTCTTGTGAGACCTCATCTGGAGTATTGAGTCCAGTTCTGGAATCCTCAACATAAGAAGAACATATGGAACTGTTGGAACTGGTCTGAGAAGGGCTACGAAGATGATCGGAGGGCTGGAGCACCTTCCATATGAGGACAGGCTGAGAGAGTTGAGCTTGTTCAGCCTGGAGAAGAGAAGGCTCAGAGGAGATCTTATAGCAACCTTCCAGTACCTGAAGGGGCTACAGGAAAGCTGGGGAGGGACTGTTCACAAAGGCTTGTAGTAATAAGAAAAGAGACAATGGGTATAAACTGGAGCAGGGCAGATTTAGACGTAAGGAAGAATTTCTTCACTATAAGGGTGGTGAGACACTGGCACAGGTTGCCCAGGGAAGCTGTGGCTGCCCCATCCCTGGAGGTGTTCAAGGCCAGGTTGGATGGGGCCTTGAGCAGCCTGATCTAGTGGAATGTGTCCCTGCCCATGGCAGGGGAATTGGAACTAGATGATCTTTAAGGTCCCTTCCAACCCAAACTATTCTATGATTCTATGACTATATGATTCTGTGACTCTAAGATCATAGGGGCCGCGTTCATGGTTTCTAAGCCACTGCATCTGCTTGTTTTTCACCTGCAGACTTAGGAGGGACCACAGCTTGGCTGCCAGTGGACACTCTGAGGTCATTAGGAAGCTGACACTGAAAACGTACTACCTGGTCTCAGCAGCATTCATTTTGGGCTCTGCTGGCACCCATAAGCCCTCCAAGCCCACAGGGTACCATAAGATTTGCACCTCTGCTTCTAAACTCCTTCTCTACTTCTCTTGCACCATGTATGCCCCTCCTCCAGAATGACTTGGCTTTCTGCTTGGCATGTCCCATGTGGGGAGGAGATGCCTTAACGGTAGGTGAAGGAGTCTGGGATCCCTGGTGCTACACCGAAATATTCTTGCAAGAAATCAAAGGTAAAAAAAAAATCCCTGCGTTTAGATTGATACCAACCTGTTCTGGAACAACTTGCTGTTTTAAGCCTCTGCAGAGATAGAGGCATTAGAGATGGTCTGGATGAGCGTTTATTTTTAAACTCGACAGCTGAATGTGTTGTCAGCACTAAATCTGGTTGTGGGGAGCAGGACATCCCCTGGGCCCTATGAGAGTGGCTTGCTAAGAATTACACTCCCGTCTCCTTGTCAGCTTCCTGGGTGTAGATAGGCTTTTAGAGATGCTTCAAAGTGGCTCCAGGGTTTCGGCAATGTGAAGGACAGGGTGGAGTGAGGTTGAGCTTGCTCATGATGTGGAGGAGCGGTACAGGAACTCCAGAAAAATGCCAAAGGTATTGGAGGGGGAGGCTGACGGTGTTGCTGTTGAGTCAGCAGCAGCTGCCCATGGTGGGACAAGCCTCCTTGTGAGCAGCCAGCCCATGGCTCAGCTGAGTGTCCTGCTGCAGCTGCCTCGGGTCGGGTGGACGTGGGAGGAGAAGGGACCTGAAAAACAGCCATTGGTGCAAAGGGCTAACCTTCACATGCCCATGTAGAGTGTCCTCCAGCAGGGCTGCCGCCATCGGTGATGATTTACACAAGCCAGTCTCAGGTCTGGCTTTTTTTCCCATGGAGTTGCTGAAGTCCCTTTGGAATATTAAAAGCCACATCATGGTGTTATACATATTAATGTGTGAGGATTTTTTTCTATTGTCTGTACCTTTCAGCCTAAGTCTGACTGACAGCCTTATCTAAGATATCCAAGCCTTAGGACGGTCTGATTTTTAGATAGGACACTCTTCTTCCTCTTTGACATCATCAATATTTTTTTGGTTTTTTTCATTACTGAATTTCCAGTTTTAGTAACTTTTATGTTACAAAATGTACAGCTGACAAACTGTGTTGTCTTGGCTAATTAATGTCTATATTTCTTAGATACAAAAGCCAGAACATATTTGTTTGAAGTAAAAGCCAGAAATGTTGATATTTCAGATAGATTGATTTGTCACAATGGAAAAGACATATGGCTTTTAATTTGAATATTTAATATCTCTATCATTTTAACCTAAGGTAGATAGGTTCACATTTTTTAAAATAAAATATTATGCCACTGAAATGTACAAAAATGGGATTTGGGGGTGGGATATTTTTTTTATACTACCACACTGTGCAAATCTTTTTTGTTCACCTGCAGAGGGGCTATTGCTGGAGTAGTTTTCTTATTTGATAGTCAAATCAAATAAATATGACCAAAATAGTACATAAGAGGGGAAAAAAAATTCTGACACTTTTTTTCTCTCCCCTAGTAGCCACGTTTGTAGCCATATTTATTTTAAGTAGCCTTGGGCGAAAAGTTATGTGCCTCATTAATCTAAATCAGCCTTGCAGGTTTTTATGGCAACTGTTGTTGCTGTTGCCACATTATGTATGCTTTTTCCTTTTGTTCTTCAATATAGTGCTTATGAAGCTAAGGAACAATTGTCACTTCCCATTATGTGAACTAAATGTACAAGAATTGATGGGGCTTTCTACCTAATGTTGTTAGCCTGAACCTGGTTTGTTTATTTAATGAACAAAATGTCACAGTGTATCTGCATCCTCCTGACATCTGAAACAGTGGCAGCTGCTGGTGGCAGATTTCCTGAAACTGGGGTGCAGAATTAACCAATTCAATTTGCATGTTATCCAAAAAAGGAGGGAGGAGGGAGGGGGAGAAGAGAGAAGACTCTCTTTTGAAAACATTCTTTTAAAAAGCATGTATTTTGTGCACAGATGTCCTGAGGACTATTGTATTGTGGGGGGTGGGGAGGAGCCAGTCTAATCCTGACACATAACCTACTTCAGCACAAGTAGATTTAGGGAAGTTCATTGAGATTCAAGGTTTAAATATGATGCCATTACCAGATAGATGCCAGATTGGTAAACAAAACCTATTAGCTACAGGAGCATTTTAAAAACTGAAATTCAGTCTTGCCTCCATCCTCTTACAATGGGCTCTGTTAAAGAGATGCTGATTTTGCAGCCACACCACCTAAAGAAAAGATACATTTTCTGCCTTCTCTAAGTTGGAATTTATAGACATAAATAAATGGTGATAATGAACTCTTTTAGAAAGTGACAAAATCTGCAGGAATTACTGAAGACGTTCACACTCCCCAACTGCTAATCCTAATAATGATTGCTAAATCACAGTATTTTGGCATAAGTGCCCAGAAGCTACAGTCACCTTTTTAGCTTGGAATGGTTGATGACAAATAATGTTTACTGGGCACCGAAAGTATTCAAATAAAGGTAAAACCTCCTCGAGATTTGTGTAGTTTTAACTGTTCTGTGGGAAGGCGAAGCTGAGTCTCCACAGACTCCAATCAAAGGAAGAGCAAAGGCAACTGCTTGGGTTCCTTGTTTGTGGTGTTACATGCGTCGCTCATCGTGGCCAACACTACTGCCACGCTTCATATGCAAAGAAAAGAAAACACAATTTTGGGGTATATTACATGACAGTGCAGGGATCTGAACTACTTGGTAAAAGGCCCAGTTATGAGTATGTCTGGCAATTAAAAATAATTGGGAAGCAGGTTTGCCACTAACTCTTCCAAGAATGCCAGTTATGATATAATGATGTTTCATTAGACATGCTGAAAGCTGTGAGCTCCGTATGGCAATGGCAATTAGGAAGGATCATAAAGAAGAAAAAAAAGAAGAAGAAGAAGAAACATTAAAAATATCCCAGCTAAGATTAGCATAGCATTTAATGGCCACTTCATTAGCTAATTGATTTCTTATTAGTTACAGGGAAAAGCCCAGTTAGGGGCTCTGCACAGCTAATTAACAGCATTTACACAATTAGTCAGTTGCTCATTTTGTAACCAAACATTCTTGGAATCAACTGTGGCTGTGATGCTCTGGGCCATTTGATTAATTTTATTTTATTTTTTGCTAATATTGGCTTAACCTTCAAATAAAAATTTGCTCCCCAGGGCCCCATCATATTTAATCACAACATTATACAAACAGAAAAAGGCTACGTCACACAATCTTAGGACATGAATTGGTTCCTCTTTCTTTTATTTGCAAGTTGTTTTATTGGCCCCATGAAGTCAATAGCATTCAATAAGCAGAATTGTCAGTCTTTTCTCCTGACAGCTGAGGGTTTTTTCCCATCAAACATTATTAGTATTTTGCAGTTGGCAAATGGAACAATGTAGGTTTGACCACAACACATTTTTTTGTTTATATATTGGAAGAAGTATGCAGGAGGTCTGGCCAAGATATTTATTTCTAATGCAGTTACTTCCCACTGCAAACGAAACGTATTTAGTAGAATACTCGCCATTTAATAAAACGCATGTTTTCACATTACCTTATATCTCGAATTAAGGGTGAGTGAGGAAAATTGCATGGTGTTGTAAGGGTCAGAAAGGGACAGGCTGGATTTATGTGGCACTTCGTTAGCAACTCCAAGAAAACTGACAACCAAAAACATAATAAATAACAATAACAGCATTTAATAAAACAAATAAAAAGAAACTTGTCTGTTCATTTTCAGTTTATGGTAGCACTCCATAATCTCATAGCACCCAGTTACTGTTATTCTGGTGAAAAGTGATGTCCCTTTCCCTCCCTGGACTTCTTTGCACCAAGATGAGCCAAACTCTGATCTCGCTGTAGGCAGTAATGATATCCCCCTGTCACAGGGGCCCTCCTGTGAGACGGCAGCCTTTTAGCATTGATGCATATAGGTTGTTAGCACTGTAAGAAGACATTGCATATGTGAGCAGAAGGTCAATGTTTTCACTTGCCAGTTTTCATTGGCACACTGGGATTCTGTATGAAATTACCATACGTTAATTAAATAAAACCAAAACCTCATGATGATCGATCAGGTCAGCGATGATAACAAATCATTAATATATTAATTATTATGCTTTGCTTTTCTTTCATTTCACTTATCTTTTTTTTTTCTCTTTAATGCTTCCTCACAATAAGTGCAAAATGGGAAATTATTTTCATTTCCCATCACTGTATTAATTGCAGCTAATGGAAAAACACTCTCTCAGACACATAATGGCAATTATTCCTCTTCTCTCTCCCTTTTTTTTTAACGAGGATTTATTCTGTAAGTGTATTTGCAAACAGTGAACTATAATGGATGGTCATTTCTGTGTTGTTTGGGGTTTTTTATTGTGTACATATATAGTATGTTTTCTTTCCTCCCATATTGTTTCTTGTTTTGTTGATAATGCACATCTTGCTTAGTTGTTTCAAAAGATTATGAGAAACAAGAAAACCTCCAAATTACCTCATTTTAAAGTGGCATATTGGCAATCTGGGAATATAATTTTTTTTTTTTTCTGCTGAGGAAATCTGCCGTATCTGGAAGTGTTTTCTAAATACTGAGCAACATCTACAACAGTCATGCTGAGTTTCTTTGTGGTCCTATTAAATACAGCAGAAGAAACTACGGATCTGTGGGGGTTTACTGTATTCCAGATTACTGAATCAGTGGAAGAGAGTACTTAAGTGTCTGTGGGGTTCTGGTATTAATCTCTACAGGGTCAGACAGTGCATCAAAGAAGGAGGAGGGACTAGGGACTGGTAGCCCTGGCTCCAACTCTTATTCTCCAGCTTCTGCTGCAGATGAGTTTCTACTGTGTTCATTCAGTTCCTGCACAGTTTTCTTCTTAGAGTTACCTGAATGTCCATACATGTAGCAGTTACTCATGTATTTCAAAGGATGACAAATGGTAGCCTGCAAATTTCACAGCTGACATCCTTTATTCCCTTGCTTTTCCTTTGCAGACATAAATGCTACCCACTTTGTGCCTCCTTTACACTTCAGGCTATGAGCATTTCAAAGTATCTTCTCAAGGTCTACAGTGAGAAAACAAGACAAAACAAAATCAGTTTCTGAAATTCTTCTCTGTCACTAGGATACTTGTCCTGCAAGCTGTTTCTCTGACACGTGCTTACACAGGATTCTGGCAAGAGAAGCTGCACAAGAGCATCTGACTGATGAGACTATTTTGGCTGGAACACAAAGGAAAATCATTGCTCCTCTTCTTTTAGTCCTTTCCTGAAGGTAACAAATATATTTTCTCTGCCGGTGATAGCTTACAAACCAGTCTGTTACATTAAACTTTGTTCCCCGAGTCAGCATCTCTCTACTAGGGCACTATAAGTACAGTAGAAGGAACTTTTCTGAATTTCAATCTCATATGATAATTCTGTGAGATGTATCACCCAACAGTCTCTCATTGTGTTGTTTTACTGGATTTGAAACAATCAATTCCTAGGAAATAAGCACATAATTTTTCAGTCAAGTTTTAAAAACAAAATTTTAAAATCCTTGCAGCTATCTGCTCAACCTAATTTTCCTGGACTATTTGTTTTCCAAATGCATGCTTTCTTTTCCAGGAGTTGGAATGCATTTCTGTTACCAGGACTGAGTTTGGTGCTCATGTTGAAGGGTCATAACTATTTGCAAATACAGAAATAGACATTTAACAGGAGTATCTGGACTGCTGCTCTGTCCTATTGCCCATGTGCCAAACTGATAGGGTTTTTTTCGGTGTTTGCATAGCATGGATATTAAGGAGTGCAATTTGACTATCTTCTAGTGAACCTGGGAAATCCAAGTTCTATTCTTTGGCTCCGTTGTATAAAGTGCGGAAAATCCCATAGCTTCCCCTTGCCACAGTTTCTCCTCCTGTAAAATGATTATGTTGAAATCTTGAATAGACCACCTTGATAAAGAAGGGTGAAAGTGTACATAAGACACAGGTCTTACAGCATTGCTGTTAGTGTCTGTGTGAAGGAGTCTAAGACGCACTGGCCATGGGCTGGTGCACATCAGCTTTAAGGGATGTGGTGCTAGCAGCTCAGAGGCTCAGCTCTGTCTGCTGGCACTGAGTAAGGGTCCCACAGGGAATATTCACCTTTGCTAGCAATGGTCAGCAAGTCATCTTCAAAGGATACACTGTGATTATTTTTTTTCCATGTAATAGCTATAGTTACTCTCCAAAGAACTGCAGGAGCAGAAGGGGTTTTGTTTGGTTGGTTTTTTTTCCCCAGTATCTTTTTGCTGAGGATTTAACATTACTTAGGGAAGAACCACTTTCATGGTTTCACTTCCTGAAGCCTCCTCCTGTCCCAGTCCTCATTCCCTATTTAAAAAAGAGACAGAGCAGCATTTTTTAATGACTAAAGGGATCTGTCTGTGTGTGTGATGAACTGGGTTTGTCATTCTTTATGCTGCAAAATCACCCCTCCTCTGCTCTGGAGCTGGCTTTGCTATGCAGTTTCTGGAAAGAAATTACTAAATACTACTGGAAAGATGAAACAATGTTATTATGATCATCTCATCAAATACTGTAGAGAAAAAGGTCCTGTTGGGAGAAAGAATTAGCCACTCCACAGACCCCCTGCAACTGTCAGATCTGGGAAACTATTATCCACCCCAAAAATCAAAGAAAGGAGTCTAAACCTAATAAAGAACATGATACACTAATATCCCAATTGCAGGATAAAACAGGAGATCTACAAGATACTTAGAAACTATTTCTGGATGGCATAAAATATACAGATTCAACAAATGATACATTAAAACTGACAGCGCAAATATATGCTGACTTCCTTTCCAATGCTTCTCTTACCACACTGTCTCTCCCTGTAATACTTTCCTTCACTCCACTGATATAATCAATGTATGAAAAAAAAAAAATATAACAAAACAGAGGGTGAATAGAATCTGGGATTCAACTCTGCTTGTCAGGAAAGTCAGTGATGACCAGCAAAGCCCAGCGATTCTCAGAGCAGTACATAGAAAGTAGTATGGGATGATGCTAAATGGATAAACAGCAGAATGGAAACAGAAATAACGATCTTAGGATACAGGCCGACTGTATAGGTGAACAAACAGGGAAGAAAACTTCCTGCGTGCTAAGGAAGGTCTCACTTGGACATGCTGTACTCCTTACATATCTACTAAGGAAATGCCCATTGCTCCATTGTGCTCTGTCAAGCTGCAAAAGCAGCAGGATTTCAACATTTCACCCTACACAAGCTGGGCCTTAAAGCTGCCTGGACACACATGAATGTTACTGTCTTTCTGCTGAATCAATCTCTTCTACAACCCTGTGAGAAAAGTGAAGGAATAGCTATGTTTGTCTGAACTTGTACCATGTGTTTTGGGCTCCCTGAATCCTAGAGGGCAACCCAGCATTCTATTCCCTGCACGAGGTGTTCACAGAGACCCCCACTGAGGAGCCATGAATGCTGCTGGTGAGTAACCAGATGAGGACTTTGCATGGGAAGGAGCAAGCTTGTGGCCTCTTATCTGCTTTATGAGGGCTCTGAGAAGCCCAGCATCTGGCTGTACCAGCTGAGCTCTGGTTCCCCACATATCCCCATCTCCCTGGTTCAGCACAATAGGTGATGCAGGTAACCCAAAAAGGCTGTAGTTCTTGATGTCCATGTTATTAAGTCTTGCCCTTATACTCCTATGAAATCAGAGGGTGCAAAGGCCCGCTTAGTTTTAAAAAGAACCAGTTTAGAGCAGGGTCAGGTATCAGTGGAGGAGAATGTGCTGCCAAGGAAGGCTCTTAACCCCTCAGCCCTACTGCCTGTGCCATGCTTAGCACTTGTGACTACATGATATCCCACCAGTTGGCAGCAGCTCTAGAGACCACAGACTCTGAAGATGCACCTAGGTGGTTTCCAGAAATGAGTTGCTGGTGAGGCAAATGGCGCTGGGCAGAGTGTTTTAGTTCAAGGGAATTTTTGTCTCTCTTGTGGAGAGGGAAGGAAAGGCAGGTTAGTTAGCCTCAGAAGAAGAAATCATAGCAGATGGAAACTAGTTTTCTGAGATATAGGCTGCTTAGACTGGTCTGAAAGGTATTAAACTAAACAACAACAAAAGGGCATGGCAATGAAGGAGAGAGAAAGCAGAAAAATCAAGATACCCAGAACAAAATTAGTCAAGGTGCCAGAGACCTGAAGAAAAGTCTCTAATTGACTTCAAGAATTGCAAGGAGCCCAGTAATAAGCAAAAGGAAAGAGTCTTACTTACTGATTAGTGCGCACACACTCCACTTGGTCTTATAAACCACTGGAAGGAAAATAGGCATGACCGGAATGGTGGTGTGAAACTTTTCTTCAAGGACTGATTGAATTAGTATACAAGGACAAAGAATGGCAGTCTACACTGAAAATGGCAACAGCTGTGTCTGAATCATTGACAAGTACTCTTAAAAGCTTATGGGCTGCTGTTCTGAATCATAAAGCATAAGATGGGGGGCTGCTGTTGCCTGTTGCTGTCAGCCAAATAACACTAGAAAGTAGGATGACTGGCTGCTTAAACACCCATCTATCTGATGTAGAAAAAGAAAAGATATGCTATGATAGGGGATTTCAGTCTGAATGACACGTGTTGGAAGTTTCATGCTGCCAAGTATTAAAATATCCTTAGTATTCCACAATTTTCTAGCTCAGAAGGGGTGGCGACCATCACGGGACAATTCTCGATTAGACCTTGTCTCGACAGATGTATAGAAGCTGAGCTGAGAACTGGAAGTTAACAGTTGTTTAGGCTCAGATTGACTATGTCTGTTTATGCAAACTGCACAAAGTTCACACTAGTAATACATTTCCTCATCTGGAATACTGTGTCCAGTTCTGGGATCCTCAACGTAAGGATATGGAGCTGTTGGAACAGATCCAGAGGAGGCTACAAAGAGGATCCTCTGGAGCATTTCCCATATGAGGACAGGCTGAGAGAGTTGGGCTTGTTCAGCCTAGAGAAGAGAAGGCTCAGAAGAGACTTTCCAGTACCTGAAAGGGGCCTACAGGAAAGCTGGAGAGGGGCTATTCATAAATGCTTGTGGGGATAGGATGAAGGGGAACAGGTGTAAACTGGAGAGGGGCAGATTTAGACTGGACGTTAGGAAGTATGTCTTCACCATGGGAGTGGTGAGACACTGGCACAGGTTGCCAAGGGAAGTCGTGGATGCCCCATCCTTGAAAGTGTTCAAGGCCAGGTTGGATGTGGCCTTGAGCAGCCTGATCTAGTGGGGTGTCCCTGCCTGTGGCAGGGGGGTTGGAACTGGGTGATCTTAAAAGTCCCTTCCAACCCTATTCTATGATTCTATGATTCTATGATTTATTCAGAGTTTCTAAGAGTCTAGTTTTACAAAATTGGAAAGATTGAAACTTGAGTCAGCTTGGAAGAAATGCCATGGTAAAATCTGAAAGATTTCCATTTTTTATATTGTTTTTTAAATTATCCAGGAGTTAAAAATGTAAAGTCAAAAAAGAAGGCATAAAACAAGCCAGAAGCATACGGGAAAAGAAAGCGTATCTAGAAATTATAAAACAATAGATGGAAAGATAAAAGTGGATAGCAGACAATAAATTAAGAAATTAAGAATATTGATGAGGAAATAAAATGGGTACACAGAGAAAGCTATAGGCAGCAGAATGTAAGGCAGTGGAAAGAGGTCTTGAGTATCCAAAGAACAATAGGAATCTCAAAAAAAGTGTTGTTTCATTGACTAGTTAGACAAGGCGAAACTGTCAAGAAGAGGTTGAACTATTCAGTAAATCTTTCTATACTCCAGCTGGAGAAAGAGAGAAAAAGAAAACAAAGAGGGTGTTTTGGTTATTCAATAGTGTTAAAACGTATCCCCCTTCCACCGTAAATAAAGATGGTATTAAATTACAGATACTAAAATAGGACCTTTTCAAATTATCATGTGCAAGAGTTTCAGTCTGTGAGATGAGAAACGAGGTAGATCATTAATGCTGTATTTAAGTAAATTCTGGGAAACAGGAAGACTTCAGTAAAAAAGCAGAAACACCTATATTTAGAAAAAGCAGAAGAGATACCTTAACTAACCAAAATCAACTGAGAGTACTCCCTGACAAAGTAGCAAAATAGTAGATATGGGACCAGATTAATAATAATTTCAAGGAAGGAAATATTATTAATTATTATTTATAGAAGTGTATGGTCAGACTAGTTCAGTACAAATTTTAGTGTGATTGCAACTTTGGTTGATAGAACTAACAGTATTTGCAACATAATAAAATTCCAAGATTATCATATATGGGACCATACACCTTGAATAACAAAACAGAATATTATAACATCATACAGTGCAACATTAAATACACTTAATAACATGAAGTAGATATTAATAACTTTAAATAGCCTACAACTGGGTTCAACGATACGTCCAAATCTGACTGTAGACAGGGAGCCTCCATCAAGAAGGTGCATTCCTTATTTTTTTTTCTTTTCTTACTGTTTCTCAATTTTAGCAGTAATTTAAGAGTCAAAATGGAGCTCCTCACAGACAAGACAACAATCTGGGCATAGACACTGATGAAGAGAGAAAATGCTGGACCTGGTCAAATGAGAAATGTTTTGGAGCGGCTGACTATGAAATGACCGGTCTGGGAACAATGTGCAGGTTACACTTTCAGGGGAGCTCTGCTTGGAGAAATAAAAAAACTTTGGCAATAATATTTGTGGTCAGAATTGAAATCAGCTGAGCCTTAGCTCCCTGCACAGCACTATGGCTGCAAGGGCTAAATCTATTTCTGCCAGTATAAAGAACAGGAACAGAGTGGGACTGTTTCCACTGTTCTCGGTACTGGTGCTGTGCTTATTGGGCTCCTACGTCCAGATCCAGTGCCCAGATTTCAAGAAGGAGGTAAAAAAGTGGCATGAGTTCAGAGAGGAACTCTGAGAATAATTAAAAGATAACTAATAGGAAAAGATTTAAGTAACTTCCAAGAAAGAAGGTTAACAGTGGCTTGGTTGAGGTCTGTAAGTACCTCCACAAGGAAAAGATTTAGGTAGTACAGGGCTTTTCAGTCTGGCAGACAAAGGTACAGTGACTAATAAGACCAATGGCTGGAAATTGAAACGAGGCAAATTCAGACCAGAAAGAAGGTACATGTTCTTAACAGCAAGGATAATTAATCATTTGGAATGATTTACGCAGGATTGTGCTGCTTTCTCCGTTAATGGAGATTTTTAAATCAAAATGAAACCCTTTCTTAAAGAAGCTGCTCTGCTGCAAGCACAGGTTTTAATCTTGAAGCTCAAATTAGTGTAGGGAAGTTCTAGGGGCTCAGTTGTATGAAAAATAGCGAGACAATCACAACAATCCCTCTTCATTCTAAAACTGGTCAGTTTAGGTATCAAACTGGCCATTTTAGGAATCTACATCAATCACGGCTTTATATGTTTCTTTGTATAACACTTGGAGAATTTCATTTTGGTTTTGTGATGAAATTTGCTTTCCTATGTATTCACAGGATTCCAAGTGTCAGGGCTTTAAAAACTACAGTGCAACAAAGGCAAACGTAAGTATTTTCGAAAGCAGTCAAAGTTAGTCACAGGAAGTGATTCAGTTTTAAAAACACAGCTATCAAGAGATGAAGCTCTGGTTACAGCTTTTCATTTTACAATTTTATTAGTTCAAATCCTTTAGGAATTAATATTCCTCATTGGCCTGATAAAAATTCATAGCAACAAAGTTAATAAAATGTCTCGTCATCTGACAGATCTAGTAGGAAGTATTTTAAAAAATCTGTTTTACAAAGTAATCCCCCAAGCCCTTGTAGCAAAGTCAGAGAGTTGACTTTAAATAGTCAGAGGCAGTGAATTGTCATCTTCTGTGCCAAAAGACGACCTGATAGCCTTCAGGAGAAAGTCAGGAAAAATCTGGGAAAATGGTTGTTCAGAAATGAAAAGACAAGTGAAAGTGCCTCCACTTCTCTGAATCTATGAATTATTATTTCCTAGAAATCTCTTGGCTTTCACCAATGCTTATTAGACAAAGTATCTCCTAATTTTAATGCTTTCAGCAAAGGCCAGGTCCTCCTATCAGGTCTGAGTTATCTGTCTCCAGAATTTGCCTTAAATTAAGTCTGTCCTCTTTCCTAGTGTTTACATCCGAACACTTTTACCATCAATGATAGGTGACACCACATTCCAGCACGGGAATTTTTCTCTCTCTGCCCTGACAGATATTTAGTGACCTGTGTGGCTGAGATCTTCACGGAAAAGACTCAGTGATGCGTTACAGTAAAAAATTCTACATACAGCATAGCCCAAACCAGCCTGATTGCCTTTCAATAGGCGTGGTGTTTTCTTTAAAGTAAAAAGTTGATTTCTGATCTCTTTGATCTCTGCCCACACGTGTATCCTTTCCAGTGAGGACGAGACTATTTTTAGATGTTTCTAGAAGAGCTGGCTAAGGAGCTCAATTCATGTTTTGAGGCCATCTCCAAGTACTTTGAAATAACTTCTAAAGGGTCACATTTTTTAAAAGGGGAAGAACATCTATGCTTTCCAAACATTGCTGTGAACCTGCACATCCATATTTACGTGCACAAATCCTGCAGATTTGCAACCACACTGAATCTCTCTGTATATTACCAGCACCAGGCTGATGGCACAGCTACACGCTGCAGAGATGTGTTGTGTGAATGCCAACGGTATGTAAGTGCACGCGTTTCCTAAAACAAGTGAGCCTTAAAGAACATCTCCTGACATGTTGCCTTGCATGTGGGACGACAAAGCACAATTAACAGAAGGTTTACGGTGTGCTGGTCTGCAAAAGACTTTTCCCTAGATGTGTTTGTATTTATACCACTCTTCACTGGCAAGCATTACTTTCCAGCTGGAATTGTGCTGCTCTTGTAGCTTGCACATGGAGGAAGCTCCCAGCAATTTTCAGCCTGAGCTGAAAATTTCTCTCTTGCAAAAAGCAGCATCTGGTTGAAGAATACTGAAGAATTTCAGCTGTGGTACTATGGATAAATTGCCTTTTTCTGAGGATCTGGGAGGATCATTTTCCTCATTCTGTGCTGCACTGCAGTGACTCATGTGCACCCAGTATTCTTTATTCATTTATTTGTAATACACAAGTGATTGTGTAATTAACTTTACAACATCTGTGAGCTAAAAGAACCCAAACTCTATATCAAGAAAAAAAAATTGCAAAGGGAAAATAACCATTAGCATGAGATCATCTCTATATCACTGCAGACTTCTATTAATATTTGACTCAAAGGGATCATTTTCTCTAGATTCCTTGGAATCCACTTCTTCATTCTCGTCAACATTCTGGCAATATATTAAACATTCTCATGTATTCAATTCCAAAGTTTGCTGTTTCCTTGTTCCCTTTGATTTGTGACTCTTAAAGTAAAATAGCAGATTCTTTTTCCTTTCACCTCTGTACAGAGTATCTCGGATGTGACCCCTGGCTGCGTTAACTGCGGCTTACCATAATTCTCAGCTGGTGCAGAGCATTGCTGCCGGCTCCCTCCCACATCTGCTCCTCCTTGGGTGGAAAGAAGGAGAAGAGGAAAAGGCATTTTGGGACAGGGTGGGGCACACCTGTGCTTGGCTAGTCCTCAGCTGGCACAGAGCTTCTTGTAGTCTAAAGCATCCGGTATAAATTAGAGCTGTCCCTCCTTGGATTCAGGAAGGGATCTGTGTCAAGCTGTCTAGATTTTGTGTTATACTAAATTATATGATCTGATGGTTGACAGAGATCATCATAAGAAGAAGGAGGAGGGAGAACTTGTCCTAGGGTAGCATTAAGTTTTGATTTGTGCCAATTTGACATGGCTTCTTCTCTCTAGTAGTAGTGAAATCATGTTAAAGCTATGCAGCTCATCTTACCAAGCGTTTATACCATATGAGGACATGTTTTGCCCATGCCACAGTCTCAGAAAAGAGACTAATTTATTTTCCTAATGAGGTGTTGAAATTTCTCCTTGTATATTCTGTATCTCTGTAGATAAAGCCCTGCTCTCCTGATTAAAAAGGCTTTGTCAACATATGAAAATCTGCTTTGCTACATAATCAAACACATTTGTTAGCCATTTGAAAGGATGAGGAGTTCAGAGCTTTTCAACAGAAAGGCTTATTGCATGCTTCGAAGCATGGAGGACACAATTGTTTGATAGCAGGGCCCATGCTTGTCTACAAAGTCTCTGCTGAGACTAGCAGCCTGCTCAGCTTTGAATTATTCAGCCCCAGATCCTCATCAAGCAGTGAACAGCATCTCCATCTGTCTTTGGAAATTTCTGGACCTCTCTGTCTTTACACACCTGGCTGCCATCCTCATGCCTCTTGACAGGAGGGAACTGGTGTGGAGTGTAGAGCTGCAAGAGGAATGGAAGGAACTCAGGAACTGAAATTGGCTTTCCTGAAGAGTTGGATGCTCCTCTTCCTCACTGTGAGCCTCTGACTTCTATGCAAGCATTGGAGGATCCCAGTTCAACTACTGTGCTCTGGTCCTGAAAAGAAGAGAGACATGCTCAGGGATAATACAAGACACTCTTGACTCTGTGCCAGGAGTCAACTGCCAAGTCACCATGCATCTATACATGTCTCCTGTGCTTTGTAGGGTTACTGCAGAGCATGCACACCAGCCGTCTGGCTTTCTCTCCTGAGTGTCGGAGCTTCAGCACAGGAGAAAAGAGGCCTTGGGTCCAAGGAGTCAGGATTAAGTGAGTTAGTGAGTTAAGGAGGAATTTCAGGGAAAATATCTAGCAGATAGGAAGGGGACAGAATATTCTAGGTGTAAGGGATAGTATGAGAGAAGATGCAGAATGAACAGGAGGGGAAGAAAACTGAGAGGCATGAAGCCTTTCAAGTTGCTCATTCTCTGAAGTCCACGGCATGTGCCTTGCTTTTAAATATCCCATCGCTTTTTGAGGAGTGAGGCCACTTAGAAAATTCCTAGGACTACAGCCTAACACATGAAAATCCTGTTAAAATATACAGGCTTGCTGCACTAAGCTCATAATTTTAACAGGTTAGTTGTTTTAACAAGACCTCTTTCAGAGTGCAGACCTATTTTTCTGAAATATGTTTTGGATTAGTGCAATGGAAATGCGTTGGTTTTATAGGTCAATTCTCTACTGTAAATTGCTTCTCACTTGTAATGGATTTTTATTCCCTAGCAGGTTTAGTCTTTTAACAGGAGTTCATTGGATGGACACACAAGTAGTTCCATCTCAAACAAACACTGCTTCATGATGCTAAAAGAAACAGCAGACATCACTCTAGCAGATGGATCCTCAGCATCGTTGGAGGGGTTATCCATGCTCCATTGCTCACCCACTGCCATTTCTAAGCCAAACCAGTAGCCTGTAAACTTCATGGCTGTTCTAAATTACAGTTATCTGGGGAACACATTAGAAGAGGTGCTCTACATCAGGAGATAGCAGGAATACTGCTGTTCATGCCGCCTTTTTCCCAATATAACCATAATGACAACTCGTACATCTCTGGGAGCTTTGCTTGTGCTGAGGGGCTCCCAACCTTACTGCTCACAGCAGCTCTGGGTTGCAGGAACTTGGTTTAAGCAAGTTTGACAGAGCCTCATCTTAAATATTTAGCTCTGGGCTCATGCAGTCCTTCTTAATGTTTCCCAGGATGCAAATGGATGGGATGGATACACCTCACCTGATTTGAATAGCACACATGTGAGATGTCTGTCCTGGGCACTTTGCCTGAGGTCCACCGCACCAAGGCAGCAGGGACCCCCACAGGCGAGTCACCCTCTTGCCCTGCAGTGTGTGGTGGTTTGGTCTCAAGTGGAGCTTTATTTTCCTCCTTTGGCTACAAAAGCATAGCTTGATCTGCACATCTGACTTTAAGAAGCCTAATATTAAGTGAAATAAACTCCATCCTCTGTTGATGGCTTCCTACTCTCTCTTTTTTAATAGGGACAGAGGCATCTGCCATACAAGTGGTGGATTTTTGTGGCCATGTCAGGAATCAGCTGAGGGACAATATTGTATGGGCATATGGTTCACTGACTGATCCTTTACTTCTCAAAACCTCTTGCAACTTGTACTTTTTGATAGGGGCATGTTTTATACAGACACCTTTGAGATGTGTTTTTAGCCATATATATTCTGCTTGCTACATGTCACTAATATTTTCCTGCAAATATGGGTACTTTGTGTGAATGGAATGTGTTCATGGACTAGTGAATTTTTTTCCTGCGACCAGAGGCAGGAGATTGAAACTGTTTATTAAATTAAGACAAAGCAAACAATCTCCCTAGCCCACAAAGATAAAGTACTAATTTCTGTTACTTTGGAAACAAAAACATTTCAGCTTCTCTTTAAGAAATTATATTTTGAATACTGGGTAAGAATTAAGTAAAAAAACCCCAAGAGAAAAAAAATTAATCACAGGTTAGATGAAGCATTCTGCATTGGTACAAAATAAGCTTTCTGTTCTGGTTAGAAGATCTTTTCCTTGCTCTTTCTTTTTTTTTTTTTTTTTGGTTTGGCCACTGAACCAAAAAAAAAATTCAAAATTCAGCTGTGCCTTGAGCTCAGGTTTATATGTTTTGAATGCTAATGGCCACAGGAAGAACAGCTCAATATAAATAAGTTACGTTTTCAAAATTAATGAGGTCTGCTAATTGAGTTTATCCAGGTAATATAATCCATCTAATAAAATGTATCCATCAAATATAATTCTTCCAGTTCTATAAAAAATATATGTTTCTTTGCCTGTATATCATCTGTGTGGAGATAATGAATACCTTGTGACATTCAGGTCATAGGTCAAATCCCAGACCTTATTACAAATCTAGGGAAAATTACTTTTTCACTGACCTATAGTACGACCTAATAGTCTAGGAGGAGTTAAAGGCCAATTGTTCATTCAGCATCGCCAAATAATATATATATATAAGTGTATATATATATTTAATAACACTGATGCAATGAAAACTTACTGCTGTAGATATGGATTTACAGCATGTCCACAGGGATTCCTCATGCAGATCTCTAGATGTCAAAAAACAACATAACAGCAACACTCTGAAGTGCATGTTTGAAATGAATGATGACAGACCTTGATGTGTGGGTTAGGATTTTATTGTTCCTCCAGTGATTTGCCACAGCCCCAGATAGAGCATCTTTAACAACTCTAGATGACAGGTCTTTCTCACACTTTTAAGGGTGTGTGTTAATTGCAGCTGCTTTTGCTGGATGCAAAGAGACAAGCTGTTCGACGTTGTTGCTCCACGTGGCGAGCGCTACCGGTGCCAAAGCCTTTCCAGAGGTGCCAGCCCTCCCTTGCTGTGGTTTCAGCTGGTGCTGCAGCCTGTGGGGCTGGGCTGCAAAACTGAGCCAGGGAAATAATCCAGGTCCTTAGCAAAGCCCATGGAAAGGTGCACCGGGGGTTGTGGGGAGTTTTACTTGCTCAGCTCTACAGCGCAATCCCTCATATGACTACACCAGGAGGGAAGGGTGGATGAGCCATGTGGTGTGGAGGATCAGGACTGGAGAGCAGAGCTGGGGGAGCAGCATGGCCACTAAGGACCTTCTGATGTCTGGAAGTATACCCTAAAATCTTGCCCTAGAAAAAGATGCTGGCACTCCTAAGAGAGCAGCTTCATTGTGAAGAGGAGGCTGCTGCCTTTTCTGTGGCTGAAGATGTTGTCTAGCATCATTTATTATCAGGCCTTTTGTAAGCATCTCGTGCAGTCAGAATGAGGGAGCCTTAAGTAATCACACATGTTTTCCGCATTCATTTGCTCCCTTCTTTCAAGGCTCAGCCACATTCTCAGCACGCAGGTCATCCACGTGTCTCCCTCAGCAAACTTTTCTCCCAATTCCCTTCCAGCCTGCTGCTCAATAACATCTCCCGTGTTTCCTTCAATGGCCATGTTGAACAGGATCCTGTGCATTTGAGCCTGCCTTGATTTGCAGGTCTGCTGCCCTGTAATGACTGACAAACAGGCCACAGATTACTTCCATTTTATGACTTGAGTTTAGGGAAATTGAGCATCCTAATTAAGCACAGATGTAAGGTTAAAGTGTAGAACAATCTGGACTGGTTTTCATTTAAGTCCCTTTCTGATTCATTTGGTTCCATAAGAGAGTCACAATTACAAAAAAATATTTTGTCAATGTTGAAAGACATGTGATGTAGAACTGATTGGATTAAATCTGAGTTCATGTGAATTTTGGCATATTCAATTAGGAGAGGCCCTTGCAAGTACTCTGTGGAAAACCTCCAATGGCTTTGCAAACTGTATTTGGATTTTCCAGTCCGTAACGCTGCATGTGTTGACAGTGCGCCATCCCGGCGTAATGTGCAACCGTTACAAACAAGTTTCTTTGCTTTGTGGGAACCATAAGGTCAAGTGTAGAGTGAAACTGCCAACCTGGACTCATTTCAAGATTCCCAGACCGTGCAAAAGACCAGGTGAGTGTGGGCTAAGGGACAATGCAAGGAAAGACCCCAATGAGCTACTTCAAATTGCCTGTGGTGGTACGGAAGTTGTGGGCTAGATGGGAGAGCTTTTTGAAACAGGGGTGGCTTTTTGTGCTGTCATTTATTTCACGGCTGGGTCAAAAGGACCCTGGTTTCTGACTGCAATATCTACGTGCCTCCATTGTGAAAAAGCTTTAATACCTGATATTAAAATGTCTTGTGAAATGTGCTTCTCAGTCTGATCCTACTACGTTTTGACAGTTGTCTCGTTGCTCCCAGCTTTGGTTCATAACTTTTTGTGTGGAAAATGTTTGCAGAAGTACCTGTGTCAAGCCAGATCTATTTTGGGGGAGGGAGAGACTGAGTGAGTTTTGTCCAGACCAAACCTTGCTCTCCTGAATTGCTCCTCCCCAAGCAGACAGAAAGACATACTTCTCTGTTAGAGGTAATAAGACTGAAATGGTTTCCTTTTATTTTCTGACTTTGATAAAGATAAAATCCAGCTCCTGGCTTCCCCTATGCTATGCAGGAATGTGCATCAATTGTAGTGCTGGTAACATACGTCATCAGTTTATATTATTTTTAATAATCCTTTGTTCTGTCTCTGCTGGCAAAGCATGATCACCAGGACTCATTTGGCTTGATAACTGTTCTATATGAACCAACAGACAAACAAGAACAGCCTTGTTTTTAAAGAGCAGTTGCTTTCCTTCCCTTAGAAATGTGAGGGTTTTTTATTGATGCAAAATGGATTTGCCTTTCTCAAGTCTCTTTCTCCTGCAGTCAGGCACTGGATAGTACTGCAAATAAAAAACAAAACAATAAACCCAGCACATTAAAATGGACCCCTGCAGTACAGTCAAAATAGAAAGCAGGGAGAAGGCTTGGTAAAAGAATCACGAAACTCATTGGCCATTTCCCATCTCTCCCCACGGTGGAGGACTGTCACATGTGCCTGATGGGGGTAAAGTCCCCTTTTGCTGTGGGTTTCTAAGAAGCCTCTAGCTGTGTTAGCTTTGCCTAAGCCCTTGAACTGATTTCTTTAGAATACTCGTTGCTTTTTTATTCAATTTACAGAGCCCCTTCTTGGTTTCTTTTACTCTTGTAAAATGGGGGGTTGAAGTCACTTCATGCTTTTCCTGAAAACAAAGGAGGCAAAGCCTCCCTCCATGAACAACACCCCCCCTCCCCCCCAAAACAAGCTGCCAAAGATGTCTGTTGTTAGGGAGCAGCTATTTGGGCTGAAGTAGCTGTGGCTGCAGATCTGGATCCTCTGCACTGAATACAAGTTTCAGACATGCCCAGATGGATGGCTGAGGCTCCCGACCTGGCTAAGTCCCTTCTTTGCCACTCCTGCAGTCCTGTCAGCTTACAGTGAGGACAAGCTTATGCCTCGCCTACACCTGGAGTTCCCCAAATCAGAGATATTTCTTTTTTCACCTTTCATCAAAATGTTGTATTTGATGATCCTGCCAGCAGCAAAAACTGTTTAGGTTGATCCTGTCCACTGCAGATCCCTTCTTCTGTGCCCCTACCAGTATTGGCTTGTAGCACTCAAGTTCGTACAGAAGTGTGGCGATTCAGCTTGCCGATGTATCTCAGACTCCTGCGTTTTATTCAGTTCTTCCTTGCAGCAGAATTTTCTCTCCTGGAATAAAACCTGGGCTCCATTGAGTCAGTGGGAAATTTGTCTTTTCCCTTGATCAAGCCAAAATTTCCTCTGTCATTTTCAGATACCGTCATGAATTCCCTCCCCCTTTATCCTCTCTGCCTGCTCTAAAACTTGCTGTCTATGCTCCTTAAGTACTTTGTTTCTGTTTCTTCCAATACTCTTCCCCTTAAAAGCTGTACTGTGGTTGAAAACCCTTGTAGGGAAGCCCAGGGAAATTTTCTCTGGAGAACCTTAAAATAATACATGCAATCTTCTGGAATCTGGTATACCACAAGGCAGAAGAGGAAATTACGCTCAGATCTTTTGTACCATTAGAATTGACATAGCGATTAATCCTTCAGACTTAGGTGGAATCTGAGCTGGCTCTTCCACCTCTCTAAGTTTTGAACATGTAATTATGCGTCTGTGGGGAGAACATGGATAGATTTTGTATGACACAATTATTCTTCCCCTTGTCTGGCCATCATGAACAATGAGGCCAACTTTCTTGATACTTCTTTGGAAGGCTGCATGCAAATCCCATTAACAAATTAAATACTATGAGGAAAATCTTCTTGAAACCTTGCTGGGAAGCCAAAATAGGTCATATTGCAAACTTGAAAAGAAAATGACTAAGCTAGAGATCTCTGTTTTGGAAAGAAACTTTTCCTTGGAGGTGCTTTGGAGGCATGTGGGAGTGTTTATTTGTCTGGTGCGTGTGAACTATTTGGTTACGTCTTACTGAACTGTGGATTATTAAGTTATTTTTTATTGAAGTTCTTTTTCAAATCCTCTATAGCCAAACCAATTCATACATGTATGGTCTCAGTATGTTATTGTTAAAATAGTACACAAAAGGTTACCCAACTATTTTTTTTCCTATAGTGCTGTTGTTGGATTTTGTAGAATTAGTAAATGTGAAGCCACCACTTGCCTCTACTTACAATTTAAGGAGATTGATTTTGAAGTTATTTGCCTAAAACAGCAGCAATGCTTCAGTTTTCACCAATATCAGTTTCTGCATCAATTGCCTGGAATTAATAAACTTAATTTTCGTTGTATTTGTGGATTGGAGGACATTATTTCTGAAGTAGCACTGAGTCATTTGGGGGTACTGACAACATTTACTTTTCAGCACCAACTTAAGCATGTAACTTAAAAACTTAGCATCATACAGAGACCACCGGCAGACAGGTGGAGCCCCTGAAGCACAGCTCTGTTAAGCAGTGTGTGGGATCATACCTAACTCAAGAACCCTTCCCCCTTCCCTCTAAGCTATTACATGTCACTGTCTAGATATCTTTTCTCTGACCCTGTTTTCCTTCACTGCACAGAATGTGGAAAACGTGCCTTTCAGAGACACTGAGACAGATATCTGTTCAACTTGCATGGGTTTTGCGTGGGCATGAAGTCCACAAGCGAAATTTGTCCAGGAGAAAAATAAACAGCGGAAATAAAATTACCACTCTTATTATCATAAACACACAAAACCTGCACCACAGCTGACCGGGCAACAGATTTCAACACATTCATCGTTGAATCCTGGTTTATAGGGCTTGTTCACTTGCTCATGCACAAAATCTAGCTTCTAGTCACACATTTCCCAGACCTTAATCTAACTTGGTGCAACTTAACTATACTAATTCAAAACTCATCAGGAAAAAATGCAAGTGTCATATTACTCTGTGCATTGCATACGTACATGGAAGCGGCTAATAAAGTCCATGCTCGTGCCAGGCAGGAAGGGAAAATTTGCAGCCTTGTTAACACTTTTGAAATGAGAGGGAGGAAAATGTTGACTGGACATGTAGATCTGTCTTCTCACTGCCACAAGATGGATTCTGCCTTGTGCCAATGGAAAGAAACAGGACAAAAAGCTCTCCTGAAAATGGCTTAAATTAATGTGTCTGGAGATGCACCAACCTTGTCATTTCCAGGGAACTGGTTAGAAACTTTCCATCTAAATTGGAAATTACCTGAATGGAAAGAAGATGTTGCCAAACTGTTAGCAAATTAATCATGGACACCCTCTATTTTCCTATAGCTGTCCTTTAGCCTGACTCATCTCCTCCCAGAATCACTAGACGTACCTCCCCTGGATTTGTTGGAAGCTCATCTGGTCCTTTGCTTTTTATCTAGAATTCCTGACAAATTTATCTATGGCTTTGGGAGTTAATGTGAAAGTAAACATTTATCGTACAAATAATACCGAAAAGCAATACTATTTTGTGTAAAAAACATTCTGTGGTGGACACTGTGCACACAATCTAATGAAACTCTTAGGAAAATATAAAAGAAGAGGGGTCCTTCACTTTGGGGTGAATTTCACATGTAAGACCTTAGCTACACTGAGATCACACTACGAAACAACCTATTGTATAAACCTTGCATTGAAAACAAAAGGTAGAACTTCATTGAAATAATCATAAAACTATTTTCCCTATACTAACTACAGCTGTGGGGCATGTTTCTATGGAAACAGTTTTCCTTATGTGCTTCTCTATAGCTAAAGGTCTCAAATGGACCTTCTGTCTACTCATTGCCTGTATAAACTGCAGATTCTGTACAATAATCTCTAACACAGATCAGCTGAATCTCCTGATATGTGTCAGAAAACATTATCAGGAGGCAAACAGCAGTTATTGCAGGTTCCCATAAATTTATAGATAATCAGGTCCTTAGTGGCAAGTTGGCATCTTAGGTATAAGGACTGTATTGAGGAGTTTTGATTAGAGGTCATTGTCCTACCCAAAGCTGTAACACACACTGATGAATTCTGCAGCTTCACCTTTGCTGTACAAAGATTTATGTTGCTTTGATTTGAATAATTTATGCTGCATACTGCATTCTAGATATCAGACGCTAACACCAATTTGTTCTTTGTTGACATAAGTAAAACACTTGCAAAACTGCTGATTAAATGAGCCATGCTCCTTTAATATTTCCCTTTTTGTAAACCATCGCTGCAGAAAAAGAAGATATAAGTAAAGCTGATATTCATTCAACGATAACTGACAGTATAAGCTAGTTGGTAGATAGTCACATAGATTGTGAAACATCTGTTATTGAAAAACACATGATAAATTACCTGCCTTTTTAGATATCTTCAAATTATAAGATAAATGTTTACTTAAATGTAAAGGTATACAAATCAAATAATTTTTTTAATATGCCCATGTACACCTAGTCTGTGTATGAATAGTACAGAAGCAGTTAAGAGTATAACAACTGATATGTACATTACTGTGTCTTATTTGGCTCGGTAGAAGGCAATAGGTACATCTACATTCAATGTAACAACTGAAAAGGTTTGTTTTCAAATTGTGGGTTGTTGTCATTGGTAGAGCACAGGCCACAGCCACACACAGACTTACCAAAATGAAATTGTCTTATAGCTACTCCTAATAAATTATGAAGGTGATAGGCAATAACTTTTGAGTCCATGGTATTTCATAGGAGGGTAAGACTCGTTCTATCCTTCTTTAGAGTTAAGCATGAGCCTGAAAATGCTCCTTGGGATTCTTCTGGACCTGGCAAAGGAGGGCCTTCAGAAAGTTAAATTGCACTATCCCTCTGAGCCACGGAGCATGCATTGAGATGGGTGGCATAAATGAAGCGGGATACACGGGTGATAGCCTGTTTGTGCAGTATAGGAGAAGAAGCCCACACCACCAACACTGACCGGGATACCTAGTTTTTAGATAAGTAAAATGAAGTGATGTGAATGCAGTTCTACTTCTCATTACCCAATACCTTCACTATTACATTTTAAAATGTGACTCACTTATGCATTTAATATTAAATTGACTTCACTTTTCATCAGCTGCCTTCTCAGTTTACTCTTTATGCTTTGCTCAGTTCAGGCAAAATAAACAGTCAAGTCTAATATTTTATGTAATAATTTCCTCTTCATCGTTCCGTTCTGTGGCACAGTGTTCCTTGAACTTTTTTCACGGGAGAATTTTACAGTTTATACTTTACATAGTGCATAGCTGACGAGTGTACATCCTATATGACTGAGTGTGCTGGGGTCAGCCTGCCTGGGTGGGCACAGTGAATTCAGGTAATGGGTGGCAGACAGCAGTAAGCGAAGAGGAGTGCACTGTGTGCTCAGACACAGCTCTGCCTTGTTTGGGGAACATCTAAGGGTTGAAGACAATGTCCTTGTTTAATATTGTGGGGAAGCCCTGTGTGCAGTCCACACACCCAGTCCCCACTGCTGCCACTGGGCGTTATCAGCCATGTGTTGGGAGGAAAAATACACACTATAAAAATGACTACAGATTTCCTGAATTCGCTGTTACTATGACTGTTTATACCAGGGTGGCATTGGCCCAGAATAACCAGGGGTTATTCTAATCATTTTGGGATCAGGTTATTGCCTCCTGAAGGAGTGTGTATGTGAAGTAATTCCATTTATTCCTGTGGAATTTCATTACATCTTTTCCTGGATACTCAAAAGAGGAATTTTGCTTGTTTATTTGTCACACTTCTCTTATATAAATTTAACTTCATGGCTTTTGTTCAAATAGCTAAGGCTTTTATTTCCCCCAGATGAGCAGTCAGAAATGCATGGAACCCTGAAAGCTTTGTAAAAACACACTCGGCATAGGGAAATCCTGCAGAGTGAATAAGGGGCTGTGGATGATGTTGGACCAAATAAAGTGAAGCCTGTGCAAGAATGGGACCTTGACAAAGATGAGTTTTGTTAGAAGAACTTAAATAAATAGACAACTAAAGAAAAAATAATCCTTCTTGCTTTGTTTATGCTTTTATGCTTTTGAATCACTACTAAACACTTTTCAACTGGTTTCTTTATATCAGCCATCTGAGAATGCCTCAGACCAATGAAACATCTCAGAACGACATTACAGGCTAGCTTTATTGAAATGTGTAATATCATTTTTCTTTTATTTTTAAATTAAGAATTAGTTACTGATGAGATAATAATGCAGAAAGATTATAGTCAATCATTAAAAATATATGTACTTATTCCATTGTTGGGTTTCACTTGTTTCACTGTCAGGTTCAGTAGTCCGACACTCTTATCTGCAGACTGCTTCCAGTAACTTGTGCAAAAGATAATTATTAATGACATATGGTCTAACATGAAAACAATTGCTATCTTGCATTTTTTTTTGCATCTTCTTTCTTTTTTTCCTTTTTTTTAAACATATCTGTATATAACCATGTGTATTGAAGCTGTAGTTAAGCCCTGTGCACCTGCTTGAGATTATTTCCCTCCTCCCAATAGTCAAAACAAATTTCTGTTGAGGTTAAACATGAAGAAAATTAATAAGCAAGGAAAACTGCATTGAAAAGAAGGCTCTCCGGAGCTGAGTATAGCAGTGGGAGCCAGAAACACCTCTGGTCCATAGCCTTCTTTGTCCCTGACAGAGGCCAATTGTGCAGAAAAAGCTTCCAAATCTGAATGCTGGCATCTGCAGGTCCCTGAGTGCCAAGTGCTCCCTCCTGACCCTGGAGACTCTGGACTCCCATGCTGATGGTCTGAAGCATCCTCAGCTATTGAGCTAAGACTCTTCTGGTTTCCTTTACACAAAGATCTTTAACACCAGTGTTTCACTACTTAGTTCTATGTTTCTGCATTTTCCACTCTGCTGAAGATCTGTTCTGTTGAAATGGTTTGTTTTCATCATTTATAAATGCTCTTTTCCACTATAGCTTTAGCATGCTCCATGTCAGTGTGCATTTAAGCTATCAATGCCTGTATCTCAACTTACCCTTTGATTTATGTAAGAGTTGTAAGGGCTGCCTATTGTAATGTCATCTTCATTAATCAGCTTCCTAATTTTGCAGTGTGTTGCTGCTAGGGTTGAAGAAATGCCTGATTTGGGTTTGGCTTTCACCATAGTTGCTTGTTTTCGTAATTTCTGAGGGATGCAGGAACTTGAATAATCTTCCCTTTAAAACGCCTATGCCAAATTTTGATCTTTTTGTGCCATTCCCCCCCACCTTAATTAAGGTAGCATACAATTGCAATCTTGCAGCAATAATGCAGCAAAGGTCAGGATGAGACCTTACGGGAGGGGAAGGGAATTTTATTTTACAGCAGAACTGGTCTGGCTGGCTCATACTGTCACACCTGCATGCTCCCGAGCCCCATGTCTTGGGTCCACATAGCCCAGACGGTGTTCCCAGATTCCCGATTCCCTGACAGACAGGACAAAACGTGAGCCTGACAACTCTTCTTTACATCTGTTGGGGTTTTAGACTCGTGGTCATGTTCTGGTTCTGGATGTACCCACTCTTAGGAGTAGTCAGCTTTCCTCTCTTCTGCCTTTGTATTCCACCTCTGTCATTGTTACATTCTCTCTCCTTTGCTCTGTTTTCCAGAAGGGAGAAGCTGCACATAGATCTGCTGTGACTTTGATGACCTGCCACTCTAGGTGCCAAAATCACATCCCTTTCACCTATTTTTTTTTTTTGCCTGATACTCCCACACTCAGTCACCTCCATTCGTTCTCCATTCAGACAGATTTTAATATTTCTGTGAGAGATTTCTACACACTCAGGATGACAGATAACTGTAGGAGACCTCAGTGGTCCCTATGAGGAATTTCTACAGTTCTTTGCAGATCTATTCCTTCTTTGATCTTTTCTGGCAGAGCTCTGGACCGTTGCATTACTCTCGCAGAAATCTCTGCTCGATTGTGCTGGAAGCAGTTATCTGACACTCAGTGAATCTACTTCGTTCCATCCACTTGTTCTTTTCCACCTGCTCTGACTGCTGGGGGGATTGGATGTAGGTTTGCAGCTCTATCAATAACAAGGCTGGTTTATTTTCACATTTCCAGTCAGGCTGCATGTTCTTGATGGTCTCCTTTTCTCTCTGCACAAATGGAGAACTGAATATAGCAAATATTTGGCATCACTGGAAGAGCTCTGACTGTGTTTGGCCTAGAAGATCTGCTTGCAATATATTTTATTTACTCTTCTCCACAGTCCCACCGCCTTGATACTGTCAAAGAAAGTAATTATTAGTGCAACTGCAACTGTTGTGTGGATGTTACATTGGCAAAGGGTACCTATAATTAATTAATTGTTATGAAAATTCTTATCTGTCGGCTGTTCCCATGTCTGGCATTTCTCCACAGGCTTCAGTTTCTCACTTTTAAGGATTTCAAAGTTACACTGCGCTGTACTTTGAGGTAAGGAAACTTTGCTCCTGACTGGCATGGTACAGTGCAGAACTAGTTAAATTTTATACTATGTACCACACTGGGTGTCTTCAGTTGCCTTTAGCACAAAACATCATTGCTCATTGGATTCACTGAGAGGCGTGGCAAGTACAATTGTAACAAGCACAATGTCTGAATAAACGAGGATATTCCAAGAGTTTTCTAGGGAGTAACAGATCCAGTATTCAGTACTTCATGCAGAAACTCTGGGGAGTCATCTCATCTCTATTTGCTGCCAGGGACATGACAGAAGTAGCCCTACTAGCACAGCAGGAGAGTGTATACTGGCTACTATGCCTACATTAGCAAGTAGCCCATCCCAGCAGGAGCTGATCTTTAGAGCAAAAAGGTGTTGGGAACCAAACACCTATGCCATTTGCATTTCAGGAGTGGAGGTGTGGCTTTACTCTGGTCTGTATCTAGTCAGGTCCTGGGGAATGAACTCCTACTACTGAATGGTGTGCACCAAGTCAGCTCCTGGTGCGCAGCTTCCAGTGGTGTCCAACAGTCATCAGATTTATGGGGCGAGCACACTCCTGGTCTGAGCCAAAAGGCTAATGCAGACACACAACTGTGCCCAGTATCGGCTGGCTGCAGCATTCTCTTCTTTGGGAGAAGGGAGAAGAAGGGGAGAGGGATTATGACCAGAGGGCATGAAGAGAAGCTATTTATATGGTCTATAGTAGATGCCTAGTTTTAAGTACTGACATAAGGAGTCTGATAGCTATAGGCTTTCTATACCCTCTGTCAGAGGGACATTCAGAAAAAGACCCTAAATTACGTAGATGCTTTGAATAGACCTGCTCCTACCACTGGTTGAGGCAGTGAGGATGGCCTTATAACTGAAAAATGTTTAAGTGTGGTGGTATGCTCAGCAGTGTGGATTTCCATCTAGGCTCTCATCTTGGACTCCTAAAAGTAAATGGAGAGGTTGGTATGTGAACCCACCTGAAAATTAATCCCCAAGGTCAGGCCTTTGAAAACATCTAGTGAAGAAGACAGGTGATTACTAAATATTTCAAGTGTGGTGATGCATCTACATTTATTTTCCATTGAGAAACGCTGAGCAGTTCCACCTCACTCAGAAACGGAATGTACTCTCCTGCTCTGGTTGTTGTTGGTGACCACACTGGACGTTCAAATTTTACACTGGGGATTTCTGGCCTGCATGTGCCTCAGAAGCATGGTTAATTATGAGCTGTGATTTTTAGGATCATAGGAAAATTCAGGTGGAAAAGGACTTCAGTAAGTCACCTAGTCCGGCTCTAAATAGGGTCAGCTAATACGCATTTATAGTTGTATATGTCATGTAACTCCCACTGAATACTGATTTTTTTCTCTGTACAGTAAACTGTTTAATACTAAGAATAGGTGTAGATTAAAGAGTCTATATCACTAATTAGTTGTAAAAGTGTAATTTTAACAAACTGAGAAAACATTACTAATATTCTATCAGCAGCTTTGCATGGCAAACAAATTTCAGAAGTTTTGATAATCATTTTGGAAAGTCATTACTTCTTCATTTTTTACACTGAAAATTACTTCCAGTAGCAGACTTAATTCTTATGTCTTCTGTTCAGCTTGGCAAGCTGGAGGACCACATGAAATCACCTGGTTTGCATCACACACCTAACTTAGAGACAGAAAAAAATGGTTACTGTTGAGCCTTGTTACCAATCAATTATCTAAAAAAATGCCAGAAAGCAAAGCAATGTTAAGAAACGCCTGTTCAATCACCCCTGCCAAAAATCTTTCTTAAACTAAAATTTAGGATTAGCAGATGCACTCATACAATTTTTCTTCCAATTATTTTATTTTAGAATCACTTTAGAATTAATAGAAATGTGAAGCAAGCACAATTTACATTTGATATTTCGTCCAATCTATTATATAAGGGTGAAGCATCTGAGCATGAAGGATCTTGAGCCATAGGGAGGTTGCCTGGTAATGCACATAGACTGTCTCTCATTCACATTATAATTCTCTGAAGGACGGTATCATTTTTATATCTGTTCCCTCAAGCAGCATGAAGTCTGTGTCCACAGAGCTTGAGTATTTGTCATGGGAAAACAAAACAACAAGGAGGAAAAAAAAAAATCATTTAAAAAATCTTAGGAAGTAGGGACAAAAAACACAACCACGTTTAGCAGTTGTTTCTAGTAAGCTATTTTTTAAATTAATTGCATCTGTGTGCTTCTGGAAAAACAATCACATGAGCTGTTACATCAAAATTTAAATAAGGAAAATTCTTTAGGACCCTCTAATGCATAAAAAGTAGGAATTAGTCAGTTCCAAACATTTGTGTATGTATTTGACTATCCAAAATATGAATACGGCAACCCTCTACTTTTACTTTCTACTTAGGCACACAAAGTGAAAACAAGTCTGTGCTACGGTGCTGGCCCATGTGTTTCAGTGGCCACGGTCTACACTCACTCCATTCTGTCTGCTGGTGGGAAAGGGAGGTAACCTCTGGCAGACAAGCAGCAATAAACAGGTGGTGATGGTAACTTCTTAAACTGTTCCAGCTAGGTCTGCCAGATTTAATCTGATTATATCCCTCTTTTGCTGTAATGGAAAAAAAAAAAAAAACATTACTTAAAACTACCCTCTCAAATGCACTCTCTAATTTGAGCTGCCTCACCTTTTGGCAATTTATGAGATATGTGGGACATGACTTTTTGAAGAACACGGTACTTAACAACTTATTAGGGTTGAAGACAACAGGAATTGACAACACACACCATGCTTTTAAATCTGGACACGTCTCAAATTAGAGAGGGAGTGGAGACACGTAAATGACTGACTTTTAAAAGGGCTCTGCTTTTCCCAGGCACACCACTGCAGGATATGTGCATCTTCATTGCACAAGGTCTACAGCCTGCATGGGTCCCCTCTTTCCATGCATCATCCCTTTAAAAACTGCAGGAACCCCTCTGCTCTTCAGTGTTTCAGCCTTAAGGAGAGCTGTCAGTTTTGGGTCATTGGTGGTCCAAACTCATCTGGCAAGCAGCACACATGTGATGGGTCAGTCTGGTGGACAGCAGCAATTCTTAATTATTATTTCCTTGTAATCTGGTAAGATGTTGTTCAGTATGGGGCAGAGACCCCACAGAGATGCTGTGAAGACACTTTCCTGCATTTAGCTCATGAGAAAAAGATGTGATGTGGCCAAAGGCAAAAAAAATAAAAATATAGAGAACCTGTTAAACTTATTATCTGTGTTATGGAAAATGCTTAAGGGTCCTAAGAGACCTGAAACCACCAAGCAGTAGACACAACAAAAATAGAAGCAATGCCCTAAACTCTATAGACCGCGTAGATAAGGCAGAGGAACTGAAGACAAAATATGCTGTTTAATTCCCATCATGCAGGAGACAAACTGAGGCGGAGAAAGACTAAAAAGTGACTCACTCAACAGTACACAGGAAATCCCTGGTAAAGCCACACATCACAAATCCCAGATATTCCAGGCCTTCAGCAGAATCATCACCAAATCCTCTTTTGTACCCAAACTCTTCTCCTTCTGGCTTTCACTGGAAGTTTTTATCTGCACCCAGACTTTCATTACTGCAGAGCTGGCTTCCCAAATTTCTTTTTTCCATACAAAAGCTTATATACATAACTATATATTGTGCTTGACGCCACACCTTAGATCAAAGTGTGCCTTTTTTCAAAGGCAAATGGTTAATCTTCAGGCGGGTTGAGCTGACCCTTCTTCCCTGGCACAACCCTCACGAATACTTATCAAGTCACAGGAAGGACAGTGATGGCTCGGAGAAAGGCCATGATGACCTCTGCTAATACTAACAAGTTTCACTCACCGTGAACACAGCAAGGATTCATTAGCACAGGGAGGATGCAGAAACATATAGGATGAAGAAAATTAGGCAAATTAAAGATGCACTCAATTTTGCCTCCTCTAAAATGGATTCCCAGAGGAGCGCAGTCAGTTTAACTAGTTTAAAAAGCTGCGGTGTCTAGAGGCAACGTACTTAACTGTTCCCTTCCTCCTTGCACTTTCAGCACCCAACTCCTTGTCTTTTTTTCTTTGCCAGAAGGGTTTATGCAGCTTTGGTTTTCCCCTACAGGCCAACACAGGCTCTTTGCACATTTTCCCGAGATGTTTGGCCTCTGTCCCCCAAGCTTGCCTCTTCAAATGGCTGGCCAGCCCTCACCAACCTGCAGCTGCGGCAAGCTGCTTTCTGGGTTACCCAAGCCTGGAAAGGCACTCAGGGTCTCTAAAGCCTTTCATATCCCCCCAGTTGCTCCTTAATGTGGAAAGCACAACTATCCCGACATAGCAACCAATTGACACTGTCCTTGAGTTTGGTCCACACAAGGATTTCCTTAGAACCTCCCTGCAGCAGGCAGGCAAACCACTGAGAGCTGATAATCTTCTAATTAATAACACGGAGTTAGTGAATAACTCATGCTTTACAAATAAGTCAGCACATGGAGGTCTCAAGACCCCAGTGTATCCAAAGGAAGCCCGAGAGAAACTAATTGACATCTGTGGGGGCTACAAGGTCTGTTGGCTAGCCTTGCAGCTCTCCACAGCTGCTCATGCATACCCAGAGGAACTAAGGGGAGGCTGCGGGAGGCCAGTTTTTAAACAAAACCAGAAACCTCCACAGCCTTGCCAATGGGTGAACACTTGTGCACATGGACGTGCAGCGAGGGGTGTAAACGGGAGCACAGAAACCTAAGTCCTGCTTATTTAACAATGTCAAGGACAAAACCCTCCTCTATAAGGAAAAATGAATGATTTCTTCTCTCTGACAGTGACTCCTGCCTCTGCCCCAAAAGAAGCAGCATTCCTCTTCCTTCCCACAGCTTTTCCTCACTCAGCACTAAATGAGGACCCAATGTAGCAGAGGGAATTGCAGATGTCAGCCCTGGGCCTTCATTTCCTTGGGGCTGGTAACAAAAGACTCAACTATTTCTGAAGGCCACGTCCTCACTGCCGAGCAGCTGAGCCCTCATGAGTGAACTCTGGGCAAATCACTGGTGGGGTACTTCTTGCCACGGAAGTGAGGGAAAAGTGCAACTGGGGAAAAAAAAATAACAGTCGCCAGGAAAATAAACCCTAAAGCCCCTCCAGTTTGGGGAAAGAATGGAAAATATTCTGCTTTGCTACTTCTGATGCTAACAGCCCCACTGGTGCTGGAGGGTTGCCCCACAACTTCCCATGTGCCCCAGACACCACCTTCTCAGCCCAACCACCTCCTATAGGAGATTCTTGGGGGCCAGAGCCAGTCCAGGGCCCTATGCATCGCACAGACTTCGGGGGTGATACCTCCCCTAAGCAAGACAAAGGCACTGTGTAACCTGCAGCCCTGAGCCCTGGTCCCCTTGCAGTGCAAGCATCAGCAGGACAGCTTAAATCGTCATTTAAAAATCAGAGATTTCACTTGGCAAGATCAGGGAAACTTTGAAATGGCTGTAAAACACATGGCAGAGTCTCAATTTTCTCTGTGTTTCTAAGTCTAGTCAAGTCTAGTCTTCAAGAATTTCTAAATCCAATTCATCTACAGAAAGCCTGTGCGCTTTCGGGTAATTAGTTTGGAAGATCTCTTTGTTGTCTCAGCCTGGCTCTGTATAATACGCTCTGGTGAGTCGGAGAATTTCGTTCACTTAGAATGGGGTCATGTTAAGAAACAAGCTTGCAGTCCTCAAATTGTCTCTGTCATTGGTAAAAAATAAACCCTGCTCATTCAAATCCTATTTACAGAGGCACAATGCAAACACCCGTCAGGGTAAGTATTGTGACCTGCCGTGTGTGGTAGGCGCTCCCCAGGGCTGTATCCTGTCCCATCCACAGGCAGTTTCCAGCGTTAAGTGAAGCCAAGGGTGAAGCATGAGCATAATATAAGGGAAAGCCACAAGGACGGGATGTTCCAGGAGTAATGAAACTCTAGGGAAATTAGGAGTCGGATGCATGTATCTGAGAGAGCTTTTGATGCACAATTCAAGGGCTGAGTGTATTAAATGAAGTTTGTAGTATCACTTATCCCACCAGTTTTCCTCTGCCAGAGCATGGTTTTCCAACTACTTCCATTCTTCTTTTTTTTGTGCTAGACACCAGGGTGCATTGCAGTGAAGGACAAACAAGCTCAGGCAGAGCTGAGGTTGTCTCATCTGGGTGAACTTTTCTCCTGCTTCTGGGCTTGCTGATGTTGTTTTGCTCCGTAGAAAGTTGAGGATGTTTGTTGAGGGAGGGCAGCCCTGCTGTGGGACTGGTACCCCAGGGAACACTGCTGGCTGCACCCACCAGACCGACTCCCAGGGGAGCTACCCCAACGAAGGGGCTGGAGATTACAGCAGGGAATCAGGAGCCTTTTCATGCTAATGCTCACAAGGTAGAAGGCCAGTAACCTCCTCTTCCCCAAAGAGAGAAAAGAAGAGAGGGCAGAGGAACGAGGAGAGGGCAAGCTGCTTGTTTTACTGCCTTGCAGACCCCCTCCCACCCCATGTTATTCTCACCACTGATCCCTTAGAGCCTCGTTTGGCGAGGGGCTTAAAAGCACGTCAGACTGCTGTCATATAATTTCCTTGCACCATTCACCCGTTTCTACCTAGAGCTACTGTTACCAGGCTTCCCACCTCTCTGAGTCTCACCTACAATAATCCCTATCATAAGCACCTCTGCAAAACCCCACTCTGTATAACATGAGGGAAAGCCCTGCCTGCTGTCGGCGGTAGAATGTCTCCATTGTGGTCCTGTGCAGGCGCTGCATATAATCGTTCTCTGCCAATATATGTCTTCATGACCTGCCCCCAGTCTCCCCCTTCCAAAAATAAAACGACTATTCTTTTCTGTTTTAAGTAGACTTCATGCAATAAAAAACATTTTATTGCTTCCAGTAATTGGTATTTAATTTGCAGGCCTTTACAACTTGCAAAGGACAGACGGCTTTAGCCGGAGAGCTGGTATGTGTGTACACTTTGTGGATTTTATTCTACTGGCACTTGCTTAGTTGACTTGTGTAAAATGATACAATTATGGTTTTGCAATCAGAAAGGCTGCAGATAAAGACTTGGAGAGACGTTATAAGGTCCTGGGTCCAATTTGAAGCAGCAGGCAAGACAATATAATTTTAGGGGGCGCTGCCAGCCTCAGACATCAAAACTTGACTCCTGTTAAGTGTTTTCCATTTTACTGTCAAAATATCAAAGGCTGTTATTTAAACCCGGAGTCTCTTAAAGTTGATTTTCTTTCTCTCTCCTTCTCCCTCACCTCTTTTTTTTCCCTTTAACTACCCCGATAAACGCGAGGCGAGGTAACCTGTGAAATGTTAGACCCCTCTCTCCCCACCATGCCGTGCATATGCCACAAAGACCTTCACAACCCTTAATCCCTTTTTTGGGGGGGGTGAAATCTTACTCTGGATTGTCCCATCCCTGCCGACAGAGTCTGAGTGGGGGGCGCAGGGACTCGGGGGGTCCGTGCTTGTCGAGGTGTGCGGCTGTAGGAGTCGGCAGCCGGGACAGGGACCGGCTCAGCGGGGACTGGAGGGAAGGAAGCTCGAGAGGGGTGAGAACCTGCTGCAGCACCCACTGATTTTCCCTCCCCGAGGCGTCGGGGCAGAGCTCAGCGGCAGGACCGGAGGGCACACCTCGCCCACCCGCAGCCGACAGGAGTGGGAATGGGGGACGAGGGGCAGCCGTCCTCCCTGCGCCTCTCGTGGGCACAGCTGCAAATCTGCCACCAACACGGTCCCTGCCCCCGGCGGGCAGGGCAGCATCCCGCCCCGTCTGATAAGGGGGACGGTGGGGGGCTGCCGCTGAGCTCCGACAGACCGCGGATTGGGATGATGGGGGGGATCGCAGGGCTCGTGTGCGTGTGTGTTTGTTTTTCTGTGCACGCACGGATCCGTCTGTGCGGGTGTGCGTGTGCCCCAGCTCTTCGGTAGGACTTGGGGAACCCTCCGCCCGGCGAGGCAAAGCGGCACCTCCTAAAGACCTTTGAAAAACACGCGTGTCTTTTCCAACTCGCTTTAACCGTGCGGGTACGGTGCGGCTCACACCACAGCTTCCTTCCACCCCCTCGTTACCCCCCAGCACAATCCCCGGCACCCACAGAGAGCCACCGCGCCTCCCCCTCTGCCCACGGCCGTGGGCAACCAGACAGGCAAGCTGGGCCTTATTCTTATGTAAAAATACAGGCAAACCCGGGGGCTTCTGCCCCTAATAAACCGGCAAATGAACTATTCCTTCCCTTGAGTATTAAACTGTTATCTGATTTAAGTTTGCTCCGATGTTTCAACCATTTCTTTCAAGTGAGGGAAAAGGGAAGGAGGAGAAAGAGATAACTGTGCCTTTGACAGAATAAGAAATAAATAAATAACCCCCTAAACAGTCTTCCGTAGGAAAGAAGTTAATATACTCAATTATTTTCTAAAAAAGATCATAACATCTGGAAATTGATATCAAATGGTGTACAATCCCTGAGAGACGATAAACTTCCACTGTATAATATTTCCACTAGAAATCTTAATAATCCTATAAATCTTCCCTGTGAATTGGGAAAATGTAACAGTTCATTGAAATACTCATTGGGAAATAATTGAAAAAATGTAATAGTTCAGTGAAATATTCGTGAGGTTTTCTCTTTCTTTGGTGCTGTTGCTAACTCTGTGCATGTGTGTAAATATTCCTACTTCGTTTTAAAGACATACACGGAATATTCCCTTGAGCGCTGCATACCATAAAAGAAAAATATGCCCTTTCGACTTATTAATCATTATTACAGAGTTCAAAATTGCAGCGTCCCTTGCACATTACCGCAGGAGGCAAACAATTATCTCTGTGTGTATTTTGTGTTGCTAAAATCAGTACGAACTTTGCTGCTCGGAACTTTGTTCCCTGTTTTTCTGCGGTTTTTCTGATAGACTTTACCAATTCCTCTCGAGTTATCCAGGGCGACTGAAATCAAGGGGGACTGCTCGCCCATTATGCTCACCCACTAAATTGTAACTAATTACACACAGAAGCAATTGCTTATTGTAATTCACTACGTGAATGTTTAATTTTACAGAAGTAAAAGTAGATGAGAATTTGACCGCGCCTAAGTTCCCTGTAATGAATATATGAGTAATTAATGTGGCTGGCAAGATGCAGCTTTTTTAAAAGATAATTGTGATAGAGAAGTGACGCTGTGTGTGTGAGAGAGAGTGTGTGTGTTTGCATGTGCCTCCGTGTAGGAGAGAGGAGAGCATTTGTGTGTTTTTGTATTGAATTAATGTATCCCTTTGGTTACGTTGCTAGAAGTCGGAATAAAGACAATTAAGCCCTTAGCATTTCTGTCACACTCCATTAATTACTTTAGCCGCTCCTGTTCCGACCGCTTCGTAACGTATTCATCAGGTACGATCCCCATCCAGCAGCCTCAGCCGGGGAAGTAGGCTATTGTTAGTTTAAACTATAGCCTTTCGAATGTTCTTTATTTTACTTTTCATCCAAGATTGTTTTCCTCTCTTTTAAAAATGTTTTTCTAAAAATAAAACTCAATATAAATATTTTAAGATTAGATTTGCGGGGAAACAGTTTAATTTTCACCATATGTTGCCCCAGCGGCATGTAGATTTTTTTTTAGGGAAAAAAAAAAAATCTTTCCACTGAAGCTACGAAAAAAAAATCTAATATAAAAAAGTATTCTTCTCAATGCGTTTCCCTCCTGTGGGCCATTTTACACCCCCCCAATAAATCTTTAAGGTTGCGAGGGGGGGGGGGGGGGGGAAGGTGCCTTGATGACGGAAAAGCAAGTCCTGCCATGATAATGTCCTTTATTAATATTATACGTGTGTTGTGTGCTGGATGGATCAATCATATCCATTCACAATCAGGATTAAGAGAGCCTATTTTAATGAAAATCTATTAGTCTCTCATTTGAGACACGGATGTTGCTTAAATCAATAAACAGCATAAAAGAGAATACGGCGCAGGTTTCTAAATTAAAAAAAAAAAATTCCCATCTATGAAATGTGTTAAGACGTCTGTAAAATCCTGAAACCCTCGATCGATACTTATAAATATTTAATGTTGTTTTTTTTTAAACACAAATTGAAAACCATTAACACTGCATCCATTCTTATTATTAAAACAAATTGTCCTTGGAATTATGTGCCGTGGAAATGGAGCCAGATTGAAAGGGCATCCTCTGAAATATGTTTACTCGCTTTCATGTAAACCAATAAAAATCTGCAGGAGTCCGTACCGTGAGCAGAAAGGTTTGATGTACAATGTCCATGATTACAGTTTCTGAATTAATCACTAGAGAGAGGAGGGGAGAGAGAGAGAGAGAGAGATGGAGAGAGAGGACTCAGTTATCTACTCAACAAAATCTTGCTCTTGGGGTCAGTGCTTATTAAAGCGTGGATTAAACCGATGATTTTTCTGTTTGCTTATATGCCCCATTTCGACCAAAATAAGCTGAAGCGGGGGAAGGGGGGGAGGAAATCGGTTTCGCCCTACGTCATACCATGAGTCAATGTACAAATGTAAATTCCTCTTATAAATATGAAATCCAATACTTTGCCTTGGAAATGCTTAAAGCTAATGCAACGCTTAAACTCATTCATAATTATTCCTCTCGCTTAACAGGGAGAAAAAAAACCCCAAACCCGATGGTCAAGAGGTCCCTTTGAAAGCGGAATTAAAAAATAGCACGTGTGCTGATACCAGGCTAAATAAGCTCTCTTTTTGCTCTACCTGGTCCAGAGCTGTTCCCCGGCAGGGCGAGATTCCCTGCTGGCACATATCCCCTCGCAGTCCTGCCTCCCTCGCACCCGGCCGGTTTGGAGCTCTCGAGGCGTCGGGGAGGGAGGTGGAGGATTTGGGAGCACAGAGCCCCGCAGGTAACTGCCAGGGGACACCTCGACATGCAGCTGATGCCCCCGTCCTGCAAAGGGTTGGAAGGTGGAGAGCGGGGTGGCTTGTGCCACGGCGAAGGTACCCAGCCCAGCATGGGGCACGGAGCTGCTCTGAGGGGCGCTGGTGGCTTCTCAGTTTGGCGACAGGGTCCCAGGAGCACCGTGCCTGCAAGGCAATGGGGTTTGGACGGCAGCTCCTTCCCTCCCTCTCTCCCGCCTTCCCTCTCTCCATCCCTCCTCCGCAGACCGTTATCAGGAGAAGCAATGAGCTTAATTTCCCTCTGAATCCGCTGCCAAAAGTTTGTAGCGGGGTCAAAAGTGTCCCCCTATCTTTGTCCACACCCTCACCACCTCGCCCGGGATGCCGGCACTGCGAGGGGGCACAGGGGGTGCCCGGTGACCCTCCCCTCGCTCCCCGATGCCCCATGGGGACGGGACGGGGCTGTCACCCTCCGCACAGCTGCGCAGAGCGCTCCGCATCCTCCGGGCTGAATCCCCCCCGGGCAGGGTGGCGACTCGCACCGCTTCCCTCTCTCGTTTTTTTTTCTTCCTTTTTTTTTTTTTTTTTTTTTTTAATTTTCCCCGTTTCCCTCTCTCTCTTTTTTTTTTTTTTTTTTTTTTTTTTTCTTTTTTTTTTTTTTTTCTTTTTTTCCTTTTCCGGTGCTTTGTTTCGCTTTTTTTTCGCTTTCGGAGGGAGTCTGAGGCAAGTTCCCCTTCTCTGCAGGGCTCCCCCCGGGGGTCTCCCCGCTGCCGTCACGGGGTGGCGAGCGGCCGTGGGCCTCTGATTGCCACGCGTTCTCCGCGCCCAGTGGCTGCCCCGGATCGAGCTGCGGGTGCAGGAGCGGGAGGGAGGGAACTGGCTTTCCCACCGGGAATCCCCGCGCTGCCGGGATGGGGATAACGGGACGGGGGTGGGGGTGGCAACAGGGCTTTCCCTCCTCCGTTTTAGGGGGTTTGGATTTGCCCCTGCCCTCGGGGAAGAGGGGGCAAGAGCCCCTGCGGTGACAGGAGGGACCCAGGGAGGTCTCCGGGCTTGGCGTGGGTTGCAGGCGTGGGTCTGGGCGCAGGGGGGAGCCGCGGGGAGGAGAGAGGGACGGGGGGGTGGGTGCCTGGGGGAGCCGGGGGATGGAGTGCAAACTCCGGCAGCTCGGGGAAGCCGAAGCTCATCGTGCCACGCCGGGGCTGGGGAACCGGAGAGGGAAGCGGAGTTAGTAAATATTTATCCTTCATTCGCTGTTTGCTGCTAGGGGGGCAGAGGGAGGCTGGGCACGGGAAGGGGGGAGAGAAGGGGAGGGGGGTCGATGCCGAGGGCTGGGAAAAGTTTCCCCTGCAGCAGCTCAATCCTAGAAGCCTCTCTCCCGTGGGAGCGGGTGCCTGTGTCCCTGCGCGTGTCCGTGACACCCTCGCGTGTGCGACAATCCACCATGAGCCCTTACACAGCCAGGCTGCATGGGAGGCACAAGCAGCGTGTCGTGCCGGCATCCTTTCTTTTTTTTTAGCCATACGTTACTTCCACGTCTATCGTTTGCCTTTATTATTTATGTGGTGCCGTGTGATATACATTAGAGCCTCAGATTTGATTGGCGTTTGCGATGACAAGACCTGTTTGTTAAGTTGTAAGGCTTCCTCGGCTCCCTCACTTGTTAAATGAACTCTGGAGGAAGGATGCCACCGAGACACAACAATATAATAAATGTCAGGGATATCCGCAGTGCCGAGATCAAATGATCAATCCTTGTCCCCTAGATAATCGTTTTAAATTCGCACAGGGGGAGATTGATTTTTTTTTTTAAAGCCCTTTATTAATTGCTTCCTCGATTATTATTTTCCCCCCTCTTCCTGTGGAGGTGTTAACTCTGGTGCTCGCGGCACCTTTGGATTAATTAAACTTATATTTAGTATTTTAATGTTCTGCTAATTTTCAGAGTGGTCCCACGCTCCCCTGGAAAAGAAACAATGGCCCCTTACTCCAGCAAGGAGCCTGCTTTGGTTGCGATTCAGAGCAGAGGGTGGCGTGATAATGGGCTCTGATTATCTCAAACTCGAGGCGAGGGAATGAGGAGGACGTAAAAAGCCAAACGATCAGAAGACAAAATTCCTTCAAATACCAAATAAACCTCCGCGTTAAAGCCTGAGGAGATAGAAATAAATAGCTGGGAAGTCTTCTCCGCTCGCGGTTCAAATGGTGCGGAGAGGCGCTAGAAATGCCGGCGCTGTTATCTGGAGATGAATTTCAGGCAGCTATTCAAGCGCACAGAGTAATAATTATTTCGGGATTACAACAAAAATAACAGCAGCCTACCAAGAACAAGGTCGGAAATTATTGCCAATTTTATATTAAATCCGTCAGGTTACGTTTCGTTAAAAAAAAAAAAAAAAAAAAAAAAGACAAAAAAAAAAGATGATTTAATACTCTATTTGTCGTGTACAAACTCTCGTGTTAACAAATTGCCCCTCTGCTGCAAGCAGCAGGATAGCTCTACATCCAAAGAAGCATTTTAGATTTTCAATTTTCCCAACAGTATCTTCAGACGACATTAATAACAGTAAACGATAAAACAGACCCTGCAATGTTTACACGGATCTGGAGAGCCCCTCTGCCTACAGATAACCCTCCCCACCCCAGCCAAGCAACCCTCTCCAAATCCTCCGAACACACCGACACAGAGCTCCGAGACACCTCACAACTTGTTCAACTGCAACACGCGTTCCCCTCCACGCACCCACCGCCCTCCAGAACAGTCAACACTTTGAAAACAGCATCTTTTGGTTCGCCGGTTATTTTGACCGTTTAATTAAGCGAAATTAGCTAAACAGCAAATCAGGTAGAATTTTCATTGCTTACAACAAACGCACATCTCCGTTTTTTTATTCATTACCTTTTTTTATTGAACACTCATTTTCTTTTCCTCTTGACAGCGATACATTTAATCGCAGGAGCACAGTTATTTGATTAGCTGTGGGTCCGTTTTTACTCACAGTGTTGCCACGCACAGGATGTCTTTACAATCAATTAAGTCTTCCTCATTTCTGCAACCCGTTTGCAGAATGCAGATACCTATTTTCATGTTTTCCTCTCCTCCCTCCTCCCTTTATTCCTCTCTCTCTCCCTCCCCCCCCTCCCCATTCGCTTTTGCTTCTTTGCCTCCCTAAATCAAGGTGCAAAGATGCCAAAGAGTGATGAAATGAAAAGAAAGCCAATTGCTGGACTGAGGTGGGGGAGATAGCTGCTAGGAGTCCGCCTGCGACTATGGAGCAGTCAGTAATTGCTGGAGACAGGGAGAGCTGGGGGTTGGGCTGAGGTAGCCATGTATAAATAGTGTGATCTCAAATTGAAAGGCATAAATAACAGCAGGAGTGATCTAACCCTATACAGCCCATCTTCTACGTGCAAAAACAGCGTGCGGAGGACGGCCACATCTCCGACCGAAAAACAAGTGGATCTCTGTGGATAAGATCACCGGGCAGCCATGGAAGAACTTACGGCTTTTGTATCCAAATCTTTTGACCAGAAAAGCAAAGAGAGCAGCAGCGGCAGTGGCAGCAGCAACAAGAAGGAGACGATCACGTACAGGGAAGTTTTGGAGAGTGGGTTGGCTCGCTCTAGGGAGCTTGGAAACTCTGACTCTAACCTGCAGGACATGACTGAGAGCAGCAACCATTGCCCGGTGCATCTTTTCAAAGACCACGTAGAGAGCGACAAGGACAAACTGAAGGAGTTCAGTACGGGCAGGACGGCGGAAGGTAAGAGCGGGTCTGGGCTCCCTCGGCCCCCCCGGTAGCCCCGGCCCCGCCGCCGCTCGCCCCCGGCTCTCCGCAGTGGGGGCGGCACGGCCGCGGCGGGATCGCATCCCGCATCCTGCCTCCTCCCTCCCGCCGCCACGGGAACGTGCGCTTAGAAATACGTATGCCTGCATGCATTGCCGTGAAAAAATAAGTCACGATTCGGTCCTCATCCCCTCCTGCCAGACCCGCTCACATCCGAAATCGATGCGGTGCGTTAGGCGTTCACTCGCCCGGGGCAAGGGGGCAGCGCAGGACCTCAGATATTTTTTTTGTCTGTGTATTTTTGTACGAGGAAACATTGTCCTGGGAGTTTTAATGCCTCAGAAGACCTGTTCTTCCTGCTTCCGGGCCGTCAGAATGTTGATGCTTCTTCTGGGAGAGAGCTGCATGTGGAGGAGGCTCTCCCTGGACATTTCGCCTTCTGTCGGTCCGCCTGTCCTAGGCAGAGGATGAGGCAGGCTGGGAGGGAGCTCCCCGGGCCCGGGTGAGACGGAGCATCCCTGCGGAGAGAGGCACCGGCCGACCCTGCCGCCTGGTCCCTCGGTCCCCAGCCTGTCCTTCTCACCTGGGCCAGGGCAGCATCGCCTCCCTCCAGGGTGTAGGGACTCCCGGCCGAGGGGTGAGACACCATTCCTTCTCTTAGCAGAACGTAATTAACATTAAAAATATATTTTTTTTTTTCAAACCGAGCAAGCTAAAAATCCCGCACAGGCTGGCAGGGGAAGGAGAGAATTAAAAAAAAAAAAAAAAAAAAAAAAAAAAAAAAAAAAAAAAAAAGTGGAGGTATTAGAAAGTTGAGAAAGTGTCTCTAGGCAAGTTAGACAGGTGGACCTGCCTGGGGAGCTTCGGGTAATAAAAACCGGTTAATAGGTTGGGGAACAACAACCAGCCTTTCAGCTGTTTCCTACCGTTTGATCTTGTTTAATATAACATTGGACGAAAGGCAATTTAATTTACAGCCCAAACACTTATTTAATATCCTCTTTTCCACCCCCTCCCCAAAGAGAAGAACCGGGTATAGTCGCGTATTCGGGTACCCGTATTTCTGCACAAACCAGTACCGCTCAGGACTGCTGCTGGTTTTCCTTCTCTGGTAGAGAGATTGCAAAGCGAAAGGGTTAGATTTAGAGGAATCAACTGAGCAGGAGATGGTTTTAAAAAACAAAAAAAGAAAACAAGGCACTCTCCAGGAAAAAAATCTACAAAAAAATGAAAGCGAACGAACAAAAAAAAAAAAAAGAAAAAAAAAAAAAGAAATCTCTACTACTCCCCCTTTTCCCTGTGTATCGAAATTCTGGCTTGTATGTTTAGCTAATCTAATCTATGGAGAAGGGCTGGGGGTGGGGATGGAAGGGAGGAGTTGGAAAGAGCTGAGATGCTTGTGACAGTTTAAATTCATGCGAGGTTTCAGTCTAATTTCAACTGATTCCTGCGTGTTATTGCAGTCTCACCGTTGTGCTAGTTAATATTTTATACCTACCACGGACATGCTGTAGCCTCGGATCTCCGAAAGGAGACAGCTTTTGAACGCGCTTAATTTTCCCTAGGCATTTGCTGGGTTAGCACCCTCGTCTTTTCACGGGGGTTCTCCTTACAGAAGAAATGTTAACAAAGTGCCATTAAAACCAAACCTCTCCGGAGGCCAGAACCCTTCCCAAAGTTTTATGCAGCCGATATTCAACTCGGAGTGGGAGACGGGGACCCCGGAGGAGTGATTACGGCCAGGGACAGTTTTCGTTTCGGAAGTGAAAACGAGCACTTCGGCTTAGGTCCTCGCCTTGCTTAAGCACACATACAGTTCAGGACGTTCTATTACGATCAACTAAAAAAACATTGGCATTTTGCGATGCCCCTAAGTATAGAGGATAATATATATATAGGATAATATATATGTGAATGCGCGCATTTCTGTGTATACGTTCATATAAATGCGTCTGTATTTGGTGAGGGAAACAGGATTTAATTCGGGATCATCTGCAGATATGGCTCCCCCCCTGCAGCTCCAGAAGGTGAAGCAGGACAAAAGGAGGCAGCTGGGGCAGGCTCGTCCCGGGATTCCGCCGGCGCTCACACGGAATGCGCGCCCCGGCCAGGAGCTCTGGGCAGGCAGGGCATCCCGGGAAATCGGTTTAGCCACCAGAGCTGCCCCTTGCTTCAGCACCTCTCCTCTTTTCTTTAGGAGGGTTTAAAAGAGGGTCGGTGCTTTAGGCGGCCTGGCATTAAAGACGGAAAGGAGTTGAAGTTGAAGTGGGAAGGAAGATACAAGGACCAAACGAGAAACCATACCCCCAAACATAAAGCGGTGGAGCAGTTTTTCCTCGCTGCCTCTCCTGCCTTGCTCCCCTCTGCCCGGGACAGGAGTGCGCAGCCGCTGCCTCCGGTCTCAAGCTCACCCCGAGCTCTCCGTGAGAGATGGGGAGTTGTGTGTGTGTCGTGGAGTGTCTGCTCCTTTGGAGAGGCTGGAGGGTGCCCACTGTCCTTGACCCGTGCAGGCCCACCGTTCCGGGGCCGTTTCGACACGCCGGCAGGTATTTTGGGGGAAGGAGGGCTGATAAGGAGAAGAGGAACGGATAATTTCTGTCTCAGGCCTTTGGAAAGTTACTTTTATGAGGCAAATATTTCCACCGTGGCTCCACCATGACAGCGGTGAAGCGCTTCTTGCGTAACCCTCTTTACTTCGTGAGAAAGCGGCGACGGAGAAACCCCCTTCCCTCGCCTCTCCCCACCGCCTGGAGGTACTGAGGGGCCAGTGGGTTTCCTATCGGCTCCTTCCCCGAATCGCCTTTGCCAACCGGCTGCCCGGCTCCCTCCTCACCCCGGAAAGAAAATAAAATTGTATTTATAGTTATAGTTTTTCTGACGGGCCGTCAGCCGAGCAAGGTGGAGCGGCTCCCTCTTCCCTCCCTCCTGCCCGACAAAAGCTGGCAGCGGGGCTCAGTCTGTCCCGGTGTCCCCTGTCCCGTCCCGGTGTCCCTTGTCCCGTCCCAGCCCCGCTCGCAGGTTGCACTGAGTTTGGGGAGGAAGAGAGGGGAGAGGGAAGACCCCCGGGTGCTGAGGAGAGAAACTTCGGAGAGGTGTGCGAGAGGAGGCTCAGTGTCGTTTTTCCCTTCCCCCTCCCGGCAGGGATCTACGAGTGCAAAGAGAAGAGGGAAGACGTGAAGTCAGAAGATGAAGATGGACAGACCAAGCTCAAACAAAGGAGAAGCAGAACCAATTTCACACTAGAGCAGCTGAATGAGCTGGAAAGACTTTTTGATGAGACTCACTATCCAGATGCCTTCATGAGGGAGGAACTAAGCCAGAGGCTGGGACTGTCTGAAGCTAGGGTTCAGGTAAGAGAAAGGCTCTGTTCCTGGAAACGTCCTCATCTCACTTCCTAACTGCCAGCGGATCCTAGCACAGTGCCCCGTTTCATCCCAAGCGGGGAGGTGAAGGCAGACACGACACGTGTGATGGGGAAGCTGTTTGCAACTCCGCTGTACCTGTCCTGCCAAACAGTAATTCTGCACTGGGAATATCTGCCAGTGTCTTGCGTTTCCTAGGAAGGCAGTTTATTTTTTTTTTTTTTTTTTTTACTGTTGGGGGAGAGGATTGGGTTGGTGGTGGTGATAAGTCTATAAGAACTGAGAAACTTGCTATTTATTTTTTAATAACCGTATTTCTTTTTCCTTGTAAACGTGCCATTAACTCTCCTTTAATGCACATTTTTCCCCTCTCCTTCTTTTCTGGGGCCGTTATGGGAAAAAAAAAGACCAGAAAACAATCGCCATGAATAAGGGCTAGACGGTTTGGGTGCTGAGGGACGGGATTAGCTAGAGCCGGGGGAAGGTGCCTGCTCTGATTCACACAGCAAGCTTATGAATGCATGGCACCCCATCTGGTGGAGTCTCCCCCTGTCCCTTCCATCCTCCTTCAGATACAGCTAAATACCAATTAGCCTTCAAAACCTTGAAAATAAGTCAGTGTTGCTGTAGTTCTGAAGCTATCAGAGCTGTCTCTTTGGGTGGCTTCTCCTTGATTATTTTAAAATCGAGTTTTGGTATGATGCAGGGGGAAAATATCCCTCTCTTAGTCCTCCTTAAGTCATCTAGGGAATGCAGCCCATAACAGATGCTGTATTAAAAAAGAAAACCCTAGAAATAATAAAATCAACCTGTGGCTTCCTGAGCAGGCCTAGGGCAGGAGAAACCTGGAGTAAATTCCTTCTTAGGTTAGAACTCCGTACTTGGCCTAACAGACCCAAACCAAAACCCATGAAGAAAAAGTCACTAAGCAATCCCCCTCGACTGAACAAAACACCTTCACACCCTAGAGATAAGAAATGATCATGCATATGTATGTCAGCCTATACATCTGTGCCCGGGTACACATAGGGGAGCATATAGCCATGTGGGTATAGGTGGGCATCCTTCGTGCCTACCACCATCCCAGGGCACAGCGGGAAGACACGAAATACATCCCAGAGCGGGAAGAGGGGTCACCTGGTCCTCTTTGACCTCTTTGACCATGGCCCACAGTGGAAAGCAGGCAGAATCCATCCCTCTCCTCCCAGGCCTGGTCTGAAATCCCTGGCCTGAGTAAGTGACTATCTCGCTTTAAACAAGAGCCTCCTGGAGGCATTTCCGAAGCAAATAGAGTAGCTAGGTTGTTTTCTTTCTTGTTTGGTTTTAGTTTTAAAGGGTCTTTTCTCCCCTCAGCTCCTACCACTTGCAGTACAAACCGAAGTGGGCGAGGGATGGTGCTAGGCACATGCCTCAGGAAGGATGGCTTCTAGGGGATATTGCAGGGGTTCAGAGTGCTGCTGGCCTACTTTCTCCTGGAAGATTGATCTAACCACACCATATAAATAAATGAAAAGATTAAACTTTTGCTGAAGGGGACATCAACTCTTATGTCATCTTCCCAGATCTTCTTACTCGGGCTCTGTAATATCTTTCCCAGGCCTTGATGTACTGTTTCTATAAAAATAAATTACTTGTAATTGAATTCTGCACTCTTTCTTTCAAGTACTTTATTACTGAGCAGCACTTTAACAGGATGTTCATAGTTACAGGAAAATTGGTGCTTCAAGTGCTTACAGATCTTAAAACAGCACACCAAAAAAAAAAAAATTACTAATTCAGGCAGAGATTATGAGAGATAAAAAATAATAAATTTAATAATCTTACTACAGAGGTTTGAAAATAAAGCTAGAAATAAAAGAAATATCAAGAGAGAGAAATGGATAATTAATTAGCAGTTAAGCAGATAGCTTGATATCCATCAAGAAATGGAAGCAGAAAAATAGGAGAAAAGGGGAAAAGGGAGACTTTTTTTTTAATCCTTTCAGAAATGCTCTCTAATTCCTATCTGAACCGCTTGTCCCTTGCTGTTAAAGGATATAGTTTCAATTTAGTGTGGAAATTTGCTGTAAATAAATTGAAGCTCCTATGGTAGCTAGTCCTTATTAACCTTTTATTTTTAGTGTTGTACTGGAAACTCATATCACCCAGCTGTCAGGGTTATAATTGAAAGTTATGAGACCATAGTGAGGAGCAGGCAGTAATTCAATTACAACAAATATCTTTGGGTTTATGGTGCAGGGCTAAATTAAATGTCATTATTCACTGTCTCTAATGGAAATCAAAAGGAAATCAGATTAGAGCATTTGTGAAAGAAATCACTGAGTGATCCTTAATGAAGAAATAACTGTCTAAAACAGTGTACTGTGCTTTACTTAGCATATTCATGACTAATTGGAATTGATCGTGAATCACACCAAGCCTGATTTATTATCGCTTAACGCAGTGGCTAATTCATCACTTTTACTCCTCATAACCTTATTTTTTCATAGCTAAAGGGAAAGGGCACTTCGTTTCCCAGATTTAAATATAATTTCTGTTTGAAAGATGTTCTGATTTGCAAGAGAAGTTGTTTAAACGCTGCTTAAATTCCTCCTGACAATTTATACTCCTTTGGGGGGGGGGGGGGGGAGGCGTGGGGAACACTCGCAAGGGGATTTCCTACAAGGAGTTACAATCATAAAAAATAATGTATTATTGTCGCTACAGCACTATGATATTTTGCATGCTTATGTTGAAATATATATATATATATATATATATATATATATATAAATATAAATACCTAACGGTCTGGTATAAAGCAGAAGCGTTGCATAGTGTTAATATTTGCGTATCGCTCGTACGGAAAACCGGGCTGTGCTGTGCATTTCAAGGCAGCGAGGCGGCTGCGAAGGGGCAGATGCCCGGTTAGGGAGGGGAGATCTGCGCTAGCGGGAAGCCGGCAGGGAAGCAGGAGCGGTCGGGCCGTCTGTCTGGCCTTCCGTCCGTCTGTCAGTCTGTCCGTACACCGAGCTGCCTGCTCGCTCGGCCGCCCGCTGCGCGCTCCCCCCTGGCCACATTAGGCAGGAAAAATGGTGCTCCGAATAAAAGCAAGCCAATTCCTACATAAGAAAATCACTTAGGTACCCGAGGTAATTAATGCCTTTGGAAGCCTTTCTTTGCACTAATTACTCCGTTGTAAATGACCATCATTAAGGCAATTGAAGAAAGCTTGAAGGGAAAATTTGATGTAGGAAGTGCGGTTAGTATTAATTAACCGTATGATCTCTTGGCAAGTGCAGGAACATCAAAGGCTGTAGGTGTTTACTTAGCTACAAGATTTTATCAGCGGTGAAAGTCAATGTTTGTCTCTAATCAGTAGGTTTTGGTAGAAGGATAAGGGTCCGCAAAAGGTGTTGGTCCCTGCCTCTGACCATCCTTTGGGGAAGAGCTGCTAAAGCAAGCACCTGGAAAGGGGCGAAGTAATGAAGGTTTGAAATGCCCCTGGAAAAGAAGCAGGGGAGGTGCAGCGGCTACTGCAAATTCTGCTCTGGTTTGAGTCAGAACGGCTGGAATTGGGGCAGGATTATTGGATTACAGGCATTTCTCTTGTAGAGACATATGCACTTCTTTAAACCCTAGCCTGAATAGATGTTGTTCTTGTCTGTCCAGAGGTCTACAGAAGTGGGTTTTGTTTTCTTTTAATGTTTGAGGAACGGGGAATGATTCAGCCTCTTTGTACAAGTTCAGTACCTCGCATCTTCTCCGAGATCTTCATCGTTTCCAAACGGGAAGAAGATCGGGAGAAGGCAGACTGTCCCGTCTCTTAGGGGCCAGACCCGGAGTCTGACCTGGCCCACGCATGTTTGAGGTTGGGCCGGTCCCATCCGGCCTGCGTGTGGTCTTATTTCATAAGTTTTTTGGGAGCGGCCCCTTGCTCCAGAAGGGTGGCACAAGGACGGCCACTGCCAGCCCGGGAGACACGGGCCCCCGGAGGCTCGGTGTGAAGCTGCCGGCTCCCGCTGTCCCAGGCTGCGAGGACACTTCTGATCTCCTAGGTTCAGCTCCTGCTAAGACACCACAGCAAAAGAGCAGGACGCCCCTCATCCCCCCGCCAAACATCCCACAGAGGGGCTGATTCCGCCCGGGGCTGCTGCCAAGGAGGGACTTTAGCAAAGTTCTACGAAATTCCCTGCCCTCGAGATAATCCGCTTTCTTAGCAGCTGCCTAGTCTACCTCCTTTTATTTTCTTTTGTTTGTTTGTTTTGGTTTTGTTTGCGTTTTCTTTTCATAGGTCTGGTTCCAGAACAGGAGAGCAAAGTGCCGAAAGCAGGAAAACCAGATGCACAAAGGTGAGCGAGGGATAGGGGTCTTTTGGGGAGCGGAGGCCGCTGAGCCCCGGGCCGCCGTCGCCGCTCACTCGGTCCTCTCTTTCCCCACAGGTGTGATCCTGGGAACCGCCAGCCATTTAGACGCCTGCAGAGTGGCCCCCTATGTGAATATGGGAGCCCTGAGGATGCCTTTCCAACAGGTAGTTAGCTCGGGGTTTATTTCCCTTTTCCCCCGCCGGGCAAGCTCCGACCCCTCGTTCGTTTGCAGCAGCAGGAGGAAGCCGGGCACGTTTTACGAGTGCCATTTATATAGAAGTTGGCACTTATTAAAAACAGGCTGTAAAACTCGGTGGAGGAGCCCCCGCCTGGCTGCCGGGAGCTCAGCGCCCCCCGGGGACGGAGGGGACAGAGAGGGGGGTCCCGCGGCCCCGGGAGGCGCTGCCGGTGCTACGGGACTCCTCTCCGCCGCCCTAGGATGGGCTGGCGGCCGGCCCCGGGGCCGCCCCGGGACGTGGCAAAGGCAGGTTGGCCTCCCGGGGACGCATCGCCTTCCCGGGGTGAGGAGGGAAGGCGGGGGAGCCCCGGCAAATCCAAGGATGGGAACGACCTTGGCCAGAGCCGCCCGGGGGGCTTCGGTCTCCTTCAGAGCTGGTCTCGGCTCTGCGGGAGGGTCTCCCACTGGGGGGAACGGGGAGAAAATCCTTGCGGACCCCTTGCCCTGTCGTTGTTTCCCTCCTGTCGGGCTGTCGCGGCTTTGCCTTTTCCCTTTGGAGGATTTTCGCGACGACCAGAGGGATCGGGGCAATAGCGGAGCGTAGGCACCGGTCCCGGGTCCTTGCCCCGGCGAGACGGGACAAGAAGGATGAAATTCCATCCCGCTTCCAGCCACCCCTCGCCGCCGCTTGCAACTCTCTCTCCCCCCTTTTTATTTTTTTTTTTTTTGTCAATTAATCGGGGAATCGATTTTTTTTCCCATCCCAAAGGGACCCTCTACCACCTTTTCAGTCTCAGAGACACGTGGAGCTGACAGATTAATTGTATTGATTTTTTTAAAAGACATATTTGGACCAAAATAATTAAATACATAAATAAACTCCCCCCTTATACCCCTCCCTTCCCTGAACCTACCCGGAGCTGAAATCTCTCAGTCAACCCGAGGTGTTTGTGTAGGTCGAGAAAGCTCCAAAGCAAACACCAACCCCGTATATAAGGGACCCGCGGCCAAGGAGTTTTTCTAAGCAAGGTATAAATAAACATCCCTGAAAAAAAAAATGTATATAAGAAAATTAGGTATTTAGTACTTGTTGGCGCCCGTGCGTTGGGCCGCATTTTTTTTTTTCATTTTCGTGGTTTTTTTTTTTTTTTTCTTTTTTTACTTTTTCGTGGTTTTTTTTCTTTTTAATACGAGGAAGGTTAAGTAGTTCTCTGTGCCTCTGGGTAAGCGCGGAGCGGACCTTTGCCGCGGGGGGCTCCGCTCACAAAAGTCGGTGTTTCAGCCGCAGGGAGGGGTCGAGGTTGGGAGGAGGAGGAGGAGGAGGGTGGTCGCTGGGGTGATGCCCTGGAGGTGACGCCGTGTTCCTCGCCCCCCCTCCCCAGGTCCAGGCGCAGCTGCAGCTGGAGGGCGTGGCCCACGCGCACCCGCACCTGCACCCGCACCTGGCGGCCCACGCGCCCTACCTGATGTTCCCACCGCCCCCCTTCGGGCTGCCCATCGCTTCCCTGGCGGAATCCGCCTCCGCCGCAGCCGTGGTGGCAGCCGCCGCCAAGAGCAACAGCAAGAACTCCAGCATCGCCGACCTGCGGCTGAAGGCTCGCAAGCACGCCGAGGCCCTGGGGCTCTGACACGCTCCGGCCGACCACCCCCTCCCTTCTCCATTCCGCCCCGGGGGCGACCCGCACGGACCGCCGCTCGCCTTCTCCCCCCTCGGCTCCTCCTCCCTCCTCTCCGGCCGCAGGGCGAGCAGCGGGTGTGCGGGGGCCGCCCCGCCACCTTCTCCCGTTCTGCTTATTTTTTGTTTTCTTTTCTTTTAATTTCTCCCCCGCTTGTGCTAAGGTGTGCGAGCGCTCGGCGACAGCCGCTTTCCTCGTCCTCTCGCCTTTCCCTCAGAGACTTTGGCGGCTGAGGGGGAGCCGGGCGAAGAGAGAGAGAGAGAGAGAGAGGGGACCCCCCACCCCCAAGTTGGTGGCCGTGGGTGTTGTGTGACACGGTGGGGACTCTCCGCCCACCCCCACACACGCGGGCAGCGAACACGCACCCACAAGTCAAAGACTCCGCTGAGGATAAAGTAGGTGGGAGGAGAGAGAAAAAGGAGAGTTAGATAAAACAAAACAAAACAAAAAAACCCAACAAAACCCACAAAAAGGGAAAAAAAAAAAAAAAAGAAAGGAAACGATGTCTAAATTATCTTAATCTGTGAACATTTGGGGACACTTTGGATTTTTTGACCCTGGCAAAAGTGATCGCTCCAGCATAACATCATCTGCTGCTGTCAGTTTTGCTACCTTGTGCATGTGTCTAACTAAACACGTTTTGAAGATCAGAAATATATTAGAACGAAACTAAACAAAACAAATAGTAATAATAATAAATAATAAATCCTTGGGGCTGGTCTCCATTAAAGATGACATTTCTTTGTTGCCAACAGTATTATTTCACTGCCATGAATCTCTTCCATCACTGAGGAGCTGCTGCTGCAGAACTGGTTTGAATTTAAATGTGGAATTTCAGATCTGAGGCAAGGCAGGTTTTTTTTTTTCCCCCCTTTTCTTTCCTTAAAAAAAGCAGCAATAACAAAAAAAATGTGCGTCTCAAACGGCTATGTCCTCTGAAAGGAGAAAAAAGAAAAAGACTAGATTTTACTAATTGTTAGTGAAAACTTGAAAGATGGGAACAATAAGAAATGCACCTGTTTTGCCAGAATCACCTGAACTCAGTGAGATGCATTGTGCCATAGAAACAGGTAATTTTTTTTTCTCCCAAATGTCTGTACCTTTGAATAAAAATCTCACTGTTTCACAGGATGTAGAAAGAATGACTTATCCAACAAAGATGGACATATGGTTTTAAGGCATAATACTGATGCAGCATTAATTTTAGTGAAATGCAATTAAGTGCAGTAAAGTGCAATACTGTAAATATTATAGATTAAAAAAAAATAGCCGTACTTATTCTGTTAATAACCAATTCTGCAAGAACCATAACTTAAGTCTTTTATGCTCAGACTGGTGCATTGCAGCTCCTTGCGAAAATGACAGTCCGAGTCTTCTATGAATGGACAAAGTTATATGTATTGCATATGGGAAAAGGTAGATGCCAAGATTTCTAGTTGAGTTAATGTGCCATATCACTGGCAAATAAGCTGAAAAGTCTGTATGACACTTTCACAATCATTTTAAGTAAAACAGAAACAAAAAAAACCCCAATTTGTAGAAGCATTTTGTAGAGGTGGACAAGTACAATATTTGGACATTTTAATTTTTGCCTGTGATTTAGACACCAAGTCTTAAGCTGATGTTTAAGCAGAATGACTAGTATAAATCCAGAAAGGGTGAGGAACAGGGAAATACTTAATGTTACCAAAGTGTCTGGATTTACTGACCTCCTCTCCCCGCTGTTTACTTTTTATGTTATTCACTTCTAATTAATTTAGTATGATTATTTTTTTTTGTTATTTTTGGGGTGGAGGAGAGAGGAAGGTACAAATATTGGTCTTGTCTACATCTAACAAGATAGCTATTTGTTGCCTTTGTTACCAAGGCCTGTGTTGATGGAAGTTTATCCTCTCAATGGTACCGTTATTAAGCCTGCTTTTTATGTTGTTTAGCAATCCATTACTAGTTTTGGCTTTTGCTGATATTTATCAAAAATCCAAGTATTGCTGTAGGACAAAAATTCATGCTGTAGATAAATTTTAGACACTTGTCTTTTTTTTTTTTTTTTTTTCTGTTTCTCCTTCAAGTTTTGATATTTTCTAGCAAGCAAAATTTCTGGAATATCAAAGTTGTGCCATTTTCCTTCTATTTATTATGTAAGAAGAAGTTATGTTTTGGATTTGCTAGAGCTGGTAAATGTTACCTGCCTTTTCTACCTCTCTGTGAAAGCCCAGTACCTTTTTAAAGCAAGGCCAAAATATTAAGGTAGTGTTACTTGTTGCTGAGAAATATGACAAAAATATCAGGCAATTAATAATTCTTGTGGAAACAAAACATTACCTAGTCAGTAAAATGTTATTCATGATGACGTATGAATTTCTGGCAAAAAGAAGAAATATTTGGAGTAGTTCTGGCACCTCTAGCATGCAGATCCAAAATATTAAAAAAACATTACTACGGATATACTTTAAGCTATAACAAATAACCTGTTGTACTGGATGCCCACAGCCATCAAAGGAGAATTTGATACACAATGTTGAGGACCCAAGGCATAGAGCTTTTGATGGAGTGGGGACTGCTTGTTATCTGTACCTGTGATCCGACTATTACCCTTTCAGGTCCTCTTTTGAGTCTTTAAGTGAGGCTTGTGCTATTTTTCCAGTCCTGTGCTGGACTTTGGCAAAGGAGCAATTTTTACTGTCAAGAGATTCCACAGAAGAACTCAGCTGAAGTTGTAGGTTTGGGATCTGAATTTGCACAGACATCTTCTGAGTGAGGCTGTAAGTGCTACCAAACTTGCGGTGTTACATGGTGCATGTACAGCGTGCATTCACGTCATATTGGCAGGAATAAATTTCCCACTTTGGGGTTTTACTAGGTGCTAACACTGCAAAAATGCTTGTAGATTTCTCTCAGAAATTTTGCTACACATAGTTTGTAGCATGTCTTGTATTAAATATAACAGTAATATGAATACAGTTCCCTGCTAAAATGAAACAAGGCCGGTAGCGTAGCATACCTCTTGCCAGAATGAAAAATTCTTACGGTTTCTTCAATTGCTTTCAAGGACAGTCTTGCCCTCTGCTGCAGAAAGGAAGGAGATGGCAAGATTTATTAGTTTAGCCTGTTTTGAAGGAGGTATCATAGATCAGCCAGGGGAAAGGGGCAGGGTGTGGCTGCGAATCTGCCAAGGCGCTTCATGCTGCTCTTGCAAGTCATTTAGCACAAAAGGAAATGAAAAGGTGCGCTGCGCAGGGGCTGCAGCCGAAACCGATTCTGCTTTGCTTTGGTTCTAGAATGGGCCGATTGCATCAGTGGTGATATAAAGGCTTTGCGTTGTTGTGGGTGATGCATGCAGGCCATCCTTACATCCTTGGCAAGAAACGAGGAGTTCTACCTGGGCTACCATGTACTGGGCTGTACTTTTCACTGCGTATAAGTCGCTGTGGCACTATTCACCATGTGGAGCTCCAGTGATCCCTACAAACTGAGAATCTGGACCAAAGTGTCTGTTAATGTGTGGACTTTTTTTTTCCTTTTTTTTTTTTTTTTTGTGTGTGTGTGTGTGTGTGTTTCTTTAATTATTTTTCTTGATTGAAGATAAGGTAGTCAAGGTCCTGAAGTGCTTATTAAAGTTTAAAAGTGTTGTGATTCTTTTAGACTCGTAGGCATGCCAAGCCTCCTTTATTGTCCACCATCATCCAGCCTGATCTTTGTCTAATCTTTCATTTGAGAAGTATGAGATTTCCAAGATCATCGGAACAGCGGCTGCTGGGCAGAATTCCTTTGGAGGAGGCCTTAATTTAGTGTATGTGGATTGCTAAAGAATCTTTCTCAAGAATTTGGTCTGGTATTTGAAAAATAACTCGAATGAATGCCAAATGAATAATGTTGTTTATAAACAAGTCTATGAAAAAAAGGTTTTGTACATCACATGGGTCCCTCTATTATGGAAAAAAATAGTCTCTGATTTTTTGAAACTGTCAAATAACGTTAAGTACTTCATCCATTGGTATCAAAATAGCAAGCTGATTCCATGGTTCATTTTTATTAACTTGGAAACGTGTGAAAAAAATTATACTGGAACTTTTTTTTTTGCTTAGTAGGGTCACATAGATGTAGTGACATTTTGGTTAATATCATAATGCTTAGCACTTATTAATGTTTATTTGCAAAGCACTGTATAAATGTTTATTATTTAATCCTCACCCATTATGAAGTAGATAAGAATTATTATCCCCATTTTTGTAGAAATTAAGGCATATAAATCAAGGGCCAGGTTCCACCCCCTGTTGTCAGCACTGATTACTATTATTTTTGCTTTTGTAAAGTAGCAGCATCCCGCAGATTGTAATCTGACATGAACTTTGTGCTGCTAGACACCTTCAAAACTGTAAGTAGCAGAGGCCCTGCTCTAAGAAATTTAAACTCGGTACCTGACTTCAGCAAAAGTCTTAAAGGGAACATTGAACTTGATTCAGAGTGGCAGAATGTGTCTGTGAGTTATTTCCAGAGAACCAGACGTTACTGCCCAAGCCTCTGACCCTGTATGTCAATGGGAATTTAGTTTATGACTCAGTGGGGCTGAGTTGCGGCGATGCTAAGACTAGAACCAGAAATCTGAGTTCCCATCAGCATGCACAAATTGCTAGAAAACCCCGACTCCCAACTTCCCCTACTACAAATTTTTCACACAGACCAAGTGTGATGATGTCAATTCTTTGCATGCTTTATCTGCTATATCTTTTAGAGCTATTTCTGCCTATAAAACAATAATAAGACATGATTTTGAATTGACATAACATTGACATATTTGGGACTGTTCACTAAAATACAATAGACATGTAGTCCTACGGAAATCCAGATCCCTAAGGCAAAGCCAGGTTGTTTTTCTTTGTGACAAAAAAATGTGCATGTTTTCTGCTCTTTTAAATGTGCTAGGCAAAGTAAATTGTTTCTTTTTTTTAAAACAGAAAATTTTAGGTTTTGGAGACATTATTGCTTTGGAGATGGCAGGCTTTTTCCCTCTTCAGTTTGAGAAAAATTTTCAAACTATAGGAAAACCAGATTACACATCTTTCTTAGAAATGTTTTTATTTTTGTAATATCTGATATCTAATGATCCAGATGGTGACCTTGTGTTATTAATTGTACTCTACTCTATGAAGTCCACACGGCAAATAGAGATGCAAATTTGTTTTGCTTTTGGTTAAAAAGGATGGTTGAAGTGCCCCACTCCTTACCTGTAAGCAGCCTACCGAACCCATTGTTATTGTTTTCTTTCTGTGATGTGACAGAATTCCCATAGCTAAGAAGTTTCCGAGAAGCTATGGCTAGCATAGGAAAGCCTTCTCATCTGGTCACATGAAAATCTCTACTAGTTGCAGTAAGATGCGGTGGGGCTGGAGAAGGCTGGTATTTCTTGGAAACAAACAAAAAAAGAAATGCTGTGTGCTACAGAGTGTGATCTCCTCTCTCTGACAGAAGAATAGAGCTTTCTGCTTTATGACTCATGCTTTTTGTAAAATTGCATCCCTAACTCACAACTTTAAAAGATGCAACGTGGGTCCAATCAATGTAGCCTAGAGGCTAGTTATATTGGTTATTATTGTCGGCCTTTCTAGCCAGGTCAGTGAAAGGCCATTGGCTTCCATGTTTGAGGCATTCTTCAAAAGGGGTACGATATGAGATATCCCTCAGATTTTGTTTGTCTGTTTGACAGATTTGATGCTAAAAGCTGGTGCCTAAGTTTAGTAAATCATCCTAGAAACTTGCTGATTTCCAATAAATAATTGAAACTTGATGCAGTTCATACACCTTATTTTGAAAATTGATATTTAACTAAAATCAGTTGAAGAATGTAGAAAATATCAGATTTTGAAGCTGAAGATATTTATTGAAAGGCAATACTTTCATGAAACTAGGCTTATGGTATGTATTAATTACATCAAAGACAGGCAAGTATCTCTGTTTCTTTGTATTAATGTATGTGGATGTTTTATTTATTTTTTGTTTGAAAATTTCTAAATGTGTATTATTTTAATTATGTTGAGTGTAAATTTGACAATGCTTTGCATTTATTTTTATATTTTTTAAACCTGTTGCTTTTGCAGAACTATGAGCAGCCAGTATGATTTGCCGTACCATTGCATTGTTTCGGTTATGTACACATAGTGTGTCTGAGTTTACAGACATTTCAGGGATTGCTAAAATGAAGAAAAAAAAAATCTCCAAACCCAACTAATCTTAAAAGTTTGTACCCCTTTGTTATTGTGAAAGAGAGAAAGAAACAAAGAGAAAACTTTTTTTAGGTTTTGGTTATGCCAGCATGCTCCTACATGAATTCACCAGACATGTTGAGTTCCAGTTTCAGATTGCATTATGTTGAATCACATGATATGAATGTACATCTTGTAAAAGTGAGATATGAATAAACTTATAAATATTTGTAATCATGTGTTAACGGATACCCGAAATTACTACTACCAAAGGGACTATTGATAATAAGACAGAGTTTTTTCTCCTGTATTTAATCCTTTTTCTTTTTTAAACACCTTATTCACTCTCTTCTTGCAAGGAATGAACATGATGCATCTTATAATAACAATGATAACAATATCATCAGAAATGGCACCAAGACTAATAATATTCAAGAAGCATTTGGACAACACCCTCAGACACATGGTGTGAATGTTGGGGTCGTTCTATGCAGAGGGAGTCGGACCCAATGATCCTTGTGGGTCCCTTCCAACTCAAGACATTCTCTGATTCTATGATCTTACTCTGTAGCCATTCTACTTACAGATCACTCACTGGCTTCTATTTAAGTTCTTCCAGGCGAGTTATAGCTCAGTGATAACTAATCAGAAACTACTTTTTCATTCCATCTACCAGTATGATTTGTTTTTGTTTGGTATCCTACATTATTTTTTTTTAAAGGATTGATAACCTTCCCTTGCTGCCAAGAGGAATAAAGCAGTCTTCATGGTGGACCAGTCTAGGGATTGTGTTTGTTGGATCTTATCTGTTGTCTGTTCAAAGCAATATGAGGAGCATTAGATCAGGCCCTTATTTTTCAGATGATTAAGGTGCTTTTTCCCTGTCCCTGTTTGTTGGTATGTTAGATATAATTTTCTCCTATAATTTTATTATTTCTATTTGTAATCTGGCATTCTGGTGTTGAAAAGTATACCCCAGGAATGCTCTGGTTCCCATGTACCATTCATCAACAGCACTAAAGCAAAATGGGTTATTGGAAATCATTCTGTTAGGTTATAGTCTGTAGATCAGGTTCTACACTTCTGAGCAAGTCACAAGACTTAAATTAGATTTGCCTTGTTTGAAAGCAGTTTGCCTGACATCTATGTTCCATTCAAACGTTCAACAAGAGGGGTAGTTCCATATTCCAGCCCTTCCTCCAAATGCTTCCGGCATGTGTTTATTCTTTCTTGTCAGCAGCTGGCTGTATTAGTTGAAGTCAGAACCTGTATGTAGCTTTCCTAACCTTGCATTTTCTACAAGTATTTATGTCTATTGGAGCGCTGACCTGGAACATAGTTGGAAAGCAGTTGGTAAAATATTCCCACATCGTGATTACTGTTTTTCTTTAAGCCAACACCACAAACTGACGTCCTGTTTTTCCTGTCATCAACTATGTAAGAGACAGGTTATTATAAGAAAATTAATCCTTCCTCTCTGTCTCTTAAAGATACGTGGGCAGTGAACGGTTGTCAGTAGCATGTACTGTAAGGGCAATCAGAAAAAACATAGAGTGATAACAGCATGTGTTGAAAGTTTAGCTTCACCGAAAGCCCATCTAGTAGTAATCTATAATTAAGTATGTTTTAAAGTTCTTATTTTTTATATATTATCATTCAGTTCAGGTGTTGAAAAGAGAGATAAGCACTTTCGGCAATGTGGTTGTGAGGAAGAGATTTTTTTCCTCTTCATTTTTGCTAATTAGCATTTTTTTTTAATGGCTACTTGTTCTGTTGCTTTCTGAAATCATTGGCAGTTCTGAGGGAGATTTCTTCTCTCTTGTCTTTGGGTATCTTTTTCTTTCTTGCATGAGAATTTATTTTTAATTCCAAAAAAATTATACTTTGACCCTATTACTATCAGCATTTTTGGCTACTGTTTCTAGTTCTTTGTGTAGGATCTGAATTGAATTGGATAAGAATAAATACAATAACAAAATAAATTCCTTATGAATTGTCAGTAAAATTTTCCTTTATTTCTTGAGTAGCTTTTCTCTTAGGCTATAATTTTTTGAGCTGAAAACATCTGAAAAGAAAATTATGAGGAACTACACAGGAAACAGGACTGAGTATCTGCTGGCATGGATGCCCGTGAACTGCGGAAATTTTACCAATATGTGTATCCAAAAAACCCAGTTCAAGTCAAAGAGAAATCTGTATACTTAAGTCTGCAGGAGCAACCACAGAAAGACAGATCTACATTCAAGGACCACATGTAAATGACTGGAGACTGGACAACAGAACAAAAGGAGATGTATGTAATTTCATTTCCCCGAATCAAATACCCAGTCTTCACTACCAATACGATTAAGGGTAATGATCCTACTCTTACATTTAATTGCCGGTTTGTAATTGCTACCAAGAGGCTATAAAAACACAGGGTCAGAACGCTGGATCCAAAAAAGTGTCCTAATGCCTTACTCTAAAGTTAGACTTCAGAGGAATTTAAACACTTACTTCCAAAATCCTGAACACAAGACTCTTGGCTGCTTCTCAAACTCTACTGAAGCCCGAGGGCTGCAGGTCCTCTAGTTCCACGCATTGAATTTCACCATGAGCCTCAAGTTCTACTTTTGTGTGTGCCTGGCACCTGACAGATCTCTGTGGCTGGGAGGCTTGCTCCCTATTTAGCCTGACTGAGTTATATAAACTGGGCATCTGTTCCATCCTTCTTAACTTCAGATGTTTACGATTCAGCCATCTATATCAGAGCTTGTCAGTGGAAACAAGCAGACAATTTTAGCAAATAGATCTCCAGCGAGTATATTAAAGGTGTGCCTTAGAATTAGTATAGCTCAGATGTAACCATCTTCTCTGTAGATATCTCTCCTTGTACAGACATTTCTGATTCCATGGCAGGCATTTTCCATGTGCTTTCTTTGTGTCCTCCACTGCACAAATGACAGTAGTTCCACCAGTTTTTTCTTTTTCAGAGGAGATTTCCATTTATACACTGACGCAGTGGCTAGTGGATTTACACTGGACTCTACAATCTAGGATTTCCTGACTTCCTTCATCTGAATAGATAGGGTAGCTGGAAAGGTAGAGACCTTGGTCCTGGAGAAATACTATGCAGAACATACTAGACATAGACCTTTTGGGAATGAGTTGTCTGTAGCTCATGTCACTCTGATGGCGTAGCAGGAAAAGGACGTTTCTGCTATGACTTCTATTCTAACTGCTTTCCTTATTGTGTTTTCTGATATTATAGTCAACCAAAGGGCAAATTGTTTTTCTACAGATTCTTGGGGAAAAGAATCATCTTATCATTTTCCCTAGCTGAGGCTCAATACAATAATATTTAAATATTCTCTAAATATATCAGCTTTTCTCAGAAAAGTCTCTAGATTTCATGAAGTTTCCAATTTTCCTCTCTTCCTGGTTGCAAAAAGACCTCCTGGGAGGAGGGATATAGATGTACATATACACATAAACATTAATAAACAAATCCCTCAAAAGTTGCCAGAATTTAAATTGCCACATAAATAGCCTTAAGGTCTTTAATGAAGCAATCTCATATGGGTCCATCTTATGTTATCAGGTACATTCTTGTCACAGTACCTCTGTCGCAGTAGCTGCATGAGGTAAACTCTACTCAAGGAATGAATCAGGACTGTGGAGAGAATGAAGCTGTTTTCTACCAATACTCTTCACTTATATGAGATAGATGTGTCTATGTAGGCAGTAAGGGAAAAAACTACAAAAAGTGTAAGCTTGGCTTCGTCATTTTCTTAGTTAATGACGATGTAGGAGAAGCAGATCTAGCCTCTACTGAATTACAGGCTGATGCTCTGATGCTTGCTCAATTGGCAAGAATCGGCAGCAGGGACGGTAAGTTCTGCAGCTGGGCACTAGATCGAGGCTAAAAGGTGGTTGCCTGAGCGGGAGAAGCCCGGGAAACCCAGAAAGGAGTGAGAAGTGTGAGGTTCCTGATTCCTGGAAGTGACAGCTGCCACGTAGTGGTTGACGAGGGAGGGGTGGGGTGGTCCTGGAAGCACCCACAGATTTAAATGACCCCTAGGGAGCAACAACAACCAGAGAGCTGCGACCAGGAGTGGGCGAACAGGTGTGGGATGTATCAGAAAAACAGGGTGCAGCGGCTTGTGGGGCAGTTTGTGCAAGCAGGGTGCTGGAGCTCAGTCAGAAGGACCAGAGAGCTGTGGTGGCGACCTGGCAGAAAATGAGAGCTGCTCCAAGCTCTGTACCAGCTGTGACTGATACAGCCTCCCAGACAGTCCCGCAGTGGGTGCACTCAGGGAGGAGGTGAGCAGGCTGAGGACCATCAGGGAGTGTCAGAGGGAGATTGGCCACTGAAATACAACCCTAAGCTCCCTGTCTCAGACCCAACAGGCAGGCATGTCTGGTATGACAGAGGATGCCTCATCCTCTCTCCAGTCAGCTGAAGAGAGAAATTTAGGAGATGGAGGAGAATGGCAGCAGGTTCCTGCCCAGTGCAGCAGGCATGTCTCCCCTCTGCCAACTTCAGCCTCCCAGGTTGCTTTGCAAAATAGATATAAAGATCTGCAAGTGGAACCAAACCTCAATGAGGACGATGGGTCTCACAGCCTAGACATGTTCCCTGGGTTAAGACACTCTGAGGCATCCATCAAAACGACCTCTGTTCAGAAGACAAGATGGGTTATTGTCATAGGGGACTCCCTTCTGAAAGGAACAGAAGGCCCAGTCTGCAGACCGGACCCATTACATAGGGAAATTTGCTGCCCACCTGGGGACTTGGTTAAAGATGCGGAAAGAAAACTTCCAACCTTTGTCAGGCCCATGGATTATTATCCTCTATTGATTTTCCAAGTAGGTATTAATGAAACCAGTACAAGAAATGTGAGGGCAATTAGTAGGGATGTCAGGGCCTCGGAATGTATGGTGAAGGGATCAGGGGCACAGGTAGTGTTCTCACCTGTCATTCCAACTACAGGTAATAACGAGGGTAGGAATAAGAAGAGCCAAGAAATAAATACCTGGCTCCGAACCTGATGTGAGGAGCATAAATTTGGGTTTTTTGATCATGGGTTGGCCTGCACAGCACCAGGTTTTCTGTCCAAGGATGGAGTACGCTTGTCCCCAAGGAGTAAAAGGATAATTACCAGGAAGCTAACAGGGCTCATTAATGGAGCTTTAAAGTAGATGTGAAGGGAGAGGGGGACAAAACCAGGCTTAATAGAAAAAAGCCTAGGAATGGCATTTCAGTGCCTGGGGGATGGGGTGCTGGTGAGGACTTTTGGTCTGCCACCTCAGAGAAAGTGAGGGAGAGCACTTCAAATGATAGCACAGATACACAGATTACTGATGGGTTAGAAAATTCACTGAGTAGTCACTCAGGAACTGAGACTATTCCCCTTAGGAGTGTAGTGGGATCAACAGCCCAGCTGAAGTGCATCTACACCAATGCATGCATCATGGGCAATAAACAAGAGGAACTAGAAGTAATTGCAAGGCAAGAAGAATACAATATAATTGCCATCATGGAAACGTGGTGGGATGGCTCTTGTAACTGGAGTGCTGCTGTGGCTGGCTGTAAAATTTTCAGGCGGGATAGGCGAGGAAGGAGAGGCAATGGGGTAGCCCTCTATGTTAGAGAGTGTTTTGATACCCTAGAGCTTAATGACGGTAATGCTAGGGTTGAGTGCTTATGGGTAAAAATCAGTGGAGCACCTAACAAGGCAGATATCGTGATGGGAGTCTGCTATAGACCACCTGGCCAGGAAGAAGAAGCTGACAAGCAACTGGGAGAAGTCACTAGCCCTCGTCCTTGTGGGAAACTTCAACTTGCCAGATGTCTGCTGGAAGTATAATACAGCAGAGAGGAAACAGTCTAGGAGGTTCCTGGAGTGTGTGGAAGACAACTTCCTGATGGAATTGGTGAGTGAGCCGCCTGGGGAAGATGCCCCACTGGACCTGTTTTTTGTAAACAGAGAAGGCCTTGTGGGAGATGTGACAGCTGGAGGATGCCTGGAGCACAGTGATCACAAAATGATAGAATTCTTAATTCTAGGAGAAGTGAGGAGGAGGTTGAGCAGAACTGCCACCTTGGAGTTCCGCAAGGTGGACTTTTGTCTGTTCAGAAGGCTGGTTGATAAGGTTCCATGGGAGACAGTCCTTAAGGGCAAAGGAGCCCAAGAGGGCTGGATGCTCTTTAACAAGGAAATCCTGGCAACACAAGAGCAGGTTGACCCTGTGGCCTGGAAAATGATCTGTTGAGGGAGAAAACTGGCTTGGCTGAGCAGAGAGATCTTGGTGGATTTCAGAAAAAAGAGGAAAGTATATGAGCTTTGGAGGAAGGGGCAGGCATCTCGGGAGGACTACAGGGATGAAGCGAGATCATGTAGAAAGAAAATCAGAAGGGCTAGAGCCCAACGAGAACTTAGATTGGCCAATTCTGTGAAAGATAATAAAACAATCTTTCTACGAATGTATCAACAACAAAAGGAGGGCCAAGGAGAATCTCCATCCTTTACTAGATGTGGGGGGCACATTAGTGAAAAAGGATAAGGTGGAGGTTCTTAATGCCTTCTTCGCCTCAGTCTTTAATAGTAAGGTAAGATGTCCTCTGGGTGCTCAATCTCAAGAGCCAGAAGACAGGAAAGAAGAGCGGAACAAAGCTCCCATGATCCACGATGAAAATTTTAAAGACCTGCTTGGCCAATTGGACATTCACAAATCTATGGGGCCAGATGAGACCCACCCAAGGGTATTAAGAGAGCTGGCAGAAGTTCTTGCCAAACCCCTTTCCATCATCTACCAGCAGTAGTTGATAAGATAAGCCAGCAGTGTGTCCATGCGTCCAAGAAGGCCAATAGCATCTCAGCTTGTATTAGCATGTCCAGCAGGACCAGGGAAGTGATTGTGCCCCTGTGCTCAGTACTGGTGAAGCTGCACCACGGATACTGTGTTCAGTTTTGGGCCCCTCACTACAAGAAAGACATTGAGGTCCTAGAGCATGTCCAGAGAAGGGCAACACAGCTGGTGAAGGGGTTGGAGAACAAGTCTGATGAGGAGATGCTGAGGGAACTGGGATTGTTTAGCCTTGAGAAGAGGAGGCTTAGGGGAGATTTTATCCCTGTCTACAACTACCTGAAAGGAGGTTGTAGAGAGGTGGGGGTTAGTCTCTCCTTCCAAGTGATAGGTGATACAACAAGAGGGAATGGCCTCAAGCTGTGTAGGGGGAGGTTCAGTTTGGACATTACAAAAAACTTCTTGACTGAAAGGGTTATCAAGCACTGGAACAGGCCGCAAAAGGAGGTGATTGAGTCACCATACCTGGAGGTATTTAAAAGACAGGTAGATGAAGTGCTTAGGGATGTGCTTTAGTAGTGGACAGGTATGGCTGGATTTGATGATCTCAAAGGTTTCTCCACCCTAGGGATTCTATGGTTCTATGATTCTATGATGCCAAGACATCTATGGGATATAATTGAACGTGTGCTTTCTGTTTTCTGAAGGTTAAAGTCACAAGACTGTGAGTCTGATGTATAGAAATGCTTAGTACTGACTGTCACAAGTTTAATTAACACAAGCTATGTAGGTCTGGGACTTTGAGAAGGTAGGCAGCATTACGTAGCAGTGTAGATTAATGCAATATACTGTTGACTCATTGTCTTCTGTTAGGCAGGTCGCGATGTTTTTTTGCTCCAGTCTATAAAATGGGTTTAATGACACTTTCCTAATGTGTACATACAAATGACAGTCTTCTAGTGTGTACATAAGGGGGGTTGTGACCATAACTTCATTAATCTTTATAGTACACTGATATACCAGATTTGCGAGCAACAGCACAAAACCCATGAGGCAATAAGTAACTCTGTATTCAATGCAATGTTCGGAGAATGTGCAGTAAATAAAGCATGAGGATAAAGAGAAATATTGAGCAGTTGCTGTATTCACTGAACATTGTGCACTGAATTAAAAAACCACCCTTATTGTATAATTAAAGGATGTGTCATGATATGTATAGACATGGGAGTAGAATTCAGTTCCACAGTAAATGCCAGTAATGGCACTTTGTGACTTTTAGGTATTTAAGGAATTAATGGATGCTTATTTTTTTCAGCTTTAAGAATATTTTCCTTCAACATTTACATATGAAGTTGTCTATTGTTATCCTTTTTTTGAATTAAAAATAAAAATCCCAAGTGCTTAGGCTGTAGAATCATTTGAACTGGGACACTGGACTTTCTGCTGAAGCCTAGAGATTACTTGATCCACAAAAGAGCTTATGCCAATAGGAAGCGAATGATTATGGTGACTTAAGCTTGCATAAAACTCTACCAAATGAGTCATCTGAAGGAGAGTAGAGCTTACTGACAGAAAGCATACAGGAGATTTCATTTTATAGGCATTGGAGCCCTCTGGGGAAATGGATTTGGGGCTTCTTCTGATTAGAGAACAGTAAGAGGCAGATTCTTAGCTCACATAAGCTTTCAGTGCAGTATGAGTCTCTGCTTAATAGTAAAAGATATGGAACGCTCAGAGATATTAACTGTGGCCAACAGATTATGCATTCACCTTAGGCCAAATAAGATTTTGACTTGGGAAAAGCAGTCACCTTTTGTTTTCAACCTATCCAGATGCATCCTAGGGCACGCCATACCCTGTGAAATGTGCTTCATTGTCATTTGTGATCTGGTGATAGTGCTGCAGGATATATAATTGTTCAGAATGTAGAAAGCTCTGGGCTGCAAGGAGGAGCTAAACTAGCTTGAAGCAAGGGGAACAGCTGGGAAATACAGAAGCTGGCCAAATTTGAAGTGATTTAATTAGGAGATGCACAAGCTAGTAACCTGGCATTAGGGGGTGAGATGAATGAATGTTTTATCACTGGTTGACAAATGAGGTCTTTCTTCAAGGGCTAATTGAATTTAGTTCATATCACGTTTGCCAAGGACTATGAACACTTATATGGATATTTGTGAATGAGCTGAATTTTCTGTGTAGTTGAGCCCTCAGTCTATTGGTCACAACAAAAAGTTTGCAGATGGTGCCAGCTGTTATTAATATAGAGGGATTGCTCTGCTCCTCCTGTAGATACTAACTTTGCTATAAATTGAGAGCTGTTTAATTGGTAAAATATTGAGCCATTTTCCATGTGGTAGAATTATAATAGATTTTTTTTTTTTCCTAGAAGTGTTTCTTCTGGGCCTCATGTACTTTTTTGGAGACTCACACTGTTACAGAGGCACATATTTTGTTGGCCAGTGATAGGCAGAGGTATGTTTGCTAGTATAAATAGAGTCCTGTGGCTTAGGAAAGCTTAGACTGGGATTGCCATGGTCTGGGAGCCAGGGCTTGAACTAGGGTGTTGGGCTCACGGGAACCCTTCTGCTTATCAAAAAGGCCTATGATTCATGTATTGAGGCCTTGGAATTGTTTGAGGCATTTGGAAATGCCCCATTAGGAAATATAGTGTCTCTAGGCCCTGAATAGTGTCTAATAAAGTTTCTTTGAGGAGGCTTTGGCCTTTTATTCGTGAAGAAGCAGAAGAAAGAGGTTTTTTTTAACCATAAATACTGCTTATGAATAAATGCTACATTGGATGATACCATGAAGTCTGGAGTAATTTTTATGAGGAAGAATAAGGGACAGTAAAGGAGAAGGAGGAGTTGGTGAGTTCAAATTACTTATCTCCTTTATGTGTTCAAATATTAGTTCTTTATCAAATCTACAGAGAAAATCAGGTTCTCAGACCCATTACTCTAAATGTCTTTTCTTGGTCCTCATTCACTTTGCCTTGGACCCTATAGTTTTTGCTGTTGCAGAAAAGCATAGATTTTCTTGGTGAGCAATACTTTCTCTCGGAGTGTTCTAATTGCTTCAATTTATCTGCTTTCTTACTCAGTTTTCCTTTATTCATTTTATCTGGATGTTTGCTCCATCGTGTCTTGCTTAGGAACTGTAATATACAACCCTATTTCTACAAATAGGCTAAAACCAGTTTGCATAATTTTTCCCAGATTTCTGAAAAACGGTGATAGAGGTTCCTCACTGCCAGACTGATGCTGAATTTTACCATGCACCACAGCACAGCCAGGTCACAACCTAGTCTGGTTTCAGCCTTTCACTTGGGTTGTATCTTGAAGTTTATAGGGCCGAGCAAGTTATATCTTCTTGATCCAAATTTCTTTATGCCAACATAAGGGAAGAGTAATACAAGATAGGATCTGTACAATATCATAGAATATTGCAAATATTCTAGCCCTATTGCAAATATTGACTTATGTTGACTCAGATCTTGGAGTATCTTGCTGGTGGCCACTATACTGCGCTAAACAGTGACTGTTTACTTTCTGGTGATATTGGATGGGTTTGTTGCATTATTTAAAGCCTTGTGTTGGTCAAGACTCATCTACATAAAAGACCACATCTCCCTTGATATTTCTATTGGTCAGTAAATAACAATTACTCTGAAGACCTTCCAGTGTATAAAGGAGGCTGCTCTCAAGGTAGTCCCTTTGGGTTCTATTTCCTGAAGTGTCCAATATATTTCAAATTCTTCGTCTCTTAAGGTATGCTGCAAGATACATCTGTCTACTTAGGCTCTCGGGAGTAATATGGCCTGTTTTTGCTCTGTGGTGATTATGTTTTGAGGAAGAGTTCTTAGGAAAAAAAGCAAACGTTTAGAATATCCACACATCTTTTGCAATGCCATGAGAATGGAGTACTTCAGGTATACTTCCATACGGTTCTGCTGAAGGTGTAGAACAACTGCTGATTTATATCCTCTACACTCCTGGCCCTTGTTTCAGGTCTTAGTTATAAGAATCTATTTATATCTTTGTCCGTTTCTCTGGCCGCAGCCTAAAGTGGACCTGAATGAAACTTGTATGATGCCTTGTTTGCTCACTTGTATGTGTGGTTGTAGTTTCTTTTCTGGGGTGTCATTTTATTTTGGCCTTTTCTCATCTACTTTCCATATGTAATAGTTGACAGAGAAGAAACCTCTGGGAATTTAATTTCTTCCCTACTACCAAAATACAGTGAGTTTTCTTTGCGACAATGTGTTTCCTTCAGGACCGCTGCATGAGGGTAGCGTAGCATGGACATGATAAGATTGAGCCTAAGTACAATTTTCTAAGTTCCTTGAAATGAGTGTTATTTTTGGAAATTGTGTGTGACTCTCTGTGCTGCAGGAGAAGAAGCTTATAAAGGACTGCCTGATTAATCAAATAAGATTATCCCAAATTCCACCCAATCATGGAAGAGAAGATTCTTTTCCAAGCCTCCAGACACCATAGGGGTAGAACACAAGACTTACAGCAAGCACACTTCAGGGAACTTGCTTTTTATTTAAACTTTTCCTTGTTCCCCTCATCTTGTTAGTGAAACTCCTTCCTCTGTTTTATACATTGACAGAAGTCCCTGAAAACTCACACCTTTAAAGATTTTATATGCATATGCCATATTGGCTTTCTAAACCCTGAGAATTACTGTCTTTCATGTCATTTAATGTCTACATTTTGAAGTAAGATATAATAATTTAATAAGTTTATATATTATATAAGATAATATAATTTAATAAGTTTATTATTTAAATGGACCACTGTACATACAATACACATGACTGGAAAAGATGGTATAGTTTAGCTTTTCGTATGTGAACACAGGAATGAGAAAGAAGTAATGTTTATTTCAGAAACTAACTGTATCTATGGCAACAGATGCATGCTGTATTTCATCTGGGAAACATGAGCAGCCATGTTAGAAAAGAAGAGGTTATTTCAATAATGGCTTTTCAATAATTCATTGCACGAATTTTACAAGTCAAGTTAGCAAGTACTGCCGTAGTTGAACTAATGAGTGTTAAGTTAATTTTGATACTCAACAGTGATTATTCCTGCAATTAAATACTCTTCTCAGGTTATGGTTGAAAAACTGGCTACGACTATTTCCCAGAGAGCCACTAGCAAAAACAGTTTGACATTTCTCAAGTGGAAATAGGATGAAAACTTTTTGTAGTTCTCTTTGTTACCATTTTATATCCATAGTGGTTCTAGCAGGATAACAAAGATTTCTAACCACATGTCTGCAGGCAGAATGGGTTATAGCTGAATATTTATTTAACTAGTACTTAAATGCTTACCTAATTTGTAAACATTTGTATTAGGGGTATGGTATGTGGTTCCTACAGGCACATTAGTAGAGTTTCTAATTTAGATTGTTTCTTGTTAATTATTCAAAATAGTGCCATCTTTCCAAAGCCTTAGGTGCTGTCCCTGGCTGTTGCTTTATTTGTACTGTATCTATCTGAAACTGTAAGTCTCTTTACCATCCTGCAATATCAACAGCTTCTGAAACTGCAGTAAGAAAAGTGAGAAAGCACTTCATGTCTTTGCTTATAGTAGTTATAAAGAGCTCAGGCTGCATGTTAATGAACTCAATAGTGAATAACAAGTAAAGTTTTCAAGCAAGAAGATGCTGAAAGAGACTAAATAGCAGAAGCAAGAGAAATAGAAAGTCCATGAATACTAAAGCAGACCACCAGCGTTAAAACCTGACAGCAGTAGCATGGAATTTTCAGGTGCAATTCACACCAAGTGATCAGTATAGGGAATACACACCAATTTACTCATTTAAACATTATTTTAATAGCTGCTATTTTTTAAATGAGCACTTAGAGAAAAATAAGAGAAGGTATAGGTTCGGTACCATTTCACAGTAAAGGGGTTAATTTTATTATTAAAGAAGCATGCAAAGAAAAGTATGTGTAAAGTGAGCCCATATCTGGTTTAGATACACACTTTGGCAGCAATTCCAAAGCTGAATCCTTGACTGGCTACTTTCTTTGTACGTGTACATTCTATGACATTTAACCCAAAATTTACATAAAAAATTGGCCTGCGCAGATGTGGGAAGGTTACATTAGAGCTCCTGAGTGACTACCCTGTATTATTGATCCTTCCTTTTTGTCATCCACTCTGGGAAATGGAATTCCATTTTATATGCTGGACGCGCTTCATGGTGAGCATGGAGGAATGAGGTTTTCCGTTACACATGTGCCCAGTCTGTAAAGGCTTGAAGACACTAAGAATGTGATTTCTCACCTTATGAAGTTTACACAAAACTGATCCTTTAAGCACCTTGTTCCCAGTGAGTCTATTATAATAAAGAGTGTTTTTATTTTTAAGAGATTCACCACTGTAGAGGAAAAAATAATATATTCAGTTTTTCTGAAGACATAATTTTACCTCCTCTTTTATTCCAACCCCCCTGAGCTAAATATTTGTTTATGTTTGTGAACGTCGTGCATTTTTCTGTGATGCAGGTAGAACAGATTTAGATTTTGTTAAGCTCTTATGTTATGACAGAAAATTACATTAATATTTTAAATTTATAATTTAAAAAATAAGCACTACAGACAAAATTTTCCACCCTGACCTACACAGTAGCTCTCAACTCCAATAGTCTGTTTTCCCTGCATGAGGGGAACTCCCATTGATGTGTGGATCTGAGAGGAGAATTTTGCCCTAAGGGCTCAATTTTGCTCTGAGATTGACATATGCATATCATCAAAAATAGAATAATCCATGCATTTGAGGAGCTATCAGCAGCTGCCATGCAATGCTGTTGCTCTTGGAGATTTCTGACATCCTACTAAAATATGTGATAAGCTGAGAGATATCTTACATCTAATGTTTGTGCTAAAAAATACTCCTCCCAAATATATGAAGTTGAAATAAAAGAGTAGTCTTTCTTTGTTATTATAATTATTCATAATATGACAGCTCAGGCAAATTTAACCAATATGTTTTATCTTATGTCACTTCCTTGATGTAGGGCCTTCTCAGACATTACTCAGTCAGGAGCTATCTGGCTGCATGAGATTTTTCACATCCTTTGACGTTCTCTGAGGGCCAGCTGCAAAATAGGGCATTTGTGACTCTTAAAAAGTGGGTTGCGCTGTTTGTAAAAATTATGGTTTTATTGAGGGTGGAAGAGCACTTCAGTGCCTTCTCGCTCCTTGCTGTTTGTAAATGTGGAAAACGTTATGTGATGAATAAAAATCATCACCTCTTCTCCTTCTCGCACAGCAAAACTCTGTGGTCTTTCTTTCCACCTGTTTTCCTCTATGTTTTTTTGCTGGGCTGATTAATATGACCGCTTACCTCCAATGAGCACAAGTTTGAATAGAAATTATCAGTAATTCCCACCAATTTCCCCCATCACTTTTGATCCTGCCCTTCCTTTCCAATTTGTGCTTTTGGTGAAGTTCTGCTCATCTCATCTACAATTTGTTTCAGGTAACTTTAGGCATCTTACAAAAAAATTCTTATTCCAGAGTAAGGTATTTTGATGCAGTATAGTAGGACATAAGTGCCAGCATCCACTGCTGGATGAGACTGGACTAGAACAATAGCTGGGGCTCAAGGGCCAATCTTTCTGAGCTTGCTTTCCACCGCTTTTTCCAGCTGACCCTGTGCTAAAGACACAGTGCTATCATGGCAACACCTCGTGAATCACTTGTTAGGTGCATAATGCTCAAAACTGTAATGCTGACTGTCCTTTACCTAAATCAGGTAAAAATTTTAAAAAATTGTCCAAAAGAGCAAAAAATTAACTTTCTCTGCATTGTACTTACAAATATCAGTGTCAGCAGTTAGGAGACAGTGCCATATCATAATAAGCTTTCATTCTATTTTTAACACTGCCTATGCTGTGATCAACCCTCGTGTTGGAAGCTGCAGAGGAAAGAGGTTCCTTTTCTTGATATACAGCAGTAAGAATAGTGAAAAGCCTTTTCCCCCCTTTGCTGTAATAGGGAAAGATCCCTTTCTCATTGAAATTGGCAGGAATAGCAGAACTTCCTTTTCCTCTGGGGAAGAGCATTTTCTTCTAGAGGAAGGCACTGAAGAGCAGTTCCAAGCATTACCTACTGGACCCCTTGCACTCTCCCTACCTCACACAGTTTCTCTAAGGACACCAAAATGGTTCTTCAGAGCAATTGGTTAAAACACCTCTAAACTAATTGGAATGGTTTGTAGCTCCCAGGAACTGTACTAGAATGAATATTGCATTAGTTCTTTAACAAAGGTCAAACGACCACAGTTTGGGAAAGCTGAAATGTGTAAACGGTAACATACTTCAGCCTAAGGGATTGGTTATGGCTTGGAGTGGGCTACAACTTGGCCTCCATATAGATGTTGACAATGTATGTGTCTATGCTAGCTCGATGCCCAAAACTCCAGCTAAGGGGAGTGGAGGTCTAGTTAATTCAGTTAATGAACTCTAGAACAGATACTTAGGAACTGGCTAATTTACAAAGGGGAGGTGTTCTAGGGTGCTTGAGAACTCCAAATGAGGCTGTTAGTTTTGATGTAATACATGTGGGGGAACTTCTTAGGAGGCAGCGGGCACCTCACAAGATACACTAGAGCATCTGAAATGGCAGCTGATTGAGCCACGGATCTCCCCATTGAGTAGATCCACACCTCATCTTTTCCAGTCATCTACATTGTTAACACCTAAGGTTAGGTATCTGAATCTTGAACAAAATGCCCACTCCTGAGTCACTTTGCCATGACTAATTCCTGGAATTTGGTCATGTTGACAATGACATATGATATGAGATTAGTCAAACTTATTCAGTGGTATTCCTTCTGATTTTGTAACTGAAGTTTATCAAAGATATTGAGACTTTAATAGCTATTGCGAAAAGCTTGTCTCGTGAATATGGACAACAGTATGAAAACATATTTCCAGCTTTAATTTGAATTTGTGTTCAGGGACCAGTTTTCTCACCGTATCACCTGCCTCTCCTCACAACTGTTGTGATTCTTAGTTGTTACTTGAAGCTGCAATGTACCTTCTACACACTCTCACTTTTGCTTAAGGTAAACTTGATTCAGAACCTACTAGTCCAAACTTTTAACTTCAAAATGCTTCATAAACATTTAAACCTAATCACAACAATATCCTTTCAATAGGATATGTAACACATTTTACAGGTGGGGAAATCAAGAGAGAGATAAAATAGAACCCTGAGAGAATATGTGAAATCCTCAATCTGCTTCAGGCCACTGAGCATGCTGTCAGGCAATATGGAAATGTATGAGCTATAAGGCAATTTTTAATGTTCTCAAAATTAGTGACTATCAGAGGTGACTCTTACAGTGTGCCCTCTGTGGTTGGTGACGCAGCTACAGAGACCTCCCATGTTGTACTGGTGGAAAAGTGTGGTGGTAGGGTGTTGGTCACGTTCTTCACATCAGCCTCGTACAATGAAAAGGACATATTTGAAGGTCATACACAAAACATTGATTTTTGAAAATAAAACCTCTAGTTTAACAGATCTGCACTTGTTTCTGTGACACAGATACCCCAAATCTTTCACACCAGCAGATTCACACTAGCCCTCTGATGGTGGAAATCCCACCTCCTCAAGCTGATGAGGTTAGTAATGAAGAATCTGTCATACTTCTGATAAGTACAACAAAATCTTGGTACTACAAAGAAAAGTCCATTACAAAACTATAATTTGGCATTTGTAGGAACTCACTTCATAAAGGAAAGACACCCCTCCCCCCCAAATTAGAGTCTCTGAAGCAGCAAAAACCTGCACTGAGAAATCCAGCAAGATAAGAAAAAAACCCTAAAGCCAAATAAAGCATAAAAATCCAAAGTCTTTCCTTACAATTTATGAGATGCAGCTGAGTGCATCTGTAGTGGGCACTCCAGAAATCACTTTTCATTAAATCATACTTTTCCTGCCTTTAGTTTTTTCCATATGTCATAAAACAATATTGCTTTGCTTTCCTGGTCAGATGAGCCAAAGATCTTCTCATAGTGGCAGATGAGACAGCAGGCTACATCCTGTCTCCCATCAGAATGGGATTCACCGTACAGGAGCTGCACCGCTTGGTAATATTAGCTTTACTACATGAGGGATACAGGTTGATGCACCCAGAACTGTTGAGCTGGCTAAGGTTGTGCTAAACCCTGTATATGGTTCAGGGAAAACCTTACATGCTTCAGAGGGGTCCAGGAAAGAATGCGAGTGAAAGCAGACTGCAACGATCAGAAAACTGCCTATTGCTTATAAGCATCTTGCTGCTTGAGGACCATTCCCTGTTCACTTACAAAGGATGTGAGCAAGCAAAGCTGGACAAATTGTCTATCAAGGCTATAGAGCTGGATATCCCTTTCATAAATCTGGGGCCCAGCTGGAGCTTTCGGTAGCACTTATGGACTGGAGTAGAGTCTTTGACTGTCAGCTGCTGAAGTCTCTTTTTCCCGGTCAGATTGCCAGCTGCAGACCATCAACATGTTTACGTACAAAACTTGTTATCTTGCATCCTGCTTTAGAGCTGGTTTTTGGCTCTCTGCTGACTGGGATATGAATGTGATGTTACTCAAGAAGAGGCAATATAGTCAATGGAAGTAAAAATCCACCTGTGGTCCTCAGGTCTGCCAGATGATTCTCTCTCATGCTGGCATATGGGATGGACTATGGTCTCAGCCTTCTTAGGAATAACATGCCGTTATCTTTAAGAAAATGAAGTTACTTAGGTGAGGCTTAGTTGAAAAGTTAGAAAACTGATTCTAATTTAGCTCAAACCCAAACAAACTCTGAACTAATGTGTCTAGCATTTGACTGCAAACATTTCAGAAGCTGTTGTGATAATCAAGAAAACAATACAAATTATTCTTGAATTTTGCTGCTTATGGTGGATTGGAAAATTTCTGTACTTATCCTGTATTCACTCAGTCAGATTTTCTTTAAAAATATCTATTGGCAGTAAAAAAGATTGTGTGTTACCTTGATTTAATGACAAATATGTTTTAAAAACAAGACTGACATTTGGAAGACTTGTTTAGTCATTTTGCAATTGTGACCAGCCATTAAACTTTTCGAGTTAGGAAAAAAAAAATTATGAGCAGCATTTTATGACTTGATATATTACTAATACACGGCTATATCTTCAGTTAGTGCAACCACAATATACCTTGAATGAAATCAGTAAACCGGTTCTCTTCCAATTTTGTTAAGGACACAATGGCCTGTGCAGGTCCGACTTGAAACAATCAGCATTCCTTCTGGCTGAGGAAAATCTTGCCAAATTCAAAAGGGAGGAAACATTAATATTTTTAAGATGTGAGGATTTAAAGTGATGGATTTACTCAAGATTGGGAGGGAAAAAATAATCTAACTTCTTGTTTTGGATTAAGAAAAGTGTTTCCTGAACCCTGAATCTGAGTGAAGGTTGGCCTTACATTGATCTGTAAGAGCAGCACTTTTCTTGGAATCTGTAGCTCTGCAAGGATTATGAGAATGTGGGATTTGGAGAAAGGAAGTTTGGCTATGTCAGATAGTTTATTCCCTTGCAGGAGCTGAAAACTCCGTAAACAGATGATAGACCAGCCCTTATGTGTAAATCCTACCGAATTTACACAGTGGGAAGACCAGGACTGGAAGAGCAGTTATTTAAAAAGCATACGAAATGTGAACACAGAAGACTAAACCTTTTCTATAAATTCATGCACTGCCCTATAGCATGTTGCTGCTGGATTGTAAGGATTTTAGTCAAAACCGGTTGTTATGAGAACCTGGAAAAAAATATTATAATGTCATTAATTAATTGGATCTTTCCATAAAGATGTTATTATCATGATCTAACTTCAGATTCAGTCTTGTTAAGTGCCTTATGCTTTTAAGACACTTAAAATCTGAGAGGACATCCTACCTTTTGCTAGGAGCTTATGGGCTGATGATGCATCGTTCTCAGTTATTATATAGAGACATCTTTGTTGATGTGGTCAGGAGACAAAGAGACAACAATTTTCAACATTACTTATCATGTCAGCTCTTGCAGCAGCCTCAGACCTTTTATACTTTTTGCAGATATGCCTATGTATGATGTTCATATGGCTGATCTTCCATTACTGCCGCGCATATCACTGAGGTGTAACACATTCTAACTCTGCCTTTCGGCAGAAAAGGTAAGATAAGAGGCAGCTTTGAATACTTTTCTTTTTTCCTTCTGGCTCTGCTTAAACCTACTCTATGTTAGCTTTTCCAGATGATGTCCTTCTGTCTTTTGGCAATTCTAACCACATGGAATTCGGGATTGTCCTTATTTATAATGGATTTCCAGATGTTTGACAACCTGCTTGGGCCTAGAGTGTTGTTTAAACCTTGCTCCTTATGTCAGAGATCTGTCACACTGAGCATGGGTGCAATAGTCTTAGAAGCACCAAGCTTGGTGTTTCCATGGAGTGTCTGATAAATATGTAATCAGGGACAAGCAGAAGGAAATGATATTTTCCCACTTCGATGTGTCTGTCATGGCATTTGCCTGCTTCTCTTTTATACTAAAGGTGTGAGTTTATTTGCCTTTTTTATTTATTACTGTACCACTGATCCTCAACCACATGTGCAAAGTCTTGTGCATCTTGAGAGCAGCAGACTTACTGGATGTGTGCAGACCATCTGCAACCTGCATATGTAATAGATCCAGCCCTTCCAAGACCTGTTACACGCAAGTTTACTGTACGCGCTCTATTTGTCTTGCAAACCTAGCAAATGATGAGAGGAATTGCCCCAGCCCTTGTTTTACTGAGGGATTAGGAGGAATAAAAGAAATGTCTTCCACTGTAGGAAAATTGACCTTCAAGAAGAAGAGCTTCCCCATTTGGAAAAGTTATTCTGTGAACTTTGAACAGAAGACAAATTCAGTCATTGTGAGAAACATTAGTATCCAAGAGAAGTCACTTCAACAGTTAATATGGCTTCAAGCTCTATAAACCCCCAAGGCAGAAAAGCAGCCTCTGTGCATTAGAAACTTCTTCAAGGTGGCATTTGTAAACCACTGTGCTGGCAAGCCACACAGTAAGGTATTGGATCTCCAGCCTGGAAAAGCCAAGTGTTGAAGACAGTCAGTCTTGTTGAGGACTGTGGAGCTGTTGTACCTGTTTACAGTGGTGGTGAACAGGTGGGATACCAAGTCAATGTCTTGTACACAAATTAAGCACCAAGAGGTAACTGATGGTGCTGGGAATAGAAATGGCAATGAGAAATTTCACTGCGGAAAAAACTCTGGATGTGTGGAAGATAACAGTAGATGATGTGAATGGCTCCATGCTTTTTATCTGCTTACAAAAGGGAAGACAGAAGGTAATATCCTTATCTGACAAGAGGCGGTACTGAAGTCCTGGCAGGTTTCTTCGGTCTCCAGTTACTCAGGCAGTCAGAATTAACTGTGAAATTGCTCAGGACTATTTTACTCTGTAATAATGAAATATAACCTTGTTTTTTTTGCTTTTATTTTCTTTAAAGGAAAATGTATTAAAAAATAAAGTGAAAGCTGTAACTGTCAGCATCTCTGTGGCTGAATATAAAGTTTTAAAATTCAATGAAACAAGACCCTGATCACAAAGGAGTTCGTGATTGCGATCTGGAGCAAATCATTGTCAGACCATTAGGAATTAACTCTTGACAAAGGAGTTAGAGTTTGGTAAACTGACTAGTTCCTCAGTTCAGAATGAAGAGGAGGATATAATGGAGAATCCAAAAGAGTGTAAAGAAAGATGCTTGAGGAATTTATAATTGGAGTCCTTCAAGAGCAGCATCTGGGCCTGCAGATGGTGTGGAAAACATCACAAGCCATAAACTGGGAAAAGGTATGCACTAGATTACATCACTGTGAGATAGTTTGCAAGAAGCAGCCTGCAGGAGATCAATGACAGCATCATTTGCTCTAGGGGATTCTTCATAAGGGCAATTCATCAGAAGATGAATGGACTATCACCTTGAAAGCAAGTAAGACATTTATTCATTTTAAATTGGATACTGGTGCACATGATGGTGTGTTGATTGAAATAATATTATCCTCCTGACAAGAAGCAGATAATGGAGAGTCAGGGGAGGCTTATAGGGCTAAGCTAATAGCAACTAAAGTTAACATGAGGGTAAATAAAGTGCACAGATACAGTCTGTGTTAACTTTATGGAAAAGAGCATCCATTATGGAATAAAAAATATGTTGAGCCTTTGTTCTTATCAGTGCTCATGGTAGAGGACAGGACAATATATCTGAAGAGGTGTTAGAGGACATCAGCTAGGGAATAAGGAATAAATTATGTCTGAGCAGAACACACGTCAGAAGAGAGAGTCAGCCACCCTCGAGTCCCTCTTATTCAAATTCCATTCCTCTTAAGGAAGAGGCTAAAAAAGCAGTTGTGTGAGTTTATTACCCCAAGAACCACAAAATGCATAGGAGAATGAACTATGGGTATATTCTTTGTTCATCTCTAGAGAGGGAAAGAGGGACAGAATGTTTTGTTTCTGGATAGAGCAGAAGAATTGGATAAATGTGAAAAAAAAAAGAAAAATTCACGGTAGTTGTTAGGAGAACATTTTCAGGGAAGTTGTCTAATACTGGATATTTTTATACACTGGATGTATCAGCAGGGTTCTGGGAAATGTCTTTGGAAAAACACAGCACATGTTTTGTGTGTTTTCCATGTATTATTGAGGAAACCTTGCTTCTTTAGACTTCCACTTACGTTGTGTGCAGCACTTCATTTGTATCATCAGGAAATGCAAAAAAGTTGTAGTACAGAAGAAATTGGGGCACCATAGATGGGAAAAATGGTAAAAGAAGCTGGAATGTCAGAAGAGAATGGCTGGAATCTCTGAGCATTCTGGAACAGAACCAGAGATGTTGGGTTAGTATGACACCAGCAAAATGTAAATTTTCTGTAATATAAATAACACACCTGAGAGAGAAGGTTATTCAGCAAGACATATAGGTAACAGTGAAACCACTGCATCTGACAAAGAAATAGTAGATTTCTTGGAATGATGGATTACATTAGAACAATTGTACCTTATACTGCTGCCTGAATAAATAAATAGAGAATGCTCCCATACAATGACATTGCCTGACCTTAATAAAAAGTCTAAGAAGTAAAAGGAATTATTTTGAGAAGATGGTGTGCACAAACTTATATTGTCTATGGGTACCTCTAAGAAGGATTTTGGTGCAATCTTCTTGCAGGAGAGTGGTCACAGCTAGAGGCCAGCGGTTTATGCATAGTAGATGCTAACAGGAAATGAGAGTTAATAAGCTCAGATAGAGAAGGAGGCTTTGGCATGCTTGTAAAAGACTTCATGTTGTAGTTGCGGGAGGCCTTAGCTATTACTATTTTATTAGCTGAAATCGACTGCAAACCACTTATTGCTGTTCCTGAAAATGGCCTTGTGAACACTCCAGAGAATTTGCAGCTTACTTTTTTATCAACTACAAATGGATGATTTGTAAATTGAATCTGGACCTGGAAGAGATTTGGAGATGCAAACACACTCTTTAAAGTGTATGACAGAAGTGGTGAAGTCCAAGATTAGCATGTTATGCTAATAAAAATAAACTTTGTGTTCTGAAGTAAGCTAAGGACTGTAAATTTCAGATTTACTACCTAGGATGAGACTCTATACAAAGTAATTAAGATTAAAATTACTTAAGTAATTAAGTAAGCTTAAGTAAGATTAAAAGTACTTAAGATTAAAAAGAACAGCATATTCATCATCACTATTATCAATATAAGGGGAACTGTTACCAATGCATCAAATCTTGTTCCAAGAATCAAGACTTAGAAATTGTTACTAAAAGGTAGAAGTAGCCTTCCTAAGAGTAGTCATAGAGGTCGATAGGGGTTCTTTGAGGAAAAGAAATCTGAAGGAAAGAGGAGAGTTACTTTGACCTTAAATGAACAGTAGTATCAAAGAGGCTCTTAAGGTTTGCTGCATATGTCAGAAATAAACATGAAGATGGGGGAAAGAGTTATATTGATAGTACAAAGAAAAAGCTGGCTGGAGCAAAGTAGGCATAGATTATTTACATTGATTAGGGGTAAGAAAGTCCGAAACAGAACTGTATGAACTAGGTACTTACTATAATATTATTCTAACACCTCAGATGATTTTGTTGGGAGATACAGGTAAAAAACTGGTGATAAACATCAAAGATCTTTTCTTGTCTAATACGCCTTACTTGAGAGCAATGAGCCAGAATTAGGTTTGCATGAATGTAAGCAGTTTGCAGTACAATATTTGCTTAATCAGCTATGTGCTAATCCTTGTGAGCTTCTGCCTAGTAGGTGGGCAAAAAATGGTGTGTGAGACAGGAAACAAAGCCCAGTGTGTTTAGACAATAGTTGTCCAGGTTATGAAGCAGCCAGGAGAAGCAGCCATCCATCAAGTCTTCTGACAGGAGCAGGTCTGATCTTCCAGGGGAAGCGAGACACAACCTCAGACACTGTTGGACAGTTTAGTTATTATTGTGACTTCATGTGTTTGCATTAATAACGGTTTTAATTATAGCTGTCGTTACATTCTGCCTTGGAATGGAACGTGTGGTATTTGGGGCTGTGCCTTCAAAGACCTAGCAGCTTGGCAGGGCACTGTGAGGCTCTTGTTGCAGTGCACAGTGAGCTGGATGCCGACAGAGGATTATTCCCAGCACCTCTGCTGCTGAGTAGCACTGAAGACCACAGAGGGAAGAGGTACTGAGGGCCAGAAGACAGCCTAAAGGCAACTTGCCCTCTACCTATGATTGATCTACTAAAACCCCGTGGGAGATAGGCCATTTGCTCCCGCTGGCGGAGGAGATGCCAACCCACCCAGAGAGAAGGATTCTGAGAAGTCTCTGAAAGGGGAACCTCAAAGAATGTCCCTCCTCCCGCCGACAGTCATTCCTGCGGGAAACACTGCCTGCCTCCTAAGGAGGTGGTGAGCCCCAGTGACTATGACATAAGGCAGAAAATATCCTTCTGCCCATTTTCAGGGCCTTCAGAATTCAGTCCACAGACAGTAGAAATCATAAGGCTTACGTTAATATGAAATAGGCTTACAGGTACTGCAGGTGAGACATTTTTCTGGTATGTACAACTTAAGTCTGGCAGGTTAAGATGGTGTGACTTGGTTCCAAGCCAAATAAACCAATAGAACTTATGTTTCCTATGAATGGGCTCATTCATTTCAATGGCAATGTGTGTACACATGTGTTTGTGCATGTGAGTGTGTGTTGAGAAAAGAGAATCACTCTTCTCCCTTCTCCTCATGGCCTATATCATACAGCATGCAGACGTATCCAGTCTATAAACTCCTTCGTAAAAAAGCTGAAATAAAGAGTCCAAGGAAAGTTTAACAGCTTCATAGCTTGTAATTCTCTTTTGGCCACATTTTGTTTGTCAGGGAGAGCACAAGAATGAGGCCACACATAATTTAACACCTTTCCCTATTTAGAGTTTGTTAGTTTAACTTTTTTCTGAGATCTTTTTTTTTTTAAAAAAAAAATTGTCTGGATTTAGTGGTTGTGAAGGAAAGCGATGGCCCTGAAGACTGTAGTTTTCCTTGCTGAATGGGCACGGGATGAGCTCCAGCAGAGTGAGCTTCCCCATATTACCACCCTGATTTGACCCTGAATGACCTTTTGCAGGGCTCAGTAGTGTTGGTCTTCGTATCTTTTCAGTTCTTGGCCTTTCTGCTAAGACTGACAGCTGGGCTATGCCAAATGTGGTGGTGCTTGTGGAGGCTGGTATATGTCCAAATCAGAGCCTGACTTCTTTCACATAGGCTCAGTGTTGTAATAACCTTTCCAATAATAAGGAGGCTGGTGGGCAGAGCTAATGAGATGGAGATCTCAGGGTGAGTATTTCAACACCTGCAGCCATGGAAGTGCCACCTTTCCCAAGGGCTCTGTTATTACAGTTGTGCTTAGGCTCTAATACTTTCTGGGCCTTGTACAAACTCAAAGTGAGACAGAAAAAAATGTAGGAGGAGAAATGTGAAATCCACAACCCCTCCTACCACATCTCTTCAATAAAGGAGCAGAGGCACAGGGAAATAAAAGAGTTTTCCCTACCGCAGCTAAGTGTACAAAAGGACCTGGCTATTCCAGTGCCCTGGCAAGCACAGCACATTGATCCTGCTGTGTTTTGAAGGTGGATGATAAGACCCTAAGATTACCTCCAGTAAGCAGCTTATAGTTCAGGCAGAAAATTTTTACTTTGCTGCACCTCTGAATTTTGATAAGTTTTGTGTTTTTTTGAAAACAAGGGTCCATTCCTGAATTTGCTTTAGTGAAAACTTAGTAAAGCCCATGTTATGACTTTTCTTAACAAGGATTCTCTAGTTCAGGAACAATGTTTTTAAACCTTGTGTTGGCGTTGCCATAGGGACTGGTGTGCTGGCTGCTGCAAATAGTGATTCCATCTGCACCTCGATGTGGATGTGTTCAGAAGCCAGGTGGTCTCATTGGTCTGGTGGTGTCCTCCAGCTCATATAATAAGTCCTGCTAAATGTCTAGTGACACAATAAGAAAGCCGCTAGGACACTGTCTGAAGCCAGGTCGTATTGGGCTGATGTGCTGGTTGACATGTTTGGAATAGCACACGCTATTTCTTCCCATGCAAAAAAGGAAGGAGGGAGCTGTAAGGGAAGATTAGACAGTTCACTGGATTATTTGCAGTAGGACCTTCATTCTTGAAAAATAGTGGGCAAAGTCCTACAGGAAAGCATGGCCATTATTTCTGCATAACTCTGATTTCTGTTAACAGCATTTAGAGGGACACTTGGTTTAGTACAATGTTCATTTTTTCCCAGTAAAATGTGACAAAAGTCTGAATCTGGATTTTAATTTCTGTTCCTGGAAGCATAATTCTGAGTATGTTTTCTGCTAGGTTTTTGAGGGGGCTGTGATAAAGACAGAGACATTTAGAATCTGTTAATCAACACCCTGCAAAATTCTGGCTGTTTAGCCCAAAAGGTTTCTTAGGCTCACCTCTGTAGGAAACTACTCTCTTGCATTTAATCTTTTTCACTTGGTATCAAAGTTAGCCATGGCTAGTGAAGAAATTACTATTATTATTCATTAACTCTGGTCTCTCAGAGGAACCATATGTGCAGAGCAGAGGGAAAAGAATACTGTTGGTTTTTAATACTGAGTCACTGCTACTGATTAAGTGTTTAGTTTTTTTTTTCTTTTTGAGGAAAAGAAATGAAAAAAGAGGTGTTTTTTTTTTTTTTCCTGAAGCCTAAATGTCAGGAGAGTCGATTTCCTCTGGGTGCCACAGTGTCTTCAGAAAGTTTTAGTTCAGCAGGCCACAGTGATATCAGCCAGCACTTGTTTTAAAGGATATCTGTAAAAAATTCATGGTCAGATTCCTGCATCTCAGGTCACCAGAGAGTGTGACTATTAACAAGTTCCAGCTGCTTTATGGAGTTTCACCAGCCATTTGTGGATCTTTTTTTTTTTTTATTTAAGGAAACCTTTTAACTGCCTTTTTTTTTTTTTTTTTTCCTGGAGGTATATTAAACCTTTAAATCTTTTAATTTTTTTAAAGTTCACATTAAATACTCCCTTTGTGTCTGTGCTGAGGAAGTCTTTAATTACATTAGTTATAAAAAAGAAGAAAAAGAGGGAATAGTTCTGATTTTGCTCTCAGTTGCTCTGTGATTGCGCTGCTTCCTCTAGTCATGTTTTTGGTATTTATTTTCTCAGTGAGTTGCCTGTTTAAATACTGCAGCTGATGATCTAAAAATGCATGAGTTGTGCTTTATTATACACAAGCCGTGTAATACAGACGTCTGGTTCTCCTGGGCTGGCTGAGCTGTGCCACTCTCAAGGCTGAGGAGAGCAGCTCCAGTCAAATCTCTTACTCTTCCATTCCAGGTCCCCACTGGAGTTCATAGAAGCCTCAGTAATGGTGGCAAGGCAGCACAGTTTGGGCAGTGCTTGAGTTCAAGGAGGTCCAGCTGTGGCTCCTTGCTGTCTCAGACGGCTCCTCTTGCTGGAGCCGGTCTCAGCAGCTTGATGTCACCTAAGAACTGCCTTACTCCCTCCTTCAAACTGGTTTTCTCAGTGCTGTTCAGCTGCCAGAGCTGGGGCTTAGCATTGGCCAGTCTCTTCTGTCTTTGTTACTGTTTTCAAAACAGGAAAATGCTGAATAAGAAAAACAAATATAATGACACTGTTTTTCTCTGTAAATTTAGGGGTCTAAAATTTTGTGCCCAGATCATGAAGAGAACAAATACAGTGACTTACTGTAATACCTGTGTTTGAATTTATATGAGAGTAGGCAAAGGGATTTCTTCGTTTAAAGTGGGAGCATTCAGAAAATGAGAGTCTGCTCAAAGATGCATACCATGAAGGAACCACAAGAATGACCCTTTGCCAATTGATTATTAACAGCAACAAAAATATACAAATTCTGTCTTGTAGATTTGTGTTTGCCACGCTTTTGTTTCTCCTACATGCATATAGAACCTTCCGAATGTATGTATATTTATCTATAATCACACACACATGGATGTGTACTTAGAGTATGTGTATATATATATGGGAGCACGTGTTTATATATTCTGTAGATGGGGGTCATCATTCTAGGTAAAAAAGATAAACTCAGAAAAAAACCCATTTTTAGTCAGTAACTATTTAGAATTTTATAGGAAATCTGGGGCATTGCCCTGACAATTCAAAAAATGGTTGGTTAATACCTATTGTATTCTTGCAAACTCCTATTCATTTAATGCAGCAACATTGAAAACTTATTAAGTATGCTTGTTCGGGCCAAATATACATAGAAAACTTATAACAATCTTCCTTCTTCTGCATATTAATTTTTTACTTAACATAAATATAAATTGATACAAATAAATAAGGTCTAATTACCATGAAACTGCATGTCTACAAAGTTTGGCATGAATTAGGAAATGCACCTGGAACTTTGTAGCTCTTATGTAAAATTAATAATAAATGTTTTCTTGCCAACATCAATATGTTTATATTATGGTCATGGGACTCTCTCTGATGCTTAAATTATTTAACACATTAATTTTTTATCTCCACTCAAGCCTACTACATAAAGTTGCTGAGTTTGGTATCAAAGGTAGTGGTTCAAATCAAATTTATATTGCATTTTAACTAAAATAGTGTTAGGACGCTTCTCACAGTCTTTACTCAGGCAAAATGTACTGGAGTAGTCAAAACTTGTTTTGCCTCTGCTTTCTGCTTTGCCAGGTGCTGACAAGGCTGGAGGCAAGCAGGCGGCACATGCAAACATTGCCTCACTCCCAGCTCCATATTTTTCTTTGCCACTTTTAGGTTGCACCAATTAATGCTGTGCCATAGAAGAAAAGGTCAGGGCTGAGCTGCAGGCCAGATCCTCAGCGTCACTCTCATCATACTGTGAAATACATGTGAATTGTGACTGTGAAGATTCCCAGCCTGAGGACAGCCATATCCTTCTGTCCCCTGAAGGATGCCCTTCTACCACATGTGGTATGTGAGTTGAAGGGCAACTGTGCTTGGATAAGAGCCTGGCTGGTGACATTTTGGGGTAGGCTAAGGATGCAAAGGAAGCTTTATGTGGATGTGTTGGTAAAGTCATCTTGCTAGTAACTAAAGCAAAGGTCTTAAGTGCACAGGATCTGCTTCAGGTTTTGATTTCCTAAGCTCTCCTTTGCCTGGGGTGCTTTCAGTCCCTGCCTTCTCCAGCTTCATACTGCTCCTGGGTCCTCCCAGGCTGGGTGAATTTCAAACCTGGAAGAACCCAAGAGGCAAACATAACTGTAAGTTACTGAGAGGTAACTCACTAATAAAGGGAGAGGATTTGCTAAAAGAGTGGAAACAGTGATCTGTCACTAAGGAAGAGCAGATCCAAAAGCTCAGCCTTCCTCATGGAGGCATGAGCTAGCATCTGGCACCTTCCCAAAGAAACAGTCATATTGGAAAACACTGAGACTAAACACTACTTTTTTTTTCCCAGGATAGCCTCAGTCATGACAAATGAGTGGCCTGGGAGCTCTAAAAAAATGCTTTTATGATACTTTTGATTCTCATTTACTTAAGGAATTTACTTACTTGAGATACCTGAGCTCATTGACTTACTTGACATACCCGAGTCTGTGATACTGGCTCTCATACAACATCACAGATGTGCTTTTCTCACTCCAGTGGCGATTGTGGCAGAAGAAAAGACCTGAGCAGCTACAGAAGTGTCAGTTGTCCTGGTCAGCATTTCTCCATCATGACTCTGAGGTAAGAAGGGTCTTGATCTTGTGAGTACCTGAGCTGCCACTGTTTTAGAACTGCAGTTAATCATGAGTAGTTGACCACTGATAAATAAATAGCTCAAGGTTCTCCAGCATCCTCTACCACGTCCCTTCTGTTAACACCTCATGCCTACATTCTTCTACATTTCATCATTATCATAGGTTCATAGATCCTGGAATCACAGAATTGCAGAATACTTTGGATTGGAAGTGACTTTTAAAGTTTATCTTGTCCAAACCCCTGCTATGAGCAGGGACATCTTCAACTAGATCAGGTTGTTCAGATATTTCATTCTACTGAGAATAACTGCCTTGCTCTATCTAAAAAAAACCTCAAACAGCTATGAAAATCTAACAAGAGGTTTAGAAAACAGAAGAATAAATTGAGCAATAGCTATCTTGTTGTATGATGATTTCTGATAGAGCTAAAACAAAGTTTCAGGCACATGAAGACAAGTCCACACAAAGCCCGAAGAATCTTGGGACCTTACAGAGTTAGTATGAAATCCATGTCCTGTTACTAATGGATTACTGGGCTATCAGGCAACATGCTGCCTGGCTTCAAAACTCAATCCCCTTCCAGCTCTTCCATGTAATCACACAGTACCAGCTGCTCTCCCCTTTTCAAGAATATATACCACCCTGCCACGGATCATCCCTCAGTGTGCCTGTTCTAAGCAGTATGCTCCCAAATTAAGTCACTTTTCAACCTCCTGTAACCATATTCTGGAGGGCACAGCTGTGGCCTGAGCTTGTATTTCCCATGAAATAACTAGGAGATATGTGTCCCTGGTCTGATATTCTCCAATTTGTTCAGTAGCCTGCTTTCTTGCACCTGCAAGATCTTCCTCTCAGGAATTCTATTTTGTGGCCATGTTTCCAGACAGGTGCAACTCCTTGCTAAAGATTCTCATTTTGAATTGTCGACTCTTCATGTCAATTCTCTGTATTTAATACACATTAGGCTCTGCCTAGCATGCACCTGATGGTGAGTAGCCAATGTGTTTGTCAGTACTCAATCAGATGAATGTTACTCTATGAAAAACAGAAGGAACCACAGATGTAGTGCAGGCTCTGCCTTCCTAAGCCATTCCTCACAGATATGTGTCTAACTCATTTTACAGACTTTCACTTATGAAGTCTTCACAGTATTTCTGCATCTGTGGCATTAGAACAGACTTTAATGTCTAGCTTAAACTTCTCTTGCTGTAATTAAAGCCTGCTGGGTTCAACCTGTAGGTCATGGATATGAACAACAGCACATCCTCTTCCTTCTTGCTATATTTTCCAAGGAAGACCATTCCAGCATGGCTATCCTTATAGACAGCCCATGCAGGAATTTAGGGACTGAACTGTAAACTCATGTAACAACCGAGGTAGTTGCTACTCATGGGAGCATCTTGCCCATCTCCTGAGGTGATTAGTCTCTGTGATTATGTATATCTTCACCCTGATGGCAAGGGCCAAAGTGCACTAAAATCACTAACAGTCTTAAGCCTTGAGTGGCCGAAAAAAATAGAGGATCTGTGTTAGTGTTGACCTCTAACAGATGGTAGCAAAATGACTGCTACAGAAAACACCATGACATTTGAATCACATCCAACTTGACAGTGCTGGAAGGATCTATACAAGATCCTATATAAAACCCCAAATGTTTACAACTTAAAAGTTAGTGCAGGCTCTGACACTGCTCGCCGAAAGGTAGCTGTCTGCTTACAGGGGAGGAAGAGTGCTTTTCTCCTAGATTCATCCTCTTTCTGGTTACCAGCCCAGACACCTCCCTTCCTTGGATCTGTTAATCCTAATCTCTCCTGCTGCACAAAAAGCATAGTAGAAAAAGGCTTTCTTCAGTTACAGGCAAGTTTCCACTCCCCCCCTCCCTGCCCTGCCTTCTCCTATGGCCAAAGCAGCATGTATCTTTTTTCACAAAGTACCCAACCCATGATTTCTGACTTGTGTCAGGCTCTTTCTCATAGAATACCAAAGTATAAGCTTATCCTTCTCTTTCTTAAAATAGCATAGGTGCAAAATATTTTGTATTCTTCTACAATAAGGGCATAGAGGAAGACTTGTGTTTCTTCTCAGTGAAATCATGATCACAAATGTTTCTTGTATTACATCGTTCAGTGTGAGGGCTCTTGCTAATTCCTTGTCTCTGTGGAATGGTCATGTGTTTTGGCTCTATAATCTAGAAGTTCAAGACTAGCATTATTCTGATTCTTGTTGTCCTGCATCTTGTAAGCCAAGTATTTAAGTTGTAAGAGTAGCATGTTTATTTATGTATGTTGTTGCTAATCTAAACTGTCTGCTAAACTAATCCCTTGTTAAAATGAAATCAAGTCAGCTATTTTAGATTACAACGTTAAAACAATAGCTCAGTCAGACACTTCACACATCTGTTTTACTTTTCCTGAATAGGTATGCAGTTTTTCTTACATTAATTCCTCCGCAAAAGTGCCACCAATTAGCTATACTTTTCTCTACTTTCATTTTTCTCTTGTGACCTAAGTCTTTTGTTTTCTCAGTTCTATTGCTGATTACTTTTGAAATTCTGGCTTTTTTATGTGTTTGTTTTCGTTCTCAGTAATACATTTTAAAATGGATAAAAATTTCATGCTTATTACTTGTTAATATGTTATCATACTCTATTATCCAAATTTGGACCAGAGGTAATTCCAATGTGGGAAATGCCAAAATAATACATTCTTGGAGATGAGATCTTAGACAGATATGGAAACCCAAAGTAGACTTTGATTTACTTACAGTCTACAGGAAATGAAGCATTACCGTCAATGTAGTACATAGAGATTTTAACTGAAGATAACTTTATTTCCAGCTTTACCTGCTGCTTTGATTTAAAGTGTTTTTCACATAATCTAATTTTTCATAAGCTTTCACATGTTTAGGGTTTGGCTTTTTAAAGAGATTGTATAAGTTTTCATTTTGTGCAGTCTCCCCCTCTTATTTAGTGCATTTGCAGAACATTTTAAATGACATCAGGTGAGGGTCCCTCTCCCAGACTTCTGGAATAAAGAATGTGGAACAATTCCCCTTGCTCCTGCACGTGGGGTTTGTCTCACTACTTTTTAATAAACTGGTCTTTGGAGTGGTATTCTGAGAGGATGGCCCTGTTTCAGCTGAGGAAACCTTCAGACCCACTAAAATTTAATATAATTTTCTTGATCCTCTTGTTTTGTTGGTCCTTTTTGAAAGCTGGAGAAGCAGCCTTCTGAGGCAGGTTGGCCTCATCTTAGTCCTATATTTCACTTTATATCAACCACTTCAAGAGGGGCTTTCAAGACTCCTTCTGCCCCAGAAATGTGAGTCACTGTGCATCACGGGGAGGTGGAAAGAGTTATTACTTCCTTTCTACCAAAAAGAAGATAAGGCATAGAGGAATCACATAAGGTGAATTCAGATTGCTCCATAACACAGGGAGGCTGGGACGTTGTCAGGAAACAAAGCTGGTCCAGCTTGCCTTTCTGAGTTTGTGGGATCCAGATCTATGCACTGAGTGCAATAGTCCTCTCAGCATCCCTCCTGAGGGTAAGCGCCTTGTGCCACTGAGCACTGTTACCTTGTGGTTGCTCACAGATACACATTTCCATTGCCTTTCTAGCAGGTCTTTCTAGACCCCTGTGCCCAAACCCTCATGATGTGATCTTTCATGCTCCATAGCACATGCCTACAGTCTTTCAAAGTCTGCAGGATTTTGATGCCGGTCTTAAAAAGGACATGTAGTTGCAGCCTTGCATCCAGCAGTAAATCTGCAGTATTCGTAGAAGCTTCTACAGAAGATGTGAAACCAGAATTTGCCTTCCCAAAAGCGGGCTAGAAAAGCAGGCCCAGCCTGCAGCTGATGCCTGGGAGTGCATGTCCTCCCTGCCAAAAGTCTCCATCTCCTGTGGTAGAGCTCAGCAGCTACTCTGTAACTGCCTCCAATCTGAAGCTGGACTCATGGCTTCCTACCTAACTGATACGCTGGTGGTGATATTAAACAGGAGATTGTATCAAGGTCATTATTCTTTTCTTTGGTGACGTCCAAATCCTACTGAAATCATTAGGGAGTGAACTTCTGACTTCAGTAGGCAGTGTCTAAATTAGGACGTCAAGATTGCGTACTTTCTACTCAATCTTTGTCATCGGATGGGAGGAGAAGGGTCTGAATATAGTCAGAGATGGCCAAACACCTCAAAAAGGAAGATCAGTTAGTCCCCAGCAATGGGTTTGATGTCTTCATGCCTCACATACAAGAAGCCAGTAATCCTTTTAGTGTTATGGCTGGCATCTCTCAGGGTACGGCAGGAGAGGCTACCCACTGCGGCAGACAAAACCGACAGACTTGTGGTTAGATTTTTCTGCCTCCTGGATTTCAGATCTCCTGGCTGAAGGAGTGACTTTAGCAAGTTAGTGTTGGCACAGTGATCTCCAAATAAAGCCCCTTCCCTCCAGACCTGGACATACCCGCACCTCTCTGCAGTTCCTGCAGGCAAAAGCCTAATCCATGCCACTCAGGGCTATCACTGAGGTCCTGAAATGCAGCGGTGACATCGCAGAGGCAGATGGGGTCAGACCACTTAACGTGTCAAAGCTAAGCTTGAAACTGAGACACACGGAAATTGGCAGGAGTTTACCTGTGTAATTTTTATAAATTTGCTAGTGTGCATGGAGCCTCTACAGCCTGGAAAAAGCTCTGCCATCACCAACATCTCAGCCCCTTTCAGGCCACATCCCCCAGAGGATTGTGTTCTTCCTGCACTAGTCCTCAAAACTTGGCCTAGATCTGTTCCCCAGGGGTGGGAATCACCACCTCAGCCTTCTCTCCTGTGGACAGCTACAACTGAGCTGCTTACTCAATGCTCTGTCTTAAAGTGGTGAAAATAAATAAGCCCTTTTAGGATGCAATTTGTATGGCTTCTGCTTTTGGAGAAAGTGAGTTGGGTCTTGTAAGTGCCCATTTTCTTTCCATCGTCTTTAACAGGAATTAAGGGTAGCTAATTCTGATATAGATATCTTAATTCAGAAGAGGAGCAATGCTATTTCAACAGCCTGAATATGAAAAAAAGACCACACAACTTCTCTACTGTGATGTTTTTTGTGAATGATTGTAGAAGTACATGGCAAGTTAACGTGTATAGCATTTTGCATACCTAGAACACTTTCTGATGGGCTGTTATCTACTATTGTTTTATCCTTGTAGTGTATAGGCATGTTCAGTCCTTGATGAGAGGCATACAACTGGGTCATGGTATTAATAATTTGTCAAGCTTCTCATATGGGATAGAGGAATATTTCAGCAAATCTGCCATGCCCTGTTCTATTGACCTGCTCTCTTGTCATCAGCGAAAACAGCAATTAAGAAATAGGAGGGATTATCTCCTCAGCTCATGCTCGCTCTCTTGCTGGAGATAAAGGTTAAGCCTAGCTTAATAAACAAGTCCATAATGTTAGCGCTGTGGAGGAACTGGTTATGAGAAAGACTTTGACATTCAGAGGAAGTTGGCCTCCATCTTCTGATAAGCATTAGTTTCTTCTGTGCTTATTACTACTAGAAGTTTAGGTACAGCTGGGAACTGCAGCAAAGAGTTGCTGCCAGCATCCTGTGACCCACAAACACACTGTGCTCATAGTGTATTTCCTGCATGTGATTGTCACACATGGAGTAACTGACCAGATGATGTCCCAATCATGCTTTTGCTCTGACACATAAGAAAACTTACTTTCTAGCATTTTTTTATTCAAGTCTTTGCTATTTGCATGGTTCTTGTAATATAATTTTACATAATCACAGCCTATGAGTTGAAGTATAGTGGACATGAGAAATTCAATGATCCCTGTATTCTGTTTTTAAGATCTGCGTCTGTTTCACTTTCCATTGCATCTCTGTTTCAAGTCTCTTGATACTATGATGATTCTCAGCTCTGTAATATCTCCTTTTTCCCCCTCATGTTCTCCCCCTAGGTGCTGCTGTATGAAAGGGAAGTGTGATTATGCCTAAGCTAAGCTGTAGTGTCACAAAAAAACCACAAAGGTACTTAGATCCCAACTTCTCTTCAGTAGCGGAGAATCTGAGATAAAGTAACTTACCCAAAAGTCACAAAGAAGCTGATGGCAAAATAGGCAACTGAGTAGGCAAACTAGACGAATACCCAAACCCCAGAGTAGAGGCCTTCCTACTGACCTTTGTTTCTCCAGGAAACACTGAAGCTATAACTAAGAGAAAAGGAGAAGGGACAACCAACATTACCCCAGACTTCTCACAGTTAGACAAACCAACTTGATCTTCATGAGGGATGCTTAACAGATAATGAGCTGTGGTAAACAGCTGGGACCAAATCTGTGACTATAAGCTTGCAATGTTTGGCATCACCAGCATGCTGTTTAAGAGCTGGAGGTGATTCTGCCTGGTAATTTCTTTTTCGTGTTTTTAGCACAATGGAATGTGAATAGGTCTTTAAAGCACCTATGACAAGCTCCGCTGTCTTCACTGAACTGAGAAGTACTGTGCGTGCTGCTGGTTCTCAGAGGCTTTAAGGGAGACATATTGCAATGGAAAGTTTGGTGGAAGGCAACACCTTTCACCTGGTCCAAAACTACAGAGTTGAATTCTCAGTTTATTCGTTCCTTATGTTTATTGATTTGCTTATTTTTTTTTACATCAGGGAATGTTTTCTCCAGAAGTTTTGCTAACTGAGAAGCTGAAGTTAAGCTGGAGTTTTTGCTTGATCCTGTCCTCTACACAAAAACCCAAGCAAAAGTCACTCTTATGAGGAGGCACGAACATTGCATGGGATGGGGGTAGGGGAAAAAGGAGGGAGAAGGAGGAGGAGGAGGGAGAATTGTGCAGATTTCCTGCCCACACTTCAAAAGGGGCTCTCTTCTCCTGTATTATTTCCTTTCCCATTAGCTTCACTTTGTTGGCTTATGGTTCCAAAATGCACCAAGAGTCAATTCCAGTGCAAACCCGATATTAAAAACTAACAGGCTAATGCCAGGGAAAACACACTCTCCTCCTGGTTTCAAAGACAGATTTTTTTTTTCATAAGTGTAGCCATGCTTTTCTAATAAAAATTCATTAAACAATGGTTATGAAGGATGAATGGTGGGGGAGGGGGAAGGGATACAATCAAGTGAGTTCAAAGGAACTCACTTGAAAAAATAAAAAAGCAAACAACTGAGCTGTTAGTGTCACACGTTTCCCTTACGAACAGAGAGGCCTCTTCAGGTTTGCTCACAGTCAAGAGAGTAAAGATGAGTTAGGCACCTTCTCTAAGCTTCTTCCTCCAAAAACTGTAGGATTTCTATTCTGTAAACATGGATGTGGAGGCTCTTTCATGTTGCCTCAGTTTATATTATTGCGAGTCTAAACGAATCTAGTAGAGACTGCTTAATTCGTTTATGTAAAGTAAAAACAAATGTAGAAGCCCTCGCTATTTTTTATTGTTAACATCCCATTGGGAGGCAGGAGAGTAAATATTTTAGAAGTTTAAAGCAATCTACTTAAGCTTAATAATAATGCTGGGTTTCAAGTAACAGAGAAGAGTACAAGTCACTAGAAGATCAAAGATTACATTGAGTTTTATAGCAAATCTGGGCAAAGATCTCCTGGGACGGGTAAATCTTCAGAGCTCTCCTTTCCCAGTCTTTCATGGTGATCATTTGACATCTATGGAACAAGAAAGTGAGGAAGTGAGAATTCAGGCAGTTCTGTGCCCAGAGAAGCGGAGGCCAGAAAACTGAAGGAATGCTGACTTTTTACTAGCTTTTAGCTTGAAAATTCTAAATCAAAAAAGAAAGAGAAAAAGAAAAACAATCTACCAGAGATACCCTTTCTTTTCATGGATCAGTTTGCAATCTGTGCTAACTGACTTTTGAGTGAGTAATCTCTAAATAAGATTGCTGACAGCTTCCCTGGGTTTATGTTAAGTGCTTTTGCTTGTCAGCAAATTTTCTGAATCATTTACCTGTTGAGAGACACTAGACACTCTTTGCATTCTTCCCAGGAACATTGTTCCTTTCATCTCAAACAAGAAGGGGAGTGTGCTGTACTTTGGGCCATGGGCATGATTACATATGTAAAATAAAAGGAGGAAAAAAAGGAGCATCAAGCAGAAGAGCTGACAATGAATGATGTCACATAATAATACTGTAATATCAGGTGTGTGAGTGTGTGTATTCAGGGGATTGATATTTAGAGAGCATAATCAAGAACCTCTAGCATAGGAACAGAAACTAGGCCACATTGTTTTCCCATGGCTGAGAAAGTTTCCACTGGCCTGGCTTCCAATTATAAAAACACTGGAGTCCTCAGCCATCACACCAAAGCTTGTAAATTTCCTAATGAATATTTAAAATAACCCTATGGAGTTTTTTAATGTTAATGTATTTCAGCCTTTGACTAACATGAATATCCTACAGGGCTACCATCGTATTTAGCTACATGGTTAATTCCATTCTTTTCTTTTAATGCTAAAATATAATACCAAACTAAAAAAAAATATAAATCTTTGCTTCAACTACTTCTGGTGTGCATTTTACATGTTTTTTGCCTCAGTGATATTCCAGACACAGAGCAGGTCCACACAACCAGTTTCTTTTTAGGCTCTGTTACAATACAAAAGCAATGCGTGCACTCTCCCCACTCCCCCAAAAGCTATTATTGAAAATCAATACCATAATAATGGTGAGCAGAGCTGTGTTTTTTCCTTGAAAGCCAATTATAAGCAATTTAGTAAAGTTGTCAACTCATGGCAAAACAAATAGTGTTAATAGTGTTGATTTCATAAAGACCTATCTGTCTTGTTATTGCTGCAGTCTGAGCAGTGTTCCAAGTTCAGTCTGGTAATAGAGCAATAACTCACCCAGAGATGGAGAGTGTACCAACACCAGCACCAGTTGCCTTTGGAATAGGGATACTGAGCACAGCCCCTGCATAACATGTCCAAACATGATCCCTGCCCCATCAATAACCCCTGAGTTTTTACAGGAAAGGTGGGAAACCATAATACCTAGCAATTTTCTTACATTCTTTTCGGGTGGTTTTGGACAGTGCAATAAACCAGTGTAGTATTTTGGGAAGAAATTTGAGACTGGGATGTTAATGTTGTATTTTTGACTGCTGACTTCAGGACTGAAGGCAGGCAGTGCAAGCTTACCATGTGTTTGCATAGCATCTAGCAACAGGAACTTCACAGCTTCTCAGTGCTACCGGTGTGCCAAATTATAAGACAAAGGAGAATAAAAGTGATGTTAACACAGTAGATGAAAAGTTTGGTGTGAAATCACACAGACTTCTTTTTGTTGATGACAGTGTTACTAGGCCAAGTTCTGCCAAATTATTTTAACCGCAGGAGGCTGTCTTGTACATTGCTGCAAACATGACAGTCTCCACCTTTGTGAAAAGGAACACAGCACTGGTCTTGGCATTATGCGCTTGCAAATGCGTTCTCATAAAGCAGGGCTGTGTTTTCTTGTGACAGAAAATGACAATGGGGAGAAGGTAAGTAAAAAGCTCCATAGATCTGAGGTGTTCCTATCACAGAGGTACAGAGGGGCAGATTTCTTCTTCTAGTCCTTGGGAAATTCTCAGAGATAAAGGATGCCTACATGGAGCCAGACATGCTGTTTATGTGTGTATGGTAGAGCCTGACCATGAATGGAGTTGTGCTTTCAACCTTTAAAAGTGTACAAAAGCGTATTCTGGATTCAGCCCAGGGAAGAAGAAGCTCTATGTGCTCTGGAGGAAAGGACAGGCATCTTGGGTGGACTACAGGGACGAAGTGAGATCGTGCAGGGAAAAAATCAGGAGGGCCAAGGCCCAACTAGAATTAAAACTCGCTAAGTCTGTGAAAGACAACAAAAAGTCTTTCTACAAGTACATTAACAGGAAAAGGAGGACGAGGGAGAATATCCAGTCTCTAGTGGATGCAGAAGGAATAACAGTGACAGGGGATAAGGACAAGGCTGAGGTACTTAATGCCTTCTTTGCCTCAGTCTTTAATAGCAAAGGAAGTTGTTCCTTCTGTTTACAAATCCAAGAGTTAGAGGGGCAGATTGAGGCTCCCGTGATCCAAGAGGAGGCGGTTAGAGACTTGCTTGCCCAGCTAGACGCCCACAAGTCTATGGGGCCGGATGGGATCCACCCAAGAGTATTGAAGGAGCTGGCGGATGTCCTTTCCAAACCCCTATCCATCATCTTCCAGAGGTCCTGGCTGACTGGGGAAGTTCCACTAGACTGGAGGCTGGCTGATGTTGTGCCCATATACAAGAAGGGTTGCAGAGAGGATCCGGGGAACTACAGGCCTGTCAGTCTCACCTCAGTGCCAGGGAAAGTCATGGAACAGGTAATCTTGAGTGCTATCATGAAGCACACGCAAGAGAACCGGGTGATCAGGCCCAGTCAACATGGGTTCACAAAAGGCAGATCTTGCCAAACTAACCTGATCACCTTCTATGACAAAATGACTCGACTACTGGATGGGGGAAAGGCTGTGGATGTAGTCTTCTTGGACTTCAGTAAAGCCTTTGACACAGTTTCTCACAGCATTCTGCTGCAGAAACTGTCAGCCTCTGGCCTGGACAGGCGCACACTCTCCTGGGTTGAAAACTGGTTGGATGGCCGGGCCCAGAGAGTGGTGGTCAATGGAGTTAACTCCAGCTGGAGGCCAGTCACAAGTGGAGTTCCTCAGGGCTCAGTACTGGGTCCAGCTCTGTTCAATGTCTTTATCAATGACCTGGATGAAGGCATCGAGTGCACCCTTAGCAAGTTTGCAGATGATACTAAGCTGGGAGGAAGTGTCGATCTGCTGGAGGGTAGGGAGGCTCTGCAAAGGAATCTGAACAGGCTGGACTGCTGGGCCGAGACCAACGGGATGAGGTTTAACAAGGCCAAATGCCGGGTCCTGCACTTGGGGCACAACAACCCTATGCAGCGCTACAGACTGGGGGAAGAATGGCTGGAGAGCTGCACGGAAGAGAAGGACCTGGGGGTGCTGGTTGACAGCCAACTGAACATGAGCCAGCAGTGTGCCCAGGTGGCCAAGAAGGCCAACGGCATCTTGGCTTGTATCAGAAATGGGGTCACCAGCAGGTCCAGGGAGGTGATTCTCCCTCTGTACTCAGCACTGGTGAGACCACACCTTGAGTACTGTGTTCAGTTCTGGACCCCTCACCACAAGAAGGATGTTGAGGCTCTGGAGCGTGTCCAGAGAAGAGCAACAAAGCTGGTGAGGGGGCTGGAGAACAAGTCGTACGAGGAGCGGCTGAGAGAGCTGGGGTTGTTTAGCCTGGAGAAGAGGAGGCTGAGGGGAGACCTTATTACTCTCTACAACTACCTGAAAGGAGGTTGTGGAGAGGAGGGAGCTGGCCTCTTCTCCCAAGTGACAGGGGACAGGACAAGAGGGAATGGCCTGAAGCTCCGTCAGGGGAGGTTCAGGTTGGATATCAGAAAAAAATTCTTCACAGTAAGAGTCATTGGGTACTGGAACAGGCTGCCCAGGGAGGTGGTCGAGTCGCCTTCCCTGGAGGTGTTTAAGGAACGGGTGGATGAAGTGCTTAGGGACATGGTTTAGGGATTGTTAGGAATGGTTGGACTCGATGATCCAATGGGTCCTTTCCAACCTTGTGATTCTGTGATTCTGTATGCTAAGGAGACTCACCTCCTGTTGACCTGGTACTCTACGTTCCTGCTGAAAATCCTAGGAGGGATACTAAGCATGCATCCACGTGGCTAAGCTCAGCCCTTCCCACGAGTCCAGGCTTTGAGTCTGAATCTGAACTATGGCCAGGCTCAAGCCTGGATGATGGCTGAAAAAACCTTTTGGGGTCTAGGGATTTTAGCTTATGTTCAGGTTTCTTTGTAACCCCCATCCCAGCTTTCCAGCAATCTGGGAAGACACTGTTGCTAGGTGTGGGAATACAAATCAGTCAGCAAGTGTTCATCTCTGAAGGACCACTGCTGTGCACAGAGAATTTCCAAGCCATGTTCATCATCTGGTCTTTAAGAAGCATATAAACCGCAACAGCAAGGTATTACTCCAGGAACAGAGAGAGACAGAGAGAAAGAAGGCATGAGGCTTCTTGTAATCTTCTGCCCTTCCTGCCCTCTAAAAGATGTGTGCATGTGTGTGTATTTGGCATTTAAAATGGAGTATCCTTTTTTATCCTTTCTCAGCGAAGTTCTGGAGGAGCAACATTGGCCTTCCGCTTGTAAGGAGCTGCCAACAGCTCTGTCTGGTGCAATGTCTGCCACACATATGTGGTGCTCCATAATGATGATCTGGCGAGGGTCTGAAGACAGCAGCAGCATTTGCTGGCAATTTCAAGACACTATTCTGCTTTCCTTTTTTTGCATCCCAGGCTTTGGAGCAAGTGCATACTCCACTCCCTCTCCTTAGGTGCAGCTGTTGGTGGAGAAGGGGTGTCTACACTGGGAACTCACTCCAAGTGTTCCCTTTAGCTGCCTTGTCTCTTTTAATCTCCAATCACCTCTCCCACATACTGCAACAGCCACCTGCACTACATACTCCAACTGGTGCTCACAGGGTGCCTTAAATGCCTTAAAGTGTTTCTCTGCTGTAAACATCTCCTTTGCCATAACCCCAGCTTCATGTGGCAGGGGTGGGAGTTGGCGTCTCACCTTTCCTGGACCACTTTAGCAAGGAAATCTTTCTGGAAAATAAAGGGTTGACTTTTCCTCTTTGTGACTAATCTGTTTCTAGCTAAGTTGAGCCTGGTGAGTAAATTTTAGGTGCCTCTTTAAGTGTTTGCAGATCCCACTAGCAAAGGAGAGGAAACTGGTTTGGGGAAAATAAAAAACAGCCTGCACATGAAGGAGAAATTGTGATCAATTTCCATGTCAGGTTTAAGGTCTGTTTTAAAGTCAAATTTTGAAGCTAAGGTTCAGAATCAAGTTTGGTAACGCTGAAACTGAGCAATCTGTTCCATGAGATTTCTCTGCTAGCAGACGTAAATTCAAGAAGCTGGATAACCTTAAGGGATTTCTACCATCTTGGGTTGTGTAGGAAAGAGAACTAGAGTCCTTAGGGTCTTGTCATGCTGGACTTGTCCTGACTCTGAATCAGAAGGGAAAGTGTCTCACTACTTAACAGAGAATGGGTGGATGTGGAGTTTTATTTAGCAGTTCAAAGCAATCTCCTATGCCAATTTAAGGCAAGAAGTGAGGAAGAACAAACCCTTCAAGTGTTTCTTCAAGGACCATTTAGTGAGACAACACGTGAAGTTTGGCCAAGACACTGTCACTAGTGCAGCTCTTTTTGAGCCATGATCTGTAACTGACCATAAGCTGTGAAGGGCAAAAAGTGGTTTTGCCAACAATGGCAGGTGCATAAACTGGAGGAGTAACTATCACCAGTGAACTCTGTGCCCACAGCATGTTTCCAGTCATGGCCAGAGGGGCAAAGCTAGTCTGAGTGATGGGAAGCACAGCATAGTAGGTGAGAAATAGTAGTCTGCTAGGTCTTCCTTTCCACACATGTCACATCACAGCAGACCTGTGCTGGGAGTGTAGAGCTGGCCTCAGATGGAAAATGGAAGGTCAGAAGAAGAAGAAGAACCTGGAACACGTTGCCAGGGGAAGTTGTACATGCCCCATCCCTGGAGGTGCTCAAGGCCAGGTTGGATGGGGTCTTGGGCAGCCTGATCTAGTGGGAGGTGTCCCTGCCCATGGCAGGGGGGTTGGAACTAGGTGATCTTTAAGGTCCCTTTCAACCCTAACTATTCTACGATTCGAAGATCTAGAAAGGAAATGCCTCCATTTCAATCATATAACCAGCCAGCAGTTTAGAGAATGGTGCTGTTGATACTTACTACATCTCTACTTATGAGTAAATGAAGGATGTTTCTACTGTTTTAATGGATCTCTGTGCCTCTGCTACTTGAATAAAACTTGACAGTAATTTTCCAGAATCACTGTTTGTAGGAAGTGGTCCTTCCCAGAGAAGGGGTAAGAGGCTTGGCTTTCTGTTATGATTACTTTCTTGAAAGTGAGGAGGCATGTTGCTTTAATGGCTATAAACTGGACAGGGGCAGATTTAGGCTAGACATAAGGAGGAATTACTTCATGATGAGAGTGGTGAGGCACAGGCATGGGTTTCCCAGGGAGGCTGCGGATGCCCCATCCCTGGAAGTGTTCAAGGCCAGGTTTGATGGGGCCTTGGACAGCCTTGGTCTAGTGGGAGGTGTCCCTGCCCATGGCAGGTGGTTTGGAACAGGGTGATCTTTAAAGTCTCTTCCAACCCAAACTATTCTATGATTCTATGATTCTATAATTCTATGATTGCTAGTCCGTGTAGACTGGCTGTTGCTGCTCCCACATGTATATGGAAGCTCTCCCTCCTGGTTGCTATGCAGTGTCTGTTGCACGGCACTGTAGTGAATATTGACAACATCTCACTCCATGCCCCTAATATAAATGTCTAAATTAGGAACTAGTGTTTCCCTCTGTAGTCTCCTCCAGATGACGTATGGGCCTGAACAAGATGTTGTGAATGGTCCTCTGGAGCAGCCTCACTTTTCCTCTCTGTTGTCTACAAAGAGATTCTAGGAAAAGTCACATCTTAATTTAGGTGCTGCATTTTGGTGCCTCATGTTTACAGGCAAGTGTGAGAGAATGTCCTCTGTATGTCATGCACTACTGAAAATGTTACATCAGTGACCTGGTCTGTGGAAAAGGGGCTGCTGGTAAATCACCATTTGGAGAAAAACTGGGCATTAGAACTCTTTGTCCTGAATAATTTATTTCATACACTCCCTCTCTTCTGGCATGTGAATTGTGTGTTAATAGCTTGCATTTTTCTCACCTTTGTTGGTTATTTGAAACTGTTGTCCACATAATTTCTATGAATAATTCTTGATCTTGTAGGTCTTTCACGCTCATTTCACTGGGATTATTTGAAAGCTAAAATTCATCTTTCAAACTGAGTTAGTTTTTATTGGTCTCGTAGATCATAAAATATATTTCTTTTCATGGAATTGAACGTTGAAAAATAGCATGTATTGTCCTGTGAAGAAATTTATTTGGCTTCCTGATGAGCAAATCTCATCTGTTTGTAGGTTCTATTTGGTTTCTTTGAACTATCATTCACAGAAACAGCCATAGTATTAAACAAGCTCACCAGTTTGCCTAGTCCAATCCTCTGCATTCCCAGGTAACCATATAGTAATTTGAACGTCTGAGTATTGCTTCAAATACTTGCAGATTTTTAGCCTATAAATTAGCCAGGGAGAGACTTTCCTTATGCTTTTGATCAAGCTAAAAGTCCTGAAAACATTAACCCCCTTTTTGTGGACATTTTATTTCTCCTACATCTGGTTAATATTGCATGTAGAAAAGTAATCGATAAGGAGAAACATGGAATGTAGGAAAGGTAAGATGTAAGACTGGAAGGAATCTCAGGTCCCTGACATGACCAAGGCTAGGCAATATTTTAAAGAGAAAAGCTAAATATTTATAAGCCTTAGAGAACAGTTTATTTTGGATTAGTTTTGCATATGAAAGTTTGGGTTGGTTTCTTTTTATCTCTGGAGGCTCTGTTATGCCTGTTAGTCACTTCTCTGCAGGAGTACCTCAAGGAACTTCCTATTGCTTTTGTGAGTAAACGGCAAACATTCATATCAGCTGGCTGCTTCTTGTCCAGAAGTGAGAACACATGTGGAAGTCCATTTTAATATTTAGGTGATTTTTCCCTAGCAGCACTACCATGCTCTATGGCATGTTCTCCTCGTTCATGCTGGAGAACAATTTTGCTTTCATGCCCATCCCACAGTGTAAAGGCAGACAGAGACAAACTAGGGAATTCATTCTTGAGATATTTTGTTGTCAAATTATCGTCTCAGTATAAGTAAAAAATAACTATAGTAGTAACTGTGAGCAGAATAAATGCTAGTGCTAGTGAATACAAGCAAGACAGGAAGTTTTATTCCCAACCCCCAAAATGCTTATTTTCTAGTAACAAGCCATAAACAATTCAATATCATTTACACTTCAGTTGATTTAGGCTCCATAAATGAATTTTTTTTAATCACTAATTAATTAACCAATTCAGACTCTTGTTTCTGTATGAAAAGTAACCAGGTATTCAGTGCCTGTCTTTCAAAACTTTTGAAATCTCCACCATTCTAATATGAATGCTCCCACTGTGTAGCATGGCTATAACAGTACTGTACTCACTGTCCATCTTGACTGGGTCCTTTGAAGAATACCTTCCCTAAATGTAATATTACAGTACAACAGAGAGACTTTGGGATGTGAATTTAGGTTGTAGCTGCATTCACAGATCCCCAGCAGACAGCTGGGCTGACCAGCACGGTCAGAAACAGGAGGTTATGGCAGCGCCATTCCAGAAGTGTATTTGGACAGTAATATGGCCTGCGCCAACCCACAATTTTCCTGAATTAGGTGAGTGATACTGGATGAGATACATTACCTGCTGTGAGGTGCCAGGATGTCATAGAGGTAGAAGGGATCTTGGGAAGTTGTCTGGTCCAGCCTCGTGCCCTGGGGTGAGTCCATCATATCTGTCTCATTCTGGCAGATGTTTGCCTAAGCTGCGGTGAAGCAAACACCATGACCTTGCCAGGCACTCTGTGTTGGTGTTCCATGGTTCTTACTGTTAGAAAGCTTCTCCTAGATATAGCTTGAATCAACCCATCTATTATTTTAGCCTGCACTTTCAAGAGTTATCAAACACAGGCAAGAGGAAGAGATTAGTCTCTTTTTGCACACTTGAATACTGAGTTTCTTCTCAAATTTATTTCTGAAATACTTCCAGCTCCTTCAGTCTTTCCTTCACTTCAGGCTGCCCCCTCTAGACCTTTACTCATCTTTGTTCTCCTTTAAATGATAACTCCTTGCAGCAGTGCCTGACCTGAATATAGGACTCGTGCGATGGCCTGCTTACTGACGTGAAAGGAGATGGAAAACACCATACAACCTTCTGAGTAGTGTTGGTTTTTTTATTTTTTTAATTTTTTTTTTTTTTATATACAGCCCAGTAGATTGGTTGCTTCCTTCACAAGTGTGATAATGTTCCACTGATCTTAATTCAAAGCTGATAATTCCTGGTAATATTAGTCCTGAATTAAACCATCTGCCAGTTTCTAGGTGAGTGTACTTGTGTAGCTTAGCTGATCTGTGGCCATTTCACTCCATCATGCTTTACCTATCTATCTTCCATAATATGTTGCCAAAACCTTTGCAAATTCCTTAGCTGACTGTGAGCACAGCTAGACAGAATCTTGGGTGTAGTACTGTTGTCATAAGATTAACTTAAGGACTTGCAACATTCATTTATTACTTGAGAAGAACCTAAACCAAACAGCTTTCCTCTGTCCCAGAGTGAAGAAAAAGATATTTTCAAGTTCCTAAGTTGTCAACTTGCTTTCAGCATTATCTTCTGGGAAGCTCTATCCTGGTCATGATTATACTAAAGGAAATCCCACACGTGCATAACAGTGCTACAATATTTCAAGGTAAGTGAGGCTAAATTAATTAAAAGATTTTGATAGCCTGTGTGGTAAGGCACTTAAAAATCTGCCCAGTTTCTACCTATCTGGGCCTGGAACTATCTGGGACTATCTGGAAAATCTCACTGCGACTGGAAATACTGAACTAATTTGGGCTCCCAGCAAGGGGTCCAGCAAGTGAGGAGCTGCTGGGAGAGTCTGTAGTACCAGGAAGTTTTCGGACAGGAGAAAAGATAGACTGGTTTTCAAGCTTCCACATTAATGTGCTCTACATTTGTTCTTTTCATTCATCTCTCTGTTCCTCAAGACAAGATAACTAATAGTTCTGGGTTTGGGGTATACTTGCAAGCAACCACTATGAGTGAGACCCCCATTTTTTTCATTAAATTTGGGCAAACTTTCAGCATCCATCTCTAGGGATGAATGATTGGCTGCATTAACTCATACTTACTGTTTTCAACCACATAGCAGCCATCTTCATTGTAGAGTCAGAAGTCAGATGTGATAAACCCACCATTTAACTACTTCAAACAGTTGCCACACTACCTGTGTGATAAATAAAAGGCAATGGAGGGAAAAATACACAGCTGTAGTTTGAATTAGAAAGGAAAGTGTTTTGCTGCAGTTTTCTAACTTGCCGATTACTAACTAACAGGCATGTCATTGATTCCGGTGATGTTTCTTGCTTCCTAATAAAACAAGTATATGTTCACAGGCTGAAGTGTGCATGTGCATACTAAGGTTTTCATGTCTCACTAAATAGATAACTACAAACTAAACTCACGCCTGTAGTAGGTGCTTGCATTTAACTGCAGGTCACTACAGACACTAGATAAGAAAATATTTCTTGTACTCAGGTAATAAACTTCAGACAGGGGCTCCCACCAGTGGATTTTCCACGTTTATTCTAGCCTGAGAAAGGTTTAAATACTCCAGCTAAATAATAAACTGCCTCTAGTGATGTGATCAACACAAAATATTGTTCAGGGAGGAGGAGACAGAGTGGTTGCCCACATGCAACATTTGCAAGTGGAGGTTGTGAGCTGGAGGAATATGAAGTGTTGTTTTGCTGTTTGTGGCCACAGCGTTGTCAATGTTGGAATGAGACAAGTTGGTGGGGTAAGCAACTCAGCTCCCTGTGCTACTGCAAGTATTTAAACACCTGCAAAGAAAAAAGAAAAGGAGTTTCCCCTTGTCAGAACCTACTATTCACATCCCACTTGCACCTTTTCTAGGCATTGGCTAACCACAAACTAATAAAATACAAGGAGGACAAATGTTCCAGCAAGAGGAAAACAGTGGCAGGGATGAGCTTCAGGAGTGAGGACACTGAATAGTCATCAGGGGTGCTTGGGCCTTTCTTTACCTTTGCTACAGTCCAGTCTCCCAACCCAGTGTTTCTCTAACCAATTTGCATGTGAAGTGTTAAACCTGGGACTTTCTCTTGCTGTACATTTGATGTAGTAACCATGGACAGGTGACCAAGTAATATTGTGTATCAGTTGCAGAAGGAAATGATGCTGGTTTCAGAAACTGAAGGAAACTCTAGTTATGGAGTCCCCTTGAAAGTAAACCAATCTTTAACTATCTTCCCCTGAGCTGCCTGGAAGTGACTTAGCAAACAATCAGGTATTTTTAATGTTGGGACTTCCAACAAGAATGAGATCCATCTGCCCATGCCTGTGGTTGCTGCTGTGACTGCTTTTCCTCTACTAAGTGTCTTTTGGTTAAGTTTCTGTTAATCTGGGCTCAGCTAGTCACCATAAATAGGGAACCATTTTAATTTCTGTTTTCAGAAGGGGAGGTGTTTACCGACTCCTTCCACATACCAAATTTGGTTAATAACAGTTCCCACCTGCTTTGCCACACTACACGTGTCTCAGCTTTTGGTGTTTTCAATAAGTCTAAAGCATTTGATCATTTGTGCAGATGTACAAACAACCATGAAAGAATAAAGAAATGGAACTTTCCTCAGGCAATGGCAAGAAAGATACTTTTGCCTTTTTACTTGCTCTGAGACCCAAGTACGCTAGAGCTCAAGTTGTCAGTTGTGGGCACAGGAAGGACATTTTTGAAGTTGCAGAAAACTGTGAGATGACTGTTTACTTGAAACAAGATCAGATATTATGCTCTGACTTATGCCCAAGTTCTCTTGAGCTCTGAGGAGTACAGGGTTTAGATCCCCTTCCAAGAGTATCTCAATAGCATAAAGCCCCTTCTCTGTTCAGACAGGTGCATTTAACTCCAGAGAACAGATTGCGGCTCCTACAGACAGATCTACTTCCACTTGTACCTATTCAGCTCAAGCACCAATAACTGCAGAGCCAGAGCTAACTAAGGTAACTTAGGTAACTAAGAGCTGGCTGTAACAAAAGTTGCAGTAAGTAATGGAGTGTATACTTCAGGAGGTACCCAGCTTTGAATCCTATATTGTCATGGCTAAATGGCTGTTTTGCTACCTCAGCTACCTGATTTAGAGATATAGCTATGCTCTCTATGAATAATGTGTGCACTGTCATCCATAAGCAGGCAGAGGTGAGTCTGCTTCCAGACGAGCCTGTGCTGCTTTGGGAGGAGAGTATTGCAACACCTGAAAAAATGTGTTCTGCGTGCCCTGCTGGGCTTATAGTGGTGCTGCTCAGTAAGACAACTTGGGCTCGGGCTGCTGGTGCAGCACAGATGGAAGTTTTACCCCTCACTTCACACTCCTGAAGGCAAGCAGCCTACTTATGGCTTTCTGTGATACTGGGGTTCTTAGTAGCTGAATAGGTGTGCTGGCCCTTCATCCCATTCTTCATCCCTCTGCAGGGCAGACAGACTGGGAGCACTTATTATTTCGTAAGTGGGAAGCAGTGAAGTGCATAAATCCTACAGAGCTAGGTGAAAAAAAACCCCAAACCAACCAAAACTCGCTTGGTAAAATAGATGCTAAGGAAAAAAATAAACACAAATCTGTAATTCTGCCACTAGGCACCTGCTGGCATTGTCAGCAAAATGTAGTAAGAGAGGTGTACTGAGCCACAGGTTTTGCAAATGCTTTTTTCCAAAGCCTGTTGTAGGTCTCTCTGCATGTTTATTTATTATCGTCTTCACAGCACTTCATTCAGACTTTTTAAATGATTCTGATAGGCATGAGGTTTAACATCTACAGGTCTGATGTCATGCTTTAACCTCCAGAAAGGGATCAGCAAGGGCAGCAGCTGAGTGACATTTTCCACCCTGTTTCAGCAGTGTGTCTCTGACTCCTTCTGGAAAACTGACTGCTTAGGGCGAGAGGAAGAGGTCATCTGCACATTCATACCGCCTGTCCTTGACTTTTCTGTTGACAATATCCACAAAGTATCCTTTCTAACAGCTGCAGCGACAAAGTGGTTTTGTGATAGAGACACGTGTCCAGGCTGAAATCATCAACTCATTTCATCTAAGCCACTGAGCAGCTTTGAGAAATTTAGCACCTTTTGGCTGCTCGAACAACTGCTCTGGTTTTGAACTGGTGGCCTTTTGGTGACAGGCTCTGATATCCTATTACCAATTCCCAAGCCATCCAAATCCTCTGAACACATGCAGACTGAAAAAACAATTACATGACAATTGATAGAGACATGGCCTTCACCTGGGTCAGGTGGATTGTGTGAGACAGAATGAACTGAGGTAAGCTGACACCTACAGCCTTGTTGTCTTGGAATTTTCAGAAACAGACTAGCCCCAGACCCTTGCTGCGCTTTGCTTCCCTTTACCTGCACCCTCCTCATGGACAATAAAAATGAGACATAATACGTCACTTTTGTGATAGCTCTATTTTCAATTGAAATGGGAGATCAGGGTCTTGCAATGACTTGTGAGATTTACATTCATCTGCTGTACAAGGTTGTTATGAAGCTGTAGTTTGGGCCACTTCAAAGTACTTTTATTTTGAAAAATTGGCCAGGACTTCAGCTGGTGTACATCAACACAGCCCAGTTGCTTCAGTAGAGCTGATTTACTCCAGCTGAGGATAGGGCCTCATATCACATTACTGTTTTTTAACTTAAAAGTATATAATGCTGCCAAGTACAAGACAGTCAGACACCGAGTGTAGTATACGAATAAAGGAGAATTCTTTGTAGGAAGATCCCATTCCTGTATAAAGCCATCTATAGCAAATGATTAAGAAATTATGTGCCCCTACATTTTCTAAGCATGCCATGTTCGGATATAATTGTATTACTTTGAATATTATTACTTCCATTTACAAAGTGAAATTCCAGCCCTGCTCTTTGAAAATTTGTTCCTTCATACTTAGTAAATCATAATTATACTGTCACAGCAGTTGCCAGTGGACCCTGAGGGTCAGTGGACTACTTCTAAGGGAATCACAAAAGGTAACTAAGAAAATCAAACCTATTGTTAATAATCTTGAATTCATTATGCGAGGATATTCAGCACCAATGGAAAATCTTTTGGGGATTGTAATTTGTGAAAGGCTGGAAAGTGTTTTCAATGAGGTTATATTTCTTTCCATCTTTCACATTTTTCCTCATATTCTGTCCCCATTTCATTTTCAGTCCCTTTCTGATGGTGTATTTATGTTTTCTTTTCTTTCACAAGACAGGATCTTCAAAATGTATCTCTCTAACCCACACCAAGTCATCAGTGAATGTTAAGATGTTGTCCTAGTCCTCAGAGCTTTAGAAGTGACTACGAGTGGTGGCATCTGCAGAAGGATTTTAGGATAGAGCCATCTATCTGGATGTCATATTCCCATCCTGGCAAACCAAGTACTTTGTGAGTTAGCTATGTAATGCTTATGCTTCTTAGAGCTTTGACTTTCTCTGGTTGCTGCGATAAAAGCACGTAGCTCTGATTCTTTCAGCTGACTATGTGCCTTATATGGGAGTGGCGCTCCTGGTGAAATCCCTGTCAGAAACTCACAGCAAAGTGCTGAACAGATATTTATAGTAAAAAGAGAATTTCTCCATCAAAGACTGCGCAGTCTGAGCAAAGTGCCATTAACAGCTCCCTGATACACCACTGACCTGTGTAAGTGGAAGCTCTGTCCCCTTGCCCTTTCTTTGTGCTCTGTCCAAATCCTACCATCAGCGAAACACGCACCTCTCTGAAGGAGCTCTGCTTGCTTCCTTTTTTCATCCTTTGCTTCTCCCTAGACGCCTATAGCTTAGCTGGGACAGAAGGAATGCATTTCCTTCAAACACCTCATTAAACAAGGACTTCAAAAAAAGGCTCACTTCTTGCTGACTATTTTGAAATTGGAGTAGATTTAGAATTTCCAGGACAGATTCTCACATTGGTTGACATATACACTATTGAATCTGAGATCCATATAATGAACATCAGGGTGGGTAGCAATGAGGATTAAATACACGTATAATTGACAGAATTTTAGATTATACTTACATTGATCATAAGGGAGAAACTAGTTCTAGGAACTCTTGAGTCTGGAGCAAGAATTTGTGTGAGGATTGGGTAGGAGGCAAAGATAAGAAAATACATCTGAGGTTCCATCCACAGCTTCTTTAAGTTAAATGCATTTATTAGCAGAGTAGTCACCCTCTGAGTGATATGAAAGTATTCCACAACTAAGATATTAGGAATAGCTGATTAAATAGCATGATTTTTTAAATTGCTTGCTTACTGAGACATAAGAAGACCTAAGAAAATGCCCATTTTTTCAGCAGGAAAATGAAAACATTCATATTCATTATGTAAGTAATTAAGAAATATCCCACACAACCATCTTCCCATAAAAAGGAAGATACTTTGTCTTTTCCATTCTCTCTTCCTTGCTGAGAGAACAGAAAAAAGGACATAAAAATGGAACAGGGGAACAACTTGGGGAAAAAAATGGAAAGACAAAAGTAGTAATATAAAAAAATAAATGTTCCTGGTTTTGCTGCAAGACAAAAGAATTTTGAAAGAAATGTAAATATTGTTAATTTTCTATCCAGAAAAATTTTTGATAGAGAACTATCTCACTCACTGGATCCATATGTGGTGTGTATCAACAAGGGGTTCAGCAACAACAGATAATTAAAAATACTTTTGGAAAAGAGACTTAGAACTTAGATGTGAAGCAGCCAGGAAAGAATGCCTTCTGAACATATTTAACTATCCACCTAGAATCCTTGCAAGAGATCTAGATTGCAAGAGAACAAGTTGTTATAATACAATATAAACCTATCCTCAGTTTCCTTTCCAATATAGTGTTCTTGAGTCCTCCGATTGAAGCTGGCTAGAGCAGTCATGCAGTGACATAGCAAGCCGGGTTGAGGAACTTATCTGGATGAAAATTAAACTAGGGAAATAAAAAAATATTTTTAGTGTTCTCAGCAAACTACTTTGTGGCTATCAGTGTGAGTCCAGCACAAGAGAGAAACCAGATATTCTGTCTGAGAACATCTTGTCCTTGTGTGTAGACCTTGTCCCATGTTTCAGTCAAGGTGTTTGGGATGCTGACTTGTACTAGGGAAATTTTGGAAATGGGGTTTTCTGTATTTTTCACAATGTGACCTGATGTGGGGCAGATACAGGACCTTTTCATGCAAGACAGGCAATACAGCTTGTTAAGTCAGAGCTCTGCATCTGCCTTGACTTTCAATCTGTTGACTTCACAGGAGATATTTCTCACATCAAAGCAGGTGAGGAGATATTCTGTGTTGAGCTTCATAACATTTTAACTTTTCAACAAAGAGGAACCAGAAAAACTGGCACCACTCTTCAAATTGTATAATTTCTTAATATTTGCTTTACGATATAAAAATGCCTCACATGGCTTTCTATGACACTTACCTTCTGGCTATATACTATCAGTTCTGTTTCCTCTGTATAGGCTGAGAAACTGAAGCACGGAAAAATTAAACCAAAAACCACACAGCAAATTTGTGCCACAGCTTGGGCTAGAATTTGGATCTCCTTTAGGGATATTTAACAAAATAAGCTATGCAAATATATGTGGCTTTTTAACACGGGGACATAAATGTTCAAGAGTAATACCTATTGAATTGACGTAGGAAAGCAAGATAGGTCTTGAGCAGTAAGTACCCCTTGATCTGTTTTTCAACCATCTCATGCTGCTGCACGACATTTCCCCACGCCAGGGTGAATGCCTGGCCTAAACAACCTGCCCCGAGTGCATACAGAAGAGTTTTTTGAGTGCTTGAACTTGCTTTCAGATAATTTTTCACCATGTCCCTCTGGACCATTTTTTTTAATATATTCTTTCAGTACCATTAGTGAGGCAGTGCAATGCCATTTTTCTAAGGTCCTGAATGTTTACTTCTCCAGGTAGGGTGATTATGGGCATGATGGAATGATGTCTTTAGTCAAGTGTAGATCTTATCTTCCCTTGTAACAAGGTAGCCTAATGAAATGAGTTTTATTCAAAGACCTTGTCTCATAATGCTTCGCGAAAACATGATAAATTGAATGATTCTTTTAGCAAATGCATCACACAAAGCACTGGCATATTGCTTATGAAGTTTAATTTTGTAATAGTTCATGGGGTATAATATACCCCTAGCTATTTCAGAGGAATGAATCTTACAGGCTCATTACAAAAGCAGAACTACTGTCCCAAAATATTGCTTTTCTTGTTGAACTGTTGCTCAGATTTAGGGCAATTTGCATGTATAACCTCCAAGGAATCACTGCATCTCACTTTTTAATATTTTTTTCTTTTATTGTACTGTTATTATGAACCATAGTAAAACACTTTTCATGTAGTGAGAACCTAGCTGTTATTAGTAGCGGTCTTACTGACCAAATGTGACAGACCAAATCTAAATCCAGAAATAAATTAGATATTTTCTTTAAACCAAGAAAGGTTTAGTTGTTAACCAACTGAAAGAATGTAAAACTAGGCAAAAGTAAAAATATTGGCTTTTGGACATAATTTTTTTCTCTTGGGTCTCAGATGTGGTGTCTTAAACATTTCTTAAGATATATAGTAACTTTAATAGGAAAATGGCCGATCCAATTTATTTATGAAAATGGGACATTGCTCTCCTGATACAGCTATGTTTCTGATAGTAATTTTGCATTCTCATTGTTATAGAATAGTGCGTAATGTAGGCAAACTTGGGGTGAACTTTGAGTGTACATTGCATGTTCTTCATTGTCCATTTGTAGACTCCTGGGCTTGTCTCTAGCTGTGGCAGGCCGGGAGCAGAGCACTTGTCACTCTCCTGGAAGACTTCCAGCCTTCCCAGAATTTCCAAATGCAGTCTCAGGAGTGGCGCGGCGAGCATGGGCATGAACACAGCATCCCGCTTCCTACTTGCATAAAAACTCCCCACCTGCTTCAGCAGAACTGCCACATTTGCGCTGTTTGCCTGCTGGGGAAAATGTAAAGGTTGACAACATAGTTTGTTTTAGTGGGAATGGGTGTGGAGGTAACCTAGCAATCCACATATTTATCATCTGAGTGACTTACTCAAGTTTTTGGCAAAACATGTGCTCAGTGTCTCCTGCTCCCTGAGGAGTGGCACCATAACCATTTCACTATCCATCCTTTCTTAAACAGGGCAGCATGTTTTTAAGTACACTGAGTTGCTGTGCATGAAATGGCAGTTCCTGGAGGGTGTAGCACTGGCCCTTTAGAGTGTGTTGTGTTTGTGTCCAGGCTACATACCCATTACTTCTTCAACCAGAAACCAGCATGAGCAAGAGCTAATACAGGTCCAGGTCCTGCCTTGTCTTGGGTTAGGGCGCAGGAGATGTAGGTTTATAGACCAGGGATGACTAAAGCGCTCCCAGATAGACCTTTTTGGGCATAGGCTATAAAACCTCTGGGACTGTCACAATGGACTAGAAGCATTACTTCTCCTCAACTTTTCCTCAACTTCATTAATTTCTCCTTGCCCTTTTCTTCCTTACAATATTCCTAGAATTAGAAAGCCTGAAAAGTACCAAGGATTAATTTGTAGAAGCAGGATTAAAAAGCACAACTAAAGTCTATTGAAATCAATGTGATTTTTTCAAAAATGTAGAATACCATGGGCTTTCTTCATGCTTTCATTCTGTTGTTTGTCTTACCGTAATCTTTAAAGGAGCCTAATGAAACTAGATTCTCACTCTTTTAGCCATTGCCTACGCATCATTGGCTAATTCTTCAACTTCTTCGAGTTCATTGGAGTCATGCCAAGCCTGAGCAATGGGGCTCTGAACCCATCTCTGCTGCAAATATCTTACCAGATAGGAAACACCTGGCCTCGGGAAGCTCAGATTTGGAGACTTCACTTTCTAGCAGAGCAGAAATATTCATTACTTCCAGCACTAATGCTACAGCAGGGGAGTTGAGTGATTTGCCCTAAGTCACATAGCAGGCTGTGGCAGGACTGGGTCTCCCGAGACATAGGATCAGACTTTCAGTCCTTTTCTGTCTGTCTGAGGAAATGCTCTGTCTGAGCATTATGCCACTCAGGGAACCAGTTCCAACAGCAGATTCTATGTTTCGGAGATGTGTGGGAGAAGTCCACGTGCACATTTAACTAGAAAGAGCAGCTGTGGTACCTTTGTTGGAGTCTGAATTCACACTTGAGTGTTCTGGGTTCTGATGAGTAAAAAGCTAGAAAGCAGTGAGATGTTATATTATCTCAGTTCATATTAATTGATCTATTTGTAATAAGATACACTTCTTATTGATTACTACAGACCTCTCATTTTTGGCTCTTGAGTGAATAAAAAGAAACATCAGTAACTTGACTTTGAACACTGTAACCTGTCATATATATATATATATATATATAAATTATTGCTTTTATATAGATTTGCAAATTATATTCAATTTGAAATCTTGGATTGTCAAGATTGTTGAATCTCATTATCCATTGTTTATCTCATTTCAAAGCACTGAAGAATGCTACAGGGGCTGCATCTTGTATATTTTGGAGTCTACTTCTCCAGATCTTTCCAAATATTATTGGTTAGGATGTCCATGCCATTTAGCTTTCAAGTATTTTAAAGTAGTAGCACCGAACATGGTAGAATTTATCATGGGATAAAGGAGTTAAAAATCCCTATGGAATTCAGTCTGAAATCTATATAATGCGTGTACTGTATTGCACATATATACCACAGTCAGTATCTTTAATCACATTTGGTGTTTCTGTCTGTCTGCATATACTTCACAATTTTTTCTTCTGTAGCTTCAATTAGTGTTTAATGAACTTAGCGAGAGTTAATTATTAAAAAGTGACTTCAGGGGTCAAGCCTGTTTTCCTTAGATCCACAAAGACACAGCATGAATGTGGTTTTGCTACTATGAAAATTGTAGTGAAAAGCTCATTACTGTTTTTTAAATCAAGGAATAAAAAGCTGACCAGTCTAAGTATCCTTTGCACAACACATTCTCCAGCATTATTGCTATACATATTTATAAAGCAGCAATCTGTCCTGTGTTCAGGTATACTGCTCTTATCTAACAGCAAGCATCCATTTAAGTCTGACAACATCATTCAGTTCTTTTATGTTCCTCCTCCTCGCTGATTTAAAAATGTTATGAAATTGAAGTAGACTGCAGTAAGTACAGTGACAATATGTTATTTTCGCATTAAGTACTATGGGATGTGGTCTTATGTGCCTTGCTTCAATGCCTGTGATAATTAAACATTATGGAGGGATGCTGAATGTAATTTTTTTTAATGACATCAGAGTCACAGTGTTAATGCAGAGTCAACATGCCTACAACATTTTGGATGCAAATCCATAATTTTTTACAGCTAACATTTGTGTTGTGATGAACATCTTGTGCTGTCCTTTTAGCATTTGAGCTGAAGCTCAGGCTGATGTGGGATATACCTTCCATCAGACCTGAGTAATATTTGAGCTGTCAGGCCTTGCACTGGCCCCTCCTGCCCAAACAGAGAGCAGTGTGTTCTCCTTTACCCTGTTCTGTGGTAAGGACAGAGAGCCAGCAGAAATCTCCTGTAAAGCTCAGTCCCTCCCATGCCCTACAGCTGCCTGTGAAGGCTGGGTTAAGGGCAGCCTTGTTAGGCTGACCTGTGCTGCAGTTGTGCCTCTGTGTCACCCTCCTTATCAGTTATTCCAAGACGTGGGTAGATTCGTTTCTGCAAGGCTCTTCAGTGCAGCAGTATGCCTCAAGTCATACCCCAGTTTTCAGTAACTAATATTGTTAGGCTGATTAATGTTGCACAGCTGTTAATAATGCTGAAGATATTCAGATTTAGCCTGCTGATCACTAATACTCGCTTTAAATAATAATAGGAGCGTGTTGTACGTTTATATTGACAAGGGAGTCTTGTGACAATGAACTCTTTGTGCCTGACATTCTGAGAGGTCAAGCACTCATTAATTTTCTGCCATCTTCAAGGACCATTGTTGATTGCTTCTTGGAAGATTCAGAAGCGTCACTGCAGTGGCTGAAGAAGACCAGAGTAAATCTCCTTTGCATGTAGGCATTTGGTGGTGTTCAGAACCAAGGCTGAAACATCTGACCTTTAGGTTTTCCTCCTACCCTTAAGTTACAGCCACTCAGGGTGCATTTCACCTGAAGTGCCAATGCAGTTTAGACAAAAATGACATACCTCATGCGGTGTTTGTTATTGTGTTGTTTGTCTGAGTGTGCACAGCCAATATGCAGAGGAATGGTGTGTGTTTTGTAATGATGGAGCATTGGTAATTTGAGATGAATTATTAAGTGCTGACAATAAATGAGCATCAATATGCAAACAAATAAGCAATGACAAGGAAAGGTGGGAGAGAGGGATAAGAAAAATGGCAAGGTTTCCTGAGGATTGGACAAAGATGTTTCTCTGGGATTATTTTGACTGGTGTCAGCTCTTCAGTTTATTTAGGAGCATTTTCTTTCAAAGCAATAAATATTTGAAAACTTCATATTTATTAAGTGTTAATTTTACCCCTAGGCCTTTTGAGCTAAAAGTTCAAAACACAACACTGGAAATACACACAGGCTCCATCTGTTCATCTCCTACTGCATGCTTTGAAAAATGTCACCCAAAGCTTTCTTTATTATTAAAGGTGATATTTTCTTTTAGATTTTGAATCCTTGCTTTAACCTTTATTATCTCTTCCTAGCTCTCTCTTTGTAAGGAATATCTTTAGTAGCCTGTACAATTATGCCTGGTCACTCGCTGCAGCTCAGTGCAGTGAGGCCATCACCAGGAGAAGGCCAATTTCCATTTTTAATTATGGCCTGTGGGCAGAGATCTATATTCAGGACTTTGGCCCACTTCAATCCACAGAGGATTTCCCACTAGTGTTATCAGAAAATTGTGCACAAAGATGAAGGGTAGCTAACAGCTTTTTACTGAAACCAAATAAATTGACATTACTATTATTTTGATACCTGTTTTCACATTTAATATGTTCTCACAATCTATGTTTATGGAACACTATTAATTTTCTGTGTTTCTCTCCCGTTCCCATCCTCTTTCCTCCGTCTCATTCCCTTCTGCCTGCTTTCGGTCCTCCTCCTAACACTTTTCCTCAGCATTTTTCTTTCTCCAGTACCTCCCCAAACCTCCGCTGTCTCATAGGCTGAGATGATCAGAATTTGAATAATCAGTGTTGACACTTCTGAGTGGCATCATTAGGGGTTAGGCTTAATCCCTTGGGAGGAACAGAGCCCTGGGAGCTCACAGCTTGCAGAGCATTGTCTTTGGTTGTCTGCATGTTCAGCACCATAGGGCTTACAATTTGCTTAGTTTTTGAAGTTTTTTTGTAGTTTTGTGGCTCATTTAAAGAGAACGACAATTCAGGTTCTGCAGAACATCTATCATGGAAACACCAAGCCAGTCAAATCCCATGAATAGGATATAAGCAGGATCTGCTTTGAAAGGTTTTTCATTTTTCTTTTTTTTCCCCTTGGGAATTATGATCCTGATTGTAGTAAGTGGAAGCACTGCATGTCTGGTATTTCAATGCTTCTGTAAACTAGGCTATTTATTTATGTGAAATATGGATTTAGATGGAACACTTAAAGCTTCATGTCTCATGTATCTTTTTTGTTCTTGCAGGGAGAATGCAAGAGTTCGTCCTCATATGAAATACTAAAATGTACAGGTTCTTGTGTTTCCAGTGATATCTCTTTCCCAGTTTTAAAGAAGGCATCATTGAGATTTAATTTCACTGCTATCCATCACCTTCTAAACATTATTAAAATGGCTCGGGGAACCCTACTCTTCTGAGAGACCTGACCTGTTAGCACTGCACTCCATGACAGGTAAAAGAGATGCTTGTCTTAGAGAAAAAAAGAGATATATTAGTACTCAGTGCAAAGCCCGAGTATGAATTAAACTATATATAAAGGTAAAACCTTAGGGAGAATATCATCATCTTTCATAGGTGGACATAAAGAGAAGTTGCTTCTGAGGAAAGGCTTGAAGAGGCAAAGTGTCATCTCAGGAGGTGAAATTGGTCTAATTAGCTAGGAATCAAAAAAGGCTCTGTAAAGACATCTTTGTGGAAGAAAGCTGATAATTTCTCATTTTAGGGCCACACTCACCGGTGCTAGTAAGTTGTAATCAGGATATTGATTTTCATGAACATCTATTGTTTTGTAACACTGCACTTTGCTTGTAAAGATCTTGTGAACTCTGAGTATAAATTGTTGCCATCAGACCACTCTGAGTTTATTTCCCCAAGTGCAGATTTGTTCTCCTCTACAGTCCCACTTCTCCTCATGGAAACTTCATTTATCCAGGAAGACCGCCCTCTGTGGCACAGGGATGTTCAGCCTTTCTTAATGGGAGTGTGCTGGTTCAGGTAGGCTTCCCTGACTCAGAAGTATCTTTGCCCTCTTTGTTTGGGGGAAGCCCAGGTGGCTCTTGGGAAGAGCAGAAATCAAAGGGTCTCAAAGAGAGCGGCTTGGGATTTTTGCCCAAGCAGTAGCCATTCCTGAGGACCACAGCATCTGCCCCAGGATCTGCCTTATTTCTTTCCTGTGTGCTCATATCTTCTAGCACTACAAGACCTCTAAGAGTGGGTTGCCTGTCATATACACCCCTCTCTTCCCTCTAAAGGGAATGCATATCTTATTACAGTTGTTACTGACTAGCTATAACTGATCTGCACTCAGGAATATATGTTTCTTTAAAGCTTTTTTAAATTCCATACACAGGAATTTGGGTGGACAGGGCTGGGAAAAGAACAAGAAGTCTTTTAATTAAGAGTGGTACATTCCCCTTTATATCCTGAGTTGGCCATAAACCTGGGTACAGGACCCAACTGTCCAGATTCTAACTCCAATTATTGAACTGTAGAGAATGTTCATTTTACCATTAGAAATATTGATAGCAGTAATTTATCATAATTTCACCTTCAAAGGGAACACTGAGAAAAGACAGGTAAAAAGAGGTTAATGCAAGGGAAAATGGCTGACTCTAGATTTGACTTAAAGTTTAGTAAAAGCAAACTATTTTTTCCTGTATAAGAAAACATGTCATTTTTACAACACATTTTTAGTGGCATATACATTTTCCTTGTGGTAGCCTTACCTTTTGTCTCATTTATTGTTAAGACATGACAAGTCTGTTCTCAGTACACAGCACCTGATACTAAGTATCGTACACCCAAGAACCTGTCTGGTTTCCACTCTTCCAATTTATACGACTGCAGGATGTGGTAACATATTGAGTTATCAGTCAAGCTATTAGACTAGCTGTAACTATTTTTAATAGAATACCACAAAATGATAGTAGCAAATATTTGAAAGATGAGGATTTGACCACTTTACATGTGTTATAGATTCTGAACATGATGTGCAAATGGTAAATTCTGAAAAGTTATCTTCCGCATAATGTCACTTCTGCAGAACTCTCTTGCCTCAGGGTTGTGAGTTATTGTGCTGTGAACATTATAGGAGAGATTATTTACAATAAATCGTGTAAACCCCCAAATGTTTTGCAATCAGAATATGTCAAATGCTAAGGAATGAGGAACCCACTTTAGTTTATAACTTCCTTCAAGTATGAGCCAAAAACTGTACAGTACTGTACCTAATGGAAAACCATCCAGACCAATCTCTATAAATACTTACCACAGTCCCATAAACTAACCTATTAGAAGCACCTGACATTTTCATTTATACCTGTAAAACTGGTGAAAAATGTTACATAGGCTCAGCTCTTTAATGCTTTCCTCAACATTTCCCATGCGCAAAAAAACTTATAATATACTCTAAAGAATTGTTCATATAGTCTTTTGTTTGACTGTAGTCTAAAATATGATTTATCTAAATAACATGAGTTATGCTCCCTCCAGTTCTTAATTTATGGTGTTAGAGTCATTCTTGTTTATTTCTCCAGTGCAACTGGTATACTCTAAAAATCTGATGGAATATTCCCAGCTAATAATCTAATGGGAGTCTTTGTGGTTGTTGTGAAATTAATATAGGAGCTTACATTTCTAAGATGTTGAAGACTTTTTTTTTTTTTACCAAAATGTCAGGAAATTTATTCTGCCACATAACCCATCTGCAATATTTGACATACTTTTAAGATTGCTTTTTATGCTGTGTATCAACATACAAACTTAAAAAGAGAAACAAAAAACACTTGGCTGGAAAAGATGTGGGCAAGTAGATCATCTCACAGATTCTGTTGGTCTGCCACAATTTGAGTATTTCGTTTGCAGATACAGAAAATGGAAAAAAAATGTTTGGGAGAGCTTTTGAAAGAGGCTCAGTATGCTCTGGACTGGTAACAACTCCCAAGTCTACTGAAAACGTAAGTGACAAGTCAGAGTACTAACATTAACAGTAGTAATAATATGCCAACATTTTTTAATTGCACCACTATGAATGCAAATAAAATATAAGAGGTACGAGATGTGGAACAGATCACAGGACAAATTACTTCATCCTTAAAACCATTCAGAGAAATGTTGGACCTGAACCCATTGAGTAGGAAGTACAAACAACATACAGAATCTCATGTTAAAACTACATGACAAAGTTTCCTGCACTGGTGGTACCACATCGTTTGCTAGCACAGACTTGTTTCTCTCTTGCTTTACAAATAATTTACAAACTGTTTTGCTGAATGTGGATGTGGAGATACTTAAAGCATAACCATAAAGGCAATGAGTGAGACAGTTTCTGCACCTGGCTGCCAAAGACCCAAATACTCAAACCAGCTCTCTGTTGCTCACTTCAAAGCAGTGTTTTTGGAAGGAAAGAAGTAAAGCAAGGCAACCTGGGAAATCTATATTTATCAATCACCTGTGTCTATCAGTCATATATGTGTAGCATTCTGGTGGAAAGAACAAAGTCTCACAAACTAGTATTGATTACAATGCCACATGGCTGCAGCACCACTTAGTTTCCAGACAATCTACAGCCTGGTGATCATAGGCTAGTTCTCTGCAATTGCTTTCTGAAAAACCAAGGAAGATGCATGCTTCATGAATGATTTTGCCTTCTGCTGTTATTTCACACTGAAGATGGTGATATACATAGAGTACGCTGCTGCATGTCATTCTGTTTTCAAAAAGAGCAGTGGATTTAAGGTCAGCCTTTTAGGATCAAGAAGCCATGCCTTTTTATGTAGTCTCTTTTTAGTGCTTGGTCACAGAGCCATCTTTCAAAGTAAAAGCTAGAAACTCAAACTTTCAGCAAGTCTGCTTATGTACTACTGAGACAACTAAGCAATTGCCTTGGAAGCAATAGCTGTTGTTATTCTACAGTGTACCGAAGAGTGTACATTTTTGTGGAATCAAATTTGCAAGTATTATAATAATTTCACATGCTCAATCTGGCATTTAATGGTTGTGATTAGCTGCTAAATACTCTATCTTCCTAAACTATCAGGTACAATACCAATATGTAGAAGTAAGACTTGTGATATCCATGTAGAGAAATGACTATGAAGGTTTCATTCTTAATAGTTTTGCAGAAATTTTGATGAAAAATGTAACTTGTAAAATTTGTGTTAGCATTTAACTTTTATCTAAGTAGAACAGAAGTGCATTTCCTACCAGCCTATAGAATATGTTGATGCTATTGGCATTTTATTATTCAAATAATTTTCATGTTATTTAGGAACTCTAATGCCAAGGTTTTTGAAAAATCTTTTGAAAAGCAGTGGCCAGAGAGCAGTTATTTTTTACCTTACACAAAAGATAGTATTCAACAATAAGAAAATCAAGCAGTCGTGCACAATTCTCTATGGTATTTCAAGCAGAAATTTGCCTAGAAAGAAAGTCTAAGTTATCACATGGAAGAATAATCCTTAGCGCGTAGGAAACCAGCACAAAGTATAGCCAGTTACAGGTTACCAGGAATGTAGCAGTGCTCCATAAAATGCGTAGCATGTTGAAGGTGTTTTAAATAGGCAGAAGACATATTCTATTATATATTTTGTAACTGCCCTCCAGATAACATATTATTCTTTTCTGTTGATGATTGCCCTTACAGCTGTTTGGAAAATGCTGATTTTGGTTGCTGTATGCTTTTTTGCATAGCTGAGAATAGGCAGAACAGCGGTGTCAGAGTCATGTCCCCTGTGTCATTCCACACCCCCCCCCCCTTCTATATTCTTGTATTAAAGGAAGCAAAATGGTCTGGAAATTTATTCCAGACACAAGATTTTTTCCCCTTAATATATATTTCTGATGCAGCCACATGCTGGGTTCTTTACATTAAACACATTTGGCTATTCAAGTTTACTTTTAGAAACAGTCTACTTTGTTTTCTGTTCTTAGTTGTTTTCCTTTTTTTTTGTATTTAAAATCATGAGTTTATTTTTTATACATCTTTTCCTATTAAGGAATGCAGGCCTTTACTTCCATCTCCTATTGTTTATTTAGTACTTCATGGAAACACATTCATCTTTGTAGCCAGCAGCCCATTGTCAGCTTCCTTGGGTTGCCTCTGGCACTGTAACTTTTGAAATTATGATTTCCATCCATTAAGAGGTAACTTAATTTTGGTTTGGATTAATCTCATTCAGCTTTAATTGTCTAAAGTTAAAGTATCTATGCTGACCTAGTTAGTTATATGGGCTCCTTCTGAACCTCAGTAGGAGAAAGAGGTCTCCAGAAGGTTACTTACCTCAACTCTATCACTTTGTGTAATTTTCTCCATTGGCAGAATGCCTGGATGATGAGCTTTAGCTCTAAATGGACCCCCTCTGCTAATGTGTCATTTGTATTTCCTGGCTGACCTTCACAAAGAAAGGAGGAGAGGCCTGTTTTGTCATAATGTCCTCAACATACGTACTGCACTGTATGAATGATCTTTATGGGTCCCTTCCAGCTTGAAATATTCTATGATTCTATGATTCTGTGATGGTGCTTTGGCCTAAGGCCTGTTTGTTTCAGTTTAGCTTAAGCCTTTCCCTAGATGCCATTCACTAAACTTGGAATTTTAATGGGTATAAAATTGTTCACAGACACCTTTTCACCAGGTTAATTAAAAGAATGATAAAAAAACAGATTGAGTTAAGCTCATGCAACTCCAAATACAAACATCTCTAATCACTCCTCTGTTTCTCCTTTATGCATCTAATTTTTCTGTAAAAGGCTGCTCAGGGCCATGGTTTTTTTATTGGCCAAAGGCTAAACACTTCTAATGCTGTTTTTCATTCTCAAGACCACAAGTACAGTGTATTTCTTTTGCAGTTTCACTCTTCAAGATTCCCTTTGTATTATTATAGATTCCCTCTTGGGATCAGCAAAATAATATGTGAGGAATATTAGTGATATGGAACCTTGCTTCAGGGTTATCTTTAGATATCTGAGTTGAACTCTACAAGTGAGGTACTAAATCTGCCTTGAAATTATCAATACAAGAAAAAGTGAAAATGTAAGCTTTAAAAATAGCTTGTACGCCTTTTGTTCTAGGACAGAAGGAAAAACTGAACCAAGCTCTGCAGTCATTGTTGTAACACAGCTGGCTTCACTGAGCTCGCACTGATGTAACTGCTGGCAGGGTAAGGCTATGTGTGTCTTAGTTAAAGCAGTAAAATATCACAAAGTGTGCAGATAGTATAGTGTGGACAAGGCAAAACAGAAGGTGCAAATGACTGCCCATTTTGCACATAATCATCCTGAGTGATTATCATAATAGTCATACTGTTAGATTCTTTGTCTGGGGCATATATAATAATGATTTTACTCTATCTTAGAGAAATGACAGTACAATTACATTCTATATGCAAGATTTAAAAGAAATCAAACTTCTGATATTTGTTGTATATTCTACAATATCTTCCGCATGGGTGGCATTTTATCAATGGGCTAATAAAACTTCAGTCTTGTAATTATTTCTCACTACTGAGGTCCACAATGAGCCCACTTATTTTCAGGGAGTAAAGCCAGATTACACTAATGCTTTTGCAAGGAGCCAAGTATTACCCTACTCTTAAGGCTGACTGAGTCTAAAAATTTTACAAGAGCTGGCTGAGATTTATACCAATAAAAATCTTCCCCCTCAGCTTTTTTTAACAGTAAAAATCCATTAGGAAAACAAAGTTTAACCTTTAAAGGTGTGAAGCTTGGGTTATTGGACCGTTTGTAATTTTTTTTGGCAAAGTTGAAGTAATGCATGTTTTTCAAGGAAACTTTATGCTCTGTTTCAGGAGGATTTGTATAAATGGAAACCTGTATTAATTCCTTTGTCTTCTAAGCTTTTCTGCCACTGATGAGTTTCAAAAATTTCATTCTGTTTTCAAAATAAAAATGCAAATAAACCTTTGGTGTAGATTGTACATAAAGGAATATACTGGGTTTTTAAGTATTTGTTCTTTCAATTAGCTAATCTTGTCCAATAAATTTTAGTATTTTGTTACTAATAACTAATGAAGAACAGGTAACAAAAACCTCAACAGCGTCTTGTACTTATTAAGAATGAGATCAAGCCAGCTTGTGCATCACATGAAGCATGCCATCACATCTTGAAAGTAAGAAGTGTCTGGGACTGCATACATTATTAATTAGAGATGGACTTCTGTTGTGTCAATCATGGCTTTCATGTTCTATTAATTTAATGTTCTAAAAACAATATGCCTGACTTGATGTTTCATGATCTCTATATGTGAGTGCATGGACATTAGTCACATCTCATGAAGGGCTGCAAGTTTCAGTTCTCCTCACTAAAGGAGAGAAGTTCAGCAAAGCTCTTCTGCTTGAGAATGATCATCAATGGAGGGCAACAGTTGGCTCCTGGCCCCAGTAGGATGAAGTTGGAACATCTTTCATATCCCAGAACATCAAAAAATCTCAGGATATTTTGTAGCCTCTTCTTTGTTTTCTATTTCTCAAGACAGCTGGTCCTTCTGGTATAGCAGGGGCAGCATTCCATGCTGATCATTATATCAGCACTTTGGCTGGTATGGCAACCTACCCCTTTTAAGATTTCCTGTTAGCTCCTGATGTTCACTCCATAAATACTCTTTAGCCGTTTTATGTTTGCACTGTTTGAATGGTCTGAGTGTAGCAAAAAGATTGAACTGTTTTGGGGAACTAATTAGCTCTTTCTTGTAGGTGTAATTCATTTAAGTATGATCAAGCTGTTCACATTCTTTTGGGTTAGTGATAGCTGAGTAGGCAATGAAGCTGTCATTACAATGCTTTCCAATGATTACATCCTCCTTTTTGAAAGCGATTAGGAAAATGTAAATGCGAGACTTTGCTCTGTTAGCATGAATAGGTGCAGAAACTTGGCAATGCACAGTTGGAGGAAAAGGTTAGAAGGTGGTCTGGCAGGAGCTCCATTCCAGATCAATAGGTTAATAGGATGAAATCAAATGTCTTCTTTGAGTCACACCTGAAAAGCTAAAACACTTATGTGGGCCCTTCAAGGCAAATACTTGTATTTTGTGCCAAAGCAGAAGGGGAATGCAAGCATAGCTAAATACTGCATTTTACATGGGGCCCAGTTACCAGCAACTGAAAGGCAGTAACTTCCTAAGCTGCCAGAGCATGTTGCTTGGGATTTTGCTTCTATCTTGAGATAGCTTCAAGTAATAGCAATCACAAGAAAAACTCCCTGGACAGATCGCTTCTGTCCCTTTTGGTGTCACAAAACACACACGTTAAAATTTGCTAGAAAGCCGTACTACTCATCTAAGGAAGCTGGAGATTTTTATTCTTATAATTGAAACGATTATTTTTACAGAATGAAGTCCTGTTCTTGACTGGATATTTCTCCAGGTAGTTCGTCCTCTTCTTAGGCAGGTGAGGGCTTTTGTGTCCCAATGCAGTGAAATCATCTCCAAGTGAACTGCCCTACAAAACCATCAAGAGAGGTGTGGTTCAATGACATCATCTTAATGTCATTAGTGTGAGCAGAGGATGATTAATATCTTGTGGAATAGTAATGCTAGTGTTAGGCTTGAAATTTTTTGCATTGGCAAAATCAAGCTTTTGAAAAGATCAGACCAATTAATTATACCTTCTAAGACTTTTTCTCCTCAAACTAAACTGTGTTATGAATGGACTTCTGCCACCACAGAGCTTTAATGGAGGTGCTTAGCACATATATACACGAATAAAGGCATTAATAAGCTTATAACACCTTGTGAGATCTATCTTTCGGCCATCCTCTGAAGTCTTTTAAATAAATTTGTTTTCCTGGTTGCTTCAAGGGCTCTATTTTCAGTCCTGAAATATGTTTGTTCAGCCAATTTCTGAAGTTACCAGCATTTTCAGGACTGTAATCTACTTTGACTAAAGAAAGCCTGAAGATAGCTGATGTTCCAGAGAACATGTGTTTTGAATTGAAGAACAATGATACAGTTTTGTTTGCACTCATAAATAATGAATCTTTTTCTGACCACAAGATTGTCTAAATTAGACTCCCGATTCAGTAATTGATCTGAAGCATATGCTGTGTCAGAACTATCAGTATACTGATGACTGCATGTGTCTAAGAGAGCTACAGTAGTGTTTATGAAGGACATTGTAAAAAACATAAAGGGGGTTAGAAATGAGCTTTGTGGATTATCTTCAGTTAATGGCATTGCAAATGTCATTTTATGGTCCTAATTTACTGAACATTAATAATGCTACAGTTGAGGTAAATCATTTTAATGGCAAAATTTATGTGAGTAACACTAGCACTAATTTACCAATGGAATTTACAAAATCCATTTAGCTCTTCTAAAGAGGCGCTAAGTGGATGTTATGGCTTGGTTTTAGAGTGACAATATCATGGGAGCAGGGCAGCCCTGCTCTTTCTTTCTCCCTTGTGCCTGTGTATAGTAGAAACCAGAAGATGAGTTCGGCAATAACACTTTTGTGACACACAGAATAGTGCTGAGTGATCAACCCACTTATTTTCTGTGCCTTCAGCTGGTTAAAGTTGTGCCAAAGTAATACTGGGGAGAGGTGCTTGGGGACTGCATCTCTTGAACGATCCTCTCACTGTAGTAGATGCATCAACTTTCAGATACCTAAGCTGATGGGAAGTCTTTGGATCCTTTAGTCCTGCAGAATGCTATTGGGAAAGCAAGGTGCTGAGGGGGAAGAAACCTCAATGCCCATGCCCATCTTGCTTATATTATTAAATATAGAGTAGTCTGCAGCACGTATGGTGGGAAGATGTCCAGGATGACTGAAGGGCATTTCTTTTCCTAAGAGTTGTTGGTATCATCATAAGCACGAGCTCTGACACCAGATAAGGTTCACAGGACCAGCAAGACTTTAGTTATCAAGAGGAGCTCCCAGGCAGAGTTTCCTTAAGAGGTGGAGAAGAAACACTGAAGAACCTTCTGTCCTCATCAAGAGGGCAGTGGTAGTTCCTGCTTTTTCAGGAACAAATGCAGCAGTCAGTTCTTTCAGCCTTAGCTTTCAAACCCCACAGGCACTTCCTGTAAAAAAACCCCTTTTTATTTGCAAGGCACAATCATTATAATATAAGTAATTGACCAAAGTTTAAATTAATCAAATGGGAAAAGAAAGATAGTAAGAAAGAAATTAAGAAATAATTTTTTTTCTGTTTTTAAACATATAGAAATTACTTAGACACTGTTGTATTAGGGAACCACATAAGTAGAAGAGAGGGAGAAAGGGAGAATGAGAGAGAGAGAGACAGATAGATAGATAGCCCGTGGAAGAAAAATGAGTAAACACTGTAGTGTTTGCTAATCAGGTGTCTAGTATGAACATTCAGGTTGATCAAATAGTGCATAATTATTAGTTTAAAAATTATTGCATAGAGTATTTGATTATTCCTATAAAGTTATGGGTTCAGCTGAGTGTGAGATTTTATACATATCTGTTGGAACTGGTTGTTTATGATGTGACATTCTTTAATGGTAAAATGAAAAACAGCACAGTTCCGTGCCAGGACATGAGAGGGTCATAGGGGGAATGAATATTTATGAAGCAAAATAAATATGAAGATGGAACTTCCCTCTCCTTTCCCATCGCCTGCTTCTGTTTTTTTAACTATACAAAGTCCATGACATGTAATTTACACTGGCTTATATACACTGTGGTACAGCTCATGTCTTTGCATTTAGCTCAGATTATGGTATGGTGTTGCAGGTACCCTTTCTGAGAATTGGGTGCTGTTGGAGGTGTAATTTGTCTTTTACTGCTTTTAGAAGATTCATGTACTCCTGCAACTATACAACAAGCCAGTTTTGCAGAGCTATAGTTCTATTTTATCCATCTATTTAAAGGAAACATAGATACCTCTTTCCATTCAAACCTCTTGCCATAAGACTGCTTTGTATTCCATATTGTGATCTGCAATGTACTTATTCTTAGAGAAGAGAGGCTTTACTCTTCATTTTACCCAAGAAAAAGACAACTATGGGTTTCAGAACCACACATTCTTAGGGGTATAAGAAATCAAAGAGAGATAGCTTAAATCCTGAGCCTGCATGTAAAGTACCGAAGTGACTTTTGTCTTCCTAATGTTCTCTAAAATCCTCTCTTGGGGTTCCTCATTCACTTTCCAGCATAAGTGGTACTTGACATCTTCTCCCAGTTTGTCAGGCAGTAATTTGGGTAGATTCTTTGTCCCAGGTTCTTCATCTGTAACTTGAAGTGCATAACTGAAGTGCTTAAGCTAGCTTAGTGCCTTGTGATCCCTTTCGTAGAAAATGGAGAGAAGCACATACCTCTGGAAAATAATTCAGTTTTCCTAAGTTTTGATTTACTGGTGAGGATGACAGTCTCACTTTCACTAGAAGGAGGTCCAGAATGAGGAGCTTCCACAGCAGGGGCTTCCATTAGGTGACTGAAGTTGGACAGGATGCATGTCGGGTGTCTTGATAGTGAGACAAAGCCTTGATGCCCTGCAGAACCTGATGGGCTCTTGACGCATTTTAGTTATCAAAGGGAATTTCCCTAAGGAGATGTGGATAAACTGAATGCAGAAAGGCTGCTAGTACTTATCTTTACTCATTCATTGAGCAAGTATTGCATAATTTTGCCAGAAACACCCCCTTCCCCCAAGAAGTCTGTTTTTCAAATCTGGGCACAGACAGTTGCCAACTTATCAAATAATGAGGTGGTTTTTGTAGTGTGCACAAATGAAGATGAGAAAAGTGCATTCCTTGTAAATACATTCTCAAAGGAAAAGGAAACCAGAGTTCTGGATGAGACATGACACATGAAAGCATTCAGTCTGACTCACATTACCACTATCTCATCATCACCTTTCCCAATAAAACCAAACTGCTTAAAAATTGTGTTGCATATATTTTCCCAGGAGGAACAATATTTTAGGTGACAGAGAGAGAGAACACAGAAGACAGTAAAGAATTCAATATGGATAAAATACTATGGTTTTGCTCTATTTTTTTTCTTCACTGCAATTTGTTTTTTTCTGAATTCTTTATGGGCTATGTTCTACAGGGGGAAAAATGGCCAAAACAAAACAGGCCCTATAAGAAGCAAAGTGAATTTCAAAGACAACTTGAAAAGAACAGTGAACATTCATACAACTGAGAGGAAGCATACCTCTCCTTTGAACTCAGGTGGTTAGTATGAACCGGCAATACTTTCTTTCAGACCGTTCCTCACAATTAAATACAGAACTGATGACAACTCAAAGAGGAGATCAATGATGTGTCCTGGAAAACGCATGAACCCATAATGGAGCAATCAAGAGCAAATGCATTCTAAACATGGAGCTCTCACAGGGATCAAAAGAATTGCTTTGTTTATTTACTAGCAAAGGTTCTTGCATTTATTATGCGACTGAGAGCAATGAACCAGTGCTGGTACGTGTAGGTTTTTTTTTTTTTTCTCTCAACTCTGCTATCCCCATCAGTAGTTGAGACAAGTTCCTCAACAGAAACAAAACCCAGGCTTGCCCACTTGCCCACAGCTAGATGGGTTGAAGCAAGAGTATTGAGGTGTGATATTTTCTCCTTGTCTCCAGATCTCTTTGGTGTAAGAGAGAAGCTTGCCTGCTGCTGTGGTGCTTGAATGCGTTGCCTACTCATGCACAGTACCTCAGCTCCCAGCCAGGACCCTCTCTACCTTCCTCTGAAAGCACATCAGAAATCCTGCTTTGAGATGTCCTAGGACAAGACATCAGCTTGTGAGAATTATATCTGAGAGCTTTCACAAGGCAATGTAGTTTAGCTGTATCACGCAGGTGGGTTTTATTGCCTAGAGACAGAACGTTAACGGCAAGTTTTGTTTCCATTTCATATGTTCTGCATTGTTTTGCGTCTTGTGAATGAGAAAGGATAATATGCTTGGCTCTTTTTTTGTTGTGCAATTTAGAGAAAATTGATTGTCTTCTGACCTAAAACTGAGAGGACACAACTGTCGATTCAATTCTGTGTTTGCATGCTTGTGAGTAGTGGGCTTGAGGTGCAGGGACACAAGGACTGGAACTTCTAATCCAAGAGACCGCGTAAGGGCATTTTTTTTAACATAGGGACAAATTCATTGGAATTAAGAGCTTTGCTGGACTGAGGTCAGAGGGCTCATCACCTTGTTTTGAACCAGCATGGTGGAGCTTAGAGATTCATCCACTCACTGCAGCAGCACCAGGCAGCCACAGCCTCCTGATGAATCTTGCTTGTAGTTTTACATGCTATTTATATATCTAAAAATGTAACAAATGGAAAGATTGCTATAAATCATAAAGTCATGGCAAGTGTTTGCAGAATTTAGGGAAAACAATATAAACAGTCACAGACCCTCAGTTAAAAGAATGAATAAAAGAAAGAAAATTCACCATTTCTCTCCAATGAGAGATGTATTCTCATAATGTACATTCTTAGCATAATTGACATCATGTAAAATAGGTATACAGAAGGAAAAGCCACAATATGAACCAAAAAAAAAAAAAAAGAGAAACAAGGACAACTCCTTTTTTTGGCAAAGAATAATCTTAACAAACATTAATATTTACAGGACCTGTCTACAGAGCCTCTTCTACTGTTTGAATGCAATAAACAAGGATTCTAGCTTTAAAAAGGAAACCAATTGTTTTTCTAATAATGAAAAATATTCTCAGAGTTCACCCAAGACTTTTTAGGGCTTTACCTAGATAACACAATACTGGAGGTGTGTGTCAAGGCAAAAATTATATCTCCCCTGTAGCTTACACTTATTCTGAATACTTATTGTTTCCATGTCTCCCAGTTTAATAACTTACTCACTTGCTCTGTTCAACTTACTCAGCTCTGTAGGTCCACAGTGTGTGGAATGCACTTTAGGGCATCATCCAGCATACAAGCCAGTCTTACGTAGCAGCTGAATGTCAAGGTATGAGTGGAGTATTTTGTAATTTTTCTATTCTAGTACATCCACATAGCTACTGAGTACCTTTGTGTTGAATCAGCTAGAACTAATGAAGTTGTTCTCATCCATCATGGGGTCTTTGGCTATTTTTTCATTGGAGAAGAAGTTATATGTTCTATTTATTTGTCCTTTGTTTCTTTGGGTTTCCTCTACAAGCACCTCTTATCTCAGAGAATCCTGATGATTCTTGGCAATCCATGTGGTAGTGAGTTGCTATCAGGGCAATTTAGCCCTGTTTCTTCAGAGGTTTACCACCTTCCTTCTGATGTGTCAAACAGCTATATTAGCTAGTCCCTGTTAGTAGTGACTGGCTAGGTCTTGTTTTTCCTTTACCCTTTCTCACTTCTCTTTCAGCAGTATTGTTTTCAGGACAAAAGAGATATGTCCTGTGTCCCCATTCTTGCTGTAAGGATAGACATATGCAAGGGTGTGGCCAGCTGAGAGTAGACCCCCATGAACAGGTTTTGTGGGACTATATGACACCTTTCCAAACAAGGGGAATGTTCCCCGCTATATTTATTTACTCTGTGACAGGGTACAGTGGGACCAAATCTCCAGATCTCTAGTCATACCATTGTAAGCAAAGTTGGAAAACTGCTGCATAGTTCAGTGCCCATCATGTAACAATTTTTTTAGCAAAATTGTCAAGAAACTGTGGATGCAAACAGTAACGTTTCTTCCTAGAATCAATTGGAATGACCTACTGAAGGAAAGAAATTGTATTCAGGTGAAGTTGATGGGTAATTTTGACTTCTAACAACATAGTATTTTTCATATATTCAGCTACTGTGATCTTTTCTGGTATGCTTTCAGTAAAGTTGAGGCGTCTATGTGAGGAGAAGAATCAACTAGGAAGAACATTCCAGAAAAGGTGGGAACAGACTCTTTCCAAATTGCTTCAAATGTCCAAGAACATCTCTAGTATATAATGTGGAAGCTATTTTGGATATCTGCAGAGAGAGAACATTTGTAATGTATCATACACACCTTTGGTCTCTGAGAAAACTAATAATGCCAAGGGTAAGAACATATGACATAATCACAGTTCCAGCCCTGTTGTTTCCATCTTTTTCTGTCTCTATGGGATACTTAGATTTTAATCTTGAATACATTAAGTGCTATATGTGTAGTCACGTGACTTGAACGCTGGGACAGACACAGATTAATTTATTTTTAATGGAAATACGCATGCCTGGTGCTATTTGTATCATAACATGTCCTTTCCTGAGTAGCCGGCAATAATAGTTTAGCTACCTGAAAGTTAAATCTAGAGCATTTTTTTACCTTCATTGATACAAACTCTGCAAATACAATGCTTTCTTTTCACCTTAATCATAGGGTAATATTTCTACCCACCTTGGTTTAGTTTGTGGTGGATCCCTTCTGTACACAACTTCTAATTTTGAAAATCAGTCTCGTAAAGAGCTGTCTCTGTTGCAGACATGCTCTTGTGCCGCTGCATTTTCTACTAGGGTACATACCAGAGGTGTGTGCATTGAGCCAGTAGACAGAATAAATATCTTCAGTTTGTCAGGAAGAGATTGGTTGGAGTGAAGTGTGCATCTGTTTTGGGAGTTGGTAGTAAGTGTGCCATGTGGGACTACCATCAGCTTACCCCACTGAGGTTGTGCATCCCCTTCCTCCGTCATAAAGCCTTCCAGAAGAGGGCAGAGTCCACTCCTTCCCAGCACATTTAAGATTTGTGTGTCTGATGTTTCATTAATCTTGCTCTTCAGTGTATGGCTGGCCAGACTAAACTAAGCTGCAGTGGGATAATGCTTCGATCCATCGTGACAACATTTCATTGAAATACCTTCATCATGATGTGAATTTGACAGATAACTTTCCTGACTTTGTCCTACTGGACCACTTCTCACAACTGTAACAAGCTGTATAAAAATAGCCATATCTTCACTTTGCTTTTCAGTTTCATTTTGGTCTTCTGCTGCTTTTTTGTGGTCTGTTTAGACAATTAGTTCTTCAGGGCAGGAGCCTACTGTTCTTACACATCTGTAGAGTACAGTTTCTGTCAGTACTATATACATCAAAATAACAAATGAAAAGTGCCTCACTTCTCATTGTACTCACAGAGAGGGCCTTACTCTGGGGATAGACATAATATGTCTAAGTCACTTACTCTGACATGCAGCATACTCCTTGAAAGTTAGGTCAAGCGTCTGTGATGTGTGCTTGGCCAAAGTATTGCTTCTTTGTCAGGGACAGAAAGGATGGGTGGTTTTGGCCTCTCTACTCTTGTTCTCATGATGCAAATCTACCTGTCAGCAAAGAACTATCTTCCCTGCATCTTTGGTGGTAATCACTGTTTGTCAGTCTTCACTTCCCAAGGCCATCTTGCAATTCTAAAGAAAGTAAAAGTGCACTTTACTTCCAAGAAAATTGTGACTCTGTTTCTTGAAAAGGTGTGGTGATGATAAGTAGTTGTAGAGTGAGATTTACAAGCAATCTGCTTTCAAAAAAATGCCTGCCATGCAAATGAAAAGAAAGTACTGTGCCTTTCAGTGCATTCTTTTCAACCTGGTTCAGTTTTGCCTGTACTGACATATAAAGGTGCAGATACTAAAATGATCTCTGCTCCTTCACCAGCTTTCCTTATACTAGGTACAATCCCAGTTCTGAAGCATCTCATGAAAGATGATCCAACTTTTATAATAGCTAGAGCTCCAAAGATGCCTCTGCCCCTCTGTCTTATCAGTAATTGCCCTACCCCATTTACAGAGATGCCAAATAAGTCCTGAGTCAGATTCTGCTGCCATTTTTCCTAGTAAATTCGTAGATTTGATTTAAACTATCTTTAGAACATACATTTTGTTTCCCAATAAAGTATTCTTTTTGTGACCTCCTAATTAATAAGATTAAGGGAATTTAGCCTGGGAATCTGACAAAAGGCAGCATTCTAGGACCCTCACTGAATATTAATATCCATCTTGTAGCAAAAGCAGAACACTTGTTTGTGTATATTGGAGCCCCACTGGTTTAGGTCTTTACTAGGAAAACAACAAAGAAGAGAAAAAAAAATGACAAATTACAGCTGAAACAAATCATCAGCATCACTGTTTTCAAATTGCTATATTTCTGGGGAATTTCAGTCAGTTACATGAAAAAGAAGACACCAGTTTCAATGGAGCTTTGATAGTCAGGTTATGTTAATAATGGGGACTCATGTAAAATGCATAAGGTATACCTTACAGATGAAGAAGATTGCTAATAATTATTCTGTATGCTAAGAGTGTAGCTCTTTCTGAACTGATACATAAAGACTCCTTTACATCCCAGTCTAATTACTTATAGACAGTTGAGCACAAAATTACTTTCATCTGTTTGAACATGTGGAAGGAAAGAGATTAGAGATGTACCTTTCAAAACAGCTGGTTGGCATGTTAAAGAAGAAAACCTACTGGTTCTTCGGTTCTGATTGAAAAGTGCATTTCTTTATAATTAGACCTATTAAATTAAATGTCGTGCAGGGGGATTCTCAGAGGGGGTGACTGGGGTGCACAGCATGAAAGTCAGTTGCTGTCTTATGGCTGCTCTAGAAACTTGAAGAGTTTTCAAAGCTGAAGAAAGATAGGAGTAGGTGTTTTGACACCTTGTGTTTTTCCCTAGTCATTTTGTGCTGCTCAGGATTCCACAGAACAAGAGTGGGAGTTCCTGGGGATGGCAAATGGCTGTGTGCAGCCACTACTCTGGCCCTTCTTGATGTCTTTCTCTTGCTGTCCTTCAGGAAAAAGTCAATGCAAGTTGTGTGGAAGACAATGATTTATAGGGGAAAAAAAACATACCGAGTGTCACAAAAGAATTGCAGGCAGATGAGTGATCAATGTCTTGAATTTCTATTTGTTTGCTGTAGCTGATTTCAGGGCAAGTACTGTAGAAAAGGGACATGTATACATGGGGCCTAATCCTCTGCTGACTTTATAGTTCTGAAAAGGAATAATGTGCATTTGTAGTGACACCAACAAGGAAGATCTCTCTACTCCTCCAGGTGTCTAATTCTGTCCAAAGCCTTTTAGTATGTTTTCACATAATAGCTGTAGTAGCAAGTTCTTAGGAGTGCTCTCATCCAGATTCCTCTGAGCATTTCATGAACTGGAGACATACGGTCATATTGCTGTCCTCCTTGGGCTGAGAGAGAAATCAAGACTATGCAAGTTGAACACGCTGCCTCAGACACACAGACAAGAACTCCAGACTGACTATGAATAGAACGTCTCCTAGTTTTTCAGGCATAGAGCAAAATAAACAGCATCTGAGGCTCTGTGGGGAGGGAGCTGCACAGTCCTCTCCAGATCACCAGAAAGAGAACTATCTGCCTGGTATAACTTCTTCATGTCTGAAGCACGACATATCTCACCATCTCCTGTTTGGTCTCTGCTCTCTGTGAGACCATGTAGAGCAGCTGGAATTGTGTTAGGATGTATAGGTTGGTATGGAAGCCAATAGTCTCTGCTTTAAAACACTGTAGAGATTGATTACCTTCACTCAGCACTCATTAGACCACAGCTAGGTATCACATCCAGTTTTAGTCTTTCAATACAGCAAAGGCAAGGATGAACTGAAGTGTTGGAACACTTGCCCTTTGAGAACAGGCTAGAGGAGCTGCTCTGAGACAATATGGAGAATGGATGGTCTCAGGGACACCTAACAGCTCCCGTCATTCTCTATAAGGGGTCATTGAGGAGACAGAGAGGGGCTCTTAAGAGCAGTGCATGGTGGAAGGACAAGAGACGATGGGCACAAGTTGTAAAAAGAGACATTCAGACTGGGTAAAAGGAGAATTTTTTTCCCAATGAAGACTGCTAGGAATTGGATCAAGTTGTCCTGAGATGTTGCGCAATTTCTTGTTCCTTGGGGGCTTTCAAGACCTGATTGGACAAAATCCTGGGAAGTAGGTTTGACCTCAGATCTGTTCCTGCTTTGAGCAGCAAGTTGGACTAGACACCTAGGATCCCTTCCAAGCTAAATTATCCTGTCCTCCTATGTATGAATAGCATAGATTGCTGAACTAACACCATCTACAGAATGGCTGAGTGCTCAATTCAGAATGGCCTTGCACCTGGGTAGAAAACATATAAAGAAGCAGCAGATAAGAGGACAGGACATAATATGTAGAACTGAATCTGACTATTCTGGGTCATGGTACTATGCTGTGTTATGTAGAGGACTGAAAAATGGTTCAGTGTTACTCACACAATGTGCAAATGACAGAAGCCTAGTACATTACCCTCTGCCTCTGGGTGAAGTAACATTTCTCACATTTGCCTCTGAACATGCTTGTGGATCAAGTTGATATGGCTTATAACGCAATCCTATTCTGTGTTCCCCCTGAGATCTCTGGGGCTTTTCAGCTCACTGCCTTTTTTCCTTCTGCTTCCCTTGTCTTACAGCCTCTCATCTCACGCATTATCTGCATCAGAGTCTGGTAGCAGGAATCCTCCATCCCCCTCTTTCTCCTCAGTTTTCCCTATCGCTTCACTTAATGATTCTGTTGATTTTTATTATGTTTTCTATGAGTGCAAGTACTGTCTGTAGGACAGTTAATGAGTGTGTATGACTTTATTTGAGCCTGATGGTGAAGTTTCATCAGACATGACTACTCCACAAGCTCTTGGCTGAATATGGATATGCCTTTGGAAAAAGCTGAAAATCCATATTGAATGTTCAGCCCTAAGCACAACACCTTCTTCCAGCCGCTACACTGATGATGCCTTGGAACTGGGCTAAATGGCTGATTTTGGATATCCACATAATGGTTAACTGGATGCAAGCTGCAGCATATAAAACCCTCCTGTGTTGATGTAGGATGTGGGAAAAGTCTGCATTTAAGACTGTTTTCCAGCTCCTAAATGGCATTCTATCATGTCTCATGACTGCAGATTCTCCAGACATCAGAATCATATAATATTTCTTGTTGGAGCCTCCAGAGTTGTTCTGGCCCAGACTTCCTGCCCCAAAATGTTGTTCAGGGCCTTGTCCTGCCATGTTTTGAACATCACTAAGATCTCAAGATCAAGTCTTAAGAACATGATAATAATTGAAATAACCACCAGTTTCATCGGGTATCCTGTCACTGACAACAGAAGTGGATAGTATTTAGGGGAAGATCATTGAGTAAGTCTACAGTAGTCTTTCCTATTGCACACTTTAAATTAGTGAGTTTTGGGTTAAATTCATATGTGTCTGGGATCTGTTGGATGTGTTTTTTGGATTGCAGAGATCAGCTGTTTATGGTAGACATGACAAAGAGGTTACACAGGCAGATTGTGGATTGAGTTCAGATTCTCTTGTATTTCTTTCCTAGATGAATCTTCCCATGAATAAAGTCCAAAAATTATAGACAGCACTTTACAGAAGATTACACCAAAGAAAGAAGAGATCCATGGACTTTATATGTACTTTTATTGCCCTTTTTCATTAGACTAGCTCCTGTTTATGTCAAGAAAGAAACTTGCCCTTTTTGTCCATGTGGGTATGCTGGTAATTGGATTACATGCAAAATGTTGCATGTCACTCCAAAAGATGACTGATCCTTGCATTAGTGATATTAGTGAAGAGGACACTGTGGTGCACCGAGCTTGCTGGATGCTTCCGTCTAAACCTCTAGGGGAGTACAGAGGAAAGACTCCTTCACAAAGCCCTGAGCCTACCCAGAGTCCTGCCCCACACCACAACTGCTAAATGGTTTCCAGCATGCATAGAAATAAAAATAACTGTAACAGCACCAGTCATCCTAACTCCTGAATGATTTAGTTTTGTCTTTATTTCTAACTCAGTTTGGACTTCCAGCGACTTTGAATTCTTTATGGATAGAAGATACTTCTGATTAAAAGATACATCTTGATTTAAAGGACAGCTAGTGTGGTGTTGTACACATAATACATGGCTACCAGGAGCGCTACTGATTGCTGATAATTTAATTCCTATAACAGACTAGAGAAAGCTTATTACCTGGCAGCCAGTATTCAATCACTGTTTTCCAAAATAAATAGCCTATCAGACAGCTAGCAATAAAAAAGAAAACTTGATGCCCTTAATTTTGTGTATTTTTAAACATAATATACTGTGCTAGCACAAGCATTCTAAAAGCTGTCTCCCTGCTAATCCTTCTCAATGGCTTTTTCCTGTATTTGCAGCATGGCTTATTTAAGTAAGTGGTATTGTTACATTAATTTTAAAATCTTATATATGGGCTAAATAAGAGTGTAATAGAGCATGAAATACACTAAAATACTGTCTTGTGTCTTATAGTCATGAGGTTCATGGTTGGTTTTTAGTGTGTTGTAGAAAAAGGAGCATTTTAAAATAAGTAAGTAAAACTGATTGTGTATTTCCTTTCGTTACAATTATTCTTGCGACCGTAGAAACAAGTGAAGGAGCAAAGACTGCAGAAACACTCAGACATCTGGGCTGCAGAGAACTAAATTCTGTAACATAAAATAATCCTCTCCACTTCCCCAACAACTCAAACCTTATTTGCCTCCACTGAAAACTTGTTGGTGTAGTATGTTGAAATGTAATAACTGGATAAGCAGTGAGGTGGATAATGGAAGTAAGAGAGGAGGATCTCATTCATTTTAATTAATTAATAAACCAAACGATGACAAATCTACAGAAATGACATCAGTTCTTTCAGTTATCTGTCTTTTACTGATGTAGAATGAAGTCTGATGTGACATTGGTTATAATAAACACCAAGACCATACACCGAGCTGGCTGTGAATCTTCAATGTGATTTTTTGAAGAAACATTTTTTTTTAACAATTAAAACATAATTTTCAAAATAAAGGTTGGATTTTTTTAGTATGCTATAAATAATACTGACATATTAAGGTATTTATTTGGGGAATTAGAACAGATTGAATCAAAGCATTTTATTTGCCTAAGAGGTGCAAATCATTGTGTTTCAGATTAACTGGACATGAACATGTCTCTGCCTACATCACAGAATTATAGAATCATTAAGGTTGGAAAAGACCTCTAAGATGATCATGTCCAACCATCAGTATGGGTTCCTCATGGAACCGGAGAAGGTACTCTTTGGTGTAGCTCAAACTCCTATACTCTTCTACATGGGCTTTTGGGCAAGATGATGTTTCCACACTATAACAGTGTTTTTTGTGATTGCATAAGCAGTAAGTTCAGTTGAAACATAGGATAATTTAGTCCACAGTCAGCCCAGGACTTCTTATTAAGGTTTCAGAGGAAGTAAACTTTCCAATGAAACATTGGATGAATTTCAATTTTTAACATCCTAAATTTATTTCTAGTTGTTCTGACTTTGATAAGGTATCGTATAAATTTTGCCCACTGAAATATAAGTGCAATGGAAATTTTTGTCTGTTATTCTTGAAGTTACTGAAGCTGAAAACTAGGACTGAAACAAAGTTCTAGCATACTTATATCCTGTTTAAAAAAAAGACAATTAATGAAAAGGATGGAAAATTTGGTGGAATTTGTTCTTAGGTCGGAGCATAGTGTTGGTCAAAACTCACATGTAGGGATAATACAGGCAGGATGGTGGGGTGTTTTGGCTATATCCTAAATATACTAATAAACACTAAAGGCAATGAGAATAAATAAGGTTGTAGTTTCTGTTTCCTTTGGAGTGTCCAGCTGAAATCATTAGTTGCAGAAAAATATATACATAAATATATATATCACACTTTTGGAAGAAATGGCACAGCTGCTGCCAGCTATGCCCTCTGGCACTCCGAGAGGCAGAAGCTCCTCTTGGGTTTTGCAGTATGCTCTGAAGTGGAGTTGTGTTTTAATTGCTCCATCCATCTCTATTAAGGGACGGGAAGAAAAGGAAAAGCAAATCCTGAAGAGAAAGCAGATATTGTATATACATTACACTAAATACCTGTGGTAAAAAGAATATTAGGGTTGCTAAATGAAGCACTGAAAAGCCAGGAAATATTGTATTTATAGCTCCTGGTGTAATGTTAATTTAGCTTCTGCAGCCAACAGCATTATGCTACGGTTCCAGAATAACCAACGACTAACCGATCCTTCCTGACTGTCCTACTCTTCACATGCAGTATGGAGTCCCAAGCCTTATATCTCATGTAAAATACAAATCCCGTCCTAAGTACAGGGTTATTAATTTCCTCTCAATTTTTCATTTAGCTCTCCTACTACATTCTGTTAATGGTACTCATGGTACTCGTCATTCCAATATTCAATGTCTTCAAGAACATTCAATAATGCATTTCTGCAAAATCCTGGGAGGCAGTATGTGATGGCTATTATTTGTTTTATGTGTTGTTATGCTCCAAATATCATTTATAGGCAAAGAGGAAACACACTTTACATATAAAGCCAAGAGTTTATTGTTGTCATAGCTGAAATCTTTACAGTCTACTCCAAGAAGATTTTGTACAAATCTAATTACTTCAGGAAAGAATGTTTTAGTACAGAAAGTCTCAGTAATTATATAGTTAAAATCATTATACACACACTTATTTTCTACCCTTTTTTTCTATTGATATGTTCAACCCTTCCCTGCTCCTCTGTGTCCTAAGGCCTGTAGTTTCATCCTGCTGTTGAGGGTGTTGCAGGTGCAATCCAAACTTCTCAGCATCTTGAATCCTTCACCAGGAGGAATATGATGGTTCATGTTAATTGTTTCTTCTTCCCGATTATAGAATCTACTTGAGGTAGGTTTTTTTTTACATATTGCTTCCTAGCATGCATTTATATAGTTACTCTTTCTTCATGTATCTACATCTTTAAGTTACTTACAAATTTACTACATATGGTGCCCTTTTGATGTGCTAGGTATTATGTCTTTATTTACTGTTACACCTCAACCCAGTTTTGTCCAGACCTAGGTGTGCATTTCTTTAACTGACCACTGGGAAGTTACTTATAGCTGTGGGTCTTGAAGGCCAAGCCTGTGCCACATTTCTTATCAGCCAGTGCAGTTATTCCTTATCACCACATCCTATCTCTCCACTTCTATTCCATTATGCTAGGCCTGCATTTCTCTGCACTTTATGTGTTAAAGGTGTAAAAATCATGGAGGTATATAAAGATATACATATAAAGATTAACAAAAATGAAATAAATTAGCCAGGGATACCTGGTTAAATCAGAAAAGCTGGTATTAAAGATATACCAAGAAAAATAGAGTTGTCACCAGGCCAAGAAAAGTCCAGACAGAGCAACCCTGACAAGCTTCAGTCCTGAGGCTTTGCAGACTAAGTGCAAAGCTTATAGCCTGTGACTAGCAATGGAAATACCATTTTATGGGATTTGCAATTACAGTGTACATCCTAGGAAACAGACTAATTAGAAATAAAATGTAACATTTCTTTGCAGAAACTTACCTGAACTCATTCAAGGTTTTTTTTCTAAACCTTAAGATTCAAAAAGTGTTAATTGACTGAAAGTACTTTTACTTCCTAAATAATCATTACAATGACACTTTAAGTAAAGGCAATGATAAACAGACACGTGCTGAGTTAGGATGTTATGTCCAGCAAGTATGACACATTCAAGGATTTTGGAATTATGTTGCAGTTCAACTCAAAGCCCAGAAATTCAGAATCAGTTCCACTGGTCTTGGCTGTTGTGTGCTGCTCTGGTGATGCAAAGCAGCCATAAACTTGACTTAAGTAGTCAGTAAAGTGGGTTTTACTGCTGCTTTGTGTCACCGGATTGCTGCAAAGCAGCTGGAATATCCCGTGAATCTGGCCCCAGATGTTTATGTGAAGCTTATTCAAACTATTTTAACCTCTTAGACTATGAAATCTGCTGGAAATCTCATGTGAATAATCTCTCTCTCCTTTTTCTTTTAACCAGACATGCCAAAAAAACTTTTAGCCTTTCAGTTTCATCACACTGTGACTTGTTAAAGACTACAAATGGAACATAAATGCACCCAAACTTATCTGAGTATTTAAAAATTCCTCCTCACACATAATTTAATCAGTTCTAAGAAGACTGCTGTGTTTTGTTGGTGGTGACATCATCTTAATTATACTTAAATTGATTGCTCCTTTATTGTTGAAATATATCATGCAGGGATATGTCTTCCATCTTCCAGCCTGTGGTCTTACACTTAAACACCATAATTTTCAGTTGAGTTGCAAATAACTTTTGTGTTATAAATTCATTTATCTGTTCTGTTTTATTCAATTCTAGTCATGCATCTTATCTACTGCTTTATTCCAGCAGATGGTTGTATGTGGGATTGATTTTATAGGAGCTCAGGTGTCTGCAGCTGAGTTAGCAACCTTTCTTTCTCTTTATTGGTGATGGTGTGAAAGATGCTACTACAAGATCTCACTCATCCACTCATCCAGGCACCTAATCCATGAGATATAACCAGTGTTAGAATTATTTTATAACAATTTGGAATGGAAATGTCATTTAAAAGTGCTTTTGCTTTTGGTGCAAGTTTACAGTACCTTCACTCATGCTAGATAAAGACTCATAAGTTGGCTCGCTCAAGTGAATAATATAATAATAGAATCATAGAATCATGGCTTGGGTTGGAAGGGACCATGGTCATTTAGTCCAAGCCGCTTGCAGTGAGCAGGGACATATTCAAGTAGATCAAGTTGCTCAGACATTCGTCCAACCTGACCTTGATTGTTTCCAGGGATGAGCCATCCACTACCTCTGGACAACCTATTCCAGTGTTTCACCACACTCAGTGTAAAAAAAATTCTTCCTAATATCTAGTCTAAACATCTCCTCTTTTAGTTTAAAATCATTACCCCTTGTCCTATTCTATAGACCCTACTAAAAAGTGTACCCTCATCTTTCTTATAAGCCCCGTTTAAGTACTGGAAGAAGGAACATGCCTGTGGAGTAAAGCACTTCTTGGCATGAGTAAGACATTCAGTGTCTCCCATTCTGGTGCCAGCTCCAGTTTGGCTCTGTACTGCTTTTATAATGAAATTCAAGTAGCAAGGAAAAGCTATCTAGTATTCTGCATAAGGTCACAGATCTCTGTGATGTTCGGGATAGTCTTTATTGTGACATATATGTCATATTTGGGACATTTCTCCCTACCAGAGGCAAGTCCAACTTTTCATAAGATTTAAGTAATGTAAAATTATATAAAAATATTTCTGGCTTGAGTCACTTGAAGCACAGCCAAGGAAAACACTGGGGACTGCATTGGAAGGACCATCTTTTATTTTTGGCAGAACAGATGAGCTAGCTGACCTAATAGAAAATAACTATCTCTAATATCTTTGATTAAAATTCCTTAACTTCTGGCATACATTTCTAAAAATATTTAAGTTTACATTTTACAACATCCTTGAAGAAAAGTCCTGCAAACATGAATTTTCTCTAAGTTAGGGATGCACTAGTGGATAGAGAAAGGACTGCCTTTTGTGGCCAATATGAAGGCTAAAGTAACTATTGATCAGAGAGAAGGTTTTATACACCAACAATCAAAAGGAGTTGAACAGCTTCTTCAATGGAATATTCAATCTAATCCTCTTTTTATGCTCTGATTAGTTGCTGTATTTTATTTAATGTTCTTTACAATAACAAGGTCTTTGTATAGGTTGTATAGCAATGTTTTTAAATATCTACATGAAAAGCATGACCTTAAAAAAGAGGCAGGAGGGGCAGAATAGTCGAATTGTTAACAGATGAATAATTGATTTTGAGAAATGTCAACAGAGCCTGCTTGTCTACACTACAGCTGTTCCAGAAGAGATAAACAGAGGTAGTCTTTTTGCCGCAATTACATGTGCAACATTCAGAGAGATTCTTCTAATGACTTACATGCCTGAGATTACTTGGTCTACAGTGAGTTGAGGCCAAATATGAATCCATGCAGTAGCACACTGCATGGTGGCAAGGTTATTAGTCAAGGAATAAGTTTATTTAAAATAAAGGTAATTCCATATTAGGCAAATGTTCTTTTCTTAGTATGTTGGAGCTCATCAAATACAGAGAAAACCAGCAGCATATTCACATACAGTTTTATGAATCCTTAGCACGCAGCTGATATAAGAAAGTTTAAAGGCATTCATGATTTGAAAAAAATATTTTGGAGGACTTTGTTATGTGGAGCTTGCACAAATTTGGCATCCCTGTACTGAAGACTTCCCTGCATAAATAGACAGAGTGGACAGAGGGTGGGGGAGAGGGTGGAGTGGTTTGCACGAGTTCACAAAGAAGAAGGAGAGTTAGGACCCTTAGTGTCCTTTATGCAGTCATTGCCTGATCCTGCAGTCCTCTCTCCTCTCTTTTTCAGGTTGAATAGCTCAGCTTTTCTGCTCTGCAAAGTCCTTCTATGTAATAAACTTTTTACATGCCCCTGAAACAGTAATGTAGTAGTAAGGCATCAGTCTATTAGTATTGCATCAATAACTGTTTTATTGAGAAGATGAAAATATCTATTAAGACTTCTGGCCTATCTCATTACTTGAAGATTAACTTGTGACCTAAAATGAATCACTCAGTCATGCTGCAAACTGCCGAGATTGTCTTATCTATCTGAAATACTTATCATAATTTTTTAAATGAGAGATTTTATTAAAAAAAAAAATCAGGAGAAATTGTTTGACACGTAGTTTCAAAGGCTATCAACTCTCCCTTCTAATTTCCCCAAATTAGAAAAGAATATAGGGTTACAGACTCAGCTGCTGTAACGTGTCTTTGTTTATAAAATAGCCTCACAGCAATCTGCCTGCTGTGCTCCATGCTTGTTTGCTCACTTTCCTGTCATCACCCAGTTTAACTGCCCACCAGCAACTTCAGACTCCTGCACTGTCCCTCTTATCCCTCTCCTACATCTGCATTAGACAAAGCAGAGATACTTTAAAAATCTCTTTTGACTCTCAAATTAGGCCTTGAATCTCATGAGAACTCCAGTTCCAAGATTACACATGTTCAATGTAAGGTCCCACTTGTAGGATTAAACTTTCTAGAAAGCGTAAGTCAAACAGCACTGTGTGAGCTACTCCTTACCCAGGACACGTGGGGCATCCACCAGGAACATAACCCTTTTATGGGTTCATATGCTTTTGTTTATATGCCTTCCTCCCATACAAGTGGGCAGATATGACTAGTCACAACCTTGCCTGTACACAGCGTTGTCTGTATACAACTGCATCAGTATAGCAACATGAACATCCTACTGATTTTACTTAATGCTGGATACAGGATCTTCTCATCTCTTCTGTGCCTCTGTACCTCTGTTGGTAATTAATTAATTTTAATTTCAAATTGATCACAGTCCTACTATGGTGGATCCTTTATATTGGGTTACATTAATTGGTGCTGTATAACACTTCAGATAGAGAAAACAGAAAAAAAAAAATCTATCCATCTAGTCCTAGAGATACAGTGCTATCTACTTTTGATGAATCTTCACTTTTGGATCTGCTTGCCATTGTCTTCAATTAAATCATTGATGCTTCCTGTTGATTCGTGCCCCAAGATCCTCCATCACTTTTGCTTAACTACAGTAGATACATAATGTTTTTCTGGGTATATATCTTTTTTTGCTTTTGAAAGACGTGTCTTTGCTTGATGTTGACAGCATGGACAGTTTGATGGGGTCGCATTTATAAATATTATCCTTTAGAACTTGCACAACTGGCTGAAACCAATAGTTCAGTCCTCTAGTTCTTATAGAAGTATTTTCAAAGCTAAAACACTTTCATGATGTTTCCAGCTTTCTGTTTCCTAGAAAGAAATGACTGCAAAAAATGTATATGTCTGAAACAGCTAATATTCTTCTTTCAGCAGCATTAATTATCTATCATTATTTTCACAAAATTAGACCAATGTGTTGTCATATTTGGACATAACTTTAAAGTAGCACTGAACGTTAGAAAGAGAGGCATTATAAAAAAAATCCACATTTGAAATTCTGTCCTTATGGTTTCTGATTTTGAAAAAAAAAAAGAAAGGAAAAATACAGGTGGTCAGAATAGCTTTGGAAATAGGTTGAAGATTCTGGATTATTGGAAACTTCTATGCAAAACAGGCATTTTTACATTCAGCTTATGCTGCTCCTCCAAATAATCAAGCCATATCTTGTGCTTAAATTAGACATAATCTATATTTTTAAAGAGGAAAAAAAATGCAATTACTTAAAAATAGAGATATCTGGAAGATGTATTCAGGTGTATGTATGACTTTACTCATGTTGGTAAATAGACTGATTGTGGTGTGGACAAAGTAACAAAAGTGTCTAGGAACTTGTCTTGCTAGACTGGGAGTGTCTTTGTGAGTCAACATAACTCCACAACAAAGCCAAAACCGGATGTACACCAGCTCTTCCCCATGCGTAACTATCACCCCATATTTGATGGAAAAAGAAATGGGGTGTATAACCAAGAGAATATTCATTTAAAAAACAGAAACTTAAATAATACGTGTTTTCTTCATGACATGATTGAGCACTTACCGGCACTTAATCATTTGATATTAGCAGGTTTAATCTCCGCAGAGTGACACAAAAGTGGTATCACTGAGTCAGTAGAGCAGAGATGTACTTTAGTCCCGAGCTAAATTCTTGAGCAACAAACTCAAGAGGTCTTAAGTTTTTCTTGGTTGTTATCACTGCTATTTGTTCAGAGTGTTATGGAAATCTGAGTTATACTATCTTTCAGAATCCCCATACAGTACAGTTGTTCTTCATACAGTTGTTTAAAGGATTCTGCTTGTATTACAGTGAGCTTCAAAAATTATCACGGATAATGGACTGATCATCCCCCAGGCATTATGGAAATACCTTCAGAGAACTGTCCAGCAAAAATTTCTCCCTCAAAGTGTTTCCGTATTGTGTCCATCTTAGGGGTATTGCTTGCTGCAGAAAGGAAAAGGTAGACTGCGAACTGGCAATGGGTGTACTGGAGAGCACAATGTAAATGTCTACTGTGGGCTGATGCTGCAACAAACATTTGTTCTTTAGGTCAAGTGATAGGGGTAGATACAGTTCCTGAAGTAGACTGAGGTGGTAGTGGCTACATGAGGAGGAGCAAACCTCTCTCCTATTTAATGAACTACTGCTACCCACTGTCTGCCTACGAAATGCAAAGCCTCAGTGCTGATGCGTGCTGGACTAGGTGTAGGAAAGAGGGGTAAGGTATAAGCTTTGCATTGAGGTCAAATTTTCAAACTCCATCTGTTGGTGATTTCTTTTGGTTTTCTAGGACAGAGATTTCTCTCTTTGCTTTCAAAATCCTTTCATAATTTGCTAGGGAATGTGTTTTTTTTTTTGACAAGGACCACCTGTGTATCTACCAAACCATGAGAAGTTTGAAGAGAAATTTCAACACTTTTCAGTCTTATATACAGAATTCTTTGCATGCAGATGGACATTTTGCTACAAAACATACTTGCTTCCTTTCTTAGAAAGCCAGAAAATGTATGTAGTGGAAAATACTTTTTTTATGTGAGCTTTCCTTTGATATCACTTTTAGTCTTCCATTCTTTTGCCATTTTACTCCTACCTGTTTTTGACAGTTTGTGCTCCCCTGCTTAATAATGTGCTAAATGTTTCTGCTTATCCCATTACCTACAATAAGACCCTTCATTAACATCCTTTTAGACACCTTGCACACTCACCTAGAGAGAAGAAACAGAGGTAGCTGAAAGAGTGCACAGACAATCCCAAGACAGAAGTGATATATGACATTCTCCAATCAGCTTACGTAATTGTCTGGATCTTGATTTAAGATTCCCCTGCTGCCAGAAATGAATTATGCCATAGAATCTGTGTTCTTCCCATTTGAACTCTGGAATGACATTAGTGATGATTTGTGTTGGATATCATTAAAATTATGCATGAAAAATATAAATGATCTACAAAGCAATTACATGCTTGCAGTCCCAGGCCATTTTTTGGTCATCCCAAGCTCTCTCTGTTTTGAACGAGAGTTCCACATACAGAAAAAACCCGTCTATCTTGGGTCCTTGAAGATGCTTTCAGAACTTTTTCCAGTTTATTTATTTTTTCTTCAAAAATGGACAAGTGATTTAGGAGCTTAGGTCTTATTTAAAACCCAAGTGAATTTGATGCCTAAGCACCTTAGCAAATCTAGACCTGTGAGCATCTGTTGAGGGTAGCTGAAATATGTGACTCTTACTGGAAGTGGGAATAACCACTACTTTAGAGCCCTGCAGAGGTGAACTCCTTATTGGTATATTTTATTTCTGTGATGTATTTAATTCAGTGGAAATGTGACTGCTAGCCTTGGTTTGAACTAGGTATAGCGTGGGCAGATATTCTACAAATTTCCCTACACAAGATCTGCTAATGCACCTCAGTTTGAATTTGTAGATCTGCCAAGTTTCAGTCATTTGGAGAGAGGCTTCCTCATTTGGGATTAATTTTAAGGCTCTTTTTAAAAGTGCCTTCACTCGTGATGAAACATTTTGCTGTGTGTGAATGAGATGTATAAAATCTCATTCTAAAGGCCAAATTCATCTCTGGAGTAACTTCTGGGGAATTCCCATGATGCTTTGAAATCTTCCTCATTCAGATGATCACAGCTCAAGGAGTCTGAATGCTCCTTCAATTTGATCCCTGTGCATTTTGCACAGAGTGCCAGTCATATATTAGTTTTCTGTTGTGTTCATATGGAGTAAGAGATGAGGTAGTTACAGATCATTTTCATTTTAGACTAAGCTAGGATGAAAAACTCTACTGATTAAATGAATGTGACATACAGCTTAACTATTTGTATGTAAGAATAGTATACACTTTACAACATACATAAATACATATAGAATAGTAAATGTTCCCTTTTTTCTCTCTTCTTTTCTCCAAAATAAATATATTAAGAAAGTAGTTAACAAAAGAACCCGTGACTGGCATAAAGCTATTATACATATTATAACTAAGACATCCACTTGCCCTTTTGAGCAGAACAAATGACGAGCAACAAAAACAAACAGAAAAAAAAAAAATCCAAACCCAAGTTCCAAATAGTTCATGTTAGCTGATAATATCATTCAGGACTAAAGATTCTTTTTGTTTTCTGTGTGATACTAAAAACTGAGGCTGATAAAATCAGCAAGGACAGGGCAATTGTCATTGCTCATTTTATGACCTCGGGCGTTGCTCCAGTGCCTCAGACTGCCTTGGCACCATTAGTCCCTAGACTGCTTCTGCTGATCGTAAAGAGGCTTTTGTTGGTAATCAGTACAGACTCTGGAATCCCAGGACACCACTGCTAGTTATGCTGAACTAAAATCATAAGGAGTGCAAGCAATAACAAGTACCAAGGCCCATGCTGACCCTTAGCAGCTGTTTATATGCAATCATAACTGAGCAAATGACTTTCCAAATGAAAAGGCATGTTTTTGGAACTGATAATAAATCAATCTTTAAAGAACGACAAATACTTATTAGTTTTATTCTCTGCTAGGTTGTAAAAAAACCAAATAAGAGCCCCTGCTTCAGAGCCAGACAGCTTTCACATATACAGGGAAATTTAAAGGGGTTGCACATCAAAAGGGGGCATTTTTAATAGTGCTCACGTGACAGAAGAATATTACTGCATTTCTGAAAGTGATACACTCCAGCTTAATGAAAGGTAGCTTTCAGAAAACCAACTAAATTCCCACCAAATCTCTGAAAATTTGTAAAAATAAAATATATAAATGCTTAATGGGGAAAAGGAATAATAAACAACATAATTATGATAGTGTGAATTTCCGTGTTGCAGATAACTTGATAAGGTTGTTCTTACTTCAAAAAGCTTGCAGGTAATTAATAACAGAAGACATTTTTAACAGATGCAGGCAAGCGAAGGGGGAGAGGACACACCGGTTCAGCGCTATGAACTCTGCGTAGTCCTGCTCCTGCTCCTCCAGGGAGCCTTGGTGGGAGGTCAGTGCCCATGCCTGGCCCCAGCAGCACAGCTGCTGGCATGCTCCACCACCTTCTTCCCTATCTGATGTGCCATGGATGATGTTGAGGAGTGAGAAAATGGTGGGACAGTTGTCTGTGTCACTCTTATGATGGTCATCTATTCCTGCCAAGACTGTATATTTATTTGTAAAAATGTGCAGTCGCAGCTAGTTTTCCTCTCTCCATCTGTATGGGCTTTCTATATCGAGTTCAGGAGGAACAGACAGGAAAGGGGATTAATCTGTTTGAATCAGGGGTTTATATCTGAGCTGGCTGGCTTTTCTGTGAATGACTTATCTCATCCTCAAGAAGATTACCTGTAAAATAGTTGAAATTAGGAACATTATAGAGGTACAATCTTGCTGACCTTCAAGGGAGCTGGTGGTGATTTTTCCAGGTGAAGAGGTCTGTATGGCAGACATCTTAAGCTTAGGTGAAACAAAACCTCGCTAAGAGCCATCCTCATGTTTTCCTTTTGTTGATTACGAATTCTGGCTCAAGAATAAGTTAGGAATATTAGATCAAGATGAGCAACATCTTGTTTGTAGTCATGGTGTTGTTTTGAACTTTTGCAGAGGACTACCATACTCTTCTGATGTTTGCTTTGTAACGTACAGACTGCTGTGAGATTGGCACAACAATGGAATATTAATAGAAGAAATCTGGTTTGAATTCCCTTAAAGTCAATGTTCTTGTAAATCTAATAAATACTTGGATATTGATGTGCTAGTCACCAACAACAGAATTCAAAAATCTGAAATTCATTTAAGTCTTATAATTAATAAACAAAAATCCTCAGACTTAAATTGTCAAAGACATAATTAGTTACACTATATTTTTATGGTGCTACCCTTAAAAGGATATTGAAGTGCTTCGAAGATGTCCTGATCCCCTACTATAATGCTGTAAGAAGAATGTTTTTTATTGTCGTTCTAGAAACCGAAGAAATTGCTAACACAGACCAAACCTTGAAATGCTTGGCACTTTGTTAAGGACCATTCCCATGCTGATTGCAGGACATGAGAAGAGGAGAGATAACACTGCAGCAGCAGTGCAGAAACTGTAGCCTAGTTTGCAGGTTCAATTTCAGGGACAAATGTGTATGGCCTGTGCTGCAGCTGAAGCACGTCACGTCTAGGCATGAAAAAGCTTCTTCAGGGATGGATTAGCAAATGTTTTGAGGGTCATTTAACAAAGCAGCTATGAAATGTGTGCGTGCTTGAAGTGGCTAGTGAGAGGAAGAGGTAAGGCGGAGGCAGAGGGCACCTTTGGAGGCTCTAGTGGAGTTAGCCAGGTGGTTGGATGCATTCACTTTCTTCCTGGCACAATTTGCTATGAGCACTGTCAGGTGCCCAGTAACAATTAGGATATGCTAATTGGCAAATGAAGTATGCTAATGATCAGATGAAGCAGATGCTAATAAGATTGGCAGGGGTACTGTTCCTCTGACAGCCGAGTAGCAAATTAATGTTTAGAGCAAAAAGGCAATAAGAGGGTGAGGGTATGGGGAGGTGCCCAGCTGACCCCTCTGAAGGCCTTTGTTCCCAAAAGCAAGATTGTAATTTAGAGGCACGGGTGTAGGAGGTGTTGTGCTGCTCTCGGCGGTAACCTGGATCCCTCTCATCTGGAGTCTGCATGCAGAATAAACATGTTGTCTCTGGCATAAACTGCTCTCATCTGCCCAGTGTGACTGGCTAGGAAAAGTCAGACATGTGGTGGCCATCAGAATATTTGGTATTACAATTAAACTATTCAGGAAGCACAAGGGGCCCCATGGCTTATTCCAGCCATTGGTGCTATTACACATGTACAATGTAGGGACTGGGCTTGCCCGGTATAAAAAAGATATTGCTTATAACGAATGGATATTGCCTGTGAACTTCCCACATATTTTGCACCAGTTAGAGCCATAGGTCTAACTGGTGCATATAGGGAAGGCCGATGGGTGGTATCGTGATACCGTCATTTAATTTGATGTTACCTGTTGATATTTTCTTCTTTAAAAAATCCCAATCAACCAAAAGTCTATGAGCCTTGACTGCTTACCTTTAGATATATTAAAAAAAACCCAAACAACAAAACAAAAAGGTTTTTTTTTGCTTTGGATATTTTTCAATATTTTGTAGAATTTTCAGCAAAATTATAGGTTCACTGTAGGGCCTGTGAAGTGAGAACATTTCCTAGGGTCTTTGAGGATTCAGGAGGATACCATTGGAGTTCATCTTCGAAATCTTCCTTACACCTTATGAAGACATCTACATATTATGATCTACTGAATTTCTGTTTGCACTTTCTTAATACACCTTCAGAAGTTTCTAAGGTCTTAGGAAAGAATGTAGTACCTGGTTAGGTCATTCAGACAGAACAGAAGGATTTTTCAAAGGTGTATGTATGCACTCCTGTCTGATCCCAGAACAAACCAGAAGCTCTGTGAACTTTCCTGTTTGACCGGAGAGGTTCCAGAGCCCAGAACTGTGCTTTTCTATGTGTGCAAACCTATCTTACTTCTGTCAAGCTTAGCAGTTACTATCATGCTTCTGTTTCATCTCAATCAGCTGCCAGAAACTGTCATTTCCCCTGCCTCAGTTCCCTTGAGCTGTTTGTTAGCAATCTTACAGCTCTCTTGGAACAAACTTTTAACATAAGGCAATGGGAGATACTGCTTTCTTTTCAAAAACAGGTGGAAGAGAAAATTTTGGGGATATGATTTTGAAATAGTGTTTACCTGAGAACCAGTAAAATTTGACCAACTTCTTCTTCCTACAGGAGCATCTACTTCTCAGAAAAATACACCAACCACCAAATTGCGCATTTTGGGAAAGCAATCTCCATTCCACCTCTTGAACAAAATTTTCATTTTAAAAATGAGAGGGAGTGCAATTTCACTGAAATATTAAAGAGATTTTGTGCATAGAAAGCCACTCCATCAGGTTTCAATACCCCTGTGCGGACCAGCAGGGACCCTAGAGGAGATATAGATACACATCCTACATTTAGTCAGGATACACAGCCATTTAGTCAGGCCCTAAAAAATAAACACTATGATGCCCCAAAAGGCCATTACTGATTTTGGCATCAAATATTTTAAAAGCACAAGATCTGTTGCAAGTGGATATGGCTTTGGCCCTGAAATTTCCTTAGCTGTTTTTAAATCACACCTTTTGGGATGGATAGCATTTATCTTCCTTGCATGCTTCCATCTGGGGTTTATGTCAGGCTTTAAGCTATTGCTGGTGAGGACTATGAATTGATAGACGTTTGTGAAGTGCTTAGTTTGTTGAGTTTCTGCCAGAACTGCTGCTATCTAAATTAGATTATCCAGAGATGGGTGCTGTGAGATACTGATTCTTGAAAGAGGAGCTGACGACTTGCAACTTCCATCCAACTGAGGACTTAGACTTTTGCAAGATATAAGGGACTGTTAATGGTCCAGGGGACCGTGACAACTTCAGTAGGATAAGCAGGATTTAAACTAGTGGAGTAGCAGTGAGATTGCAGAATAGACATCTTCCTACTTAGATTTTGCAAGGTGATTTTGGTTCACTTACTAATATTTCTCCATTTTCCTTCTATTTTACTTGTAGAAATTGAGCAGCTGGGAAACTATTCTCTGGGTGCTTCCAGTGGATGAAACAAAGTGACACTGCAGGTGAAATAAATATCAGCATTCAGTGTTTTAGTGCTAATAAAAATATTAACAATCAAAATATATATATTCTTGTCATTAGGACCTTGCTCTTGAATAGTGTGTTTCTTTAAGAGGAGTTTTGTAAAGTTGATTAGTTTAAGTGGTAATAGATGTTACCTGTGGGTTGCAATAATGCAATAATTTGGTTGGCACATGTTGGGGATGAGCTCATCATCTATATGTGACACAGCTAAATGTTGTGGTGAGGTGGCTTTGGAGGGGAGGAGAAGGGTCTGAGCACTCCATGATGATGCTCTCATCCCAGGACCAAGGCCAGACTGTCAACCCAGGGTTGCCACTGTGGCAAAACCAGAATCAGAAACAGTGTTGGAAGCTGTATCTGTCTTTCTTCAGATATCGAGACTCCTTGCTACCTTTGGCAGCAGTGTTTTCAGGCATGGACACAGAGGTGGACCAAAGGAGGCTAAATGACTTTTCAGAGAGTCAATGGCAAAGTGAAAAAGAACATAATCTATACAGGTTACTTTACATTATGTTGGGTCTCTATTTCCGTTCCCCTTCTATCTAGGTATTGATCACTGTTCTGTGCTGCACTCAGTTATGATCTTTTTCTTGTAAAGAAATGAACTATGTGAATGAGCTTAAATACAACTTTTGAAATATTAAAAGCTGTCCTTCTCCTCAAATCTAACTCTTACGCTAGTTGTTTACATACATAATTTAATAACTTGCATATATTTTTTATATATTATTCTGACAGTTGTAAATTAAACTGGATTGAGGAAAAATATTCTGGTACATGGAATCTCAAAACACACATTTGCATTGCTAAGGTACTAGTGTGTATTTTGGAGGGCTTATATTACTACTCATTGTGGTTAGTGGTTAGTATGACTATCATGTTTTTGCAGTATTACGTATCCAAGAAAATGTAATTTTTTCTGCTCCTTTTAAAATCAAATTACAATGTGACATTCAATAAAATATCTTTTGTGCAGCTAATAAAAATGAGATCCCATCTCATTGCTTTGACAAATAAACCACACAAGTCAAAATACTGCCTCTGATACAGTTTATAGCTTAAGCTTTCATGTCAGCCTTTCCTATAAAAAAGCCCCATTATTTATTAATAGCCTTCTATGTCTTAAAAGTTTCTTTTTCTTGTGTGGAGAAAAAATCATTTGCCTTTTAATGGGGTGTCAGATTTGTTTTCCAAACCTTCTAAAAGGTTATCGTTGTTACATATGGACAAGTGCTTTTTTCAGAATCAATGTAAACTCTGTTACCAGGGTAATTTACTGCAGTCCCTTGGTAGCTGTACGGAAAACCTAATTTCACCATTTTGCAAAGTGGAGGGGTGGGACTCTTTCCTTGTGGTTAACTATTTTCACATGGAGTGAAAAGAAAATGCATGCTTCTAGCACATACTAAATAACTGATGGGCTCTTACCCTCTGTTTGAGTTCAGGGCACACTGGCAGTCTGGTAGGGTTCATGGCATAGGATGACAGAGCCAATTAGACATACCATAAAACCTTTTAGCAATTAACTCCCAACTAACCAAAAGATTCAGGCTAATGCTAACAGTGGATAATAAAAGCTTGTTAAATTTCCTTCTATAACCCACACACATGCACAAATATATGAGCCACATTTTTGATGACATAGAAGTCTGTATGGAGGGAAGAATATTCTATGAAAGATCCAGAGGTGTCAGGTTTGAGTCTGTCTTGCTGTCTGAGTTAAGAAATGACATGAGACACCAGCAAATACAAAATTCAGACTTGTGCATTTAATTAGAATTTGAATTAGCAGCTGCAGTACTTTATTTCAAAAAAGGCAACAATAGCAGTGTTTTTCTCTAACAAACACTGCTTAAAAACCCTCCAAACTCAGAAACCACTAGGAACTACTTATGACCTGAAAAATGTTTTTAGATTAAATTAATGCCTTTTTACTAGTACTTTCTATTAACTTGTTTAACTATCTAATGTATTCAGGCGTTCTGCCTACATCTGAACATTGTGGGTTTCACAACAAGCATCAGCACTTTAAATGCTTCAGTCTGTGATCTTTCTGTCCACATTGATGTCTGTTCACCATCAGAAGACAGTTTGCCATACCCATTCTGTACTTAAGAGGAGGCAAACTGGTGATCTCTACTGCTGAACTGAACTGAGGCACAAATGGTTCTTGACTTCCTGAATTTTGAAGTTCACGCTTATTCTGCACCAGGAAGGGACACACAGGCCAAAACTCTTTCTGGATGTCAGCAAGAAAGACCTGAAAACAAGGGGGGTAATAAAATAGCCCTTTTTTCATAAATTAGACTAAAAAAAGGGGAATACAGATAAGGAGTAAATCTTACCTCACTTAAGATGCTGGAAATCCCATGTTCATGAGGTGCCAATCAACCCTGGATGGTTTTTTTCATGTTTTGCTGTGCAGATCCTGTCCATGGAGAGGCTTCTTCTTCCTCCCATACCATGAAGTCTGTGCAACAAATGAAACTATATACCTTCTCCTGAGAGGTAGGAATGTTATGCCTGTCATAACCCCCACCAGCGTGCTACACAGGCCATCACGGAGCACTGTAGCAGATTCCCATACAGCAGCTATTCATGCTGACATATGGGCTTCTCAAGCTCTGAGTATGGGGCTGAATAAAGCAGACATGGCTTGCCCAAGATCAGTAGCTCCTTGAATACAATGTCTTCTGCAAGGCTTCAAATATGGTATTATGTTACTTAATCTGTTCAGTGCCTCTGCCTCCAAAAATCTCTGCAATGTAGGCTGAGTCATCCTCTTCGTATTAACTTGGGGATGTATAAAACTCAAAGCTTTAAATTCACTGACTTAAGTGGAAAGATCGGTGGTCATCTAAGAAACAAAAGATTCTAGCACAGAAAATACGAGGGCAAATCCATGAGTCAAGAACCTCAATGATATCATTTTAACAGATTGAGATTTTTAAGCCAGTCATGATGTTGAAAGCTCATCTCATTATTTGTGAAAGTGTAGGCTTGACAATATTCTTCCTTTCTTGCTATGTATAAACATGAATAGGGAACCATAAATTTTCTGCTGAACGTTTTTGGAATATCAATTTTTCAGCCTTCTTCATGTAGGAAAAAGCAAATAGGACTCTAGAAAGCCAAGTGCTGTGCATAAAAGATCCTCTGACCCTTCTGGACAAAGGTTTAGCAGTCAGGTCAGCTCCCCTGAGATGAAGGAAACTCAGACACAATGCTCGTCCTTGCTTAGATCAAGAACTTGTCTCCCTCATCAAGATAACAGACCAAGACTCTTTACTTCCTTCTGAGGGTGGCAAAAAACAAGTTCCAAGCTAAGATAACATTCCTTGACAAATATCATATTCTTCTATCAAAGCAGAGGATTTGTTTTTAATATTGTTGTAAGAATTATTTTAACACAGTGAATCCCAGGGTAATTTTTTTTAGGAACTATTCATCTTTACAAACTATCCCTGAAATTTTAGATATTACTACTACTTCTTTTGTCACACTGTGGCAGTCACACAACGTGAAACATTTTTGCTCAGATTATTAGCATTTGGCCAAGTTACAACATCTGAAAATGAGGTTTTATAATGGGAAGTATTAAATAACTATAACTCACAAAGCAGCTCTACCTACATAAGCTGTAAAAGTAGAAAAGCTCTTCTCAAACACAATACTGTGTCTCCATGTGATTGTACTTTTTATCTGAATTTATGCTGGAGCAACGACGTCGTTGGAAGGTCAAGTGACCCAGCTGAGGTTACTGTCTGGCAGTCAGTGACCGAGTCACCATCACAGCCCATGGAAGTTCTGGTTTTGAGTGAAGTACAAGGTAGGTGACACTAAGGTACATCTTCCCTCAGTTTCCATTATGTTTCTAATCTCTCTTCACTACAGTAATGAATGATAATGAGTTGTAATCTTTCTGAGTTGCTCTTGCCACTGCATTGATGACATTTATTGTTACAATAGTGATATAAGTGGCAAAAAAATTTGTGCTAAGTGATACTACAAATAAATAAACCTAAACAGCTTACAAAGAGCATCGTGGTTGCAATAACTTGTTAGAAAGGACAGTCTTACTCAATATTTGCATATCAAGCAGGTCACTGTCTCCTTCATCTGGAACTGAAAATACTAGGGAAAAAATGGACATGATTCAGTAACCACTATTTATGTGAGCAAGCTTTACTAATGCGAGGATGGACAAGGACAGGGGTGTAGTTAACCTGATGATATCTACTATGCGAAATCAAAGACTCACTTATCTCAGCCCTGAGGAGGAAGTCCTTGTTGTGTGCTTGCCCTTACGGGCTGGTGAATATGAAGCATTTCAGACTTCCAGGGAACCAGTTTTCAAAAGTGCTGTGTGATCATAACTCTGGTCAGATTTTTCAGAAGAGCTTAATCCTCAGAAAACTTCTTCAAAAGGTGACAGATTTTTCAACTGTGTTTTACTCTCAGCAGGTCTCACTGGGCAAACAATGCTCTGTGGAAGCTGTTGGGTGTTGCATCCTCTGCCAAAGTCTAATACCTACCACATGCACATTGCCTGAGGAGGAAGGGAGAGAGGAGGAAGTAGGAAGAGCATTCAGTTGCCCCTGTTTCTTGCTTCCCCTCCATCCTTCTCTTAGACTCTGTGTCTTCTTCTCTTGCTGCAATCCCATCATCTTCAGCAGAGTTCCAACTAGAAAGAAATAGCAGCTCTGAGCCGGGGGTGTAAAAGATCGTGGCTGAAGAGTATAGGTTAGGGACAGTTTTGTGAAGAGGTTGATGAAGTCTTTGCACTCAGCAATGTTGATCTCTCTTGATGCTAGTCTCAAAGCCTGTCCCATCCATGTGTGATATTAACAGTATTAGCAAAGCTGGCAGCAGGTGAAAATTCAATAGAAATGGAATCCATTGCGTGTTACAGCACAAGAATATTCCGTTTGTTAGATACTATCTTCTTAATCATCTTATGCAGCATTTGGGATTTTGCTTTCCCTTGGTCTGCTGAAACACTATAACTTGTTTTTTTTTGTGGCTAGCTGTAAATATGTGTATGTGTATGCATTCATGTACTTACGGTTCGCTATAATTAGTTTATACCATATTAAATTGTTTTTTTTTCAACTCCCAATTTGTGATATCTGTTGTCATTTTCCTCTAGTGTCTTATTTTGGAAATTCAGCTACTGGTTTCCTTTCTATTTAAAATTAGTGTTTGTTTCCTACAAGGACATAAATACATACCCACTCATAAGCATAACAAGTCCTGGAGAGAATGGTGAGTCCAACTGGTTGCTTAGAAGTCCTGGGTGTAAAGGTAAGAATTCACCAAAATTCATATGGTAAGGGAGCCTCCACTGTCTGTAAATTTTGGAACACCCATTGCATGTGATGTGTGTCATGGCATAAGTTGCAACTTGAGTTGCTTATGTTTGTGAAACTCCTCCAATCTTTGCTGTCATTAAATCCATCCTCTTCATTAAAAAAACCCAAAAAACAAACTATTAGTCTTTGCAGCTCCAGCAAGCATTTTGCCATGGCTTAGATTCAGCCGTTGTGCTGGTTTCTTCTGTGAATTGCCATTTCTGCTGGAGAAGGGAGAGAGAGATATTACACTACAAGGATATTTCTTTTATTTATCTACTCATTTCCCACATTTCATTTGACAATGTCAGTTAAAAAGCCTATCATTCATTTAAAAGAACCATTTATTACAGGCATTATTTTTCTCCTACACTTTGGGTTATGAAAAGAGTTTAAAATGGAAGTGAGATTTTTATCCTTTACTTTGATAAACTCTGGGTTATTTAGTAGGGTTTTTCAGTGCTGATTGTGATAATTAAAGTTAGGACTTATAGTTTAAAGCATTCTGAAAGCTTTGAAACTTCTATCTTCTCTCTATCTATTCACATGTCATAAAGTTTTGGCTTTTATGAAATCCATAAAAGTTCTGTTGGTGGTTTTGGTGGTACCAGTCTTGTCAGGGGGAGTTCACCAAGGTTGCCAGGCTGGAGAATCATTGTCCCATAAGAGAGAGCCACAATGAGAATAGAATTGCTACCAGCAGCTGAAATACTTATCACATCTGTAATGCTATGTGATACTGAGTGTTTCAAACCTATGAGAAAGGGATCATGAAGGTTCTTCTTTCATGAAGGACAGTTTCTCCTATTATCATTGTGTGAAGCAAGCAGAGCTGAGTAAATAATCCACTCACTGAATTCTTATTGTATAATCTGTAGGAACTTTTGATTTTCTTGAAGACATTAAGTATTCCAAGTAGTTTAATGCTACCCAGAGTTACTTCTAGTCCTACAGATTTATTTTGAGTATTTGATGCAAAGAACGGGACTTTTGCTGGTTAATTTGTCAGCTACATCATACAGTATTGTCTCTATTTCTATCTGGAATGAGCATAATTCTTCAAATTGCATATCTGCTGGGAATACAGTGTTTCTGAATTTACAATTTGTATTCTATGAGTATACTGTAGCATTCGCTTAACATTAATTTTCCATGAATGTTTCATGTGCCTTGTACTGGTTAATAACATGAAGAGACTTCATGTTTCCAAAACTCTTCTTGTGGTGTATTTGGGGTATTAATAAAACTGTTTTGACAACAGCTTACTAGCATTTTGCAAGCAGAATTTTTTGAGTTGCTTCCAGACTTTTCTGTCTTAAATCCTCTTCCGCATCCTTTACAGGCCACTATAATGCTGCTCTCACAACTTGTATTTAAACAGAAATGTCTTCTGAAAGTTAATGCAAAAAGAACCCATAAAACCCCAGAGTGGCGTTTCATCTGAGCCTACAAATCTGTTTTGGGAGACATTGCTCCAGCTAGGGTCAGCAATTGTGAGATCACCTGGTCATTCTGGAGAAACCTTACGAGAAAAATAAGTCACTGTTTGTTGTCAGAAACCTGCTTCCAGGCCTTTTTCAAGGAGGACTCTGACTACTCTTCTTCCAGCATATTTGGTATGTTTATTTTGCTTCTACATTACAAACATTGGTAGCTCTAAACCAAGAAAATTCCCCTGTCTGTCTATGTGTGTGCATTTAAGATTCATTCCCACATTTCTTCTCTCTTCCACCATCCCAACACAGAAGCTCTCCCTTTCCTGTGGTCACACTGGCACATATGGCTCGAGGTGGGCAGTTTCCTTCTCTGATTAAATTTAAGCAGTAACAGCTGCTGGATGTCAGGTTGGCAATGCTGGAAAGGGTTATCCATTGCCCTCCCTCCCCATCAGCCCTTGGTATCTGGCCAGGGCCTGGAGATGCTCTACACCTGAAGGGAAGGGACAGGTTGAATCACTGCCTTCTACATACCCCTGAGATCCACAACCATGGTTTTCAAGCATTTTCTGGGGGATATAGACTGTTCAGGACTATGACTTTTCAGAAACATGGCTTTGATGGGTCTGTCATCAGCCATCTGAGACAGCCCTTCTGGGAATGTCATCAGAGCCTGGCAGTTTGGCAGATGTACAGAGTTGCTGAAGTACCTGTGGAAGCACAGTACAGGGAGCTGGGTAATCATAACACTCACAACACTTCCACATTTTAATCATGATATACTTGCTTGTAAAGAGAATTTCAATAGGGTTGCACATTATTCATTTTTAGAGAAGTCTGGCGGCTGCAGAAATCCTAAATCACAACATTCGCTTCCTGCTTGTTGCTAATTTGGGCCAGTTCCAGCCAACAGAGTTCCTTTTCCATTGTGTCATTTAATTACACATTTGCCCACGCTTCTCATCTAGTAAGAGCCTTAATATACAGCCTCTTAATCTAATACTGATCTATTAAAAACTACACTCAGTGTTTTAAAGTGTTAGACAACAGATGGAATTGACAGTTTTAATAGGTAGCAACTAACATCATCTCCCAATCTACACCTCTGTATTGGATTTCAAGCAACTGATATCACTGTGGACATGTGCAGATATGGAGCTTGCATTTAAAGTCAGAAATTCAATCAATAGCCTGTCTCTCAACAGAGCTTACTAGATTATATCAGTTAGAAGTGACCATCTGGCCTAATCTTGGGAGTTCTGAGATATCATGTAGATCTTTTTCACTAATGTCATTTTTATTTGGTTAACATTAATAAACTGTAGCAAACATTGCAAATCTTGCACTCTGATGCTGTAACTCAATTTTTACCTTTTACGTGAGACAAGTCAAACATCTGCTTCTCTAGAGGGAATGTGTGCGAGAGCAAGAAAAAGAAACATGCAATTGCTCTGAAGATTTTACTGTATTTCTAGGTGTTGTGAAATGTTGGAAAGCAGCAGTCTTTTTTATTTATCAAAAGAAAAGTGTGTTACTAAAGGGTATCCAACAACTAATGTGATTATTTCAGTGAATAAAAAATATGGAGGGAAATATGTAGATAGCATTCTAGGGGTTAAAGTTTCATAGTATTCTATGACAGCAATAAAAGAAGAAAGTACATTACATATTCATCCATCAGATTTATGCTACAAATAAAGTCTAACTTTTAATTTGGTACAGTCAATATATATCACAAGTCTGTGATCAGCCCTTTAACTCTGTCACAACCAGAATATATAAACCCTGAAAAGCCATTTTTTAATACCAGACTCATGAACATTCTCTTTACTCGTGCTCCTTCACTCCTTAAAATTTAATTTCCAATTCTATTTTGTGTTTGGCTGAAGGCCAATACTATTAGAAGTTCAGAAATGTTCTGTTCACAAAAAAGGAAAATTAACGTCGGTGTCCAGGTCTAAATATGACTTTGTACACTTAAGTGGCACAATAGTAATTAAATTATGAAGATTATTGTAATTGGATTTTGATCTTGCAAAATAAAAATCAAGAGTGATTTAGAAATTGATCTGATGTTATCAGAATGTTTGGAATTCTGGAGATTATTCTTTCTGGCTTTGATCCATTTCTGTTCAATCAGAATTTAAAAAATTTCAAACAATGAAGGAGTTCATAATAAAACCCCAGAAGTAGGGAGGGGGAGAAGAGGGACTAGGAGACATTGCTAAAAAAAAACCAACCAAACCCAGAATGGGAATAAACTGTAGGAAAAAAAAGAATATTTGGCAACTTCATTAAAGAAGTATCTCTTGTGGGGTCCTGTTGCAGAGTGCAGGGGACAGGGAGAAACATCTGTCCTTCCCTTGACCTTGGTACTGAGAACTGTAAGAAGCTGGGCAAGTCATTACAGCCCTGTGTGCCCTCATTTCCTCATTGAAAAATGATGAGAACGATTGTTACCTGCCTTTATTTTAGGACACTAAGTTCTATTATTTAATGGATCCTCAAGACCCAGACTGTGTTGCTTCTGCAAAGTGTTTCACTTGCAATATGCAACTGGATGACTGACATAAAAAGTCCCACTCTGCCCCACAAACCAAAATCTGAACTATGAACAAACCCCTTGTATCCTCAAAAAAAAAAAAAAAAGGGATAGAATTTCAGTGGTGTTACTATAAGAAGAAAATTTTCAAACCTGGAAGGAAAATAGAACCCTGGCAAGTTAAGTACTTTTTTTGGAAGAACAAAATATTAGTAAAGACTACCCTTGAAGTAACTTGGATATGATTTATTTTGCAAACAATATTTTAGTTTTGTAGTTTATTTTTGTGTTTTATGGTGAAAGCTGAAAAGCTGAAGTGGACTTCTCTTCCTTATTTTTGTTGGTTGGCTTTCCTTCTCAGAATCCTTATTCGAAGTATGCAAAAAATATTGTTTCTTTCAAAATACATCACAGGTGATGCTACAAATTTTGAGCCAGATCTAGTAAGAGAATGGAATTTTGCATAGTAAAGAGAGTCTGAAGACACCTCTTCATCTCTTTTTTTTTTTTTTGCTACCTGTGATTCCAGCAGAATTTCTGAAACTGTCATTGGCCAGTTCTGCTTTTGAATGAAAGTGAAAATTTTGCAGTATTTGTTTATCAGGAAAAACCTCCAAATACTTTTGTAGGAAGTATACCCCCACATTTATCTATTTCTAGTAGTTTATTGACTAGAAGCAGAACACAGCTAATGGCTTCTTCCATGCTAGCAGGCTATGCACATACAGTACACTTTTCAACTTTCTGTTTCTCACTGTAGTTAATAAATCAGGATGCAGATGAGAGATTCATAGTTAATTTTCAGTAGCTAGCACAGCATGTCTCAGCCTATAAAGTCCTGGAAGTCTTGGGCTCTGAATTCGTTGATACTGACAAGCCAAACAGCTTAGAAATTATAATTATAAGTTACAAGTGTCTTAAGGGTTGTTCTTCTGACATAAAACTAATTTCATGTTTTTATTCATAATGTGAAAGAGACGAGAGGATAGGGCCTTATTTAGATTGAGCTCCCAGAGATATCACAGGCTCTGTGTCCTGATTATAATGGGAAGAGATCACTCACTTCGTTCCTTGTAGCTAGTTGAATCTTTCTGTGTGCGTTTTTTTTTGACAATCAAGCTAAAAAAAAGTGGGATTTCCTCCACTTTTCATCCCAGTGTTGTTCATAGGCAGACATCTACTGGTACCTGTTGTTTTTTTCCTTAATGGTAGTAAGATCAGCATGTATTGGGCTTGCTCCTTGTGAAACGGTTCCAGTTGACACCTCCTTTTACATGAGTGATGCACACCAGTGAATGTTCTCACCTGTACCATTTTCTTTGGCCAAACAACTCCCTGAGTACTGAAGTGAGAAGTGAGATCTGTGAAGGAGCCAAGGAAAAAGCAGCTTTAGGGGGCGAGGATAGTCCCTGTTACCCCTTTCCTGATAGGCAACTTGCCATTCTGCAGGTGTTTACCCACTACCTAAAACTCCTCCAGGGCTTCAAAGCCTGAGGCTGTCCATGCGTGTCCTAGGGGTGTCCCGACACCCCAAAGCCCATGACAGTTGTGTCAGCAAAGCCAATATTGGTCACATTTTGGCACACATGTTGCAATTGGCAGCAGCTACGAGGTCCGGGGTGAACCACAGCCAGAACATTGGACTGAAGCTGATGCCTTCCACAAACCTCTACATACGTGTAGGCCGTCAAGATAGAGGGATGAAGGCAGGCCAAAGGCTGTAAGAAAGTAGTGAGAGAGAATGAGTTTCCGTTTGCTGACTGAGGTTGGTCTCATATTCTATGCTGAAAGGATGGTAAATTTAGTGAAAGTTAAGCCTTTTGACAAGTTTTTTAGGATTTCAGAAACAGCTTATTACTAAAAGGCTCAAACAAACTCTGCTTTCTGGGCATAAGGAAGGAAGCTAATATAATTACCAGTCTTCTTGTGTCAGCAAAGGGCTAAGAACTGAAGATTTATAGAGAAAATATATGTTTGCAACATATGAGCAGTAAAAAAAGGGACTTAATGTACACATTGCCTTTCTTATTCTATGAGAAATTAGTGGGAAATTTCATTTTTCAGAACCAGTTTTTACATTTCTATAGTCCTAATTTTCTTCAAAAATAGACATCCTTTCTCTTTCAACATGGAACAAGACGTTTAAAGAACCTCATCAGAGTTTCTGCATTCATTCAGCGTTAGTTTAAAGAGGACCTCTGGCAATGGATTTGTTGACATAATACACCACATTGAAATTTGTACAAAGTTATTTAAAATATATACTTGTATCTAGTATTGAACCAAAGCATGGATGAACTGCATGCTGTTTTCTGTTTCTGTAACTGACTTCCTGTGCAAACTTGGGCAATTTGCTTCAGCTCTTTGGCTACAGCTGTGGATCAGACCACAGGACTCCATCACACACTCACTTTGCACCTTGTACACCTGTGCAGAGGTTCATGCTAGATTGCCATCCAAATCTGGTATGTGGTTATGACAGAGGAGATGAAATTTGTCTGTTTTGGGGAATGGATGGGACATTGAGTAGCCGGAGCCTTTGCTAGGCCACCTTGTGCACATGTCCTGCATTTAGCAACAGATGTGTAGATGCGTCCTGCATTTAGCCCAGATGATGGGCCAGCCTCCGTTGAGTCAGAACATTGCAAATGTGAGGTTTCATAGCCTGAAAGCTTGTCTACGTTCACCTATTAGGACAAGAAATCTTTGGGGAGCAGATGCCCTCCCTTGCTATCCCTTCACACTGTGCCATATAGTTATTATCATTTTAATTTTCATTATCATTACCTTTATCATTATCATTGTGATTATCATAATTCTCATTATAATACCAATGATAAGAGTACCAATAATAATAATGATGATAATGATAATAATTATATTTGCTTTGCCACACCATTCAAAGTTGCCCGTTATCTTGGGTGGTCCTTTTCTATGTTAATTTTCACTTTCTTTTTAATTTTTGCCAGTGCCCTACTGCACTTGTGAATCTTGTTTGAATTAGACTGTGATGTCTTGCTGGGCTGAGGCAGATTACGGATGATAAATATCAAAGAAAAACAACCTGCAGTTGTTGGAAAATGCACTGCAATCTCTGTGTTTGCAAAGACAAAACAGTAGAAGGTCAGCTGATGGAAGGGTTTTCAAGATATTCAGGAGATAGACTTTTGTAAGGGAAATGCAAATCAAGAGTAGAATATGTTTTAAAGGTGGGATTTGATTAGTTCATTACATAGAGTGACCAATTGGAAGAGAGTTCTCCCCAGTTCAGAGGATATTCTGCTTACAGAATCTTGCTTTCATATCCTGAACTCTTAGTCCTTGCTGGGCTTATTTTCATTAGTACATCTGGAACTTCTTCTTAACAATAACAGGTGAAAAATCTCTGGGAATCTTATATTGATCCCCACCTCCTTGAAGAGTATCTTGCCTAAATATGAAATAGTTATTCTTGTTACTTGCATTCCGAGAGAGAAAAGTTAAATTCGTTCAAAAGAAAGTGTGCCATGCTGACGGACAATATTTATTTCATTTAATTGCATTAAAGGCTTATGTGATTCTGTAGTAGCAAGGCTTTGAAAATAAAACTGAAGAAGGAGAGGAGAGAAGGAAGGGAAGGGAAGGGAAGGGAAGGGAAGGGAAGGGAAGGGAAGGGAAGGGAAGGGAAGGGAAGGGAAGGGAAGGGAAGGGAAGGGAAGGGAAGGGAAGGGAAGGGAAGGGAAGGGAAGGGAAGGGAAGGGAAGGGAAGGGAAGGGAAGGGAAGGGAAGGGAAGGGAAGGGAAGGGAAGGGAAGGGAAGGGAAGGGAAAGGAAGGGAAAGGAAGGGAAAGGAAGGGAAAGGAAGGGAAGGAGAAAGTAGATTCTAAGTCCTACTTACAGGGAAGAGTGCTGAAATGTGAGAGTAATGCAAGTATAGTTCCTAGGTTTGCAGACTTCAGTCTGAAGTAGTGGGGTTGAAAAGAACTGATTGAGAGCTAGGAACACAGGTTACTCTGTTGGGTGGAGAGGGCAGTCAGGAAGAAAAATGTTTCACAGAGGGAAATAGAAAAACAGAAGACAGGGCAGGAAGGATCTGCAATAAGAAGAGGAAGAGAGGGAAACAAAGGAGAAAAGGACATGTGCTTCTTGAAAGACTGTGATTCCAAAAACCTCATAATTGAGGAACTTACCAACAAGTTCAGGAACCACATGGAAGACCTACTTCCACCTTTGTGCAGATCACCCTCCCATACCTCTAGGATGTCTCATAACAAATCCAAGGGTGAGCTTAGTCCTCAGGTTATATCCAGACCAATCTGATCATAACGAAAGTGGAATTTAACATTCGCCACAATAATGTGCCTGGCAGCCTAATGTGATATATATGAATGAAACGCAATCACTGTCTCCTCTACTAATAAATGTTCGGAGCATAGGAGTTTTGGTAGGGGTTAAGGAGAAATATATACTGTATAGTGTTAATTGCATATCTCTTAAGCACAAAATGCTGATATATTATGAGTTCTATAAATATATGACAATAATATATTTCATACATTGGAGAAGAAAATTATGTCTTTACCTTGAAAATGTACTTTCTCTGACAAGATGTTGTAATCATTTTAGTGCAGGAAGAGGGCTGCAGAGAGGAAACATGCAAAGATTCAAAGGTTAGAAATGAACAAAAGGCTGAGGGATTACTTTGCATGTAAATAAGTAATTAATCACAAATCCATAAACCAATTAGTAATGAACTAATGATATTGCTTAACAACTGTATTTTTGATTAACATATAAATAATTTAGGTGAGTATTTCTTTAGTCATGCCAGTTTCTGCTATTATTTACTAGCCTTGTCATGGTTGCTCTTAGATCACATGCTCCTTATAAAACATTTCCCAACCTATTGCAAGAACCAGTTTGTTTTAATGCTCTCAGTTAACACCACTAGAGCTATTAACAAGCTTATTAGCATAATCCATTGTGATATATCATTGTATAAAAGTTCAGCTCCACAACTGAATGGGACTAGGAAATGGCTTTGAAGATTTTATGATACAATAACTATCCATTTGATAAGCAATTAAAAAGATTCTCTGAGACACTAAGAGTGAATACAATGGCAATGCAGGGAAAGGAGGAGGGCTTTGAGAGCAGAAGCTGCTGCCTGATGTGGGAACCATGTTAAGTGAGTTGAGTTGCTCCTGCTCCTTAGTCACAAATCCAGTGAGGTTCTAAAGTTCTAGTAACAAGTTGGGTCTAACTTGTTAGAAAAGAAAAAAACCCAAAGATTTTAAGGGTCAATATCTTCTGCTAACTCACCCAGGATCAATTTCTCAACCTCTCAAAAGAATGTTTTAGTACATAATTGAACCTCTAATTTTATGCTGGCTTTTTACTTCCCTTAAATTTAAAATTTCTTTTCTTAGCTGTATGCATTATCCTTAGTGAATTTCTGTAGAAAAAAACCAGAATATAGGTACTGGACACATTGCCACACGTTATTGTTCCAAACTCGCTTTTTATAATATGGCTGTATTGTGCTTTTAAAAATGAACATGCAACAAAACCAGTAGCATATTTATTTTGAAAAAAAGGAGATTTCAGGAAAGTGTTGCTTTCTCTGATATGCAACAGCTCAGATATGCTAATGCTTCTGTTCAGCTCAGTCTTGATTCTCCAGAGATTATTTAACCAAAATATCCATTGTCCACATAATAGAAAATATTCATTATACTCTGCATTCACTGAATTTTTCTACCAGCTTACTTCAATGTCTTACACACATCAATTAATCCTTCTTCCTGATGAGGAATGGAATATAAAGCTGATTTCTGAAGGCAGCATGATCTAGTGGTTTGCACAGAAAATGAAGATTTGGTTTCTAATCTCACGGTCATTGTCAGGCTGTGTGATCATATGCAAAACTTGCCACTTTTCTAAGACTCAGTTTCCCTGCTTTAAAAAATGGTTTCAAAATACCCAGCTTTTCAGAGTCCTTTGCCATTTTTGAATGAAAATAATTTACATCTTAAATAAAAGGTGTTACATAGACTGTGCTATCTAAGACAATTAGATATAAATAATTTATCTTAAGTTCTGAATCCAGTTGCATCAGGAGGAGAGCATTATGTTTTTAACTGTTTCAAATTTGATACCTTATTGGACAGTCTTAAGAGCTGCATGGCAATCTAAAGTGTATCCAGACTGAAGCACTTCCTGATAAGTAATTCTCCCTGCAAACAGATTTTTGGAGGTAGGTACATGAGAACAAGTCCAACATCTTTGGGAAAACAGGTCTGAGAGATGCTTGGGCCCATTGCAGAAGCACACGAGTGTGTCACTCTTGTGACCAGTCACAGTAGCAAATTACCACAGAATAGGAAGGATTAGAGTACTTGGCATTTTCTCTGTACTCCTCTTAATAGGACACACTTTTGAAGCTACTTTTGTGATTCTAAACATAATTTTTTTGTGAATGAAAATTAGACCAGAAATTAGCAGGATTTAAATAAAACATGGTTATATTCCTGGTGTCTGAAGGATGAACTTGAAGTGTTCCTGCTGTCCAGCTGTGATCATCAGACACATTTCCTCATAAAGACAGTATAATACATGGTGAATGGAATAGTGTTTTGAATTCACTGAATACAGAATACACATGAGGAGAAAAGAATCCAACAAGTAATGTAGTAAGGTAAAGAATTAGTCCAGAAAATGTACTGATTTGGAGCACTACGCTGTATGTATATATTTATTTCATATCAAAGTAGAAATAGCTATGTATTACATATGTAATAGATACAGATGTGAGCTAGCTCATTTTAATAAGTTATTTATCTGAACAGAAATTGTAGACCAAATTCAACACAGCCACTTTGATCAGTGGATACATATGTCTAGGAATTCCCCAGGTATCTGGAGATATTTGATGTGGCTTTGACTCGGAAGAGTGGCTGCACGGCCCTTCCCCTCCTGAAGAGGATGGTCAGAGATGCTGAAATAATAAGTATTAGCTAAATCTTGTCTGAGTTGTGGTTATCAACAGCTCCTGGGAGAACTCCTTATTGCTGCTCAGAGGTTGTTGATGAAGAACTGGCCTGAGACTGACCACTCACGTTGTGTGCCGCACCACTTCTCCACCACCTGAGAATCAGGAAACCACAACTGTGGAGTAAAACCACCTTTGTCTGCTGGTCTTAAGTGCAACATCCCTTGAGCCTCTGTGAATCCTGAGAACTCAAGCCTTATATCTATCTATTTGTTTGCCAAGCTACTAGGTGATATACGGGATATAATAATTTTAAAGCATCTTCAAACTCAAAGTTGTGGTCTTACTGCAGTGTGAAATATTATATACCTCTGTTCAAGGGACTGCAGATCATTTAATAGATAAATTGAGATGACGAAAATGGCACAATTTAAATAGCAATGATCAACAGGAACAGAGGAGCGGGGAAGAGAGAGAGAGAGAGAGAGAGGGAGAGAAGGAGCCCAGCTTCTTTCATTACAGCCATCTTAGTGCTTCAACAACAGGTAGCAGTATTACATATTCCCTTTCCACTTTAAAGCTCTTGTAATTTCCTTCCTCGTGTCGGGGCGATTTTATTCATTGTTTCCTTGCAGCAGTGATTGATGTTCTGAGCTGCTAATCTCTCTGAGTGATAACTATTTTCATGTAAGTCCATGAGTCTATGACACAGGCTGCTCGGCCAGGGCTACTGCTGACTACTTATTTTGTGCCTCATTTACATTTCAATCTTGGCCTCATGAATGTAAAACCTAGGCTGCAAATTAATAACAGGAAGAATATTAGACTGCTCCAGAGTGGGGGAACAATGCAAATCCACCAGAGCACAAGGCTTTACCATTGTGTTCCGAGAGGGACTCATTTATTGGCCAGCAGTGAATGACATTACAGAGAATGGCATATCCAGAGTGACACAAATTTATTTCTGTCCCCAGCGCTCCAGTATATTTTCATAGAATCAGGGGGCTATTTGTCTAGGGACAATTTAGTTTCCATGAAAAATTTAAATGGTTTCTGTGGAGATAGTGGAGTGAAATTTAATTTGTTTCTCATTTACTACAGCAGGTATGAAAAGGAGAAAAATTGGATGTCTGATGGGCTGAAATTGGTGCTGTCCCTCCCCACTATCCCCAAAAGGCCTGTGGGCCTATATCATAGAGATTGAGCAAGACTACCTCATCCCTCCCCTTAGAGAATGGTAACCTTAAACCAACTTACAGAAAACCTTTGGGGAGGCTGCCAATCACCCTGAAAACAACATTTCCATCGATCCCCTGTCTGTGTGATTTATGGCTTCATTTTACGGTAATTGAGAATTAGTGAGAAGATTAGCAAGGCTCAACACTTCACCTTGATATGCACACTAAGCACCGTAATTTGTCACTAAGGGATGTCGGACACTTTTTTAGTTACATGGGGTTCCCATCTAATTGAATTTGGGGATAACATGGAAATTAATTTGACACAGGAAAATTTTGAATACAGCCATTTCCTCTATTGTAATGCACAATACCGGGCTGCATTCAGGGGCAGCTATATTGATCCTGATCACTTTCAATTGTGGCCAGCTGAAGGATGGAATACACTAAATCTTATTTAAGCTTATATGAAAGCAGTTCATCTGCAGCAATCTGTGGCAGATAAAGAATATTACCTTTCATTTTGTCTGACTGCATCAAGATGAAGTTTTGAAAATTTACTTCTTGCAGCAAATATACCAAATGTCTAAAGTCAACAGTTACGATTCAATTATGGACCAGCTCTTGTGGGCTGTTTACAGGGTAATTTGCTACTTAGGCAGCAAATGAAAATACTAACTATGCTCTCCATGCATAGAGAAGTTACAGCACATGGAGAAGCCCCAAGGAAAGACAAAGAATAAAAGATTCCAGACTTCTCGGCAATTTAAAGCACTGCCCATTAGATTAGTCTCATTATAACTTCAGTGGTTTCATACACAACCGTTTTTTGTTTGTTACTGAGCCATCTCGTGGGATGTTTATTTTATTTTGATTGCTTAGCATCAGGGTCACAAAGATGGGAGACAGTGCAGATCTTTTCATATCTGAGAGACACTCTACGACAAGACTTACCTCTATTTACATTTCTATTTTATTCCAGCTTAATTTCTTATTACCCCCTTTTATTTATCCTTCAAATAAGGGCTTTGGTTTCAGCAAACTACTTAGAAAGGTTATTTCTTGAGAAAGGTGCTCCCTGCTGTGAATAGGGGAAGCAGATCTTGGCACTGTATGCCAGAGGGTGCATGGCTGGGATATTTATGGACATTCTTTACCAGACCATCTGGCTTGCTTTGTTCATATCTGTTTTAGTGATAATTGGCCTGAGATGAGCTGTAATCAAGATATATTATTCATTACCCTTTATTATTACATGATGGTTTTTAATCTGATCATCATTACAACACCGTTTGGAAAGACTTTTGAAAGGTTTAATGGTAATAGTTAAAAGTTGTTATTTATGTAGCCCTGCTTAGTAGGCTTGGGTACATACCAGTTCGTCTGAACAGTGAGGACATTCCCCAGTGCGCAGACATCAAGAGCTGGCATGTGATGATCAGAGTTATATAGATGTGGTCAATAGGTCTAACCTGGAGCTCTCAAGATGTGGTCATGCAACTTAGAAGAAATGTTATGCTGAAAGCTGTCCTCATCCAAATGCCAAATTCCCTGGAACTACTGATGGTAAATGACAATTGTTGTCAGCACTTATACTTCCCAGAGTACTTTAGTCTCCTTTAGGCATATTATTTAGTCTCAGGAGTTTACCTGCAGGTAGTCTTCTGCATGAGATGATGAGTGGCAATTCTGCAAGAGGTCAAACTGTTAGAGATGACATTGTGATTTTTACTCATTTTGTTGGTAGAAAATTTGTTCCATAAACTAGTAATTTGATTAATCTTATTCACTGTGTGCATACTACATATGTAATTCTCTTATCAAATTTTCATGGGTTGTTTTCACTAACGTAATATAAAAGGGTGCTAACATGACAGAAATGTCACTAATGTAATAATCTTAAAGGAATTTGGATCATGTTAGCCAGGATTTGCTTTCATATTTGGATGCCTGCTGGACCATATTAGAGGAACAGAGCTCTCCGATACAATGAGAAACATATTAACATAATAAAACCCTTACATTACAATAAAATATCCATATTTGATTTATAGGCCAAGTTATGGCACTAAGCAAAAAAAGAAAAAGTAGACTTTTCTTCCTTTCTGACTAGTAAGCAGTAATATCAAGTCATGATGTTACACTTTTCCATACTTTTGTTTCTTTAAAAAGTCAGCTCCCTTATCCTAAAACTTAAAGCTATACTTTAATCTTTTTGGCCAGTGCCACTAAGAGGATGGATAGAGACAAATTCTTTGAAGATGGTAATCTAATTGAGCCTTTTGGAAGAAGTAGAGCACAGGGACAAAATATCCATGGTTGCTAGTCTTGCTGATAAGATGTGGTGCAGTGTTCACTGCCAGCCTGTTTCCTAAATGCTGTGAACTGAGTTACAGCAGTTTTTGTAGTCTAGTTGAGGAGGACAGTGACTTTAATGTTGTTAATTTTCAAGATGTGGTAGAGTTCAGATAAATACCCACAATTGCTCTGATTTGAAAGTCTGCTGTTAAGGAGTCTCAAAATGGTTCTATGCTGGCGAGCTCATGCAAACAACTGTGGTTGTATTATTTTCCATCAGAGGAGATCAAACTATAGCTGCAGACTTTTCAAAATTATTTTCTTGTCTCTTTCCCATCTCTTATTTCTCAGCATCATCTGGTAGCTCCTAGAGTATGAGCTGGGATGAGCTCTCTTGTTCAGGCACTAGACCATCCAGCCGACTGTGATGATAAATTATGATAAAGGAGAGGTAGATTGGGATTACACATATAATAATTTATAATGCTGTAAGATGTCTTAAGGATCACTTCAAGCTGTAAGTATAACATTTAGGTACATATTTCATATTAGTTTGGGGCTCAATGCAATCCACACGTAACTAGGAAAAATTTGTTTACTTCTACCAACATATTTGAGCTGTTGAAAGGCCCACTATTTTTTCAAGATCCTTTCCTGATTGTCAGTGTTTCACCTCTACCATGAATGAGCAACCACAGGGGATTAAAATTAACAAAAGAAACACAACCATCGTTGATATTATTCCAGTTCTAGAATGAAGTGGCATAGATTTCGTTGTTGCTTCTCTGTTCCTTAGGATTTTGATTACTCAAGTTAAAGTGGAAGAAGTCAGATATATGTCGTGGTGAAAGATACTGAAGATACTGATGAAACTGGAATTCTAATACCCATAATGGTCTTCCAATGGCAAACTCAGTTCAAAGCAATAAAACTTGTCTCTACTTCCCCTTTTCCCTAACAGTCCTTCATAAGACGTTTGTTCTTGAAAACATCTTCAGATTTCCAGACAGTCTTTGGCACACTGACTACCCCGAGTCTCCCCACTTGGGGGATTTTACTTCACCAACTCTGAACGTCTCTGTTTTCTGGGTGGTATTTAGCATAAACCAGCAGAAAACAGCAGAGCAGAAGTACCTGTCCCATGCCTTGCCAAGGCAAATAATAGAGAATACAAGGACTGCAGTTGAGTTGTACTCTCCCTTTGCTTATAAAGAAATTAGCTGTTATTAAAAAGAACTCTGCAACACTAGACCAAAGAGATGACAATCTTTTGGTCAGAACAAAAGAACAAAACGTGCAGCAGCAGCAGGATGTAATGACAATTAGAAGCAAGAACAAAACTAACTTGAGACGCCTCAGAGCTAAGTGGAGTTAATGCAGAAAAAAACCAAACAAATCAAATGCCTTAAACAGAAGAAATTTGCATAAGATGTTCCTTAAATATTATTATGAAATGAGATATAATTTATCATCTTGACTAGGAGATTCCTCTATCTGTGCTAAAATGAGTTGAAGGGCTGTACTTCTGTAATTACTGCTGCACCTGCCCAAGAACAAGCACTTCTGTGAGGGACTGTCTTGAAAGTAGACATGATCTATGATACTTGAGAGGTTTTGGTCTCTATGTTTTAAAACATTTCACTAGCTCGAGCTTCCATGCTGCTTCCAAGATCCAGCCTCACAGCACTGCAAAGACAGATGTCAAACATCAGTTCCCACACACAGCTTGCTTTCCACGTGGTATGAAGAGGAGTGTCTCAGCCTCTATGGGCAGCAGGAAAGCCGCTATTCTTCGAGGGACATACTCTCAAGGGGCTGCTGTCCTTCCCTCCAATGGTTGTAGTGCCACTTGCTAGAGAAGATGGATATGATTTTGCTCTGAAGAGGAGAAGCAGTAGGAAGGGAACTTCTTGGGAATTCTCCGTCTGCCTTTTTCTGCTCCCCTGGTTTCTCCTGTGGAGAATCCGGGTCAGCTATCTCTCTGCTCTGCTTGAGGGAAAAAGCTTAAAGTCACGCTTCAAAGAGTTTCTCAGATGAGTAAGATAATTCAAGCAAGAGCTCAAATAATCAGGCTTCCAATACTTTGGATAGAGACAAGATTTAGCCTGAAAATCTGTTAATGGTTAGTTTTTTAAAGGTGTTCAGATTACATAAACTTGAACAGTGACTCAAGTCTGTAAACCACCAAACCTTTGCACTTCTTGAGATGACTTCCAGTTCTGCTCATGTTCGCAGAAGATGCTGCTGCTTTTTTCTGCATGCCTTGCACCTTGAGATTCTCTGGGACTATAAAGCCACCATGCACTTGATGGGAGCAGGCAGAGGGGGATGGGGCTGAACAGCAGGAGGAAGCGTAACTGAGAGACTGATAGAGACATCCTGACAGCTGCAATGGGTCATCAATAGATCCATCACGCCAGTAATTTGCAACAAATTTAACATACATCACTTTAGTCAGGCCATGCTGTATCTGTCTTGTCACAGTATCAGAGTGAATAACACTTAAATCGGGTGTCACTACTGACCTTTCTGACCCTCGAATTGACACTGCTGTTTGAGCTTGGCCTAGCTGGCAGCAGATGTAGGGAAGATTAGTACAATACGTTGGGGGGTGCATAAGGAGGACCGGGCATAACAATACAGCTTAAACAGGCAAATAAATGGGATCACTGGATTTTTTTCCCAGTCCTGCTTTGCTTGACAAAGTGTTGGCTTTTATTTAGATCTGCTTCCAGCATTCTTTAGTCACAATTTTAATTATGTGTACCTTTTCCATTCTGATTGATTTAATATGTATGCATGTACACATACATGTATATATGTATATATGCATCCAATAAAATTTCTCAACTTTGAGATGACCAGCATGGAGATTAATGACCTATTGAAGATGTAGGGCACAACAGTAAAACTGAACTGCACTTTTCCATGTTTAAAACATAAGACACAACCTGCATGTTACTTCCCTACCCGCCCCTCTCCCTGGCCCTGATTATCCCAGGAAGAGCCTCCCAGCAAGCACAGCCAGCACAGCCAGTCTGGAGCTGGGGGAAATCTCCTGACCTGAAATCTGAAGACTGATTTCACTTAGAATCTGTGAGCAAGACTAGCTAACCAGCTAGACAACGTATTTTCAAGCAGCCAAGAGAAGCTGCTTCTCGCATTTCCAATCTTAATGAATACCTTTCATAGACTTCTATAGTTGTTTCTACAGACTAGCATGGAAATAACTACAAACCTGTTAAGTCTCCCTGGCGCTAGAAATGAGACACCCTCCTCATCCAGGCAGAGCTAATGCAGTCTGCTCAGCATTTACTTTTGAATCAGCACACGATAGAATTACATGATTTATTTGCTCACCTGAAAGGCACTTTAGAGCCATTCATGGTATGTGTGCGACTCGATGCTGGGTGGGCCTTTCCCCTTCATTCATTCACCCTTCCAAACAAGTATGTGGATTTTTTTCTTGAGCTATTGTTCTTAAACCTGTGACTTTTAATTACGGGATTTTTAATAGTAATAAAAGAAGCTCTTTTTGATCAGGCAATTTGAAGTTACAAATTTAAAATGGGTATGACTTGTATAATAGCTTGTGCTTTTTTTTCTTACAGAATCATAGTATTGTAGAATAGAATCACAGACTCATTAAGGTTGGAAAAGACCTCTAACATTTTCCAGTCCAACTGTCAGCCCAACACCACCATGCCTACTAAACTGTGTCCTGAAGTGCCACATCTACATGTTTTTTGAACACCTCCAGAGAAGGAAAATATACCACTTCCCTGGGCAGCCTGTTCCAATGCTTTACCACTCTTTCAGTAAAGAAATTTTTCTTAATATCCAATCTAAACTTCCCCTGGTGCAACTTGAGGCCATTTTGCCTCATCCTATTGCTAGTTACTTGGGAGGAGAGACCAAACCCACCTCTCTACAACTTCATTTTAGGTAGTTGTAGAGGGTGATAATGTCTCCTCTCAGCTTTCTTTTCTCCTGACTAAACAACCTTAGTTCTCTCAGCTGCTTCTTGTTCTCCATACTCTTCATCAGCTTTGTTTTCCTTCTCTGCACACGATCCAGCACCTCAATGTCCTTCTTGTAGTGAGTGACCCAAAACTAAACACAGTATTCAAGGTGCTGCCTTACCAGTGCCAAGTACAGGGACACAGCCACTTCCCGGGTTCTGCTGACAACACCATTTCTGATATAAGCCAGGATACTGTTGGCCGACTTGGCCACCTGGGCACACTGCTGGCTCACGTTCAGCCAGCTGTCAACAAGCACCCCCGGGTCCTTTCCCACCAGGCAGCTTTCCAGCCACTCTTTCCCAAGCCTGTAGAATAGCATGGGGTTGTTTTGACTGAAGAGAAGGATCCAGCACTTGACCTTGTTAAACTTCATACAATTGACCTAGGCCCATTGATACAGTCTGTCCAGAACCCTCTGTAGAGCCTCTCTACTCTCAAGTGGATCAACTCTCCCACCCAGTTTGGTGTTGTGTACAGACTTATTGAGGGAACATTCAATCCCCTCATCCAGACCACTGACAAAGATATTAAACAGAACTGGCCCTAACACTTAGCCCTGAGGAATACTACTTGGGATCAGCTGCCAACTGGGTTTAGCACTGTTCACCACAAGTCTCTGGGCTCAGCCATCCAGCCACTTTTTTATCAAGCAAAGAGTGTAACAATCTGCTTCATGTTTGTTATCTTGGTTAGACTGATTTATCACATCACATCACAAAATATCCCTCAGCTGGAAGAGTAAGAAGCTCTTTGATTATTCTGTATGTCCACTAATATATTTAATGAGTATGTGAAGGTGGAAACATACCTCAAGTGACAGGAACAACAGGAAAATTAGAAAACCTTAAAGAAACTGCTGTCTTATGCAAAGTAAGATTTTTTTTTTATTATTATTGTTACTTTTTAGGAAAGGCTGGTAGAAAAGTGGAAATTATTATTTAGGTAGTCATCAAGGATGGTAATCAGATTCCACTTGTTTTTATTGTTTTCTGAGTATGAAGCTGACACCCCAGTTGTCCATTTTCACCATTGTGAGCTTTTCTCCTGCCCTTCCAGCAGCAGGACTGGGCTTCAGTGGATCAGAGTTAGGTAGTCTTATTCACAGCAAGTGTTACTGAAGGCAGTCTATAACATGCAGTATCTTTAGAAGGAATCTTGTGACAAGGGTTAGTCTTTTTATAATTTAAAAACTGAATTGGGGTACCCTGTGTATAAAATTCTGTATTACTTGGGCTGAGAGAGAGGTGAGAAAAAGGAAGCAAATAAGCACCTGACAGATCATGTTTCAGTTAGATTTCCTGGGACTGGTAAGCTGAGTGCAAGTGCAATGGCACTGGGAAGGTGAAGACCTTTGCCTTGTTGCCCAGCTGTCCCACAATGCCCCGTGGAGATGTGTCTCAGAGAAATTGGGAGTCATACAAAGGTGGACATGGGGCAAAAGTGAGTTCATCTACATGAAGTTCATAAACATGTATGAACAGGGGTCAGCTCCGATAGGGAGTTTAGGTTCTTCAGACAAAGTAGCTTCTTCTACTTTGCAGAAGTATGTTCTTCTCTTCCTTACTCTTGCCTTTTCAAAAAAAAGTGTGTTTCATAGTGATCTGTTTGCATTCTCCATAAAAGTCTGTTTCTTCCTTCATTCATTTTGATGTGAAAGGAGGAATGAAAAGAATGTGTTTGACAAAGGATCTTTGATGCATATCTGATGGTTTTGGGGTTTGTTGGCAGATCCAGTAAAAGTCATGCTACGGATCTGGAGGCAAACTTGAGACTTTCTCTGGATTATTGTTATAGGCTGTCCTTGGGAGTATGTGGCAGCTGTTCAGGATAGGAGGTCAGAGATAGCAGGGAGGGATGCTAACCATATGAACCCCTTGGGTGGCTATAAGCTGTAGGAACTGGCCTAATCTAGCTGTTCAAGCCCAGTGGTTTTTTGATGAATGCTTTCTGACCGTACCATCACCATACTTTTGTTACTGACAAATAAAGTATTTATGAAGTTAGTTGTGAATACCCCTAGGTTTGGAATATATCAGCACCTGGATTTTTTCTTTTATTTTCCCCCAAGGAAATTCAAACCTGGGTCTGAAAATATAAAATTCCAATGTGAGAATACTGTCAGAGAATCTCTGGAATATTATGGTTTATTTGCTTTATGGTCCCATTTATTCGTTTGGTCCAATATCCCCCACTGAATGAAATATTTGGTAACAGACCATGAGTTCTCTTCAAAATTACTAGATCACAACTGGGCTTTTTTGGTATTGTGTTTAGGGGCACATAATTAGCCAGGGAGCCTCTCCAAGGTGAAAGTGATGGTACAAAGCATTTGCCTTCTACCTCCCATGATACACTCACATGACACTACCTCAAAGAAGCTACTAAATTTGGAAGGAAGGGTGTATATGACAATATTTATGTTTTTCAAATGAGTTTTGGTAAATAAGAAATTATTAAATAAATAAGTTAGCTCTTCTGCTATCTGTACTTTTCTGGGCCTAATGTGGGTAGAAGATGCTGTTAACATACCTCCCATCATCTTGTTTGTTCAGGCAGGTGTTAATGCCTGCACCCTTTACTGCTTTCACATTAATTTAAACTGAAAAATTACAAAAGAGAATGATACAGACAGAAACTTTGCATGGAGAACCATTGGAATGTGTATATACCTCGTTCCATTCTCAAAATACTTTGCAGGTCATTTTTTTGTCTCTGAATTCGCTCCTATGAGTTAATTTAATCCTTTATTTTCACACCTTACAAATAAAAGAGGTCAGGACTGTATCCCAGTCTTTTCTTCTCCCTTGTCCCATACAAACCCAGAGATTTTGTAGCTAGAGCCTTTTTCTGCTTAGAAACCTGAGAAGTCTAGCAGCAGTACATAACAGAAAAGGAAGCCAACTCCACTTTCATGAATGCAGTTTGTGGTAATGGTCGTGGTAATGCTGTAGTGTATACATTTACAGGACATAGTCCACGTGAGGAAGTGCGTATCCCTCAAAAAGCCTTTCTGCTATCCCTTGCTGCTCTTGGCAGGAGGGGCATTTGTACCATCCACGCATATTCCCACTAGCCTGAGAAGCTTCATGGGATGGAGGGGGCAAGGCTCAGCAATGCAGGTCCCTGCCAAGGAGGGAGGGATGATGTACACTCACTTTTCCTGCTGTTACCAGATGAGTGGCAATACTACTGTAGGGAAGGCTGCCAATGCACAGGGTGTGGGCTCTGAGGTACTGGTACCAGCGAGAGCCCCACTTCAGCCACCAAAGGCATTGGCGCATCCTACTCAGCCCTTGGAAGAGGAGGATGACCTTGCAGCCTCATGCATTTCTTAAAGCCTCATGGATGCCAGTCTGTTCCGACTGCCTTGAGTTTGCTTAAACAAATGCCTCCATTCTCCTGTTTTCTTATCAGTTGTTCAACCATTCATCTGCTGCCTTTTAATTTTTTCATTTCAAGTTTTTAGCTACATATTGTTAAAAAATACAGGCATGGAATCAGAACCTAAGAGTAAACCTCCTACTGGGTTTTTCTTTGTAGCTTCTCTTCGCTCTTTGCTGCCTTGGGGATGAACAAGGTGAAGTTAAAATAGTCATTTGGTCCATTTTTCTGTGATTGCTTAAGCCTAAAAGTAAAAGACGCATAAATAACTTTCTCAAGTCGAAGTCATCAAGACTTTATGTTTTAGTTTTCAAGAGTTTTAAATTTACTGTTGTTAAGTCTCCCTGACTTATACTGAATACTTCCATATTAAAAAATAATAAAGGTGTGTGAGGACTCGTTCCCAATGATAAGTTTTATTGGATACATCAGGTGCTCTGTAGCATAGATATACAGTAGTGTATGAACATTGCAAACAACATCTTATAGTATCAGACAAAGAGAACCTTTTACAAACCCCATGTCTCTAATTTCATTTTAGAAAATTAGATACTCAGAATTTTGCATAAGATAACTGTATTACTGGGATGCAATTTGGCCCAGGTTTCTAGCTTTAGTGCATGTGGCTCCTTAATAAAAAGTGTCAGTTAAAATGAAAATACAGCTTGGGTAATTAAATTTAATTGGATCTTGTCACTTTAAATCCTCTTCGGTTTTGAGTGTTTCTACAGAATTGCAGCTTCTGGTTTGCTAATTTCTTTATTGCAAGCTGTGCGCTGAACCTGACTGTCCTATAATAAAGTGGGACCTTGTTTTTTGTAGAGGGCTTTGAACCATGACTGTAATAACAAACAAAAGGAGGGTGGGAGCTAATTTATCGCCAAAAGAAAACCTCTCCTTTATTTCCTACATGTTCAGTTGGCAAAAAATAATAGGTCTGAATTTATTAACTCTTTAAGTTTCTTGCCCGTTGAGTGCCATTTTGCACAAGCTGCCCTGAGTACCACAGTATGATTCTATATCTGCGACAGATAGCAGCAGCAGTTATCATACTTTTTTTATATTAGAGTTATTTGGGCAAGCAGTAAGGATTAGGTGAACTGCAGTATTCATACATAGGTCAAGCAGGGTGCAGGCAGCCACAATGCAAATGATGTGTATTGCCTGCAAATAGCTACCATGCTGATTCGGAGGGATCACCTTCTCCAGGGGTGAGAGGTAATTCAGTTTCTTCACTACACATTGCACATGCACATGCACAGCATTCAAAGGAAGATTTAAGTGCAAGTGATGAAGAGAGAAAATATTGGCCATACCAACAGACACATCATAAAAAGGATCAGTCTGTCATAAATTGTACAGTGGCTAATGTCCATTTTTCAAATTAAGGCCAGTTGAAGGAATTTGTACACTCAGATTTCATGTGTGAAACAGAGTATCATTGCATCCTTGATTAGAAGACAGGTCACTTAGTGCCGACATCACAGAACGATTAAAGATGTAAGACTGTCCTTCACAGCACAGTAGTTGTCCCCTGATTCTGTGATAAAACAGATGGATATGATATAATTACATTTTGCAAACTGCTGGCAACACAAGTGTCTTGAACAGGAACATTATGCGCATGTAGCCTGTGCTGCTCACAGCCTCTTCAGTTACAGAGGTGTGGCTCTTGTACCAATACACCTGGGAGAGGATCTCTGTAACCAGATGCAGAAGGTTCTGTTCAGCTTTCCACTTATGGGTATCCAGGGCTATTTGAAGTGCCTGAGGTTGCACAAGGCATCTGCACAGGGCTGGTGAACCTGATGCCCTTAGAGTGAAATTCAGAGCACAGATGAAGATGTGTCTTCACACATTGGGGTCTCTGCAGTAGAGAGGTACCTAAGTGCCTGCTTAATGAAGCTCTAGCACTTGGTTCAGCTGCCCTACAAACAGGCATCCAGCGGCAGATGGAATGTCCTAGCTTAACCCACCCGACCTCTACTGGCTACTGCAGAAGGGCATAACTACTGTCTGTTCTTGTCTTATATCTATTATATCTGTCTTGATACTTCGGGATTGCTCAGCTAAGAAACCTAGGTTTAAAGATACATTTGTTCCGTAAAAGGAGCTCACACACAATGACCTGTAGGTGGACACAAACATGTCTATGGGTCGAAGCAATACAGCCACTATTGTTACAGATCAGCTCCTCATTCAGGTAAAGCTCACACTTAAGTCAGGAGCACTGTGGGACCGCTTGAAACATGTGCATATGGCTTTTCTCATGCTCGGTCTGTCTGTCTGCTGTGTGTCGATGAGCTTGCTCTCCTGATCAGCATCTTGTAGGGGTCAGTGCTCCATCATTATCCTCTCTCTTTGCTGCTTGTTCCCAAAGCAAGGCATCTCATACTGACCTGTTGTGGCTTCCTGAGGGAGTAACACTTGCATTAACTGTATTCGTGGCCGTATTAGGACATGAGATCTGAAGGAGGAATATGAAGGTAAGAATAACCCATCCTTTCTGAAATAGGTGGCAAGCACCATGCTTGGAAGACTTGCTTTTTCCATTCACTATAGTTGGAACCTGGATAACTAGTTTGTACTACTCATCCAAATTTTAAATATCTAAATTGATGTACCTAAAATGAGGTGACTCCTGCATCATCTGTGTTTCTATATCTTATTAATGATGCCACAGAAATTTTATCTGTTTGGAATAATACTGTTATATTGAGGCAGGAATAAAAAGATGCAGTAATTATTTATAAAGATCAGACTGACTATAAGAAAATATCCTGACTACTGTCACTGAAAATAGTTGGCAAACATCCCATCGATTTCAAAGAACTGAGAACAATTCCTTTTGCACTGCTTTGTTGATTTTTACAATGTTTTATAATTCAATTATTGGATCTCAGAAGTAAAGACAGTGTTGTTGTCATCACACTTACCTTTTTTCATCGATTTCTTTTAGAGGCCCTGGAAAGTCCTAGGCTACAAAGATCTATTTAAAGAGACTACTTACTTCATTTATATACAGAGCAGAAGCAATATATGATTTCTTATAGCCAACATGATTCATGAGGCTGTAGTAATGTTGCTAGTATGTCTCGCTGCTTTTTTTTTGCCACATTTGAACCTTGGGATCTTTACTGAAACTGCAATTCATTTTGTAGATGAATTATCCATTCTTAATTTACAAGAATGAAAGGTGGATACAGAGGCTCTCATGTTTGGTGTATGACATGAGACTCAGAGGATGGACTCTACAAACACATCTTACGTTGTTGAGTCGTTTTGACATACTTTTTTGCATTTTTTTTCCTGAGGAAAAAGGAATAGAATCTCATTCACAATGGAATGGCATTTAAAAAAATATTTAGACTTCTTACGTAAATACTGGTAAAACATTAAATCCTGCACTTTTTTCTTTCCCCTTCTCCCCAGTAAATACAGACACATGAATTCCAGTTGACCACCAGGTTTTAAGGTCCCAGGTTATTTGGCATTGCTTGGAAAATGCTATGCTGTATTTTTAAGCTTTGGAAGACAAACTAGCTCCACTTCCTTTGCTGATGCAAGAAATTTTACCAGATCTCACTGACCTTTGGTGGGGACCTGATCCACCTTGTTTATGCTTTGATATGTAGTCTTCATAGAATCCAGAACTAGCAAATTTGCCTCTAAAAATAGGAAAAAAACTGTGCCCTATAAATAGAAATATGACTCTGCAGATTAAACTGTGTTAGCAGCTACTGTACTAAAATTAATGTTGTCTGATTAATTTGCTCATTTTAGGGAGCAATATCTTTTTTTTTCTTTAGTGATATGGCTCCTTAAGGATACACAATTACAAATCTCCACATTGTTTTTTGTGGCCTTATCTCTACTTCTTTGATCTTTGTGGGTTTACAGCAATCTGCTGATAAATTTTGATATCACAGTGAGAGTAATTATTTTAAATTTATGGATGATTTCTGAGATGATCGCTTCTGTCCTAAATTAGAAACCATTTGAATGTCAGTTTAAAAATCATAATAACAAATCTTATTTGACCTCTTCATCATCCGCATTTAATACAGACTCTTAAATAACATTTTTAGTATCTGATTGTTCAGCACTTACACACATTATCATGAAATATTCAATTTCAGGAACTGCCTTCTGTTGGGAGGAGGGGGAGCTCAATATATATATGCAAAAGATTATGCAATGTACTTTCCAAGGTCTCAGGGGACAGTCTCAGTGACCCAGGTGTTTCCTTCTGGCCTTATGCTTTCATTTGGGCAAACATCCTCTTTTAAGTCCAGCAATGCCGGATGTTAAAGTTAGTCCTTGTAACTGCTTTTCTGTAGAAGCACTCCTCGCCTCTGCAAAGATAAATTATTGTGAACATCCTTGTCCCATACAAGGACATGCTGAGAGATTTGGGCTTCTTTAGCCTAGAGAAGGCTCTGGGAAGACCTTATAGCAGCCTTCCAGGACTTGAAGGGGGCCTATAGGAAAGCTGGGGAGGGGCTCTTTACCAGGGGTTGTAGTGATAGGATGAGGGCTAATGATTTTAAGCTGAAAGGGAGTAGATTTAGATTAGATATTAGGAAGAAACTTTTTACTGTGAGGGTGATGAGGCACTGGGACAGTTTGCCCAGAAAAGTTCTGAATGCTCCATCCCTGAAGGTGTTTAAGGCCAAGCTGGATGAGACGTTGAGCAAACTGATCTAGTGGGAGGAGTCCCTCCCCACAGTGGGGGTTTGGAACTGGACAATCTTTAAGGTCCTTTCCAACCCAAATGATTCTATGATTCTATGATCCCCATTTTGCTGCAGGATAGACTCACTAGAACCTGCAGTTCTGTAAGTTAAGCTAGTCAGTCTGACTTTGCTCACAGTGAATGAGGGAGAGCAGGCAGCTTGCTGGAGGTGCTAAATGTCTTCAGGATGGGCAGACATGAGTGGCCACCAACACACCTCAGTCTTGAACAGGACTTCTGAAGCTTCTGAATTAAATCTATGAACTCTTACTGATGCAGTTAGGGCATCAATAAGATGTGGACACCTGTAAAAGTACCCCTTATGTGCTCCTACAGTTTTCCTTCCAAAACCTTCACGTTTGAGAGACACTAGGCCAGGTACTCATTACCTCCTGATGTCCCTGATAGCTCTCAGGAAAAGAAAAATAGTGTCTCCCTTAGAGCCCCCACTGGTCCATTGCTGTAAAAAGTAAATTTGTTGTATGGCTCCCATGGCTCACTTGTTTTCACAGCTTGATCACTGGCATACCAAGCAGATTCCATGCTAGCACAACCCTACTGCTGGCTGTGTAATACCATCTAGACCGAGAATTGTACTTGAGTAGCTCATGAACTGCATATTGCTCAAGTGCTACAGCTTGTCCTCCCTTTTGTAAGCCAACAAGAAACTAAATTGTATACCTGCTTTGCTCAAGTCACCCAAAGGCAAAAGTCATTATATCCCATCAGCAATTCCCTGAGCCAGGTAGTCTGTTATTATTTTTGTGGGTTCATTTCAGTGACAGCTGCCAAATGTAACTGGCAGGACGCGCTTGCTACATAGCCAAAAGGACTAAGTGCCCTGCAGTCTTATATCAGCACGGCTGGTGGAGCTGTAGAATCCATGTGGTTCTGCACTGCCTTAGGATGTCTGCTAGGAAATTTTGCATGACAAACATATTTCTTGAATGTTATCCTTGATCCATGGAGACAGGAAAACATCTATCCATTCTGAGTCATGATTATGATCTTCAGTTTCTTTCATGCAGCAGCTCATGTGATTACTGTGCTTGTTCTACTCTCTCTTTCTAGGTGTGCCTTCTTAATAACTTTGGAAGCCCCAGCCAATTGCAGCCATAGCTGGCAGAAGGGAAAATATCCCAGAGATATTAATTTCCTGTAAGTTTAACTAAAATAGCTATATACAGAGGAGAAATCTTCCTATGGAGTCTACTGAAGGGAAAGCTTGGTCCTTGTTAGACACCAGAGACTCTAAGCAGGAGAGAAATACTGCAAATATCCCAGCTGTAGGAAAAAGTTTAGTCAGCCTTAGCCCTTTTTAGTCAACTAATTGATCAGTTGTGTCACAAATCTGCAGGAAACCAGACTCTGTTACCTGTGTTGTTCACCAAATGATATCTTTCTGCATCAACCTTCACCATCTACCACAAGAAACTTGTGTGGCAGTCACAGGTGATGGACATATATATTTACCCAAAACATTTTCTTTAAAATACCCTACCTTTATTGGATCCATTTTGCGCTTTGGAAGCCTCTTTTGTAATCCTTTTCTCCTTCTAACCACCTAAAAGACTTCAGTTGAAATGGTGGTCACCCATCTGGAGTAATTTCACAGGTCTTCTGTGTTGCTTCCCTAGCCCAACAGTGTCATGTCAGGTAGTATTAGAGATGATGTGCCTGTGGAGAGATGGCTTCATGTGATTGTCAAGCGACCCAGCAAATCCAACAACAAAGAGTAGCATTCATCCTTTCACCCCCAAACTTGAAGGCTGGTAACAAAGAAAAGGGATTCTAATGCAGGAATCTGGGAAGTAAGGAGGAAATAAATAAAAAAAGGAATAATAATAATAATAATAATAATAATAATAATAATAATAATAAAAATTACCAGTAATTTCAAAGCTGAGGTGCAAGACGTGGTCTACAGCAGGGGTGGGTTTAGCCTGATCTATCTGCATGGATCAGCACAATCCAGTACTGCAATTTAACAGATGTTAACACAAGGCAAGTTTGCACCTCCTTGGCTGCAGGTCTCAGTAAAGGGCTGTATAAAGGCCTGGTCCCTCCTAGGACACCTCCAGAGAAACAGATAATTCACTGGACTGTTCCACAGGAGTAGTCACTGTGCAGATGTCCCACATGTTGGCCAAGGCCAACTGCATCTTCTTTGAGTTCCCTGCTGGGGTCTGTTGATAGGGGGCTGTTCTCACTGTGGCTTTACTGAACAGATGGTTTTTCTCATGGAGGGATGTGTCAGCCCCTTTTAAAATAAGGCCAACACAGAGCAGCACTAAAGGCTTTGTCTTCTAAGTGACTTGCACACCTTGGTAAGATAATGTACTGGAAATATATGTCACTGATATTTCGGAATGGATAAATAATGCATGACTGGCAAATGAAAGTTTTGAACTCAAGAGGAATCACTGGTACTTTTTAAATAATTTAGGGAGTGTTCATAAAAGAGAAAAATGAGGAAAAAGCCTTTAATAAATGTCACTTATTTGGCATCATAACCTCTTTAGAGTGACTAGTATTTTTTATTAACTTCATGTGGTTATAAATGTATTTAAATGTAGAAGTATCTGCTTTCCTTGCAAAACTTGAAACCATTTCTTACAAGAGAAGAAATTCTTATTGAAGTTTAAAGTGTAGCTATCCAGCGACTACTGGGTAATTAATGTCCAATACCACCATTTATTATTTAATTATTCAGAAACACAAATATTTGCTGATATACTGAGAGCAATTAGTAGAACCTGTGATAGAACTAAGTGATTTCTCAGTTTTATGTTTTCTTCTTTGTTCTTTCATTCATGCCATACTTGTTTCTGTGTCTAAAAGTGACTACGCTGACTAATGCAGGTCCAGGGAGGTTATTCTCCCTCTGGACTCGGCACTGGTGAAACCGTGCCTTGAGTACTGTGTTCAGTTCTGGGCCCCTCACCACAAGAAGGATGTTGAGGCTCTGGAGCGTGTCCAGAGAAGGACAATGAAGCTGGTGAAGGGGCTGGAGAACAAGTCTTATGAGGAGCGGCTGAGAGAGCTGGGGTTGTTTAGCCTGGAGAAGAGGAGGCTGAGGGGAGACCTTACTGCTCTCTACAACTACCTGAAAGGAGGTTGTGGAGAGGAGAGAGCTGGCCTCTTCTCCCAAGTGACAGGGGACAGGACAAGGGGGAATGGCCTGAAGCTCCACTAGGGGAGGTTCAGGCTGGACATCAGGAAAAAATTCTTCACGGAAAGGGTCATTGGGCACTGGCACAGGCTGCCCAGGGAGGGGGTTGAGTCACCTTCCCTGAAGGTGTTTAAGGAACGGGTGGACGAGGTGCTGAGGGGCATGGTTTAAGGGACCCAGTGGGTCCCTTCCATTCTATGATTCTATGGTTCTATGATTCTATAATAGAAAAAATTCAATATCCTTCTATAACTCTAGCAAAAACTAACACATGGGTTCACATGGTCTAACTCAGATGGTTAAAGAGACTTGAATAGTTACATAAACACCCCATGGAATTTCTTGTTTCTGAGATAAGTCACTTGAATATGGTTTTGTAGCAGTTGTCTATCTCTTGTTTTGGAAGTGTCTCTCTTGGGTGACTATGCTAAGTGTCTTCTTCCTCACACACCACCTTGTTTGAAAATGGCTTGTGACTGAAAGACTGTATAGTTGAAGGGTCAATGGCAGAAGTCATACAAGGAAATCTACTAGGTGCTCCACAAAGATTCTAGTTTAGTTTTGTTTAGTTTAATTTATTTTGTTTTGTTTTGTGACATTTAATTTATAATTCCTTTTAGTATTAAATCATAGCACTTATTTTGTCCTCTATGGTATCATCCACAAAATCCAACAGCAGTTCTCCAGACTTTTGGATTCAGGTTAGCCTAAATAATATTTCCTCCCCTTTTCTGGGAACTTCTGGTTGCATTGTGGTTAGAATTCAGTGTGTTTGGTCCATTTGGCTTCTGTAAATGCAGGACGGGAAAAAGAGGGTATATGCACTTTTTTCTCCACTAATTTTAGTCCTTTGGTGCTCAGTGAGGTAGTAGAGGTGTAGGGACATTTTTTTTCACAACATCTTCTTTGGAGCAATGTCACTGCAATAGGTGAAATATGTAGTGGAACTTATTTTGTTGATGATGGCACTAGCTGATGTCTCTATTTTTTCAAGAAATAATTTCTTTGTTCTGTATAACTGTTCTATATTCCTCTTTTTGTTAAGATTATTGAAAGGTTGTGATGTGGCCCCTGTCATCTCTTTGGCCTCAGTCAAAAAATGTTAGAAACCTGCTTAAAGTTTGGGGATTCAGGAAATTTTCTCCAAGTGATGGCTGAAGAATTGCTGTGTTTGCCTGGGGGGGGCGGGTCAGTGATTGTGACAGATTAGTGACTTATCTGAGACCGGCTGGGATTGCACTTGAATCATCTCACATGCGAGTACTAAGCAGTACTCCCTAGAAATGCTGTTCAATTGTATTGTCTTCCTGTTCAACATACATGCACATAAGGGTGGAAGGTAGATACCTTGATTGTGGGATTCACAGTATGCTAAAGACATCTCATTCCAAATCAGTATTTGAATTGAAGATGCCACTTCTGTCAAATGTCTTAAGCAGTGCCTGGATGAAAACGGAGAATGGGGCAAGAGTTACCTGGTATAATTTTGTCATAACATATCACTTGTCTCAAGAAAACCCTCAAACATTATGAATGTGATTAATGGCTTGACATTTTTATTGAGTCTTTTTGTAATGTAAATTTAGATATATTGATTAAAGAATTCAGCTTTGATGCAATGTCTTTTGAATTCAATAGAAAGATTCCCAATGGTTTAAAAGACTTCCCGCTTGTTTAAATAACTACCAAATCCTGTTTAAATTCCTACCCTATTGATTTCAGTTGCTTTTGTATAGTATCTTCTATATAATTTGAAGCTATGTTTGAATGCAGAGATACTTTATTAGAAGTTTTTCAGAATGGCAGTATAATAATTTTCTGATTTTTTTAAGAAAGAAGGCAATGAGATTAGAAATTTTAGTGAACATACAAGTAATGACATAAGAAAGGGAAATAGTTTAATTTTGTACTTTACAGACCTGATTTATGGGAGTCGGATCATTCTATTTTCTGCAACTGACATCTGAAAAACATTGAATACAGTTTTTATACATATACAAGTATTTATACACCTACATCTGTGTCTATCTATATTTATGTGCAAATGAAACTTTAATGGTATTAATGGTGTAAGTGCATTTCCTCATAAAGAAAACTTAACTAAAACCAATATTTTGACCCATGACATGATAATTTTTCATTTTATTCAGTGCATTCATGTCTACTGGTGTAACCTTTGTCGAAGTCAGCAGCATTCTTCCAAAAGCACATCAGAACAGGTATTGTCAGGACATGGCCCACTCACTTGATTTTAATTTTGTTTCTTTTAACATAACCTAATTCAGCAATAAATGTTCCCTGTTTATCACTTTGCTACACAGAAAAAGTTGCTTTCACTGAACAAATAATGAGCACTGCATGAACACTTTGACTTTAAATCTCATTAAATGCCCCATAGCTAAATAATAGGAAAAATTATGTTACTACTCGAATCTAAATACATAAATCATCTGTGCAAAAATTATTTATCATGAAACATTTGTCTTCATTATTTTTCTCTTTTTTTTTTTCAAACCTACATACATATACACACATCTATTACTGATGCAGGTAAGCTACAACTCTTTTTGAATGTGAAATTGAACTAGCAGCCTTTGATCTGAACTTGAGGCTGATCTGAATTCAAGAAAAGGCTGCTGTTAAGCCACATTCCCATTCAATCCATTAAACCATTCACTTCTGTGCTCCTCATCACACTGACTCCTAATTTGACAATGACAAAGAGCTCCACGGTGATTTTAAATTTCATAATTTTAATCTGTCAAGTCTGACATTTAATTAGTGCCCTTCTAACCTGTGCCCGCGCACTTGAAGGTTACTGTTGGTTTTCCTTTAGAAATTTTTCCTCTGGAAGAGTGGATTAATAAATATGTACATAACTGGCAGGGATAAAGACAATGCACACACAATGGTCTATTAGTTCCAAATCTAGACAGATGAGGTTAATAATATTTTAAAGTGCTGCTTTATTGTATTAAGAGTGATTAAGCCCTTGGCTCAACCCTGTATGAGTTGTTCATTGAAAACATAAAATATAAGGTCTATTAGGCAAAGTCTAGCGAGAATGGTTACCGAAACTACAGTAGTACTGTGTTCATAAGGCGTACTACAGGAGTGCATAATTTCTGAGATATCATTTCCCGACTTAACGAACACAATAGAACATGCTAAGCTCAGTAAACAGACTAATTAGATTTTGATCACTAGTCGGTCTATGAAAACTTGCCTTATAGTCTAAAATCTAGTGCATTTTAACACACTGATATTTCATTTTCTGGGGGACTGAATTTAAATGTAACTTATATCACCTGTTAAAAATGAATTTTCTGTTCTTAGATCAGACCCACAAGGACATAAATCCCAATCACAAAAATACGCCACCATTTGTTAGTGTTAAGAGAGTGATTGGTCAAAGTCCTCAGGGAACAAACCTCAGCCAAGGTTTCAGCACCATACTTGACTGCAGTCAGTAATGTATGATGATCATTATACTGTCACTGAATACTGAACATCTAAAAGTGAAGATACAAATAAAAGAATACCTTTTCTCAAAGCAGGCATCACAGGAAGAACACTTGTGACAATACCAGGATATCTTGAGCCTCTAGTTCTCAGTTGGACATACCCCTTTTCTTTACATTGTGCCACACAGCACACTTTTCGGAAAATAATGAGTCTTGAGTCTACACATATACTGTTATTTTCTTAACTAAAGAAGATGCCACCATGATTTAGTACCCTCTCTGGCAATTCAGACTCCTTCAGTGCACTTTAATGTTATTGAGGCTTCTCTAGATTTTTTTTCCAGAGGACCCAAAGAAGAAACAAATAACACAAAACAGTTGTCCTTAAATATTAGAAGTCTTAAAAGTAAATTGGATACAGGTTTATTTCCTACTACTTTCACCCAGATACCTCTCCCAGAGTAGCCTTGCTATGGTTAACTGCTCCTGAGGTTAAGCAAGGCTTGCCAAATATGACTCTAAGCAACCTTTAAAAAAAATCAAAAGGACAAGAAAAATTATTCACAGTTGCTTTATTTAATGTATTGGTTTTGGTGTACAAGCTGACACACACAAGTATCTCAGAATTAACCGCTCCCTCTGGGTGCTGTTACTCCACTGTAGCAATTACAGGAAACAGAACATTTTTGAAAAGTTCCTGTATGTTTCCTGAATTTATCATTATTTAGTTTAACAGAAACTGAAAAGTATAATAAAACCAAGTATAAGATGCCTTAAAATTTTCAGAGATATTCTGGGGGAGATCAACTTTAGATTTGAAATGAAAGGTTAACTGATGTACACTGCAGCACAAACTTATATAACACATCTGGGATTAACAGTCATTCGTTTCTCTCTTTTTATCGTCTTTGTTCACCAATTCTTTTAGAACATTCCTGGGTTCTTCTAGGCACCTGAATATATGCTGTTGTACTCCAATGCAAATCTCAGTTTTCTTTGGGTCTATCAATACCTCTATGGAACAGAAGGGTTAATTGCTTTTCATTAATGCCCTGCTGCCCTGCAAGCTAAACACTGGAAGGACATTAAAAAATGTTAGAGAAAATAGACTGAAACCTCCTTACCAGTAATTTCAGATTCAATTTCCCTACTAGTCTTAGCAACTTTTTCATGTCTTTATGGGACTGTCATGAAAAACAAGATGCTAATGGTGTAGAACATTGTGTTCTTCTCTGTTAACGCTCTCTACTTCATCAGGATAAACCGCTAAGTCTTACATGCTTTTTGCATCTTAGCAGTGACTGGTGCTTTTCTACTGTGCTCAGGGATCCAGGCACAGCATGAATAAGGCCATTTCTTGTTTAGGAAGTGCTGAGCAGCATTTAATTTTTTTGAATGAATGTATACCTATTTCAGCTAAACTTTTGTCAGGAATTGATTCTGAGCTGCAGAAACTCTAGAGAGTTAGGTGCTTCCTCACGGTAGCTTTCAAGGGACCTTATCTCCCACATGCAAGAAGCAAGTTTAAATCAGTCTCAATCAACACCTTGCATCTTTTACTGACAACTCCTCTTTCATTTCTTTCCTTCTTTGGGTACAGATTTTCAAATATTTTTTCTTTCTGTCCATTTGTGGAAAATCAACAATCTAAATCTTTAAAAATTTCACTGGATAGGTATCTTACACAGAGTTCTTGTTGCATCTCTTTCTTAAAGCTTCTTTTTCCCAATTTCAAATTTTCTAAATTAGGGCAGTATTTTGAGGAAACAGTTAATCTGTGCTTACTATTCCCAGATGTGACAGCTTATGAGAACAAATCTATGCTTCTGGTGTCCAAGTCAGGAATTATCCATTTTGTCTGCAACCAAAATATGTCTTTAAGTCAGGTGAAGCTCCTTTCTATCTCCATTTCAGTTGTAACAGCTGTAGTATCTTATTATATGAGCTGGTATGACCAATTATATAACATTATTAGTGGAACACTGTTTAATATAATATGGCATAGGGGTGGATTGTTCCCAAAAATTGTGGCACATTAGCTATTATAAAGATCTTAATGTGTCCTTTACAGTTAGGGCTGAGAGAACACATAAAAATCTACTAAATTATTTGTGACAAATGACTGTCATGAAAAGGTGATAGCAGTGACTAAAAATGGAGACCAATGCATTCAAATAAATTCACTTGGTATATGAACATTTTTTTGCATATGAGACAGCACACTGAAGACTACAGTTATATTCACACCATTGGCCAAACACCAGCTCAACTCAATGCTTATGCTTGTGAATAAGAGAACAGCAGCAGCTATTTGCTTGAATGACTTTCATGTGAACAGAGACATTTCTGCCCAGAACACAAGTCCTGACTACTTTTCACTTCCATACAGGTATTATATGGATGTTTATATCGTGTGCTCACCAGATGTTCTGGAGGAGGTGGTCCTCACCAGTCTCACGTCTTAAAAGAATCAGAGATTTTTAGGTGTGAATTCGATGTGATTTAGATCGACTGTGAGGGTAGGCAGACCTATCATATACCTAGCCAGGTTTTGAGATGGTGAGACTATTGTTAAACAAATGGAAGCAGAGTCTGCGGTTCAAGAGACGGCTCTCTGTGCCGTAATTTTGACCCAGCTGCTAGCCACCCATTTCCAAGAGCAGATTGAGGTGAGCTCTGGGAGCTGAGGGCATGTCACAGAGTCTTCTGTACAGGACATTTTTTTAGGAGTGAAGAGATGAATGAATAAAAGACATGGATGCATGAATCCACTTAGCTAAGAAGGCAATTAAAGCAGAGTGTCCCATATAAGGAAATTCTAGCTTACTTCAGAAAAGAAAAAAGATTTGTTCTTTTCTCTCTGCTGTCAGATAATGATGGTAGGTATTTATGCTTGCAAAAGAATCATGGGGTTGGGATTTTAGTGAAGAAAGTTTTTCTTTAATTCCTGCTTCAGAACAGGAGCTTTGAAGAGGGATGGAATTACTTGGTGTTTCCTACTGACTGACTCTACCTCGCTCCTTGCTTTAGTAGCTGGAGATTTCCAGTCATGAAGCACTGTGCTCTGCTTAGAGCTTAACTTTGGCTATCTACCCTGGTGTTACATGAGCAGGTGTAGGTGGATGGGCAATAACATCAAGCAAGACCTTGGGCTATTTCAGTCACACAGGATATTTGTCCCTGCCCATGGCAGGGTGGCTGCAACTAGATGATCTTTAAGGTCCCTTCCAACACTAATGATTCTATGAATCTATGATATATTGGTTTATTGGCAGTTTAAACAAAATGGAGTAGCAAAATAATACAGATTACACATGGGAAGATTGATGTCTGCATGATATCTCTACCCTAGCTCCTGGCTGAAAGGCAAGGAGAATTTCTGTGACTTGCTCAGAGAGTTGTGCCATCTCAATTGTTTGCTCTGTTTTTGCTTCCTAATTACAGCAGTCTTAATATCCAGGTGACTGGTTTTATGTTCATTCCACGGGACAATCCACAAAACATTAGCTTCTGATTAATTTCTGTTTCTTCTCTGAGAAGTCTCTTTTTTTGTCATAGCATCATATGGGCTTTTGTTTAACTTTTCTCTCTTAGGTTTGTTTCACAGTGTCCCGTCTGTGATAATTAAGGATCTGACTGAATTTATATTCTTTTATATGAGAGGGGTAAGAAAGAAAATGAAGGACATACAGTGTAACCTGCTTACTTAAACAAAATAAATTTACACATAGGAAATTACATTTCTCTGAGTGGTAACAGTGGTTGTATGGCATTCTGTGGGTATCGTGGTGAATGTTTATTTTATCAGAGATAACTAAAACAATTCTAGGCGGGCAACATAATGCAATTGATGACTGGGTATACTCTGTTTAGTACAACAAGGTAACTAACTGCTCACTGACCCAATTTTTTTTTCCTTTTGTTTACAAAATACACTTTTATATAATGGTAAGTTTTATGTAAACTAACTCGGAAACATGAGCATTGTTTAGTTTGGTGTTTCCAAATCTCCACTGCAAGGATTATGACTGTGAGTTGTCAGAGCATAGTTCACAAAATTCCTCAGAAAACTAGCTTTAAAAGAACAGATATGAATTCCCACTTGCAATCAAGGCTACAAACAAAAGGAAAGCAGATTAAAGTAACAAAGAAATTAAAAATTAATCAAAATTTTTATTTGTTTTTAGAAAAGGAGCAGTGTGGTAACAACATAAAGAAGGCCTGTCCATTTCTTCCAAGAAGATCATGTTGGATTTTGGTGTTCTAAGATCATTTGCATGGAATCCTACTCTACACATTTCCTCTGGAACAGAATGAAGAGAGGGAGTTCAAATCCAGCACTCAGATTAGATCAGTTCAGAATTATCCTGAAATTGACACGCTGATATAAGAAGTTAAAATCCAAATGAAATTCCACTGTATCTCTGTTATTAATCTTTAGCCTGTACCATGTTCTAATGAACTTACTATGTAAACAGACACTGCAAGAATTTTAAATTTCAGAATCACTGTGGCCAACTAAAAGCTGTCAAAGAGAAATAAATACGTTCAATTTCTTATCAAAATTTGTGTTATTTTCTTCACTGTGAAAGCTTTTCAGTGCAATCATCGTGCTGATCAGTGCATCATATTGTTCACCTTTTTCCTTTTAAGTTGGCCAGTGGTGACTTGCCTGAAGAAGAAATAGATGGAGTGTTGTTGAATTCACAGGACTGAGGGAAGGAAAAAAGAGTATTGCTTGTGCCACTAAAAGAGTTTCCTACAGTCCATCTTTATGATTTTATAGAAAGAGGAATACCTACTTCCCTCAGGTTTGTTTGGATTTGATAGGGTTACTTTCTTGTTACTGCTTTCTCTGGTTCACCACTTTCCTGGGTTTGTCTCAAATATTCTGAATATGCAGAATGTCGAACGCATACACGGTATACTCCAACTACCTTTTTCATGTAGGTGGAAAAGCTTATAAATAATTTTAAAATTAGTTTCACATCTTTGTAGTAGCTGTTTTAACCACTGTCTTTCCTGCTATATCATTTTAGTTTCAGAGTTTAATAAGCATTAGAATTCTGATTTAAATATCTAAACAGATTTGTTCAATATGAGTCAGCCAGATTTCAGAATATTATTTCCAGCTTAATTAAGCTCCAAGAGGTGCTGAAGGAACTGGAGAGTGATTGAAGTCTTTTTTTTCTTAACAGTATTTCTAAAAATGATTTTATATTTCTGAAGTTGATGAGCTTAAAAATTACTGTGTAAATATTTCTATATTGTTATGAATATTTCTATTATTATGATGAAGATTTTTCTCTCAAAAGACTTGTGTTAAGAACCAACTGCAGCACTATACAGGGCCTTACTCTACTGCAAGACACTTTATTATGGTAATTATAAAGGCAGTAGACAAACACATGTAGGTTGCTACAAATACAAGATCTTCAACTAGTAGTTTCAAAGAGAAGCTGCTAATTTAAAATTTTTAAGATACAGACACAATTTGCACTCTTTCATGGAAACACCAGCTAGACAAAAGTAACTAACATCATCTGTAGAATATTTTCGGGTCTTTTTTTTTTCCCTTGAAATCTTTAGTGTATGAATACAAAAATTATTTTCAGTAACAATTTTCTATATGCTGAAGCTGACAGTTTTCTGAGGAATGAAAGGAAGAAAGCTGATTTTTCTGACATGGTTTATGATTCTGACAATACATCCATGCTTGCCTTTTAATTTCTAAACAGAACATCCTTTCTTTCAAGATCAGACCTCAGTAAACCAGGAATATCTTACAAAGTTCCTTTCCCGAAATAAAGATCATAGTTGCACCACACAGCTTTCTCATACAAGGGACTTTTTGAGAATGAAGTCTTATTGGCTGTCTAGATCTCAAGTGTGGCTTCCTGCTCTACAATACACAGTATGAGAGGTATTTACAGCTTGCAGCTGAAGGCTCCTACCTAATGCTATGGAAGAACAGCTTGAACAATAATCAATGAATACACGTATTTTCTGAAATAAACTAGAAATCAAAGTAAAATACAATCATTAAAAGTAGCTTTTTAGACTCTGTGAAAATATAAGTGGCTGTCTTCTTTAGATCTTCTTTGGTGCTTGAATTCCATTTTGGATAACAGAACCTGAAAACATTCATATTTTCTTTAATTAACCGAAACATTTAATTTCTTAAAACAAGCAATCAGCTCCCCTCTTATAGACCAAAAAAACAAAAGCACCATAAGTGTATGCTATCGCTATGTCCTCTTCATCATATGTACCATGTGCAAAGGAACATTTTGTTTGCCTGTTAGGATTCTGCAAAGATCTAGCCTAATTTGTAAAGATTTGCCAGTCCAAGTTATAATCGCTCTAGTACAACTATTCTGATGAATCATAGAATCATAGAATCATGGAACAGTTAGAGTTGGAAGGGACCTTAAAGATCATCTAGTTCCAACCGCCCTGCCATGGGCAGGGTCACCTCCCAGTGGACCAGGCTGCCCAAGGGCCCATCCAACCTGGCCTTGAACACCTCCAGGGATGGGGCAGCCACAACCTCCCTGGGCAACCTGTGCCAGTGTCTCATCATTCTCACAGTGAAGAAATTCTTCCTAATGTCTAGTCTAAATCTGCCGCTCTCCAGTTTATATCTGTTCCCTCTCGTCCTGACAATAAAGTTTTCTCCTTACAAAGTTTTCTTACTTGCAAAGGTATTCATAATTTCAAAGAAAAAAAATGAAGGCTTGCCATGTATTTTTGTTCTCTAGATAGATTTCAAGCCATCAAATCAAATGTTAGTGGTGCCTGCATTCTTTGGAAGGCTATATTTATACAGTCAAACCCTAGCTGGTACTTCCCATGACTGTAATTAGACTGTGAAGGGGAAAAAAAAACAGTGTAGCTGAAAATAATGTGTATGACTCTTATATTTTTCTTGAAATGAAAATATTTTAATATTTTACAACTGTTTCTATTTTTTTTTCATTTGAGAATGCAGACAAATATGAAAACCCAACAAACCTGCAGTTCTCTTTTACGCAGGTATCTTCATCTTTTTCTCTTTCTCCAAGCTCCCTAGGAGAATTATGAGCCCCTGTGGTTTGCTGCGGCATCGCTTCTGTCTATTCGTGTTAGGTCGTCTACTTGGTGAAAAGAAACAACAATATCTTTCTAATTATCATTGTGGCATATGAGTGCCTAAGTAGGTGAATGATTACAAACATCAAAACATGATTTGAGAATAATGAATTCCCTAAATGAGTATTTGAAGCAAACTAACTGCAAACAAAATGAGATGGAATTTATTTGCACAAGTGTGTCAAACAACTCTGAACTGCAAACACATTTGTAAGAACCTTTTGGCTCTTGGTCAATTTTTAACCAAAGAAAAAGAGTTTCACTAACAGAGGAAATTATTAGTTATGAAATGTTTGTCCTTCTTTATCTTTTATACGCTTTGACCGACTCAGAGAAGTTTACGTGTCTGTTGAGTTTTGCTTTCAGAGTTTGTCCTGGTTTTAATTCTCTGGAGTATGAAGTGTTTCTAGGACTCCTATTAGACATTCAGATAGAGTACTAATGTCTGATAGGACTATAAATGTCTACGAAACAGAGCTGCTCTGAAACACTTAATCTTTCTCCCAAGGAATATGTGTCCCTTTACTTCTGTAATTAGTGAGGAACACAACACCCAAAGTGGTGTCTTGAATAACCAAATAAAGCTCCATCTTGTTTCATGGACAGCACACAGTATTGTTTCCTTCTTCTGATCCATCAGGGCAGCTCCAGTACATGCTGGGTCTTTCCTTCTAGGCTTGTTCAGTCTTCCACTTGGCCAAGGCTTGACTGTGTCTAGTTTGTGTGCGGGCAACAGAAAAGGAGAACAGAGGCCAGAGGATAATTAATTGCACTGTAAGATATTGCCTTTTTCGGTCACTGTAAGACAGGCTTAGATGAACTATTTGGGCAAGATGCTAACTGCTAGATGTCTAACAATAGGTTATACTATCCTTTAACGTGTTGCAGTACTGCTCAGTTGCAAACAGCAGAAAAAGAATATTCTAATTTTGTTTTTACTTGTTCAATACATTTGACAAGGAGGTCACATGCTAGTGAATAGGTGTTTTCATGAGAAGTTCAATTTCCAAATGACTATTTGTGTCTATTGTGGGCTCAGGAGCTGTATCACATAGGCATAGTAAGTTTAGCCTTTTCTTGTTTTAAGAAGTCTTGTTTAAGTCATAACAATTTAAATATAAAGATGGAAATATGACTAAAAACTAAGAAAAAAACCTAGAAAGTATGCTTTTTTCTCTTCCACTTGCCAAAGCACAAAATTCTTGTATGAAGCCAGATCCAGCTCCTCTTGAAACAAGAGGAACCTTATCTACAGATGATTAAATTATATACTAAGGTTAGAGCTCATTTAATGAAATCTTGCAATTATAGCTTCTGTTTGTTTATGGGATGAGCTAACATTACTTTTTTGTTAGTTCTTACAAACAGCTGGCAAACATGTTAAAAACATGAAAGATGGATTAGCCGAAGTTTGCAGTAAAGACCACATCTAATAAAATCAGATCTGAATCAACAAAAATTAAATTGAAACATTTGAAAAACACAGCAAATGAAGAAGGAATACAGATGTCACTGAAATAATAGCAACAATGATAAACCTCCTTTGAAAACTGTGTGAAATAGGGAAATATCCCCATTGTTTTTGAGCCAGAGTTCAGATTATGTGGTTTGCCTCTAAACAGTATTTTTCACATTACTTTATCAACATAACACAATTTGCATCTCCAGCATTTTTTTGTTGAAATTTGTGGCTAACCTAATTTCTAGTCCAAACATACTATTGGATAAGGGCCCACTCTTCAGCAGTCATTCTGAACATTCTGAGGACTTTGGATAGATAGGTTCAGGCCTGTGCCTGAATTACACATTTGAATATGCACTCTAGTGTGTGCATACATGAGAGACTTGGGATCCTGCTCCTAACTGCTTTGGGCTGCTCTGGAACAGTAGACTTGGGTATTGTGGCTCACTGGGAAGCATGGGAAAAGATAAGGTAAGGTATGTTCTTCCACCTTCACTATGAATTCTCAGTGGTTAGATAGACCCTTTAGGAGTCCTGTTTCTCCAAATAAAAGAATGCAGCTCTTCTAGTTCTTAAACTGAGAGGAAGGAGGTCATAAATAACACTGGTATCCACTGCTTTTTCCTTCCAATTCTGAGGACATAATCTTCTCATACAGTAGCAATATAAACCTTTTTCTTCACATAGTTCAGAAGAAGCCAAGCCTTTGCATTACACAGTATCTTTCAACTTTAACAAATACTTGTTTTTTATAGCAATGCCAAGGCACTGAGCACTATTTTGGACCATCTTTCAGAAGCAGCAAAAAATATTGCTGTGTGGAACGTGGATGTTGGTCTGTGGAAACATGAGCACCCTATTGCACAGGGCTGTAATGTCACTTTCTGATATATTCTCACTGAAATTACTGTCTCAGGCCACTGTGCCTTTGTCTGTTGCCCTCTGCAGTGTGTTTGTTTTTTTTTTTTTTTAATTTTTTCCCTCTTGCTGAGAGGGAAATAATACACAGTTTTTCCCAGGCTTACCTCTCTGTCCCTGTTAACTTGCAGCAAAATCAGGAAGAAAACCAGCTTTGCAGTGGACTACAGGCTTGAAGCTTCTCTTTATGGTGATTCTTTCGCAAGTGCCTATGATTTCCCAGACAGTTCATTGGTTAATCCTGCTGAGTGTATGTATATGTATCTTCATGCACCTTCTTTGCAAGGCAGTAATTAACACTCTCGTAGAGAAACACATTTATTAACCACAGACAAATTGGAAAAAACACATCAGTGGAAGGTAGCCTCAGTGTTAGAAACATCATTTGAAGCAATGTTCAAGGTAGTAGGAGAGTATGATAAAATTCTGTAACTTTCTACTGATAAAGACATGAAAGATTGTATTTTCATAAAGATTTTTTAATGTGGAAATTTCCTATGAAGACAATGAAAAAAGAAAATGTTATTCTATCTGTTTCCTAATCGGGAGTTTTCCAATGTCTAAGTAGTGTGAGTTTTTTCAATGGACAAGCCCCTACACCCAAATCTGCCCAAGACACCTTTATTTGGGCATGGCAGATATTCTGGAAGAAAAGAATATATCATGTCAAAGAGTTCGTATTTCTTATGGCAATTAATTAATTCCAAATATATAAAAATATAAAAGTTTATGTTAGTAAATTTTATGCATACCTTAGAATTGACAGCACTTTCTGATTTGCCGGTATGATTTTCATTTATCCACTGTATATATCCATATACATCATACAGCTACCTATAAAAGACAAATCAAATCACTTCATAGTTAACTCTGCTTGATTTAGATCTGTGATCATGCTTTATTAAGTTCTTCGAGCCTATTGCAACAAGTTGACCCTGACCAGCAACTAAGCATCCACTCACTCTCTCTCTCATAACAGGATGGGGGAGAGACTCAGAAAAACAAAAGTGAGAAAACACATTCATTGAGACAAATATAGTTTAATACATGAAGAAAAGCTACATGTACAGCAGAGCAAAATAAGGAATCTAGTCATTGCTTCCCATCAGCATGTAGATGTTTAGCCACTTCTTGGAAAGCAGGGCCTTCAGACATGTAACAGTTACTCGGGAAGACATATTCTATAACCACAAACATCCTTGCTTTCTTCTTATTTCTGCAAGCCTTTGTTGTTGAGCATGATGCCATATGGCATGGAATATTCCTCTGGTCACTTTGAATCAGTTGTCCTTGCTGTGTTCTCTCTCAACCTCTTGCCCTCACCCAACTTGCTTCTGGAGGAAGGAGTGCTGGGGAACAAGAAAACTATGCAGGCACTGCCCTACATTAGTATGTTATCAACACTGTTTTAGTCACAAATCCAAAATACAGCATCATACAGGTTGCTGTGAAGAAAAATAACTCCATCCCAACTGGAACCAGTACACCTATTTAGCAGCATCATACTAAGAGTCTTTTTTCAGCATATTAGGTGATGGGGTCATATACTAGGTTCTGTCTCTCATTTTCTTACCAAGAAGATTGCACATAGATTTATTTGGTTTTAAGTTGTTTTTACTTCTAATGGGTGTTCTTGGCTTTCTATGTCCTGGTGAAATAAATTACCTCCAGAATTTAAAGGGATGTGGCTGTGGCGATTCCCTCATTTTTTGGCAGTGATAGCAACAGTACTAGATTGGCAGCTCCTATGAAACCTCCATGGACATACTTAATATCTGTGCTAAGCGTTGGGAGTCTTAATGCTGAGGGATAGAGTCCCAGAAATACCTTTCAGGTGTCCTAAGTATGCGTCTCTACAGCCTTCTTGAAAGTCTGAAAATGAGGTGATTGCCTGACTGAATGTCAGCATAAAAGAAAAGATAAGCTAAGCAATGGTGTAATGCCCTTCCCTCCTCCTTTTCCTTGCAAAGAGTCTGGCATCTTTGCCCTCCCTTAGGGAGGCATTGGCAATCAGCTCCAATAATGAAGGAAGCTTTGGCAATCAGTTCCAATAATGGCTCCATTATTAATGGGCATGTTTTCTTCCTGTGATATGTTTCTTCCTTGATTCTGTTTGTGGGAGTCTTATTTTCCTTACCCCTTTGGCTAGCATTAATTTGTTCAGCTTTTTTTTTTTCTTTTGCTGCCCTTTCTTTTCCCTGCAAACCTTAATTAATTCTATATATTCTTGTTTAATAATACTTGCCTACCTCAGAGGGACATTTTGAAGCTTAATTAATTATTGTACAGGTATTTTTCTTAGCTGCATCTTTGAGCAATCCCTCTTTGCAACTATTCTGGCAACTTCTTGTTCTTCTCAATCATCACTTGTAGACCTTGTAAACTTTTGCACCTCAGTGAAGGTAATTAAAATTTCTCTGTTCTTCTTCCAAATTGAGGAACCCTTCTTTGCATTAAGGTCTGCTTACCCTGAGTTGAACTGCAAAGGAGCCAAGGACTCACTCAGAATTGAGCCTGCTTTTTTTTTAACTAATATTGAGTTTCAGGGCCATGGTCCCCATCCTAAGCTGCTGAAGAAGCACTAGTCTGACCTGGTAGGAGGCTCCTCAAGACTGGGCTGGCCTGGTGGATGGTGCTTAAGCTGTGAAGCGACATGTAAACTGGCTGGGGAGTGGAGGAACCATTGTTATTTTCTTCAGTGCTTGTGAAAAACACTGATTTTAACCAAATGAAATACAGCTAAGGTGCTGCCTGCCCATTCTCATGGACAGTTGAGGGTTAGGCAGCACCTTCAGTTCTTCCCTCCATGGTCTTCTCTACCCTTTGGGAGCCACTGAAACCATTTCACTCATCATACTGTAAGACTTTCTCTAGTTGCTCCTGATGCAAGATTTCAGGTTCCTCTATACATTAATATAGCAGTATATATACATCAATATATATACATCAATCCTAGCAACTCAGAGGCAAGCCATCCCTGTGTTCCAGAAAAGGAGCCGGCGGGGCAAAAAGCCAGCTTGGTTGAACAGGGAGATTTTGGGTTGCATCAAAAAGAAGAAGAAGGTCTATGAGCTTTGGAGGAAAGGGCAGGCGTCTTGGGTGGACTACAGGGACGAGGTGAGAGGAAAAAATCAGGAGGGCTAAGGCCCAACTAGAAATCAAATTGGCTCAATCTGTGAAAGATAATAAAAAATCTTCCTACAAATACATCAACAAGAAGAGGAGGACTAGGGAGAATATTCAGTCCCTATTGGATGCAGAAGAAACAACAGTGACAGGGAATAAGGACAAGGCTGAGATACTTAATGCCCTCTTTGCCTCAGTCTTTAATAGCAAGGAAAGTTGTTCCCTCCGTGTACAAACCCAGGAGTGAGAGGAGCAGAATGAGGCTCCCATGATCCAAGAGGAGGAGGTTAGAGACTTGCTTGCCCAGCCAGACACCCACAAGTCTATGGGGCCAGATGGGATCCACCCAAGAGTATTGAAGGAGCTGGCGGGTGTCCTTTCCAAACCCCTTTCCATCATCTTCCAGTGGTCCTGGCTGACTGGGGAAGTCCCACTAGACTGGAGGCTGGCTAATGTTGTGCCCATCTACAAGAAGGGTTGCAGGGAGGATCCAGGGAACTACAGTCCTGTCAGTCTGACCTCAGTGCTGGGGAAAGTCATGCAACAGGTGATCTTGAGTGCTATCATGAAGCACATGCAAGAGAACCGGGTGATCAGGCCCAGTCAACATGGGTTTACAAAAAGCAGATCTTGCCTAACTAACCTGATCGCCTTCTATGACAAAATGACTCGACTACTGGATGGGGGAAAGGCTGTGGATGTAGTCCATGTTTAAGGAACGAGTGGATGAAGTGCTTAGGGACATGGTTTAGGGAGTGTTAGGAATGGTTGGACTCGATGATCCAATGGGTCCTTTCCAACCTTGTGATTCTGTGTGATTCTGTGTGATTCTTGGACTTCGGTAAAGCCTTTGACACAGTTTCTCACAGCATACTGCTTCAGAAACTGTCAGCCTCTGGCCTGGACAGGCGCACACTCTCCTGGGTTGAAAACTGGTTGGATGGCTGAGCCCAGAGAGTGGTGGTAAATGGAGTTAACTCCAGCTGGAGGCCAGTCACAAGTGGGGTTCCTCAGGGCTCGGTACTGGGTCCAGCCCTGTTCAATGTCTTTATCAATGACCTGGATGAAGGCATTGAGTGCACCCTCAGCAAGTTCACGGATGACACTAAGCTGGGAGGAAGTGTGGATCTGCTGGAGGGTAGGGAGGATCTTCAAAGGGATCTTAACAGGCTGTACCACTGGGCTGAGGCCAATGGCACGAGGTTCAACAAGGCCAAAAGCTGGGTCCTGCACCTGGGGCACAACAATCCTATGCAGTGCTACAGACTGGGGGAAGAGTGGTTGGAGAGCTGTGCAGAGGAGAAGGACCTGGGGTTGTTGGTTGACAGCCGACTGAACATGAGCCAGCAGTGTGCCCAGGTGGCCAAGAAGGCCAATGGCATCTTGGCTTGTATCAGAAACGGTGTGGCCAGCAGGTCCAGGGAGGTTATTCTCCCTCTGGACTTGGCACTGGTGAGACCACACCTTGAGTACTGTGTTCAGTTCTCGGCCCCTCACCACAACAAGGATGTTGAGGCTCTGGAGTGTGTCCAGAGAAGAGCAATGAAGCTGGTGAGGGGCTGGAGAACAAGTCTTATGAGGAGCGGCTGAGGGAGCTGGGGTTGTTTAGCCTGGAGGAGGCTGAGGGGAGACCTTATTACTATCTACAACTACCTGAAAGGAGGTTGTGGAGAGGAGGGAGCTGGCCTCTTCTCCCAAGTGACTGAGGACAGGACAAGGGGGAATGGCCTGAAGCTCCACCACGGGAGGTTCAGGCTGGATATCAGAAAAAAATTTTTCACAGTAAGAGTCATCGGACACTGGCACAGGCTGCCCAGGGAGGTGGTCGAGTCACCTTCCCTGGAGGTGTTTAAGGAACGGGTTGATGAAGTGCTTAGGGACATGGTTTAAGGGAGTGTTAGGAATGGTTGGACTCTATCCAGTGGGTCCTTTCCAACCTGGTGATTCTATAATTCTATATGCCATTTTACCTTCACAAAGAGTGTTTTATCACATCTGCATACACCCCTACCTCATGGCCACCTGCCCTCAAGATGAACCTGTAGGCAGTTTTACAGCAAAATAAAATTCTTTGATCACTGTAGAGAAAGACGATGCACTGTCGAGAAAGACAATGGCTGGAGCATTTCACAGAGTTTCCAAACTGCCCCTTACAATTGTCCAGTAACCTTAGCAGTAGCTTAATGACAGGGGTGTTGGAACCTTGAGAACTCAAGGGACTGCAACAGAGAAAAGACCACTAATCTAAGGCTTTTTATGAAATTCTAACTTAAACAACTTGCTACAATGATTAAAAATTTCTGGTGACATTTATTTTTAAAATATTAGCTAATTCTACACCTCCGGTTTTCTTTGATCTGAGACATCAAAATTCCACAGAACCACCCCAGCAGAAGGGGACATAACTTCTCTAGCTGATTATATCCAAGGAAAAGAGAAAAGAGGAGGAAATCTTGTCTAAAAGCTTTAAGTGATTTCACTGAAAGCAGAATACTTTTTGTATGCAACATTATTTCCCATTTTTTTCCAGATTGAATCGTATCTTGCAACCCAACATTACCTGCTCATTCACTGCTGTAACATGCTACCTTCATCATGATGTCTAAGGACAGAGACTCAGACAAAACTGGAGGCAAACTACGCTAAGACTTAACTAAAGTCCTGGTGCCAATACTAGATTGGTGATTATGACAAATTTGGAACAAGTAAGACAAGCCACATTTTTTTATATCACTACAGATTGTAAAAACAATAAATTTTCGTTTCTAGTTTAAGTCAAATACAAGAGGGTTTTGGCCTACAGTGTATTCTGAATGTTCTACACACTTTCTGTAGGCCGTTTTCCCTTTGAAATCAATAAGGGAACTACAATGTGAATCCTAAGACTGAGTTTTGCCTTGAATGCTTTTGATACTAAAATAGCTAGTTTTCTCAAAGAAGATATGAGTTTCTGGTTAGCCAAAGAGTCTTTATAACATGGAGACGAGACATCCTGAAGTATGTTTTTGTTTGCTGTGGATGTCCACTTCCCTTTCCCAACCTCATGGATGGTGGCAGTAAGGGAAGATATATTTGTACCTCATTTCATTAAAATCAATGGCTAGATGCCCTCTGATTTGAGCTCCTACATCAGTTGATAGATAAATTGTCTGTTTGAAGCAGATTTCATGCAAAACCAGAATACATTTTAATTACAATAGCTCTTCTGTTAAGTTACTAAATGCCCATAGCTACAGACTAAATTAGTAAGAAAGAATGGACAAGTATATAAATGAATGTTAAAATTATTCATCACTCCTCTCCCATTTGTTCCAGTGTTGTGGGAAGCATGCGCTTTGCTAGGCCTACCACTACCTGAAAGACATTTCCAAAAACAATAATTAAGACTAGTTTTGTGTTTAAAATTCCCCAGGATCTGTTACAGATCTGTTACAAAATCTGAAGTCGTCATTAAGGAAAATTTTTATTTAAGTTATTATCCATGTAGCATGAGCTTCAAAACATCATTTTGTTTCTTCAGTGCTATCCTGAAATATTCCAGATATCTCCTTCAAGTCTTGCCAAGAGCTGGACTAAACCTCTCTTATCAATCCAGCACTCAGTACTATGGCTCAGTAAGTGCATTGAAGAAGAAAAAAATTAACAGACAATGACAGAAAATAATTTACCACCTAAAGACAGCATATTTCTATTCCAGATTTACTGCTAATCAACCTTCCTTTTCCTCTGTTGGACATTTGTATCATTTTTCATCACAGTTTTCTTTAGTTCTCCATGCACTCTGCTTTTATGAAGAAAAAGATGATCAATGATCTTAATGCAATGTTACCTACCATATTTTCACTGTGTTACCATTCAGCTTCTTTCACATGTAAAACAATTTTTAAAATCGTTAAAAGTACTGACTTTTCCCTGCTTCATCTAGAATGTAGCAAAATTACATTAAAAGATGAAACCATGTGGACAACTTATTAAACTCCCCCACATTTGTGTAATTTAGACATTACATAATGTATGAAGGAGCACATCTCATATATACATATTTCAACAATAAACATTAATAACATGTTAATATCTTTATTTCTATGCTCTTCCTTTAATCTACCAAAGGAAGCTGGAAGCAAAGTTCATATCACAGTTATTTTCATTAAAGCTACCCTATTTTAAGAAAGGCCTAAGCTTTCTTCATTGAGTTATGAATATTTTACCTTTCAGCATACACATAAATATAAAAATATATGTATTTCATATACCTGCTACGTAACAAATGTTCTCCATCTGGACAATAATATATTTCTAGGACATGTGGACTCATGATGATGAATGGAGCCATTACCAGAAGATCAGATACAGGGTCATGGAAAACAATGGACAAAGTTAGTAGAGGACTGATTTGAATACTGCAGAGATGGATATAATATAGCTGCTTTCTCAGTTACAGTTATATTTATTGCTTCTACATTCTATACTACAATTATTATTGCAGCTAGAGTCTATATTTTATAATGTAAAACTAGGCTGTGACTGCTAATAATAAAATGTGATGTTTAAATTGCAATGAAGCCTAGAGACTATTCCACTTTGCCCTTGCAATAAGTGCTAGGCAATTGCAAAAATGTCTATGAACTAGAACTTGGAGTTACCTGGGATGTAGCCAGCTTTATTTTCTGAACCCCTCTATCACTTTTTGTTTTCCTCAATACAAAATGCAATTTGAAAAGGGGAGGAGAAGGCCAAAATCTTCAAGCCAAAGTTAAGGAGAGCAGAGAGTTTGTATCCCTGGTGCAGGGAGTGGGGCTGCCCAGTTGGTCAATTACATGAGAATCCCGCAGCTGCCGATTGAAGTAGTACAACTGGCAAAGGTTTATTCTCAGCTGAGAAAAATCAATAGTGAGGGAGGGTTAGAGTAATGCCTCTTCTGGTATGCTTAGAAGAATCTGGAGTTCTTTTACGTATGCCTGCAAAGGCAGTGTGAAACCATAAGCTCTGCCCCAAGTCCCCCACAGTAATCGCAGGGGGGGAAAGAAGCCAGTCAAAGTTATTGGCGTACCAGGACACAGGCTATGGCAACTTCCATCACCAGATATTTTTGAGAACAGGTTAGCAAAGTACCTGTTAAGTGTGGTTTGTGTATTGTTGATCTTATTTTGGAGCAGAGGAATGGACTATGTACTTCTAACCTTGCTATGGAACCACAGACTATCTCGAGTTAGAAGGAACCTATAAAGATCGAGTCCAACTCCCTACTCTTTGCAGAAGCATAATTGTATGTAACTTTATGTGACTGTAAAAGATTTCAGTTTGCTTTTAAATAATCTTAAACTTTTAATTAGGACAATAAATAGGAACAATGAAGGCAGAATTAAAAAACTCTGCAGAGCAAGTAGATATGAAAGCTGTTACACAATGTATCTGCTGAATCTCTTTTGACCCTGGCTGAAAGGCTTTGGATTTCAGTCATTGTCAGTGGATTCCGACAAGTCTTTTGCTTCATTTATTTTTGTTGATAAGTGAGGTGATCCATCTTTATCAGGATGATTCAAAACTATTTGCTCAGGGACATGGTTTAGTGGTAGATAGGAATAGTTGGACTTGATGATCCAAGAGGTCTTTTCCAACCCAGTGATTCTATGGTTCTGTGAAAATCATGATTCTTCTTTGGGCTGTTCTGATTTTGGTCCTGCCAGTAAATGGACTTACAAATAAAATAAGACTAGCCTCTTGCTTACTCATTTTCTGCTCAAATCCTCCTTTACGGTTTGATGAAAGACTAGAATTTGAAATCCTCTTTGCTGTCTCTGTAACTGCCTGCTCCACTGGTTTCCAAATGTGGAAAGCATAATGAATTGCAGATGCAACAGTTGCAAAGTCAATTCCAACTACTTAATTCTGGCCAGCCCGTAGTCCAACCCCGTTTGGTCCTTGCTGGTGCCTGCTAGGGGATTGGTGTACCTGGCGTAGCGCAGGCACTTGGAGCAGGCCATCACTCTTTCTGTGATGGAGGGGCACTACTTCTTTGACAGTGTATTTATAAGGTGACTCGTAGTCCTTGGGCTAAGTCAAACAGGCACGGCAAGATCATGTTGACCAAGATTCATTAATTTTAAATAGTAGAAAATGCACTCCCAGCACCAGGAACGTGTGAGGCATGAGATCCAGTATATTTTCCAGGGCTGATGGACTAGTGGTGGGTGGCCATTTAGGGTCTTGGTGAGGCAATGCAAGACAACAATATTTTAATTAACCACTGGGTTAATTACTGGCTATGGGACAAGATCTACTTGTGGAGGTTAATCTCTCTCCACTCACATTGAGGAAGGTCCCTGCCAACCTCGATGTTCTGTGAAGTTATGCCTCCTTTTCTTTAAGAGAGCAGTGACATCAAGGAACAGTGAAGCATGGTCACAGGCTAGACGTCAGGTACACCAACGCTGAGTTGAAAGACATATGCAAAGACCTCTTTCTTTGCTGCTGTCCTCAGATGACTGATTGGCCATGGAAGATGGGGCAGTGTCCATGCAGTCAGCTGTGCTGAATCAGTGATAAACATCTGCATTTCCATTAGGCAGAGCTGTCACTCCTGCCAGGGGAAGGATCCCTGTCTGTCTGCTTTTTTTTTTCTGTCCATCCCAGGCTTGAAGCATGATGTTCTGCACCCAGGCAGGGGTCTCCTCAGTGGGCACAGCAGGGATGAAACATCATTGTGTACACACTGATCTCATATAAATAAGGGTAACAGAGAAGGAACAAACCTAAGAGGTAATACCAGAGCTCACACAATTTATTGTGCATCCCCAGCTGGAAGTAGTAGAGTGCTGTGTACTGAGAAAAGCTCCGGATTTTGTCTGCAGAACTGCAGTATCTGGCTAAGCACGCTGATCTGATCAGTTCTCATACTTGGGCATGTGTCTGGAAAAGACCCACCAGCAGGATGAGTAGCAACAAGCAAGCACTGACATGACATGCATTTAAGATCAGTGTAGATACTGTTAGAAAATCAACTTGTTTAGGGAACAGATCATACCAGATGGAAGACAGCAACAGTTGTTCCCCTCATGGCAGAGTTAGAAGCAAATGTTGTATAAATGGACAGTGAGTATCTAAAAGGAATCATCAAGATTTACTTGCATGACTGAAAGTATCCTAGATCCACAGAGAGAAGAAAGAACATATGAAAGTTTATTTGTCTTAAGGAATGGATTAGTGAACATAAGAATCTCTATGAAGACAAATAAAAAATCCCAGAAATCAACATTTTTTTAATCTGTCAAGTGTAAAATCATTACAGATAGCATTTGATCTGACTCAAACCACATCTAATCACTATGGTGTGAAATTCCTTAGCAATTGTACCATAACAAAATCATCAAGGTTAGGTATGAAACTCCAACAACTAAGTGAATTTTGTTAGATAAGAATCAGTCATTCTAGATGTTGCTACAAGTCAAAGACTGGGAATAAAGGAGAATGATATTTGCAAATTAAAGATCACAGTTAAATTGTCTAAGGAGGTTGTTTCTGCCAGGCAGACTTATATTAGTATGGCAACCAGACCAGAGATGGCTTTATGGATAAATATGGTTAAACCTGCAATTTGGTTACCTCATGCTAAAAATGAATTTAACTTTATTTTAGCATCCAACTACAGGTTTTTGCATTCAGAAGCCTGAATTTAGCTGCTCTAGGTATATTCTCTGAATTATGCACTTTAATAATATTTGTATGAGAAATAAGCTAGCATTAAAGTTGTTGATTTAAACAAAACATTTGAAAACTATTTGAAAAGCATCAAATATTGCAGCAGAGGTTTTGAGATAAAATAGACCTGTCAATGTGAATCATTACCATTAAAGCTCGAGACCAAGAACTCATAAAGCATCCAGCACAGAAAAAAACAGAAGGTTGAGAACCTGGGGTGTAAATACATTTTCTAGAATTCATGGAAGCCTATTTGTAGGACTGCATATGATTTTTCAGGACAGTCATGAGCAGTAGGCACCTAGAAACTTTCTAATGAGAGAGTTCTCTTGGTCTTCAAGGGTCCTCTAGTTGCTCCGCTATTCATGACATACACAAAAGCAGAAAAACACATTGTTCCGAGTTCTAATAGTATGTTTGTTTGTAAAATTTAAATTGAGAAGAAGCAGGCTTTTCAAAGTTGGAACCTTTTTTCAGTTTTGGAAATGTTGAGCTATCTAAGAACTTGCAAGCCCAACTCCTTATTTCCCATAAAACTGAATTTAACTACAGATTCTGCAAGAAAAAATGTTCACATCTTTTGGAAAGTCTTGCAATATTTTCACCAAGCATTAAGACTTTTTTTTTAGATGTACAAATGGCACTGTTGATTGACCTGTGGCCCTTAAGAAATAGTGCCAGTTTAGCTTATGTTTCTCCATCTTTTATGTCTTTTCCTGGAAGAGTGGATGTGGTATCTCAAATAGCCAATGTTAAGACTGCGTTTGAAATTCTGGGAATAAGATTAGAAAGATGCAGTTTTTATCAGGTGAGCACCAGCCGTACAGCACAGAGGCTGCTTTGCTTCAGCAGTGGAGTGTACGGTACTTCCATTGCACTACTACAGAAGGAGAGTCTTCCCTCCAGGCTGCTGGGATCTGGTGTGTAACGTTCCAGTATGGCTCAGATGTCTGGGTCATGTCATGGAAGGGACAGATTTCAGTTTCTTTAGCGGTCTTCTGGACAGGACAGCAGAGTGTTATGGGCTTAGCTGCTTGTATGACACCCAGCTATCTATCTTAGCCGATACAGTAGGCTCACTCTTACCTGTTGCTGCTTTGAGGATGGGACAGAGAGGTGAAAAGAAGCTGTCGGTCAGAACACGACCAGGCTGCACTGAGGCAGCTTATAAACTGCTTTACATGCTGTCTCCAACTACCATTAACTTGTCAGTACCATTCAAAATCTTGAAGCCCTGCTGAGTGCTTGTTATGCTTGAAGAACCAAGGAGTTCCACTTTCCAGGAACACTTCTCCCTATCTCCTCTCACAGGGGACATTGATCTTTCCTTTCAGAAAAGGAATTGGCTGCAGTGTGTGTGTATTTGTCATCTCTTGCCTGCACAACCACAGTTGCACTACTGAATTGAACATAAAACTGAAGCAAAAGGCTGCAGCTGGTGCAGCTTGCCCCATTTCTTCATGCCTCTTGCTCTGGTAAGCCTATGCTCAAATCTTTCCACTAGCCTATCATCTCTTAATGTTAACTTTTGGTTCTAAACTCAGTCTTAATTTTCAGAACAATTTATAGGACAAGCTGCAGCTAAAGTCAGTTCCTGGGGTAGATCACAAAACTGAGAACTGAGCATCTGAAGGACAAAGACAGCTTGTTCCCCATTTCCAAGGTCTGATAATAGAGGAACCCAGGTGAATCCAGAATCTGTCTGCATCAAGAATTGCCGTGAAGCCTCTGTATTTAAGTGAGACTTTTCCAGAGAAGGCACTTGGAAAGCTGAAATATTTTTGGTGATCCCCACCAGCATTGCCTGATCAGTCTTATTTTCAAGCTGAATCAAGTACAAAAGTCCACGAGGAAAGAGCCATGAGGCTCCTGTTCTTGATTTTATGTGAAACCCACATATTGCAGGCGTAAGTGATGAGGCAAATCACAAGGTGGCAAGATTAGGCAAAAAATCTGACATTTGAAGTAACATTTGACTGTTATTTGTTTGGAATGCACTACAGACAGTGAGTCATTGGCCAAAGTAGCTGAAATTTTGGATATTGTTATATATGCAGGCCACGAAGCAGTCTTGTAGTATTTGGAGCTCTGGAGAAAGTTAGAAAATTTTCTGCTAGAATAGAAAGCAATTTAATCTTACCCACCCCTCAGGTCCAAAGCTAATATGTAAGTTAATATTGATAGATTAAACATTACTAGGACATCAGAATCAAAGCCTCAGAGAATTCAGACGTGCATAGTTGGCGTTGAAATTTAGTATATGGATTCCATATATACCCAGTGTCAATAACAGCCAGTCACAGGTTTTCAGCGCTTTTGGTCTATGCATGGGGTGAGTGTATAAAAAATAGGAACCATGTGTCAAACTATATACTATCAATCTGTACTGTATAATGGACAGAAAAAAATACCATACACTCCTGATTATTCTATGATTACACATAAAGATCTTACATATAAGACAACCGTCAAATCTACAACAAACAGAAGTTACATATTTAATCACAAGTACCAGACCATTTGGGGTATATTGCTTTTGGTACAAATTATATTTTCAGTTTTCTGTTGCATAAAAGTAGTGGAATATTATTCTCTTAATCCAAACAAACCTCTGTCACTGTAGTTATGTAGGCAGATAGTTATTAAGATATGTCCATAATGCCTACGTATAGGAATGTATACACTTAAATAAATACACACCTCTAAGATTGCATGTACAGATATATATTATTTAGATCTATGTAGAGAAAGAGAGAGACAGACTTAAAATGAAGAAGAAGAATACAAATATGAGACATAACTGAAGTGTTAATATTTATCAATACAATCAGAATATTGCCCACCTTCCTTAAAGCAGAAGAAAACTTTTATTCATGGGCACAATTACAGGGAGCACTCAAGACAATGTTATTTCTGTCTCATTGAAATTTTCAATTTTTAAAGGAAATTCATGTGACAAGTTTAAGGTTGTAAAAGAAATTTCCATGAACTCTGAACTTTAGTTTTCTCAAAACTGGATTTCCCTTTGCTGATTGCTTTTATGGATGAAGTATACTACACTGATTCTTTACTCTGAAACTTTGCTCCATCTTCTTGCTTGAGCTTTTACTGGAGAACTCAGATTTTCTACCTCCTGTCTATACTCTGTTTGCTGCTTTTCATGTAATGAGGGATTAATTGTGTTGTGATATCAAAGCTAACTGTCAAAATATTAGACTGTATTAGCTTTGAAGCTTTCAAGAGAAAATGAACATTTAGAGTTGTCCTGTATGACAACATGTGTCAGGCAGTGATAGAACAGGAAATTAATGACTAAGTAGTTAATATCTTGAATGACAGAGACGTAGCAAGACTAGAAATAATACTTTATAGACACGTTTCCATTACTACAACATGAAGTGTACCTAGAGGTCAAACCTTTTAAAAAAGAAAACTTCAAAGAACCTGATATCTCTTTAGTTATTAAGGATACTGAATAATTTTCAAAGCTTTCATGAAATGATGGCTTGATGAAACATGCTGAAAATCTGAGAGAAAAGTAATTTCTAACATCATTAGGAAATGAAAACTTAGGCTTGTTTTTTTTTAAAACTTGAACATTGTGTCCCATCACAGTTTACAACATAACAAGGTTGTTATGGTCTGGACAGTGAGTGTAGGAAAACAGTACTTTCCCATGGTACTTTGCTCGCTTGGCCACTGGAGTTTTTTCTGTATCTTAGAGCAACATTGTATAGACAGAAGTAGTTGAACTGTGGAAATAATGATTCGCAGATGTGTGAGAATTTATTTCAGACACTGGGAAAGATACATAAAATGTGCATTTTGTGAACTTTACTATCCTTTTCCCTAATGGCATGAGTTAAACTTCTGAATAGCTAGCATTTTTTCCTAGCAAGGCTCTTAATATAGGTTATACACTAATACATTCTACTATATTCTATCCTTTTTCATCTGCCACATGTGGTAAGAATACAAAGACTCCATTGTTGCTAAGATTAAACTTCCTCCCTATTACTACAGTACCTACAAACTGGGAGAGATTGCAGATAAAGTGCAAGTCATATATTTATGGGATGATTTAGTGCTACCTCTTCCTTCTCTTATTCCTTTCTTTTATTGTAATAGTGACCAAGAAACTTCTTTATTTATTTTATAGTTTGTGTTGTCAATTATTTTTCAAACAGAATACTTGAGTGGAAAATTCACCCCAAGAGAGTAGTCTTTGCTGCCATTCTCTAAGGTTCATTATGCTGGTTGGCCAGCTGGTGATACATTACTTGCGTGTTCTAAAGCAATCAGTGGGACTCTTTTTCTTTTCCCTGTTCTACATTCTGATGGCCCTCCTGGCTCCATCTGCACCTCAGTATTTTGGATTGACCAGCCTGCTTCAGGTTCTTTTAATTGTTTCTGATGTTTACTCCAGTAAAACTGGTGAGATCACACTGCAGTGGTCCTAGCAGTGAAGCTAGATTTGGATATGGTTTTGATCTACTAATGTGGGTGTTGACATAGCCATTGTTTGTGGTATTGAATTGTGAACACATTCCTCTCCTCTGCTTGTTTTCAGGTCAAAAAACAACAGCAGTGTCATCTTCTTCCCAAGTCTCCAGATCAGCATCTCTCCATCACTTCAATTTTTCTGCAGTAACAAAACTCATCAAACACTTTTGTGAGCTGATTGAGCATTGTTTGAGGCATTCTCCTGGCAGTACGCTCTTCTTGCCCTTTCCCCCTCCACTGAGATGATAAAAAAACCTTCAGGTTTCTCATTTTTACCACACTATCGTGAGTCTTCATGCATGTCCTATCTTTCCTTCTCCTGCTTCCACACTGCACACCTTTTTTCGGTCCAGAGAAACTAACCTTCCTTGTAGATAGGTGTCTCTAGGAGGCTCTTTCTCTGTGCTGCTGTCTGGCTGCTATTTTGTTTTCCTGTTAATCACATTTTTTCTCTAGCTCTGGGTCTCACTGGACTGACCATTGCCATCATAATTTATACAGTACCTGCTGGGAAAATACAGGAAAACTGTTGCTCTGAAGCTAGATTGGTATTTGACTATTTAGAGAGGTGCTGTGAGTGCAGCCACCGTTTTCTCTAGGTGATTCCTGCTGCTTACACCAAGATTCTTCCTCCTGAAACATACAGAATGATACTGGGATATGTATGTCCAGGCTGCAGTTTATCCAAATACAAATATAAAAAAACAGACCAGATGACTAGCAATCTATAATCAGCTCTTTCTTTCTGGGGACTAAAAAGGGAAGGTAGGCAATTAGAGCAGATGAAGAAGTCTACCCTGTCTAAAGTGAGGCGAGATAAACCCCATAAGTTAGACTTGTGATGGATAGTCTTTAGTTCACAGCTGCCATTAAATAACATTTAAAGATATTTAAAAGAAGCTTAATAAAAGGTGTTGTGAAGCAAAACACAACTACTCTTAACATGTTGTAATTGCACACTTTAATGTGTCTGGCAGATAAGGCACCCATTGTTCCTTTAATGCACATGAGACAAACAGCACATTTAATTACCCTGTATGTCAAAATTAATACAGATTCCAAAGCAGGCAGTGCCAATACATTTAGTTATATAGCAATTACAGTGCAGCCAGAACCACTTAATGTACAGGATTGAAAACAGAAACTAAACAAACATGAAAAAAGGGGAAAAAAAAGCATGGATCAGTGCTTCAAAGAATAACCTTATAACCCTAAGAAAGCAGGAGTTGTTCATTAGAACTAGGCTGCAAGTCCAAATAAATATGTAACCTCTCAAAAGTGTTCAGACCAATCCCAGAGCCTGTTAGGCCTTGTTGTTTTAGAGACCTCAGAAAGGTGAAGGTGAGATTTTGACATAATGTTTTTCATTTGAATTCACTTCCTGCTCTCTCGATTACTGGAGGTAACTTCCCTTGGTACCTCAGCTGGCTTTCTTCACACAGAATGATTCGCTATTTGCATTTTGGTTCTAATACTGAATTCGCCTAACATGATTCAATCTTATTTTCCCAGTGGTACCATTAATATTTTAATTTAATCAGAATTTCAGGAACTTGTTTGCCATCCAGAACAACTTGGTTACCTGTCAGCCTCCATCAGCTTGTCATATTAGAGGTGATTGTTCCTTGAATCTAATCTACTTTAAATGATTTCATTGGGTAGAGGTCTATAAATCATTTCAGAATGAGTCTGACAGATGAAGGCTTAGGTAAGTAAACAAATCAGGCTTGCTTTACTTTAGGCAGCAATGAACTTGGCTTTATCAACTTCTCATTGATTTCTGCACTCCAAAAGGTCAAAAAAATCTCTTTAACATAAGAACGTTATTAATATAAGTACAGTATTACAACCAACTATAATTAAGATAAGTCCCAACATACAGTGATAAGGCTGACTTAAGAACATTGCAGACTGCATTTCAATAAAGCCTGTTATGCAGTTTGAATTGATGAATTCATTTCCAAAAGGTTTACTTTCGTCTTTCCAATCAAAACAGATATTAACTAAATATTAAGCAGTCAAGAGTCCCGCTGGATTTTGAGCCAAGTTTATGAAGGATAATATGATAAGGCTGCATCTGGGAGTCTAATGTACAGTATATTATTTGAACCTTACAGTATGTTCACATTTACTTACCTAAATTGTATTTAAAAGAGAAAATTTGGTCCCTGTGAAATGTTGCTGAGAAATCAGTCATTACATTGCAATTAACTTTAGACGTGCTGAGGCTGAGTTAATCAGTGATTGTCAGCATGAAGCTGGCAATGATGAGGTGATACAGAGAACAAGGTATGCTACGTAAGAGCACATTTTATTGTAGTCTCTGGATTTCAAACAAAGATGAGACGTGTGGAAGAACTATGTCTCCTTCAGCAGGGGCAAGAGGAAAGCTCTGCCTTCCAGTGGATGATCTCAGCCTGTGATAGGTAGCAGAAAAAATAAAAAATAGGGATAAGTAATGAAAAAATTCTCTTTTAGTTAATGAATTGTATACATATTTGACACAAATATTAACTGGAAATATATAAAGAGAGATTCTGCAGCAATTTTAGATGCCCTTAAAAACAAAGGGCAAATCATCATCCAGAAACTATGACATGTATTACCCCATCCTCCCCCTGATCTGTTCTATGAAAAGAAGTAACTGCCTATTCCTTTCTCTAATTAGTTTAGAAAACTACATTCAAATAAAATATACATAGAAGTTTAAGCAATGTTTTCCTTGAAAAAACATAGATGGCTGCACTGGCACCTCCTGTCACATCACTGGTCAATGGACAGTTATGCAAACATGCCTATGGTGGTATGTAGCTACAAAATGCAGACTCACTAGAAAGGGACAAATTGTCCTCAGACTTGTGTGTCCCAAGGAAATGTGCGTGAGGGAAAAGGTGTGTAATTAATACAACTCTAGATGTGTTGAGGTAAAATCCCTTTGTGCTGATCTCCATCCACTTGCTTTGACTCTTCAGCACATGTTATGATGAAGCTATTTAAGGATGAGATCATTGGGCAAATTTTCAGAAGTTCCTCACATGGTTAAAACCACCTAAGAGTTAGGAAGTGTTGTTGCCTGGGAATGCTTGAGTTTGTCTCAGGCAGCAGTAATGCATTATGATTTCTGGTTACATCGTCATGTGTTGCTACAGGGCAGCTTCCTGCACAGTAACATAGTGTTGCAGTGTAGATAGCGAACTGGGTTGCAGCTGGTGGTAACACTTTGTCCTGTACTGGAGAACGTGGGTGAGCGAGGCTTACATATAGAAAGAGAACATGTATATTTGTCTGAAAGGACACCACTCATCTGCTTCTACTATCTAAAATCTGGTGCCTGGTGGAAAAGGCACCTGTAGATGGTAATTTATCCCAATTCTCCTTGATGCGTATTTCAAGACATCCATCTTAAGATGGATGTGTCCTAGAAATTCCCGGTTTCCCCTGGCAGCTATAGAGAAAGTTTGAAACGTCTAGTCACAGAAGACTTACAGTTAGCATGCATGGTTAAAATTATTGAGAAAATTTCCATCCTAAAGCCTTTGACTATCTCAAGCCCACAAACTTCTTCCTCTGCTAAGGATAAGGGAGGATGTCATTTGCTGCTAGGTGGTCATTATGGCTAGCGTTTTTTTCTTTTGCTAATATGGGTTAGCACCAAATGATTTCCTGTGTAGAACTGCAAGGTGAACTAAGTTCTTTGAGTTTCTTTGGGAATAAACTCTCTTACCTTGGGTTGCATCCAAACAACACAAGGAAAAAAAGAGAAGTCTTGCCTGTGGAGGATACTGCAACATTCAAGCTACACTGCACATACATAAAAGAGTAATTTTGTTTGGAGCAGCTTTTCTATTGTCCCCAAATGATCTTCATGGATAACTTTTTCAGTTTTGAATCTGGATTTATTTATTTGTAGCTTTTATTATATTCAAATTTAGGAAAACCATCTCATAGCCACTTAAATGCTTCCATTCTAGTTAGATCTGGATTTTCAGATATAATTTTAAGAGTTATCACTTGTAAAACATTGTTTGATTTAAAATCATAGCTGCATCAACGTCAAAAATAGTATTTTATTTAAATGAGATGTATATGTGGTAGTGATTTCCAATACTTCTATAGACTTTTTGTTATTTTTCCCAATTTCAAAAAAACAGCCATGACTTGAGGACAGTTGAAGTTTTACATAATCATATGAAGCATTGAGAGCTACCATGAGATCTACAGTAATATACACTGGAAAGAAGAAGATACAAGCCTCTAAGACTTAAATTGCTTTGTCACATATTGTCCTTGTTTATATAAGAGAGATAGTATACTATCTGCACAGATATTTTTTTTTTTCTAGCAAAGGTATTATTTTTCAGGTTTTTACAATAAAAATCTTTGGTAGTAGCTTTAGCATTTCCTAATCAGACAGACCTCATCTGAAAGCAGAAAACATTTTGACTTGGTTTAGTTTTATTCAGAAACACTTGGTGGGAAAGAAGTTTATGTAAACTGAAGCTCCAACATCTGGTTGTCTTAAGCAAAAGTTAAACTGAAGGTGTAAATTTGTTAATTTGTTGTTTTGTAATTTTTTTTTAGTATGAGATCAGTGAAGGTGTCTAGTAAGTGACATTTATCACTGTTTTCAATTAAAGCTTGCCTGGAAAATTCAGAGGAATATTATCAGTGCATTTGTTTATACTAAAATGAATGTGTACATGCCTTATATTATAACATTACTTTTGTTTTGATACATTCCCAATATCTTAATCTAAGATATGCCTTGGAAATATATTAAACATATCTAATACATATACAATGTATACTTTAAATTCTATTTCTCCCAGGCTTAAAATACAGATCAGAAGATGTATTGTAAATTACCTCAGGGCTGGATCCTCCTAAACCTCTTCCTTCCAGTGGGATTTTTTTTCTGTTAAATTCACAAGGCTTTGGCTTCAGCTTCTTATCGCTTTTTCAGATTTTTTTCTAGCAATGAATGAGTTTCTCATTCAATGGCAGGCAGAGGTGATATGGGCTGAGACATACGGTGCTCTGTGGGTGGGAGACCTGCCTCTTGATGATCCAGAAACCACTTGGTCCTGTTCATGGGCTAATGAAAGGCCAAAGTGATTTTCAGATTTCATATTGAGTTTCCATCACAGTGCAAGAACGGGCCCCCCAGTTCCAGAATTTAACAATGAGGAAACTTGTCATTGATGAATTTGTTTTTTTCAGTTGAGATGTCTGCATGTGTGTTGCATGGAATATACAATAATCAGTTTGATGATACCATTAGCTAAATATTGACTTTTTTTTGTGCAATCTGGGCTAACTAAATTAATATTGGAAAATTAATGAATTTGTCTATACAAGGACTTTATTTTCCTCCTGTTGGTGTCAATGTGAGTCTTCATTGCACCACAAAAGGTCTATACATTTCTTGTCTTGTGAGACAAATAATTTTAAGGAGGCTGAGCCACAACTGTGATTCTCTGGAGCTACATTGAGATGGGCTATGATCTCTTAAAAACTTGAGACAGTCATTAAGATCAACATTCTATATGGCAAATAAAAATATTCAAGGCTTTTTAAAATGTGAATATGCCGCCATTTGGTGCTTTTTTTCTGCCGTAAAACTTGATAGTGCATGATTGAAATGTATGTGGAAGTAAATTGTTTTCAGCAGTCCCAGCCTCCATTTGAATAACAAAGAAAAAATACTAGTGTGCTTGATTTGAAGCAGTTTTCTTTTCTGAATTTACCGGGGAAGGGGAAAGAATGGGACAGAAGCAATTTGACAATGCTATGTTCCTATAACTATTTTCCTGATGGCACAGATATGAATTAAACTGAACCTAGGGAAACATTAGAATATTTTGATTCTTATATTCTCTACACCGAATGTTGCTATTTTATTATATGAAAGTTTAATGCTTCTTTCCTCTTGGTGCCAAAAATAGGACTGTACTTCACTGACTGACATCATTGTAAATTCACTAAGATCAGCTTTTGTGTTAGAAATGAATAGTGAAAGGGTGGAAAACTCAGTTGATACACAGCTCCTGCAGATCGTTTTTAGGTCAGCTGGTTGTAATTCTTTTTTCATTTAGTTTCAGCTCAGAGGGATTTTTTTGTTTGTTTATTTTGGTGATGTGTAGAGAGAAAATAAAACTTTGGGCCATATTCTGCCAATATTATCTGTAAAGAACACCCAGAGGCTGTCTACAGTACTTTCCCAAGATGAGATGATAGATACAGAGAATAGCAGGATGAACTAGGCAATCTAATGAGTGTTTCCCTTTTTTCTATCTAACCTCTATTACGTAAATTTAAAGAAGAAAAATACTGACACATTTGTCCCCTTGTTTTGAAAATGTTGGAATGATTACAAATAATCTCTATTTAACAGAGATAATATTAATTCAGATTTCAGCTTGCTTTTTGCAGCAATTATCCTGCAAGGAAAAGGGAAATCATAGGCACTGAAAAGTGTAGATTTCACTGTGTGATATAAAATATTTAATTTAAAGCTTTCCTACCCATGAACTCTGGGAAAATGTATATAAGATATCAGAAAAATGTGTTCATTTCAAGAATAAAATATAACTCAGTTCTTGTTGACTAATAACATTCTGATATTTATGATGGTAAAGGCTGTGAAAGGCTAATATCTAAAGAATTACAATATAAAAAGTGGCAATAATAAGAATAATAAGCTTGCTAAAATGTGTAGCCTTATGCCTGTATTTATTTGGGAGTACTAGTGTTGGCATATTCTTTCTCAAAAGATTTTGTATATTCATTTAACTGCTAAATAACTAAGTGACAATCAGAGCAGGGATTCTTTGCTGTCTTCTGTAGTGACCTGTTATCTTTGAAAAAATTACTTGGTGACTCATGATATAATACTTCGAAAAAATACCTTTTTTTTCCAATGTATGAACTTGTAGTTTTTGCTTCATAGATTAGTCCCGGACATTTCAAATACTTTCAAATAACACATTCTTCTCTTCTGGTGGCTGTGTCAAGAACATGATTGCTACAACATACATCCGTGAGTAAGTGGTCAGCACAGCAGACAAATGCTAGGACTATAAGACAAATGATAGGTATAAATTATTTGCAAGCTCAAGTAACAGCAATTTGACTTTTTATGAGCCTGTAACAATGCCCCCAGAGACAAAAGTGTGAATTTCTGTAGATCATTGCATTTTCATAGCCTTGGCATTAAGTAAAGGTTGCAGCTCTAGGTTTTGAATTTCCCTACTCATAAATAAGAGCCATTTTGCTTTTTATGTCTGATTTTTGCATGAAATATGTATATTCTAATCCTTGCTGAGAAGTCTTCAAGGAATAATATTGGAGGCTTTTTGGTATAAAATTTCATCTCACATGCTTGCAGAAACCATACGTCTTTGGTGTTGAAGTTGCAACACCCGTATCAAGGGCTTGTGTATCAAAGCCATGCTCTTCAGTATTCTGATGTTTAACAATTTGCTGATCATGACTGACAGGTTTACAGAGCTAACATGTTCTGGAGTTGTGGGTGATTTATTCCAGAGCAAATCAGACAATTCAGGAAATTTAGCTGCTACAGTCTTCCATGCCATCGCAGGAATTCCTGCTAGAACTCACTGCACTCCCTTTGAGGTTCTGTGTTAGACAAGGGACTGTACCTTACCGTGTCCTCAACAAACAGTAATGTAGACATCCAAATTCTTATTGAAAAAACACAGAGAAAGATCTGTTAGCCAGTTTTCATTGTTCTTTGCAGTCATAGTTGTTGTTATTTGTGTTGGACAAGATTTTTTCTTTTCCTTTGTTGAAATCAGAATTAATTGTTAATGTTCCCATATAGAGAACAAAGTTGTATACAGAGCTCAGGAGGCAAATAAATGCCTGGCATGATGAAAGTGGAAACAATTCTGACAAGAAGGCAAGCTATTTGACTTGGATGCCACAATGCTAGTAAAGGTGAGGTCATAGGAAACAGTGAAATACAGACCCGAAGTAGATGTAGGTCCTATTTTATTCAATATTTTTCTTTACACTGGCGCTGAACCTGGCCATCCTTATCTCCACCATAGAATACTAACATGGATTGTTATAACAGCAAAATATCCAGAACAGCTAAATGCAGATACTTAGTAGAAATCTTCTAATCTGATCGCATTTTTGTTTGGCTTCTTCAGTGGAAATTAGATTATTTCTTCTTATTTACACTACCACTTTTCTAGAGGCCCTAGGAGATCTAACACTCCAAAGTACTAGATGCTGAATAGAATATAACAGCAGGCCAACAGCTGAAGACATGATGAAACAGGTGGGTAAAAATGAGGAGCAGATGTGGCACAGAAATGGGTGTCAATTCCACAACTAGGAACTTACATGCACTGACTATTTAATTTGATAGAATAAACCAGTCTTGCACAGAATCCTCCAGCTGGCAGAATTCAATATGGATAGTCTTTATTGATGATCTTATTTATCCCCCTTGGAAACAAATACTTTTCTATAAAATTGTCCCACAAGTGATTTGCCTGATCTTGTGGTCACATAGAAGAACTGGTAGATATCTACAGCTTTATCATATGAACTGATTATGCCCTCTCCCAGTAAAGCCAGGTGTCAGAAATTGCACACCAGAAGCCATGAAATTTCGGAGTCCTTTCTCCTGGAAATACTGTCTGTATGTAAAGATATTACTGACACAGCCATTATATGTGGGTTCTCTTACACATGCATCCTCCTCATTTAGGCCACAAAGGAAGTAGTCTTTGTGGTCTGTGACACAATGGGTCTGTGAAGCAGGAACTTTAACAAGAATCTGCTTTAAAAAAAAACTTCTCACACAGGTGAATACTTTTTCTTAACAGGGAGGGGAAACTAGTATCTTGCTGAATTCCTGGGTTTAGTTCTAAAGCTAACTGAAGAAAAATGTTATTTTCTTCTCTCATATTTAAAGGTAGGTTTGCTTTGAGGAAATGAGAACTGAATTTCTGCCACTGTGGGGAACAGCTCCAAGAGAATTGGGCAAATATCTGCCCCTAATAAGCACCCAAAAAGTAAGCAGAGAGCTTAAGAAGGCTCCCAAAGAATTATTCACTGAATAAGGCTCTGTCTGAAAGGCTATGATGTTACTGGGTGGAATGATTCTGGCCAAATACAGATATCAACAATGTATTGTTATGCCTGGGTTAGTGACACTAGACTCTTTTTGGAGTAAGAGGAAGAAACAAGCATTTTTTCAGCCATGAATCTTCTTCACGTACATGAAATCTGGAAGAGGTCAGAAGACCCACATCATAAAAGCACCAGTTTATCTCCACGAAGTGTAAAGGTATCTTAGGGTAACTAGCTCAGATACAGGAAAGGAAACTGTAGGCATCTCAATGTGATTGAGATGAATTGTGGTGAGAAAGATTAAATAAAAATTACTAGAAATCAGGCCTATGTTGAGCTACGAAAGGAAATGTAGAGAGAAAAGAAATAGATCTTTATTAATGTATATGTAGGTATCTATCTGTATATATATGAATTTAGATTAGGACATATGTAAGAGGACAGAGATTCACATGAGGTGTGTTAGGCCATTTGAGTTTTTGAATATTTAAGCCAAAGAAGGAGGAATAGACTAATCAAATTTGGCATAAACAAAACTGAGAAAAAATAAGACAGCTGTTCCAAAGTAAGAAAGGGAGAAGAGCTATTTATGCTGAAGGACAAAGCAGGAAACAGAACATTTGAGTAGAAACAGTCCACAGAGAAATTAGAAAAAAGTTTCTAATTATTGTAAGAAATAAACTGAGGAAGACTTATCTGGAATTACAAACCTATCTAATTTAAATTTTAAAATACGTGACAGATTTATTAACAGCTTTACATAATGTAGATTTGTCTGTTATGGTAAAGGATTGAAGCTGATCCAGTCTTAAGTCTTGGTTTAAGTTTTATTTTGATCTTAGCAGCTTTCTGACTGAAGTGCGTTGTAAGAAAATTATGGCCACTGTCAAATTCTCCAAAAAATCTGCTTTGTGAAGTTTTTGAAAACAGGCTACTCAAGAGAAGGAAGTTGTTTCTCCCTTGCCTCTTCTACTTATCCCTGTTCACTAATACAAAAGCTAACTATAATACAGACTTTAGGAGATTTATGGCTGCTTTGACCACAGTGGTTGAAGAGCTTTTTGACAATGCATGGTTTCGTCTCTAATTACCTCTTCGGCAACATGCTTTCTCTCTTTTGAGGGAAACTTTAGATTTTATGGGTAAAAAAAAAAAGAAAAATGTTTTGGTTACATCTATCTACATTAGAAAATCCCCTTTAAACAGGATTTGGATTTGTAAAAGTGTTGAGCATTTCTAGCTGAGTTCCTAAAACTGTGCACAATAACTGAACACAGAATTCAGAATTAGAAAGAAGGTATGGAAGCACATAAATGGGAATTTAGCATATCTATTCTACCTTCAATATTTGTAGTTTGCTATCCCTTTGAGATTGCAGATAGGTCCTAATCTCTCCTTTATTGAGACCTGATGCAGATAGGTCTTTGTTTTTTCCACTAATTTCTCCTTAGGAATATATAAGCCATTTCCAAATTTTATAACAGAGTTCTGGCCAGTCCAGACAGACCCTCAGGCAGGAAAAGATAAAATGCTTGAGTATGGTAAGCTCTTATTCTCACTGTTTGTCACCAATTCCAAGGCACATTCTAAATCTTTCTCAGGACTTGCAAAAGGATCACTTTGAAGAAAGTTCAGAACTCTTCTTCTGTGGCTGAGTATCATTTGAAATACATTGTCAATCATTTAAGTTTTTCTTTATATCTTATATAAGCATCTTAAATTTTCAAATAAATCCAACCAACTTTGACTTACAACATCTCTCCTAATCATCTGAAGTAGCAGGCGGCTTTGCTGAGGCATTCATGCAGATGATGTGCCGAGAACTGGAGTGCTCCACAACTCCTACTTGTCAGAGTCTCCCAGGACTCCACCGTTCCATGGTGGCACCCCAGGATGGTGGAGCAGGAGGGATGGATTTTTCTCTTGCTTTTGCTTAGCAGCTCCTGTCTTGTTGTCCATTTTACAAATGTCAGTGAAGAATGCCTAAAGTAGCTTTGCCCGCTGTAGAAAAATAGCATGGGCTCAGCTGAGTGTTCTGGTCTCCCCTCAGCCTTTTTCCACACTCTTGTCTTCCTTCTGATTTGGCTTCCTTGTGGGAAAAGAAGGATAATTCTTCAATGCCATGTTTCTGGGGACATTAGCAATTGAAAAGACCCCTGTCCTCATGAAACGCTTTCCTCCCCCTGGATGCAGGTGAAATGTCATAGCAGCTGCAGAATTCACAGTGAGTTTTTTTGAGGATCAGCTGATCATCCTCCATTTTCCAACAGCACCATAAATTTTTAAGCTGTTAAGGGTGTTCAGACTAACAAATCTGCCAGCTCTTCCTCAGGCACCTCCATCTGAGTCTTTGGTCCTAATCCAGCAAACTGTATAAGCATACGGTTTTATGTGAGTGGAAGAGCAGCATTGCTGGAACTGTGTACAGGTCCAACATTGAGCAGAAGTATAAATGCTTCCCTGAACTGGAAGTTTCTGACAAAGCAACTCCTTAGTTCATTCAGATTATCATCACAGCCTGATTTAGGGGGCACAGAGCAGCTCTACTCTGTATGTCTGTGGTGTACGGACTGGAACCTCAGAGAACAGAGATCATGTAGCACAGCTGAAGGGAAGCAATGATTCTTCTTCACTTTTATCCATGATTGCTGGAAAAACAACATGTTAAAAAGGGGGGAGTTCATGTTCTTTTTGACACGGTGTACTTAAAATAGCCTGATTTAAGCTGTTAGTGAATAAACTACAAGCATCTGCAAGTTCATGTAGCAAGTACACTTGTAACTTCATTTAAGACAAAACCATTATTTTCCTTTAGTTTGCTGCGGTAGTGGTACAGAATTTGCAGACACATCATTCCTCTACTATCTACCTTTTAGCGGTGTTTAACATTCTGCACATTTTCCTTCTTGCTGTTATTAGCTGAGGCATAAAAGGTTAATCCCTCTAATTGTACCTCATGTATATATACACATATATTTATATCTATATATGCCATGTCTCAGCTTTGCTGCTGGTGCCAAGGAAAATGTTGGATTCTATTCAGTTTTCTTCATATTCATTTTCCTGCCCACTTAACAAAATTACATTCAATGAGCTGTGGGAGAAATTCACATCAACGGGCCATGTAATGCAATTTCTAGTATATATGCAGGAAGAAAAAAATCCTACATTTTCTTTCATTTCTGTCAAAATCAATCAAATTGTACCGAACTGAACATAATATCTTAAAAAAAAAAAAAAATCACCCAGGCATTTCCAGTAAAATAAGCCTCTCTTACATGGTAGCATGCACATATTTAAGAGGTCTCTGTTTTATTTTTTTTTAATCATGCCTAATTAGTTTTTTTTAATCACCCACACAACTAAGGCTCTTGCCTGCATAATTTATGACATAGAGGGGCCGGTGTCAGAAATCAAATGTTGTAAATTAAAAATAACAAGTTTGAGACTAGTGATTCAATTAAAACCCTAGAAAACATTGGATTATGCATAATTGAGAGCTTGTATGCAGAGATGCATGTCATGCTTGTCAGCTTGGATGGGAGGATTGGATTGGAGCTGTCAAGAGCATTTAAATCAACTCAGTAAAAAAATTAGAAAACAAAGATGATATTTATTATTAACTTCCAGTGTTCAAAAATAAACTGAGAGGTATTTAAATTGAATGCTTAGATGACAAGGCTTTATTTATAGCAGAAGTTATAAAACTCAGTAATAACCCTAGCTGGCACAGATGTAAAGATACTACTGTGCAGCTGAGCTGCAGCCTACAGTGTGAGGATTCAGTGGCTGGCCCTGAATCAGGTTCAGCTAGTAGAAAACTGTTGGAAGAGAAGAAATCCAGATTTTTTAAAGGAGCCGTGAATGATCAAATCCTTATTATTCTTCTCCATTTCTTTTGGTTTTTTTTTTCCTCCCAGAGACTGATGATGTTCCCTTTAATACTTTGTGACCTCTGAGAATAAGTGAGACCATCCTGGTGAAAATCTGATGTGTCATGGTGACCCAGCTCTGGAGGACTACCTTTTACCAGTTGGTAGTGCTACTTGGTAGGAATAGCTGAGGTCTGAGGATTAAAAACATCTTCCCACTTCAGCCACAAGCCTCAGAGTCAGTTCCAAATGTTATTTAAAACTGTTGAATCAACCATAAATTGGGCTATTGAGAATGAATAGAAAAGCCAGGACACTTTCCACATTTGAAATTAAAGAACATTTTCATTTCTAGCTTGGGAAAAAGAATCCAACAAACAAAATTGTGACTCTCAAAACTAGAATATATCTGTCTCTGAAACACCTTCAGACTCACCAGGACTCATCCTAGCCCTTAGAAACAGTAACTAAATGCTCAGGAAGATAATGTAGTTCTTAGCTTACATATCAGTCACATAAAATAAGTTTTATTAAAAAACCCCAGCCTTGTCCCTAATGATATGGCCCTTTGGATGACTTGAGATCTTATTGCAAGGTACTTAGAAATGCTGAATGTTTGTAAGTTTTTCTTTTAAACAGACTCTTTTCCTTGGTTCTCTTTTAACGTGTTCTAAGACATAAGATTCTATCTTTCTTTCCCCCTGAAGCTTCTGTAAAACTCAGTTTGCCATTGTACCCTGTTCCCTTTCAGGGTATTTCATACCGAGCAAAACAGGAATGCAAAGAGATTGCTATCAGCTTTACAAAGTTTTAAAGGATACAGCTCAGTGAGGTGATACCTGAGAGTAGCAATGCCATACTTTGTAATGTTTTATGACTCTTAAGCCTAGATATAATACTAGGGAAAAATCTTGCCTTGGGAAAGGCAAAAAGCACCTTCAGAGAGGGGAGAAGGGGACAAAACTATATGAAGAGTTAAATTTTTCTCCTTTGGTACACTGCTAACTTCTGACGTCAATGGGATTTGCAAATGCGCATCTGAGAGTGGAATTTGGCCATAACTGAGGTGGAAAAATGATTGATGACTGCCTAACAGCAGAGGAATTGGATCAGGGCAATCACGCAGTGGAGCTAGAAGTTGCACTGCTTACCCTTCACAGATTTCTATAAATTTCCCTGCAAGCTCAAGGGTAGGTAGAGAATTTCAACAAAGACAGGCAGGTCATGGTACCTGTCCATGTCAGCTGAAAATTAGCCCCACACAGCACTGCTGGGGATGAGGTTCTGGGGTTCTGCCTGTGGAAGGAATGTACCACAAGGGCAAGCCTGGGTCACTTTTTGCATAGTATGTGAGAGGAATGCGCACCAGCCGTAAAATTAGAAAGCAAAGCAGAGAAGTATTTAGGCAACTTCCAAGGATTCTAGAGGGAAATACATAGTTAAAGCTCCTTAGTGAATCTAGAGGTAAGATTTTAGTGGTTCATATTTTTTAAACCTCAGTTGGCAATTCCAAATCTTTGCTATACTAAATTCCTCTTATAACCAATGATCACTTGGTAGCATTTACATATACTATCTTTGTATCTCTTTCATCATCTTTCTTTGATGTTTTATTAGTTACAAGGTTTAGCCTAGAAAAGCCTGTGCATCCCTCTTTACTTAAAAAAATAAAATGTAAAAGATTTTAATTTAAGCCATTCTGAGAATTCTCCAAATTATAACAAGACTATAAATATGAGCAAGAGAATTATGTAAGCAGAAGAGATGAAGCAGTGGTGTATGATTTTTGCTATATGGGAAACTAGAGCTTTATTCCTGAAAGTTCAAAATATTAAAATAATTTTCCATTCTATGAGGGCAAAATAAACTAAAGGAGAAAGTTATGTAAGTAATAGGAGATCTGCAAGTGCTTTCAACATTGGCCTAGCTTTGCTCTTATTAACCTCTTTAACAGTTTTCTTTTAAGCTTTGATCAGAATAGAGTTCAGCCAGAGTCTCTCTATTTATTAACTCTGGTGTCTGGGAGAAGGATCAAACTTTTGCTGTTTTTTTTTAGAAACTGCTGGTGTCAGTAAGCTAATATGTAATACTGAAAGAAGTTAAATTCCATTTCTGTTAGAGCACAATCACCTATCAGAGTTCCCCACTAAAAGATAATCTAGCTCTTTTCTTCTACGCCAAAAAGAAATGTAAGTATTTCATTTGAACTGTCTTCTAGACATAAAGGAGTGTAAATTAGAGACCGTTTTTGCAGGCAAAACCATTAATCATTAATAGCATGCATTATCATGGGACTCTTCTCTTTACTGTGCTCTATACTTCCACTTCCTACAGAAACGAATATCTTGTATTCCCCTCATAGACTAAATCAAATGGAAGGGTACTTTAAAAACTATTCTGGCAACTTAGGTCTGAGTAGACACACTCCACAAAAAAAACTGTCTAAAAAAATCAGAGGGCAGGTTTGCAGAATGAGAAGATAGTAAGCAGACTAACATGTTGAAGATTATGTGTGGAAGATCTATGAAAATGGGAATGAAATTCTGCATTTCTTGAAGTAGATAGGAGTCTCTACATTTATCGTCCACGACTAAGGTTGCCCTTATGTCCTAGACATCTCTCTTCTCTATTCTAGCACCTCCACTGCTTCTGCAGAAGATATGCAGATCCTGCAAAGGAAATCAAACTCAAACCCTGACTTCTGCCATTTTAGAAGCTCATTGAAGTTTTCTAGGTTGTCCCTGATTTGGTTTTTACTTTTAGTGGAAGCCGCTTCGTGTTTCAAGGGCTGAGAAGTACGAAAGAATATAGAGCTTTCACTTAATCAAATGGCAAATTAAATGTATGTATAGTTGCACGGAACATCACCTAACACTGCGTGATTCTTATCTTCAATAATCAGGTCTGAGATAGATGCCCTAACTTTATATGCCGTGTGAGATGAGATAGGTCTCAGAAATGTTTTCCATGAAATCCAGTGTGCTACATCGGCAGCCTCATAAGATGACCATTTAGAGAAACTCTAAATTCTTGTCTCAGCTTTTAACTCTCAACTTGAATTAACAATCTACACCAGCTTTTAAAAACAAACTCCTCTTCATGATGAATCCATTCTGACTCATGAAGAGCAAGTGAGGATGAATATGCACCTGCTCTTGGGATATGTGTGTTTGAATTTTCCTTAGATGCAGAGGGTCTTTCACACCCTGGACAAGAACTTTTGACCATAGACTAAGCTACTAAATAAAGCAGAGAGGGTGTGGGTGGAGTCCCTCTTCTTGTAGTTACATTTCTCAGTAAAGCCAAACCCATGAGCCCATTGTGGAGCTGCATCTTTCCAAAATGTAAGCAGTGCTTTCAGACTTGACCTCACACATTATACCTGTGTTCTGAACAGGTGGCTCCAAAACAGAAATATTCCTATATTTCTGTATTGCCTGCAAGCAGAGTGATGATTTTATGGTGTAAATCTGAGGGCACACATTGCATGTCTTGGACAGTGTCATGAGGAAGATGTGGCAATATTTAAGGGTGTAAATCCTGTTGAGACAGTGACAAGGGAGATAATACTTTGTCTTGTGTGGGCTGGAACGAGACAGACCTGGTGCAATATTTCCTGTCAACATACAGGCTGATCCCCGAACTGTTGTGCAGGCATTGCCTGGTGGAAAGTTATTAGGAGCAGTCCAAATCAGAGCCAGGGATCACACTAACAATAAAGCAGTGTGGGCTATGCAGAAAGTTATTCCTTTGAACTCTTAGCTAGCGGTGCAGCCATATCCTCAGAAAACATAACTGTGAACAGAAAGTTCTGGATGTTGGTTACACGTAAGCATGACCCAAGACTAAGATCAAAACTAAGATATATCAGGGCACTTACAGAGGGAGAAGTTGTATGTTTCCTGCAGAAACTTTTAGGGAAAGAGTGCTGCTTGGGTGCGATCAATGCCAGACAGGTCAAGTGGCATCTTAGTGAAGCTCCTTAGGGTTACAGTTTAGCATACAGATAAATACACTTTTTCCTAATTTCTGCTAGAGACACATACCTGTCTTTCTGGATGTGGTCTTACATATCTACAGAACATTATTAGCAGAAATTTAGATGCCATAAGAAGGCAACTATCTTCCCCTGGGGTGAGGCAAAATCTCAGCTGGGGTTTTGAAGATCTACATTTTGGACTTAGATGTTTACAATGGCTGTTAGACTCCTAATTCTTTCCATGGATCTAGGCCATAACATGTAGGCAAAGCTTAGTAGAGTCAGCTGAATTTTTTCTTAGAAGTTTTGGGTTTCTTTGAAGCTGAAACTCACAATGGAACTAATTATAACTTAACTGTAGTTGTCTGCCTAATGCCTTCTAATATTCTTATTTGAGACATTCTGTACAGTTATTTTTGTACTTTTAAAAATGTGGTATCATGTTCTATATATATAAATTAAGAGTGTGATAAATATGAATTCTAATATTGAGTGGTAGGTGTAGGATTTTTTCATGAAACTAGAAATTATTATTTGTCTGTTGAAAAGTTCAAATTTCTTCTCACCATTAAAGAGAAAGAAAGGAATAAACAAAATCAACAACAGTGTTTCAATGAGTTCGTGTTGGTCATGCTGAACTAGGGAAACACATTACTTAGTGAGTGTAAATAGTGATGCAAAGCTCTGTGTAGTAGCTATACATCCTAGCAACTTAACATCTTAGTAGTGTGCTAAACCCAAAGATTTCTGATTATAGCATCCAAAACCTGGGATATTTGATTGAATCATTCATAGATATTAAGATCAATAAGAACTGATGTAATCCTGCAGTCTGACCTTATGCACTCAAATGCTCATCTGGCAGAGAGTGAAAGAGAAATTCCCTTTTTGTGTCTGTATTTGCTACAAAATGTGTGCATCTAGAAGACAGACAGGGGGGTTGGGAATGCTCACTGGAACTTCTGCTGCTCGTCAGAGATGGCCTTGAAGACCTTGGAAGTTGATAAAAAGAGCGAGCTAGCTTGAAGAAGTTTACTGATAAGCGGGCACTGGAATGCAGAAAGCTGGCTGCGCTTTGTTCAGTAGTTTGAAAACAACCAGAAAGGACTGTGCCTGTGTACAGTTCGAGGAGAAAAAAATTCATCCTGAGGAAGACTTCTTATTTCACCCCTGAGACCATGGCCCACGACCACCAGGAGGCACTACACAGGCGCAAGACTGAAGCAAACTTGCCAGGACTAGTCATAATACGAAGCAGGGAAAATCTCAATGTGGGAATCAGACAGATCTAAACATGTAGAAAAATTACAGCTGTACCAGGGGTGAATCTTGAAGGGAATGAAAAGGGCCATTCCCAAACAACTAAACAAGGGCCCTCTGAGTCACCATCCGAATTCCTAAATTGGCTGAGGGATATAAAGCACTGCAACACACCGCAGGATGCTGGGTCAGGGGTAGGAATACAACAACTAGTTTTTTTGGGGTTTGGGCCAGTCTAAAAGAGGAATAGTGGCTCATGTGAAGGAAGACTGATGGGGACCTGGGGAATCCACCCTAGCAGATCCACTGGTTATAATGAAGCCAGGGAAAGAGAAGAAGAAAGTAGAATTTTAGTTGACACAAAGGCAATGTATTTGGTTTTGAACCAAGCTTTGATGCTCCTAGGAAATGACAATATCATGGTAAAAGGGACTGGCCAAAGTGAAAAGACGTATTTTTGTGAACCTCTAAGATATAAACTGGGAAAACCATACAGCATCCACAAATTCTTGTATATGCCCAACTCCCTGAAGGCACTTTTTGGGAAAGAGTTATTAGAACAATTCGGTGCAATAATTAAATTTGAAAAGGGAGAGATTACTCTGGAGGTAAATGACCAGCAGTATATATAAATAATGAGTTTATCCCTAGCCAGTGTTCCCACAGAAGGAAAAATCAGCAAAGACATCATGAATCAGGTATACCCCGAGGTATGGCCACCGATGTGCCCAGGACTTATGGGCTGTAAATAAAATAACCAAAAACCTCTACGCGGTGGTGGCAAATCCATATACCCTGTTGACTGTATTAATACCTGAACTAACCTGGCTCACTGTTTTAGACCTGAAGGATGCCTACTTTTGCGTCCCTCTCCATGAAACCAGCCAGAAAATATTTGCATTTGAATGGAAAACCCTGAAAACATGAGCAGAACTCAACTCACCTAGATATTTGGTAATCAGCTTGCAAAGGATCTTGAGGCCTGGAAGCCCCACCTGAGGAAGGGAGACTGTTGCAGTAGATTTGCATGACCTGGATGGTGAGTCTGTTAAACTTTTTGGGGCTCCAGGGATACCATGTAGCTAAAAGAAGGCCAAAATAGTGCAACATGAGGTGATCTATTTGAGCTATGAAATAAGTGCTGCATGAAGAACTTTGGGACAGGCCTGAAAAGAGGCAATATACCAAACTCTGAGACCGTAGACAGTGGAAGAGTTATGAATTTTCTTGGGGATGACTGGGTGATGTTGGCTATGGATCTATAACTATGGACTGCTTGTTAAAACTTTGTATGCACTAACCACCGCCAAACAGAAATACCTTCAATGGAGCAAAGAGGCTGTGCAAGCCTTTGTAGAGCTGAAGAAAGCCCAGGTGTTGACCTCGGCCTTAGAACTACCAGATGTGAGTAAGCCATTTTTCCTTTTCTCTCACGAGAAGCAAGGGATTGCCCTAGGGCCTGGCTGTTTATGAGCGGTTGAGGGGTTGCTGCCATTGTGCTAAACATCCAGGAGGCGCGAAGATTTACTCTGGGCCAGAAAATGACTGTGTTAGTGTCTGGAAGTGAAAGATTGGCTTGGGCTTTCTCCACAAAGGTTCCTAAAATACCAAGCTAGAATGGTGGAACATGATGATGTGGGAATTGTGGTTACTAACATCATCAACCCAGCTTCTTTTCTCAGTGGAAATACAGGAGAACCAGTGCACCAGGACGGCTTAGAGACCATCAAGGCCACATACTTGAGCCGTTCAGACCTGAAAGAGAGTCCCATGGAAGATGTGGAGAGCTGGTTCACAGATGGAATCAGCTATGTCTTAAGCAATGAAAGATATGCCAGGGCAAAAATATCAAGCCTGCAGAGGGATCCTGAGACTGCTGGAAGCAGTCCAGCTACCTGAGAAAGTGACAATCATGCACATCAAGCACACCAGAACCTGAATTCGGAATTGGAGAGAGGAAATGAGCTGGCAGACAGAGAGGCAAAACTGGCAGCCAAAGATGAGGTAAAAACAGAAGGGGCTTTGATCCCTGACAGGCGAATCTCCCTAGAAGGTAAGCCAGAACATACCAAGGAAGATCAGATAATCAGAAACTTATTATAGACCTGGAAGGGTCATATAGTAAAGAGGGGTGGGTCTTCACACCACAAGGGAAACTAATTGTTCCTTCTTATTTAACATGGTCTTTGATGATGGAGGAACACAGGAAGAGGGGGGGGGCAGAAGCTCTATATAAACACCTAGTTAATGAGATTGCAGCTAGAAATTTATACACCCCTGCGAGACAAGTGACTCAGCAGCGTAACCTTTGCCTCCAGACTAATCCCAAAATTACCCCAAACCAGAAATGGGCCAGATTGGAAGAGGCAATGGGCCTGGGCAACAATGGCAGATTGATTTTTCGGAACTCCCAAGAAAAAAGGGGGAGGAGTATTGGTACTTATTGGTATTAACTGGTACCTTTTCCGGTTGGCATAATTAGACTGTTGGCATAATTTTACATTAGTACAGACCATTAAAGTGGTTTGTCTTTGGGCCTATGGTACTACTGGGCTCTCATTCAAATTTAAAATAAAGCCTGTTACTCATAACCATTTATGAGAATGGTCAGTATATAATCAAGAATACAGGCCAACAGCAAAAGCTGTTCAGCCCAGAATGGTCTCTTAAACGTGTTGAACTGCTAATACAAACTAATATTTCTGAAATTCAGCCGGCATGCTCTCATTTTCTAAAAACATCCTTCAAGGGCTGGACAACGTGGCTGTGAAAACAAGTGCCCTTCAGGGGCAGAACACAAAGGGGCCTAAGAGGAGTGTTAGAGACAGGATTGGGGGTCCTAAATGGAATTGACTCAGAAATACTAATGAACAAATTGGCCACCACAACTAGTGATTTAACAAAATTAAGACAAACTTTTCAGTCTTCTCTATTAGCTTTAGGAACTAATCATTGACTGTTATCGGAAGTGGTACCAAAGTGGGAAAAGGTGGAGGAACAGGACCATGAATTGATAGTAAATGAACTCAGCAGTCCAAGATAATGTTTCTTTGGCCCTCAGTTGTACACAGGCACAATTATGGATGCAATCAGTGGCCACCTTAATTATAAGAGAAGGTGGTGAAGGTACTTTCCCCACCGAAATCCAGAAAGTGGTTTGGGACAGTGCCACTGGTTTAGAGAGGAAGCTTCAATCCCGGTAGACTCTTGTAAATTTTACTTATGACCCCCATCACTAATACGGCCACAGCCTTTGTGTTGACCATATGTAATGCTTCAATACGTAATCCACCCCATGATTGCATTAGGATTAAAGCATGATAAAACTGTGCTCTATCCTTCTGAACACAGAACATGGGCACGAATGGTGAATGGGAGATGGCAAACTGTAAATTTAGAGTCTTGCATTAGACAAAAACAACAAGGATTCATTTGCAAAAGTAATACAATCGATGCTCAAGAAATCTGCCTCGACACTGAGCAAAGCATCTGTCACTTTGAGATCCAACCAGACACTAATCAGAGGGCTGTACTTGTATATATGGCCCAGGGTTGTGTGTTTGAGAACTGCTTGTACCTCTATAGTAACAGATGAGAATTATGGATAATAAGAATCACTCTAATTTCTGTATTTGTAATTTTGTTAAGATTGTTGGGTTTGACTTTTCTTATTTAGCACCGGTCATATCCCATCAGCTGATAAAATCCAATTATACAAATTATCACCAGTTATCACCTGTACCTACTGGAATAAATCTTACATTGGTGAAACAATTAATGAAACATCAGGACTTCATGAAAATATTGGACAAGGTCCAGGAAAACGGGGAAAAGACCCTGACAACAGTCCACAACGACACAGAGGAAAGAAATAGGGTCCTAAAAAGGGTAAAAGAAGACGCGAATCATCATTGGTGGGATGTGCTGTTTGTATGGTTCCCTACCGCGACTGGTATTCTAAATAAGTTATGTCACCCCATTATTGTCCTTTTGATGCTAGCTTTAGTTATCTTTGTTTTCTCTGCTATGTTATTTATTTGGAATTGGAAAATGCTACAATGAGTAACAATTTTGACTTCTATGTCTAGTGCCCATGAGAATGTGTTAAAAATAATTTTCAAACAAAATATTATCCAATTCCCCTTTGAGAAATAGATTATGCATTTGGCAAGTGAATTTGCCCATGTTAAAAGGACAGTGGGGAACTGATGAGCAAAAGCAGACAAAGGGGTTGGGAATGCTCACTGGAACTTGCACTGCTCATCAGAGACGGCCTTGAAGACCTTGGAAGTTGATAAAAAGAGAGAGCTAGCTTGCAGAAGTTTACTGATAAGCGGGCACTGGAATGCAGAACTGCATTTCTGCATTTGGTTCAGTAGTTTGAAAACAACTAGAAGGGACTGCACCTGTGCGTGGTTCAAGGAGAAAAAATTCATCCTGAGGAAGACTTCTTATTTCACCCCTGAGACCATGGCCCATGGCCACCAGGAAGCACTACACAGGCACAAGACTGGAGCGAACCTTCCAGAACTAATTATAATATGAAGCAGTGAAAAGTTATGGATATGTAGTAGGCGCTTATAACTATGCATGTCTTTACACTTTACACTTCACAGCTATAAGTAACTGTTTGTTAAGTCATGCGGTGTGCAAGCTAGGAGGAGAACCCCCTTGCACCCCAGCGCTGGAAAGAAACATACCTGCTTTATAACTCATTTTTGGGTTATACAGCTTGATTCAGCAGAACATAGGAGAACTACTTCATGAGAAGAACTAACTTAAATGTTAGCAGACTGCTAGCTTGCCCCTAATGATTAGCCTGAAATCACTGCATTGCATTAACTGGGAAGATTTTCTTCCTAACAAGCTACAATACAAGGATAATGTGATATAGGTAACAAAATATTAACCTTTATACCAATCCACTTTTTCAAAAGACAATGAAAAATGAATTTACTCATATAATGTTGAAGAATTAATTGAGGCTGCCCCATTTCATTAGACTTGATTAAAATGAAAAAGGAATGCCATGATGAGAAGCAAAGAAGTTAGAAAACAGAAGACCTCAGTAATAAGAAAATGAAACAGGAGCTTGAAAATACTGGTTCCAAAATCCCAAATCATCCAAAAAAAAAGTAGTAAGTGAAATCCCCCAAATACAGGATCAAAAAAAACCAACATCAAAGCAAGCACGTATACACTGCCAACAATTAGAACAGTATTAATTAGCAACAATGTTCTTTAATCTATAAATAATAAAGTGATCAAACGATCCCACAGAGAGGTGTATAACAATACATAGAATTTTACAGTCTTAGGTCAAAAAGTCTATTTTAAATCCCTGTGGCTAACTCATACATTCAGATTAAAAGCCCTGTTTATCGTTTAGTTGGGAGATCACTCTGAGGTGGAAGAGATGTCAAAACCAGATCCAGAGCATCAGAGAAACTACATAACATACAATAAAGAAACTATATTCAACCTCTGCTCCTTTGTAATGAAGCAAAAAGCTGTATTAAGTAAAAAATTACAGTAAGAAAGACTCTTCTATGTTTTAGAAAAGAATTAGAAGACAAAATAAGACAAGAAGTGAACACAACGTATCAGGAGTGAGCTATGCAACAAAACTGAGAGTTGTGACAGATGACTGCGAAGGTGTAGCAGTACATAATGCGCATATATATATATGTACACACATCTATATATCACTCTATATAACATGTCAGAATATTTAGCAATATTTTTGATCACGTTGTGTTAAAAGGTTTACGTAGTTAACCCAGGTGAAGTTCTGATGAGGTAAGTTAATATTGCTGTCCCCATTTAACTATTGAGTCATCTGAGATAGACAGGTTAAACCAATAATGGAAGGTTAATTTTTGTCTCCTTATTCATTCAGGAGATTATTTCAGCATCTGCTTTACTCAGTTTGCTAGGAGCTTTCTTAACACTCATACAAATCTATTAAGATTTTATTTCTATATTTTGATTTTTTGTTATTTTATAATACACGAAAATCACAAATCATTCTCTATCTACTATTTGATTATTCCCATCTAAGAGCATAACTCTGTAGCTTTCTTTATTGAGTCATGAATCAATCATTTTTCGTGGACTCTGCTTCAGTTTATCAGTCTTCTAATTCTAAATGTGACTTCCAACGTGTTGCATTCCTATCTATATGGTCTAATCTGAAGTCTCAGTGGACCCTTCCCTTCCCTTCCCTTCCCTTCCCTTCCCTTCCCTTCCCTTCCCTTCCCTTCCCTTCCCTTCCCTTCCCTTCCCTTCCCTTCCCTTCCCTTCCCTTCCCTTCCCTTCCCTTCCCTTCCCTTCCCTTCCCTTCCCTTCCCTTCCCTTCCCTTCCCTTCCCTTCCCTTCCCTTCCCTTCCCTTCCCTTCCCTTCCCTTCCCTTCCCTTCCCTTCCCTTCCCGTCCCTTCCCTTCCCTTCCCTTCCCTTCCCTTCCCTTCCCTTCCCTTCCCTTCCCTTCCCTTCCCTTCCCTTCCCTTCCCTTCCCTTCCCTTCCCTTCCCTTCCCTTCCCTCTGAACCACTGCCTGCTAGTCACGAGTTTTTTAGGCCAATGATCCCTAATATACAGATTGCATTTTCTGTTGGGAAAAACTCAAAGAGAAGAGAAGTTGTTTTTAATAAAGCTCTGTCCCCTCTCAGTTGCAGTGCATTTCTCCTCAGCAAAGAGAACTTCAGACTCCTCTGGCTTGTGAGCAAATACTGCCATATAGCAACTGATAACTTTCTTCTCTGCATTTTTTTTAGTATCTTTTTTTTTTGTGATGTGCAGTATAGAGATATAAATCACATTTGTGATTTCTTTTGTTTTTTTTTTTTTTAGTTGAACATCCTTTTAGTGAATTTGAGCTGAGAATCCTCTCAGCCGTCTTTAGCCAGAAAAAAAGTCTCTTCCTATCCGGTTTATAAAAACTCCTTCACTAGTGCAATAGACTGCAACAAGTGAATCTCCTTGTAGACAGATTTAATTTGCTCAACTGTTAGGCAGTTTTGAGTCTTGTGGTTCTATGTTCTCCATTTGCTCTGGGGTAAACTTTATGCAAGCTCTGAATCTTGCTACTTAGCACTGCTCATTCATGTACTCAAAACTGTCAATACTGTCAATGTAATAATTTCAGAAGCAGGCAGACACAAAAAGAAACCATTTAGTTGAAAATGCTTTAAGTTTGACAACAACATGAACTGAAAAATGTGCTGAAAAACTTTTAACTATGGCTTTTTCTACTGACATTGCCTACAACTCATCCCTGAAAGTGAGGATGACTCTCTCTCAGTGTGTCCTAGGCTATTCTAGGCTAAAAGCACTTTGAAGAGGTGTTTACATCTTTTCCTCTAGAGAGGTGTGATTTGCAGACAAATAAATCTGGGCTATCTGCTACATGTTCTGGATTACAACTACATTTTTTCTGTAGAGTTGTAGGTGGCTCACTGTTTGCAAAGAACATAATGATACATGCTGATAGCTCTATGTCCACAAGGTCTGCTAGCTTTTCATGAAACAGCAGGAGTTCTTTGGTACTAATTTGTCTACAGATTTTAGGTTATGCAACTGATACTTTTGTCTTCCTGATTTTTCCACCTGGGGACTAACTAATGACTATTTGGATCATTTCCTACTCTTCTTGTCTCATTGTTTGCTCCTTTCCTGAACTGTACAACTCTATGTAGCAAATATGATATGATTCATGGTGCATAAATGAGCCAAAACCAATTATCTGTCCTCTTAAATGAGCAGAAAGTATGTTTGTGTATTGTATAGGTAACATCAGAAAGGTGCTAAACATAAAAGTACATATTTTTTTCTAATGACACAGGTAATTTCATTTAATAAAAAGAGGATATTTTCATGCCATTTTCATTTCAGTAAAATTTCCCTAGAAAATGTCTTACACATTTTGTGAGTGTCTTATAGTTAATTCCAATTTCAGAAAAGCTCATTGATGCATTCCTCGATGTTGATATTGTAAGCAATCAGGGATCCTTTACAGTTTTAATATTACACAGACTTTAAACATCTGTACACTTACGGATACCCTGGGCATGCACTTTCAGATTCCTATCCAGAAATTTGGGATTTCAATGGTTTTGTGAGCATCATGCAATGTCTGTGTTGGAAAGTCATTCCCTTCATATTTTTGTAAGAAACTAGGGCCAATATTTTAACATTATACATCAAATTGTATGAGGGTGAAGCGGGATTACAACTGATTTTACCAGAGCTGGAAGTAAATCCTGACAAGACCACAAAAAATGTAGACGAAAATAAAAAAATCTTTCTGCCCATTTTTCCTCTCTGTGGTAAAATTAATAATCAGATCAAGATGGTATTAGCTGTTCAGCCTCTGTCTTATATTGACTAGGCACTATCCCCTTTCTTTTTAAAGGCTTTATGTTGCGATCCTTAGTTCAATTCTGCTGTAATCAAAAAAGTGATGTCTTCTGGGCTATAGAGTTCAATTAAGTTCATGTGTTTTTCTAGTTACTCTTGGTGGTTATTTAACAAATATATATATACAGAGAGACTACAGAATATTTACAGGAGAGAGAAACTGGTAATTGCAAGTATTTGATTAACTAAGCTGATTCTTGTCTAGCCAGGACACAGGAATGTATATCATGTAATCCCAATTTCACACCTCAAAATATATTGACAATTAGGTAGAGATGAATAAGGCATAATCTACATGCTAATCAAGAACTTGCAGAATAATTAACATTTTTTTAGAATTATGAATACTTTTGACAAAATCAGTTTTTTTCAGAGACAATCCATGAACAGATACGTATATTCAGCAAATATGATTTTTCTCATAAATTATTAACCTATAACTAGTAATTATCTCCCAGACATGGAATGCTAACATGAACCTTTTTCAAGGAGTCTCTTCCTCACAAATATTGGAAATGTCCATTTGCAGAGCATTCATTACCTGGTCAGGCACAGAGTTAGCATATGAAAGTAATCATTTAATTGTACACCAGGCTTTGCGAAATATTTTACACATGACACTTTTTACTAATGCTACTTTCCTTTCAACCACCGTGAAATAAAGAATAACAGAGGAAGTTGGACAAGCTGATGATCAAAGTTTAAATGTTGCTCACAGCATCTCATAGATCTCAATTTGAATTCTGCCCGGTGTGATCTGTGACAGTCTTATTGTCTTAAGGAAGCTTTGAAAGAAAGGGGAAAAAGCAAGCTCACAGTCAGGAGGAAAAAAAACCCAACAACCAAGCCTGAATTAAAATGTAAATTAGAAAAAACAGGGAACTAATCATTTTCCTCTCCTTTGCTACTGATGGCAGCAAGGTTGTGTAAAGAAAAGTACTTAATTTTTCTCATGAATTTAAGGTGCTCATGTAGTCTCTGTTACTGCCAACTGAAATTCACTTGGACTGTGGAGTTACAACTAAAATCGCCATAATAATTCCAGTTATTGCTGGCAGCTGTGACTGGAAGGCTGTCAACTAAAGGGACAGGAAACAATTTTTTTGCTGTACAGTTACTGCGCCACACCTGTGGGTGATGTGGTGGAATGTGCATTGCTGCCTCTGTGTCACATTGCTTCTGCGAGCAGGAATGCAGTAAGTGCTCCCATTACCAGGCATCTCAATGCACATTTTTCTGGAGTGCTCAGTTAGCTCAAACATTCCTGCAGGCACACAGTTTGCAAAGGAGTTGTTTTGCCTACTTGGACTCCTTTGAGTTTTGCTAATCTGTAAAATTTTGTGTCTGGGGAACAAAACCTTCTCCCTGGGCTCAAAAGAATAGTTCTGCTAACTTCAAGAAGAGTATCAGCTGCCATAGAGTAAGGAGAATTTGGCCCTTTCTCCTATGAGTGGTAAAATATTACAAAAGGTTACTTAAATTTGCAGAGTTATATTGATAACTCATAGCTGCAATCAGCCTTGAAATATTTTGATGTTAGCCTTTGGAGCACAATATAAGTGTGTGTTGTTTTCCTTAAAAAAAAAAAAAAAAAACCACCAAAAACTGAGAAGCTCAGACTCTCAGGCTGTAAATATTGAATTATCATTAATATATTAGCACAGAGAACTTAAGCCCTAAGACCTTCAGTGTCTTTGCTGAAGTCAGCAGCTTCATCCAGAGCCTATCATTGGTGTCTCTTGTGTAAACCCTTTGAAGTTATTACTGCTCTGAAGTGAGGAAAGAAACTAGGATTTTAAAGGGAGGGGAAAGCACGCATTCAACTGGCACATGAGTTCTGTTCTGGGAGGATGTGGGAGCAGAGTGAAAGCCTGTGTACTGGACAGCATAGGACCACAGAGTGCTGTTGAGGGCAGACAACTAGCTTGTTAGTGTGCGTGGTTCTACTAATGTCGTTGGAGATATGCAGGTTTCCACCTCCTGGGAAACTGCAACTTTCTGCTCTGGTCTCTCTTGAGCTACTTTTGCTTCACCTTCACCAAGGACTCCCCAGTGGTAGAGGCAGATGTGAAGACCTTATTCCTCACATCCTGGACAGAGGTCTGGAGCCTGGTGGTTGTCCCACCTTGGAAGAGACTTGTCACTAAAAGAGGGCTGTAGAAGGGGATACATGCAAAGAGTGTATGTGTATTGTTCAGGTGCAAAAAACTCTACTACAGCTCCTAACACTGACCATAGAAATTCTCTCTTACTGCCAGTGCCGAGATCATAGTTTGTGTTTCAAGATTTGTCTGCATCACTCATCTTTATGAAATTCTTAAAATTTTCCAAAGTAACATTAATGCAGATTATTATTCTCATGAGAAAACACCCAAGACAATATGAATAAACAAGTAAGACTCCATCAAGAAATCTTCTCCTTTTTAAAGAAGCAACAGCTCTTCACTTTGGTGGGGGGATCCAAACAGTGCATTTATTGAGAAGTTGAGATATGACAGTGTTTCTAGTGCTTGAAACAGCTGAACTTCACATGTAAGTAGGGGTACCCAGCTTTCTTTCGTGGACAGAATTTCATTGTTAATCCTTCCCTTCCTCCTCCAGTTATATGGTACAGAAGTAATCTGACATTGGAAGAGGACACCAGGGGATGTGGTTCAGTATGTTCTATAAACAGATAAGATACATTAGCATATTAAAGATTCTTGACAACTTAGTGGAGAAATACCTACTCAACATCTTTTCCTATTGCTATAAAAGAGAAAGTAGATTCAGCTATTATTTCTCAGAAACTGGAGCAATTGGAATAAATGGCTTGTGTGCTGGCCATCAAGTTATTAATGCCATCTGAAGAGCTGAATAACACTTTACCTTTGTGTAAGTAGAAGTTAGACAAATAGAGCTGCAGATTCTCCTTTGAAAAAATTAGATAGTTACTTAGGTTGGGGAAGATATTTTGTTCCATGATTGCTAACCATCAGACTTCCTGACTTATAATCACTGTAATTTTCAGAGTGGCAGGACCTATGAACAAAAACTGAGATGTCTATGTACATCGTTCTGCTTTTTAAATATGATGGTTGTAAGAGCTGCCACTGTTGTAATGGTAAAGTATGTTTCTGCAAGTTTTACTGAGGTAGACTTTAAAATGGATCACACTAAGTTGGATCACATAAAGAAATATGGAAGAATCTCTTGCAACCAGAGGTTCCCTTGAACCAGTTGGAAAAAGAAGCAGAGTACAGCAAACCAGACAAAAACTCTTCGGTACCATTTCAGAAAGTATTATGATTGACTAGGGATTCATTTTCATTTCTAGTTCAATTCCTAAAGCTTTGTCTAAACTATTGAAATGTGAAGTGCTTAGCCTAACATGGCTGTAAAATACCTTATGTCCATGCTTATAGGCTTGATTTGATTTGTGGAAATGTGCGAATAAGGAAAAAATTCCCACTGGCAAGAGCCACAAGGTAGACAAGACGTCTATGAATATAGCTATTTTTACCACCATTTTACTTTACTTTTCCAATAAGTTTAATGAAAACCGTGGTTGTGGGTCCCACTTGCTTTAACACATTTAACAGCACTGGAGTCAAACCTGTGAAATTTTAACCAGTTGTAAATTTCCACCAGAAATTAATCTATCTTTCTTTCTTTCTTTCTTTCTTTCTTTCTTTCTTTCTTTCTTTCTTTCTTTCTCTCTCTCTTTCTCTTTCTCTCTCTCTTTCTCTTTCTCTTTCTCTTTCTCTTTCTCTTTCTCTTTCTCTTTCCCTCTCTCTGTTTCTCTCTCTCTCAATACAGCTTATATTACATTTAATATAAGCTAATCGAACCATTAGTGGAGTCTTATACATTAAACCTTCATGGTCTCAATGCCTGTGCAAACAGAAGTTGCCACCCTTCATGCAGCAACTTCTCTGAAATTCACTTCTGGCCTTTCACATTCTTCAGGTATCGCTGAGATGACTGCCATGTTTATCTTCAGAATTACTGCCCCTGCTGTTACTACGTGCTGTGTAAGACCCATAAGCAAGACGGGTGGCAGTTCTACCTTCCCTCTGAGGGACAAGTCAGTTGCCCATGTGGAAAAGAGGGGGCAGCTGAAGTACGCTGGGAGACATAGGTTGTACATGGCAGCTGGTTAGAGAACTTAGTGGCTGCACAAACCCAGAGGGTAAGTAGCTCTGAAAGAAGAATTAGCCTAAGATGGGAACAATCCATGCACTCTCATAAGAGCTTATGTCGCTGATTATGCCTTGTTCAGCTAGAAACAGATCCATTTTCTGCTCCTGGCACATAGCCAGGGTGTTGAAAACTTTGTGTTTGTAAGTACCGATGAATCGGGTTATGGTCTAGCTCTGCACTTTCCTCACATTACACAAATACTAGACATGGTACCAAGAGAGATGCATTTTTAGCCTTAACACTTCACTGATGGATAGTAGGGTGGATAGCTATGATTTTTTTCTAAAACATTTTCATTTACATTGGGGGCTCTCAGGTGACAGACTACTATTCCACCCTACTTCAGATCTCTTTCAATGAATATGCACAATTGCAGCTCAGTTCCCAAACCAATTTTCAAGCCGAAAATAAATGTTTTCTTTTCTCTAGGAGGGAGAGAGAAATCCATATGTCTAACAACCGCAAGCTGCGGCTGTCTCTTTAAGTTTTCAAACCCTTGCAACCAATTTACAAATGAGTACATTTCTACAACCCCTGTGTATAGCCATGTTTTTTTTTAATGCCAGAATCTGTTTTACTTGGACTCTCTTCCCCCCGCCCCAAGAAAATGTACCACGTGAAGGAGAATGTGTGGGTGTTGTGAGAATGACTGATTTTTAAGCTGTAAGGATGTTATAGCCTCATGTACTTTGGGTAAAGTACTCACTACTGACGACCAGTGTCAACAGTGACTGTGGCTGAACAGTGCTAAAAACAATTTAAGTCCTTCTGTCCCCCAGCTCACACAGTATTCAGCAACATTTCAGGCAGTTTGATTAAAATCTGAAGAGGCACTTATTCCACTAGCCTGGTATTAACAGGGCAGTGAACCCTAGTGTAGACAGCTGCCTGGCTCCAGGAGCCATCGGCAGTGCTCTGCGTGCTCGGCGTATCCTGGAAATAGCTTCTGAGCCAGAAAGCTGTCTACACTAAAGTGTTCTCTATTTATGCCACCCCTCTTTTTCTGTTAGCATCAGAATGGAGTGAAAATTAAACAAGTGCTGTTGAAAAATACGAATATCCTTTTCTTTCGAATTCTCACACCAAACGGATTTAAGACACTTTAGCAAAATCTGAATTACTTTTTCTTCACAACAGTGAAAGAAAAGAAAGATAGACTGGAAAGGAAACAATTTTCAATTAAAAATATAATCTTGTCAGGCCTCTTCTTAATTCTTCCCAAAAGAAAAATATTTTTTCACATTATTTTGTTATGCATCTATGCAAGGACAAAGTACAGTACACTTTAGTATGGTTTCCATGATAATCTCTGTTATCCAACATGTACTTCCAAGTGAAACTGCAATGCAAATCTAGTAGCTTCTGTTTCCAATAAAAAGTGTAGCAACAGGTATCAGCACATTGTTAATAGGAGGACTTTCTAATGGTGTCCCGCCCATCTACTATATCTCAGCACATAGACTGAGAAGGATGAAAAACCACCAAAACCATATGCGAAGACACAAGGAAGCTAGAACAACTTCTTTATGAATAAAAGAATTGTGAAATTATTTTGAAACATTTTTGTGAAAAAAGATGCAAAACTAAACATCTGGCCTGATGGGTGAACTCAAACAGATTGTGAAAAGATTCTAAGTAATTTAAATTTACAAAAAATTAACAGATTTAACTCTGCTCTTTGGGAAACAGATGTAGAAAAGGGAGGGCTGCGACATCTGAAATCCTAAAGCAGGATCCTATAATAGTTTATGCCATTTAGCAGAACACTTGAGAAGGTGAGAGCAATTTATTTTACACATGGAGAGAGGTAAAAACAGATACTTGCAGGAAGCTCCTTTGCTAATGGGAAGGCACTTATGTTGTGAGGTGTCATCCCAGACCTAAATGTGTTCTGTTGTCAAACCATGTCTATTCAGAGGAGCAGATTTAAATTCCCTTCACAAAGAGCTGATTTCTGTTTCCTAACTAGGTATGAATGTGAGGGAGACCACTCATTTAACTTCAGTCACCTACTTAAGGACAAATTTTTTGCAAATTCCTCTCTGAGTTACTTAACTTTGCACCTCTGTTGGAAGTTAAATAAATAAAGCCATCACGAAAAATATCTATGCCATTTAAAGCAAATGATATAGCTGTTCATTGCCTTATTTTAGCATCCAGGTTCTGTCATCAGACGCCACTGCAGATCTTAGCAGGTGGCCCACAACGCTAGAAAAATTCTCTCTCTTTTAGAGACTTCCATTGTATATAGAGTGTAATGCCAGGTTTTTTGTACAAAAAATTTATTTGGAAACTAGTGGAGGTCTTACAGTACAGAGAAAAGACTCCAAACAACACACCTCCTCTGGTGGGTTTGATGATCATCCTCCTTCACATACATGAACATACTCGGCGACCTACATCTCTACTTTCACATGCAATAAATGGAAAGGTCATTAATGCTGTCAGTCACTAGTACATCTTGTTCTTTAGACCTGCAAAGTGCATTGGGCTGTCTTTTTCCCAGGTTCAGGAAATGCAGGAATAGGCAAAGGATAGGCTTTGGAACACAATGGAAAATTTCCTTGCATTAGCTACCAGAAAAAAAGAGACACCCTGAAGGCCTTGTCTTTTTTCATTAAATTCATAAAAAGCTGTATAATTACAAAGCTTGTGCAACGCTAATTTTCTACGTAACTTTCACACTTTATCAGCCCTAAAATATCTGAAATAGCAGCAATGATACACAGATCAGGTGCCAGCCTGCATATCCTGCCATAGATAATGCGACCCACAGAAGCATGGTTTAGTCTGTAAAGAATTAAGAAGAAATACCTTGACTAAGGAAAACTCTCTGGCTAGATTACTCAATGGGTGCTGACAGGAGAGGCATTAGACCAGGGCATTAACAGACTGCAAGTATTGCAGATTTGCCCCTCCTAGGCAGAAATGTTGCTTAATAGTTAAATTAATGATAAACAGAACACCCCAAAATCACATGCAGCTATTAATAAACAATCCCACAAAGTTACATTTCATTAATAATTATAAACAGATCTATAAATGGTGCCCATTTGAAGGATAATGTTTTTTCCTCTCACTGAGAATGTATGTTTGTAAACCATGTAACTGGGCCCCGAGTAATTTTGGAGTGAGTAATTTCCGAATGTGCAATTACAAATGGCTAAAGTGCAATAGCTCCCTGAAGCATCATCACAATTTCTGCAGTGAGTGTTTAATTGTAGCCAGACTTTGTAACCTTACCATGGCCTGTGTCCTTGCCATAACCCTGGGCCTAAGCTTCACTCTTCAACATATGGGAAAATTTTTCAAGCTGATTGCTCCAATCTGATTAGGGGAAGTTATGTAGCTGCCATTTATTCAGGGTCTTGTTACCACACTCTAACAGCTGCTTTGTAAAAGATTCCCATTAAGGCCATTTTCTGCCTACTCCAATTCCAGCATGCCTGTCAAAGTAATTGTGATTGTGCTGATTGTTCTGAGGGTGCCAGCAATAAAAGAATTAAAAATCTCTTTGATACCAGGTTGGCAAAAAGCAACTTCGAAACAACAGTAAATTGGTTAGGAGCAAATGGTTCCTGCCTAAGCCAATTTTTTTTGCCCTGAGTCCATTGGTAAATTCCCCCGTGCAAGCTGCCACAGGTGTCTCCAAGGCAGTGTGAGAAGAGGAACTCACTCTTTAGCAGATGACTACTAAAAACCCAGCATAATTCCATTTTACAACAATGATCTTCTTTTCCAATTGCCACTTTGGCAACCTAAGAAGCTTTGTTGTTTTTTTCACTACCAGTTGTGATAATGTTGAGGTTGATAAGCTGCACAAAGCTGAAATTCATGGCAGTACTGCAAACCAAGAGGTGAATAGAATAGCTAGCTTTCCATCATGGTAGAAATTCCCAATTTTTTTTAAGAAAAAAAGAAAAAAGAAAAAGAAATGGCATGTGTTTCAAAGTAAGGATATCTAGAGGATGATGAGGTTCCCTCAAATTGCTGTTGGTGATTCCATCCTGTCCAGAAAACCATCATCCACCCAGGATAAAGCATGAATTTTTCACTTGTTCAGATATTTTGTTAGCTTCAGAAATTTAAACTAAACACAAATTTAGAGACCTGATCTCAGTTAATTTCTGATATGAACATGCAAACTACTCAGTGAATAAGGGTTAAAAATGATCCAGGCTTTTTGTTTGAAACAGCGCCTCCATAAGTATTTGTTGATCTCCTTGGATTTTGTTGCACTTATCCCAATACAGATGCTTTTGACCCTTTACATATCAAATGCACTTTTGCACTCAAGCCAGTGAAGATTTTATCATTGCCTATTAGTCAGATGTACAAGATTACCAAATTTTTTACATTCTTTCTTCTAGCTAAATGGGAATCAACATTAAGATGACTAATGTCTGTCATATGTTTCAAAGCTTGCTCCTTCACACACCTACTGTAAGGTTCAAATGCAAAGGAAATAAAAGGCTTTTATTTAGAATCATACACCTTAAGAAGTCAGGCTAATAGCTGGCAATTATTAATATTACTTCATATTATATGTAACCCATGGATTATGGATTTGGAATTGTGTGTTAAATCCTGCTTCTAATGGTAATGAATTGGATGAGAAGGTTTGAACAGGTATCTCCTCAAGTGCGAAAGTATTTTGGTCTGAATTTGTTTTGGGGCAACAGCAAAATGCGCAAAGCTAATGAAAATTCTCCAACTTGAATTTTACAGTCAACAAAGCACGTTTATTTTTGACTTAGGTTTGCTAAGTACCTCTGCCTGGAGTGTGCAAAGCATTTTAAATTTAACCCTCAAAATCTAGTTGCAGCTTAACCAGTCTAAGCAGATTGATGCTACCCAATCTAAATTTCTTTAAACTTGGAGCCCCTCAGATCTTCTAAGCATTAAAAAGAACTTCAAATAACAAAATTTCTCCCCTACTGAGGAAGAAACACTTGACTTCTAGTTACTCTGTACAATGAAAACTTTCAAGAAGTTAACAAATGGAAAAGTCTGCTCTAAGCTGTGAAACCAGTGAAGTTAAGTGATTTTTCTCTCTTTTGGTGTTGAATCCATATTCTGGGTATTGATCAGATAAGAGCTAAAGGCTAAGATATCCACTTGTGGGATCCTGTGCTAAACATCAAATCTAAACTAAATATTTAAGAAACACCCTAAAGAGGGGTTCTAAATCTTTAAATAGGACACAGTCTACAGTAAAAGGCATCCTTGAAAACAGGGCTTTTGTTTTCTGGTTAGTTATGAAAATTGTCTTTGGTATCCATGGGGAGGGATCACATGTGTTCTCTATTACATCTGGCTTTCCAGGGGTCAGTTGAACAGTTTATTTGGTGAATTGTCGATATTCCATGTTCCATGACAACTTGTCTGAAGAAGTCATGTCCTTGGACAAAGAATATTACACTTCTAGGCTATTTTTGATTTGTTCCTGGTGGCTAGTAAGACTTCTCAGATGTGACTGAGCCTTACTGTGTAATGAAGTGGTTAGTTATTCCAGTAAAAGATGCTGGCAGGGTGAATGTATGATCTCTCTGCCAGTCACTGCAGACGAATCATGCTCTCCATATTCCCTTGTGTTTCATCATCTTATCACAGCAGGGCTCTCATAGGTTTACTTCTAGCTGGGGTTTTTTGATGATGTATATTATAGCGTAGGACAGTTTGGCGTTACAGAGGCAAGAGGAGAGGACAGGCAAAGAATTTATTGTCGTTAATTTTACCTCATGACCTCCTGGCAGAAAATACTTCTATGAAGTAATTTTTGGAGTTGAGGCAGAGTCTAAGCATTTGTAGCTTGAAAATTATAGTGAATAGGTTTTTATCTCCATCCGGAGGCAGAAATGGTTTAACCAAGGCAAAATGTTCATCATTTATGCCCACTGATAAACTAATGTCCGAATGACAGTTGGCTGTACACATCCAAATATTACCTGTGAAAATCTTAAAATCCAGAATGCAACTACAAAGCTTTAAATCACTGTATTGAAAACTTTCTTACTAAAGACATTGATATATCCCACAGCTGAAACTGTTTTGAATTTTACAAGAACATATCTCCCTCAGTTTCCATGAAAATGTTAATTTTATGATAGCTTCTTGTAGGTCTCTGTTTATTCTGAGTCCATGAGACTTCCCAGGGCACCTCTGTTTTTCCTAGAATTATGTTGATGGGATTTTTTTCAAATAGTTGCTTTTTCTGGGGTAAGACACTGGGTGGCCAGGCTTCTCAATGGTGGTGAAGTAGTGGTGTAACACCTTCTGAGAGAGTGGCAAAATTGTTCAAATCCCCACTGCTTTATAGGGATTAATTTAATGAGAGCTGTCAGTGAACATCAGAGGTGTGAGAGAAGACCAGGGTGTTACAAATGCTCTTGAAACCATGCTTTGGCTGCAAACCTGCCAACATTTCAAATGTTCAAAGTGGTAGACTTGGCAGATAGGCTGAGTCTGGTTTCTATGGTTGCCTGCTCCTGCAGAGCTTCCTGCCCTCTCTCTCCACACTTCTTGGAGAGGTCAGCAGCTTCTTGCTCTTGGAGGCTGGCTTTCTCTCCTGGAAAATCATGCACTCCCTCCTTGAATCTTCCTGCTGCCATTGTTTGAAGAGGCAAGACACCACTGATCCTTTGAGGAGGGTACCCTACTTCAACGACTGTGTGCCTATCATTTTAGCAGCAGCAGAAATTTTGCAAAATGAGCACATTGGGCCAGAGGTCTAGCATTGGCGGGAATATTTCTAGGGCACTGAAAGGAACACCAGTTAAAGAAGTGGAAATATATATTACAAAGGGAATTAATTAACAGAACCATTACCATGTTATTTAGCAAAGGGGAGTGGTGAATGCACTAGACATTGCAGAAAAATGTCTTTTAGGCATGAAGCAAAGTAGGATAGGAGATGGAATTGATTTCAGATCTATGATCCCCAAATGGGATTTAAAAGTCCTGCTTTGCTTTAAACAGATCATTTTCTCCCTGGCGGGTAGAGATTCTTGTGAGTCTATAGGCACTATATGAAATGCAAAACCAGTAGGTTGGTGCACTAGGTCCATCAATCTACTCAGGACTTATACACAGTTTTATAGACAAAGAATACAAGTACACCCAGGATACACCTGATTTCCTGTGTTGTCACTGTGAAATGTATGTTCTATGCTCAGCAAGTTCAATGAACCCAGCATAAATGTGAGATGTTAAACAGGTTTATACAGGCACATGAGCATTTGTCTAGGATTTGCGAGTGCCCAGAAATTCACTAGATTCAGAAACTATGAGCAAATGACCAAATTCCTTTTGCCCCCACAAGAAGTCAACATCAATATGAGAAAGGGGAGGCAGATGACTCTCAGAAAAATCTATGGCCAGGAGTGTCAGAGATGGCAGGTACAGGTTCTGCTCAAAAAAACACCAACACCCAGAAAACAACCCCAAGAAGAAAGCATTTATGGAGGCTACACCTGGCCTGCATCTATTGTTACTGTGGCAGAAGGAAGGAAATAAAAAGGCTGAGCTCCCAAACCCCTAACCTCCAAGTATCCGACTCTCAGCAATACTCTTATTTTTACCACAAAAATGAATCTAATGACCAACCATACAAATAAATGTTGGCCAGACCAGCCAGCGAATACTCTCTGTAGAGGCAGTAACATTAAAGACTACTTCTCTGGTTACCCAAAGCTGAGCTTCTCTTCCTTCTGGCAGGTCATATATTTTCGTCACTGCTGTGCTGATCTGTTTAGCTCTTGGTGCTCTACATACCCTGCCCACAATCACTACATTTACCTCTAGTGAAGCGAGAGTGTGTAGTGGGGCAGCACAGGATCTTTCTGAAAACTGTGGGAGGAATTATCCAAATTCTTTCTCCTCTGAGGAGTTACAGTTGTAGACAGTGGAAAAAGCAGAACAGATATTCAGCTAATGAAACAGAACAGAAACCCAGCAAGTCATTTTGGCCTTGAAAATCATAGGAGTTGTCTCCTGATGGGAGATGTTCAGGAGAAACGAAAGGAGGCTGTGATTCTAAGAGCAGGGTAATTGCACGTGCACAGATGCATGCCTAGAGAAGGCATGAGAAGGAGACAGAGTTACTGAAAAATAGGTGGATCTGGAAAGGATAAGAGTAGGAAAAGACAGAGTGATGCTCTCTGAAATGGCCTTCAACAAAATGAGTAAAGCACACCTTGCTGTAGAAATGAATCTCAATGTCTCTGGTTGAGATTTCAGCATGGGTCACTCATTTCCTTGTGAATGCTATAACTGGCAGACTATGATACGAAAGGAGCCTAAATCCTCATATAGTAAAGGAAAATAGGAGAGGCTGTCTTGTAAAGCAGAAGCCTAAACATCCTGCTTTAAGAGAAGTTTCCAGAGTTTGCGTCTTTAATTCATAATTAGGTCTCTGGCACTGAGAAGTGATGATGGTTAGGCAGACCATGTTTCTTCCCTGCTGGCTAATTCTGAGTCCTGGCATGATGAATGGGACCATCTTTTGGTGGCTCTCTGTCTAATGAAAGCTGTCTTGGTCCCATTCTGCACCATACTTTCCCGCCTTCCATGTAAGAGTTGAGCACAGCTCCAGCCAGAAAACTACCTTCTGCTCGGACAGACACATGCCAAGGTGCAAAGTGTTCCTCTGTTAAATTATTATGGTGATACATCTCATGTTGTCTTTGGCAGATTTGGCATTTCTGTGGATGCATGACACAAATGAAGGGTATGTGATACCTACCTCCTCCACAGTCAGTCATACGGAGTATTTGTTTGCACCATGCCCGTCTGGTCTATGTCCTGAAGTTTCCTTTAATGCCAGGGGGAGGATGGGAAGGAATGACAGAGAGAAGCATGCCTTGCTCCTCTACCCATGTGGAACTGGGGTCCAATGGAGCACGGCACGTAGATGTGAGAGCTGGGGTGTAACGCTGGACTTCTCAATACAGGCACAGCCTTTGTGGTAGGAAGGGTTGTGGTGAGCAATGCAACTCCACGTAACTTCCCTTCTTCTTTACTGGCGAATTTTTGACTTTGAAGCTCTAGTCTCCCCTGATCGGTTTACTCCATAAATTAATGTGTTAATTGTACACACAGTGCTGTCTATTAGGGAGGTGTGTGTTTGACAGCCTCCAGCTGTGTGTTTGCAGAGATCCTGTTGTAGAAATCATTACAACGACCAGTTTTCACAACCTTTTTAATGCACTCTTAAAAGTAACAATTACAGGGACTTTAACATTTGCAGCTGAAACATGTTTGGAGAATGGCTTATTCAGATGCTTTAAGTGTTAACTTGATTGTAGATTGGATTGCATGATGCCAAATTAGCCATACACTACATATCATCTCACTAACATTGCAAGAGCTTTTCTTTTTCTCAAAAAAAAATTAAAAAATTAAAAAAGAGCCTCCATTTTTAAAGCTCGTACTTCAGAAATTCTTTAGTAACAGGTTCCATCTGTTCTTAATTTCTTGACTAAACAGGCAGACTAGAAAGCAAACTCTTTATTCACATCTACTTTTTGTGTGAGTCATGGCTTACAAAAGGGTGCAAGCAGTCTGGCCCTTGGATAGAGGCAAGTGTGTGTTATATGTTTACAACAAATCTGTTTGACCTTTCAAAATGCAGTGGGCACTACTGTTAATATATCAAACCTTGTGAATCACACAAGCAGAGTCAAGAACAGACGTGTTTTAAATTTTTTTTTCTATTTGTCATCTTTTTCGGACACTGATTCATACACCTGTAAAAAGAAGTAAATATAATTTTGATTCTTTTAATAACAGGAACTGAAGTATAGTTGATGGTGGGTATAGAGATCTACTCTCAGAAGTGACCTTTTCACAGTCTGTTACACGAATATTGCTGAGGTGCTCCAAAGGGTCCTGACACCAACAGGTTTTAGAATATCCATAGGCATTCACACACACCACCAAGGCATACAACCCAAACGACAGCTGATGAATTTTGTTACCTCTACAAGGAAGTGTATATGTGAAAGGACAATGAACAGCTCATTGCATTGGTAAAAAAAAGCTGCACGTTTAGCTGGGCCTGTGTTCTGATGATTACAGCTGGAAATTTGTCAGGAAACAGAAATAATCCTGGTTTCTTTTCCTTTTTATGTTAATTTGCTGTCTCTGATCAGCCTGATTAGGAGATCCTGGAAGAGCTAGGAGTGAATGGTGTGATAGGAAGCAAAGCATTGAATGGTGAGCAGGAGCTGCAATGGAAGTTAAAGCATCTTGACCCAAGCAGACACCAGTCTATGTAATGTAAATGGGAAAACTTGAAGAAATAAATGGTTTGCAGAAGAATAATTGGAGAAGGTTGACTCCAGTACTGTAAGGGGAGGGACACAGGGAAAGAGGGAGAGAGAGAGAAAAGGAGAGAGGGAAAGAGGGAGAGAGAGAGAAAGGGAGAGAGGGAAAGAGGAAGACAAGAATGAAGATCTGTGTAATGTAAATTGAAAAGATTTCAGTATAAGCTTTTACAGACCAGTTGGAGTCCAGACACATGCCTGTCCTCTAGCTGCAAAATGTTTCAATATGCAATTTTCTAAAGTAATCTAAAGTGCTGCTTGTTTCAACAAAAACCCCCAGACTTTTACAAGCCTCTGCAATTTGCTGTTCAAGCTACGTTGAGGATTTTCATGTAGTAGGTCACAGGTATGGTGCCCTATTTCACCAATCCTTACCATCAGGCAGCAGGCTTAATGCATGCTGCTACCAATCAGGGTTTGCCTGAATTTACTGTAGGCCTTCAATGATGCAATAATACCATAGATTCTAAAATGCTTGAAAAACGAAATGAAGATTAAGATTAAACAAAACATTTTTCTTGGTGATGAATTTAAACAAATTGAACATAATTGCTCAATTTTATTCAAAGAAAGAGTCTGTGCTAAACCTACACTCAAGTATTCTTCCTGACTTTTGCAAGCCTGGATACATGACATCATTTGGACAATTTGCACATATTTATACAATTTGTCATCATTCTGTCTTTACAGTCTGGAGAGTTACAGGATTTGCCTCTAGGCTTACTTTTCCCCCTGCACAAGATGTTTTATGAGAATCATATGCTTGCAATACTATTTTTAAAAACTGAAAAATTTAAGTAAACATTGGGAACCTACTTCATATTTAAAGCCGATATGAGGAAAATAAATTGTGAAAAGAGAAACAGGGGCTGGAAAATTCTAAACCTAAGCACGTACTTGAGGCACAAGTGGTTTTTTTCCTTAGGCTACCTTTGACATGGGTATGTATGAACAGCATGGGACAGGATAGTATTTCAGAGATGGAGGAGGCATTAAATGATTTTTTTTTGTGCTTCCACCAAATGTAATTGACTCCTGTACCTCATTACCATATCAGTCAACTGCGTGGATTATCAGAAATATTAGCAAAGTGGCTATTTGGCATGCACTGCAAACTTAGATTCTTTCATGATGAAGGAAGGGGGAAAGATTAGTACAGCAGAGAGAAGAAACAGAAGTTTACAAACCAAATGTTTATAGTAAAGTCCTTAGTAACTGGAGCATGTGAATAAATTGTCTGAATTTTTACAAGTGGGTAAGTAAGTAAAACAATAGATGCTTCAAATAAAAATTGGCATTAATTTTTGAGAATGTAAGCCTTTATATACCAGCAGTTTTTTTAGGTTCATTCAGCTCCTAGGTTTTAAATTACAAAAACATTTTTTCTTCTTTATGGTAATTGCTATTACCAAGGCAGTCTTTAAAAGAGAATAGCAGACTATGTTCTCGAAAGGGTAGAGATGCTCTTTTCCAAGTCTGTTCTTTTACACTGCACCTAAATCAAGGGCATCTGTGAATTTTGGTTTAGGTGTATACTGTGTGTTTGGTTTCTTAACAGGATGAGACCTGACTAAATGCCAACATTGTCTCCTGTCTCCTTATATACTCCTGAATACTGAACTACTGCTCAGAGCTGATCTATACAGCAGACTGGGGGAATCACCATTTGAGGGTGGTAGTAAACATGAGGTTGACAGAACTCTGGCTTTGCTGTATTTTCTGCACTTTCTTAAGTCCTAATAAAATGATCTGGTATATTTTTTTCTTTAAATTAAAAAAAGAAAACCAAACCAAATAAGGAAGTATTTTAAAAGAAGCCCAACCTATTTGTAAATAAAGATCAAGTACGACAATATTTTTTTTCTAGGAAAGAGTTATTTTCTTTTTCTGAAGTCATATTTTTTTTGTTTTGAATCAGCTTTTACTTTTGGATTTTGCTTCATGCTTTTAGAATAATTATAATTATCCCACTATTAAAAAAGAATTTTCACCTCAGGTTGAATGAAATGTTTTGTTCAAATAACATTTTTTCAGCATTATGGATTGACCATCAAATCAAGAAAAACTGCAGCGTGTTCAGCTAGTAAAAACTTTCTCTCACAGCAAGAAACAAGCTTGGTCATTGATTTCAGCTAGCATAAAATGAAGTCGAAATCGATTCACACCAACAGCTTTTAACTTTCAGAAGGGGCTTACATTTGAATGATAGGCTAAAAGTGAGTGATCCATAAACCTGGTAAATAACACTTTATTGCTCTTGTAACTCAGTAGATATGAATTGAGCTTTATAGACAAAAGCAAATCTTCTCTCTAAGTTATTATGGACAAACAGAGAGGAGACAAACAGCAGACTCAGAAAGGTGAGGATGGATGAAGATGGTAACCACCAGTTGAAGTATATACCCAATGATTAATTGGAAGCAGGGGTCAGATATTCTGGCTTCTTGAAACAATCAGTTTTTTTAGGACACTTAGAGGGAGAAAGATGGAGGGTCTCAGTGAAAGCTGAAAGGCATGAAAGCAGAAAGACAAAAACAGAACCTTGCTTTAGGAGCGTACAATTTGGGCTCAGTGATAGATGCAAGGAAAGAGGTGTGGTAAGTCTATAAAGCAGCAGGACATCATAGGTAAGGCCAAAGAAATTTATTCTTAAACTGCAAGTGAAAATAAACCTTGAGAGAGACTTTATAAACTCCTCGTGGCTGAGGTCATGCCATGGTTTGGCAAGACTCTGTTAATTAAAACCTGCAAAATAAACCACCACTATTAATTCATTAAATGGTCCTGTGGGCTTGTTAATGTAGCTTTTGCAGACCCTATGCCACTCGCCACTTGTGACAGCAGACCCTGCAGGCAGCGATGAGGCAAGTCTTTTGCCTAGGCTTGCCTTTATGTGCCACCACTAAATCTTTGTACAATCAGGGCCTAAGCATCTGTCAATAAGTCCTGACCACACAGGCACATTGACTTATAATCTGACTTCTATTCAGTGTGTGTACGGGTTATCAATGCACATATTTGGTACCCTTCATTAGTTTAGTGTGCTATCTTTAGAGAAAAGTCGATAGCCTGCCCATCTCAATGGATACCCTAGAATAAATTTGTGAACTAACTACAAAAGAGTACATAAAACCAGATGAGGCATGACAGAATTAAAGTCTTTGAGTCAGAGGCTCAGCTGTGGCAGGCAGCCAGCTGTGCCACTGCCAGTTAGGCCATGCGTATTACCATTACAATTATATCGAAGGGAAATGACTTCATGCACGGGGTATGGCTTGAATATTAAAAATTCCTTGAGCAAAATGAAAGGCGCATTACAATATGATAGAAAAAGAGTGCAAACATGTTTCATTTTATTTCAACACTATGCTCCAGCAGATGCACTGGTAAGCAAAGGAAATTGCTAGGTCTCAGTTTCATGTTCCAGGGCTTTACTGATTGGAGGACAGATTTACAGCACATGTAAGAAACAATTAGAATAGGGACTCCACCAACAACAAAGCGAGGGAATAAATTCCGATAATGAGACGGGAAAAGTACAAGGTAGAAATGATATATGTGCTTGCATTCGGGGTATAAAATGTCAAAAAGCCCTGTGTCAGCATGAATTGCACTAGGCAACAGATGGTGTACAGATTACACTCTCTCTCCTTCTCTCTCTCTCTCTCTCTCTCTCTGCATCTCTTTCTTTTATAGGTTTCTTTCCAAAAAACCTACAGATTTCCCCCAAACACTTTGGTATTTATTGGCTGTCAACTGAATAACCATAAATGTTTGCTGGAGAGATTCTTGGGGAAAGAAAGAAGAGAGGGAACAGACAGCAAAAACTTCAAAGTTTTCCTAGTCATACTGCATAGACAGGAGATCAACCCTTTGGATTCTGAATTGTTGCTTTCAGTTAAATTTCTATGCTCAGAATTTTGATTTTTTTCTTCCCCATCCTGGCGACAGTAACTAAGCGACATGAAAAAGAAAATGAGAGAGGTGCCTGCAGAGTAAGAATTGCATTCATGTCTGACATCACAGTAATGAAATAGAGCTCAAAGAAACTTGTTGCTCTTTCTTAGCATCTATTTACACAGAAGAGTGCCTGAATCATGCAAAGGTCTTATTTTGTGAGACGAACTCATGAGTCATGGAGGGATCTGAAATCTTTGACATACAAATACCTTGATGAATCATGAAACATAGCACTTCATGACTATAAAACAACCAACACTGCAGAAACTATGAGAGTAGGGATTATATCATCTATTCCCCCAGTGCAGCTACTCTGTGTGTGAAAGTGTAATATATACAACAGTTTAGGACAAAAGATGAAGAAAACGTTAGTTCTAAAGGCAAAGATATTTGAAACACAAACAAGATAACCAAATGAGCACTTTGCAGAAACAAAAGAAACTTCAGATTTTATGGTTGTTGCATTTTAAATTGTTACCTGCTTTTCTTTAAAACGTACTTTTTTATTTTCACAGAGACTAAATGCTCTGGAAAAATAGGATGAAAATAGTCCCTTGATGTCATTTTTCAAATTTTCCACTTCTAAATTGAAAACTCTTAGATGCCATTTATACAGAATGCAAATAAGCAAATTGCTATTTTTTCTTAATTTTCCTAGTGTATTTTCTGGGTAGAAACTGCTAGACCTTGGGCAACCTAAGCAGCCAAAATTTATTTTGAACTTCAAAGCTCAACTGTATTATTGTGATAATATGCCCTTGCATGTTCCACCCAGACCGATGCAATCCATTTAAAGCTAGACAGGTTTCTAACTTGCTTGATCACAAGGATCTTAGAGATGCAATTTAACCAAAGCAGCAAGTGAGGGTTTTAACTAGTAGTTATGACCCGTTCATAACTCATTAACACCTGCTGAGGTGGCCCAAACTCCTCTGCTTTGTGGCAGGGCTGCAGGTGTGTGCCAGCCTTGCCCATCGCCCTGCCCATCACACTCCTGCCCCATGTGCTGCCAACGCCTTTGCAGCTATGTCCGACTTGCCCCAGCTGGCAGTAACAGCTGACACTTTAGAGGTATTTCATGAATGGATGCTGTAAGGACCAGTGGTTCCTGAGATATTGTTTATGGTAGGTTCTTTACAGAGTGTAGAAATGTGCCCATATGTAAAACACCCACAGTTGAGCTCTAAGGTTAGGGCAGTTACAGAAATATCTTTACTCTAAAATGATAATTTCAATGTCAGACTTGGGGTGGAAACAGAGTATTAGAATCCGTTGGAAATGAAACTGAGAGTTGTCCAGCTTTGTGTATTACAAGTAGTGTACTAGGTTGCCTAGAAACTTTCCAAAATCAGCTGACTGTGGGTGGCTGTGCAACTGTATCTCATTGTGTGCCTCATTTAAGCATGTACTATCAGTTTGCAGATATAAACCACCTCGTTTACTTTACCTGTTGAGTGGGGTGACAACTGTTGTATGTTGTCACATGACTCTGGCTGAAAACCTCCTGACTATGTGCCTTGTCTATAGATCATTCACTCTCACCACTTCTTTAGCAGTTCAAGGAAAATTCCACCTCCTTGTGGCATTTCCTGCATGTCTACTTCGGAGGGAACCTCTTCTCTCAGTTCTAGGGAGGCGGGTGCAGCAGATTTGATCCACCTTTGCCTTGTGAGGATTATAGGGAAGCAATGTCTTAATAAAAGCAGGATTGTGTGCCATCTTCTGCGTCTCTGAACACCAGTGAAGGAGGAGGAGCAGCCCTTCTCCCACTCCCTCCAATCACACAGGGCTTTTGCACTTAAGACTTGTTTCCAAAGAGACTGACAGTGTCACGACTTGAGGACCTTTTGATTTCTCAGTGAACAAGGGAATCATTTGAATAATTTTTCCCCTAAAGATGTGTCCCATTTTGTGAGACAAACTCACCCATCCCCAAAGGTATTTGGGGTTAGTCTTAACCATTCTCAAACAGGAACAGAATTTCTAAAGGCACCATTGGAAATTATGAAAATACTAATTATAAAAGTGCCTGAGGTGTGTTATCAGTGAAATAAAGAGGTCCACCAAGATGGAAAGGGGAGTGAGAAATTAGAAGAACATATGCAAGGGGCTTCACAACTGGGAGAGAGAGACATTCAGTACCAGATCATATGGTTGGGAGTTAAAAGTTCCTGATTTTCAAAAGGTGAAAGTGGCTACAGCTTCACGGTTTGCAGCCAGAGGCTCCAGTGCACAGGAGGATGTTGTTTCCTTCTATTTCTCCCATCTCAGAATTCTGAATTAATTTCTAGAATTTAATTAAAACTTCAGAATACCTCTGTAGTATACATATTCTAATCACTTTCCATATTATACAGATTGTGAACAGAAAGAGAATGAGATTTTAAAAAATACTTAGCATTAAGATGATTGATTCTTTTCAAGTCTGCAGCAATATCACAAAGAACACGAAAGCCAACAGAGTTAAGCCAGATCTAAGGGCTAGACTTTCAGAGATCTTAATGGAGCTGATTGGAAAAAAAAAATTTGTTTTGCTTAGGAAATGTTGAAAATTATTTTTTATGCCAAATTGGAAAATAGATTCAAAATTTCTCCTAGATCTAAAACTTGGAAGCACCAAAAAATTCAGTTGTCAGATAGTTGTTAAAACTGTGAAGTATTTATGCTTGTTGTTTAGCTTTTTATATTATTGACTATGCAGTAAATTGTCAAAATAAAATATAAGAAAACAGTAAAGTTATAGCATTATTTGCATGAAATATTGGCTAGTTACTACAATGAGATAAGAAGAACAAGCCAATTTAGTTTGACTAGTGGAAAATAGCTAACATTTTGACACATCTCTATGAAACATTTTAAGTAGCACAAGAAGTGCCTTTTCTGATAGAAAACTCTTTCACCTAAAGTGTTTAATCGTTTCTAGAATTTAGGCACTCAAAGATAAAAATTAGTTGCCCTGGAGAATCTTCGTAAGCACCTGAACTGGCAAAATACATATCTTTCAATGAACTGTATGCTTGTTTACATCTTCAGGCTTTTAAATAGCTTTCTGAAGCGTGGCCCTAATATGCTTGAAAATCCCACCCAGGCCGTTCAGCTACCTTGCTTAAGGGCATTGAGCAAGTAAGTGTTGGCGCCAATGAAATGTAATTCAAAAGTCTACAGTCTTAACCATAAAACAAGTATGGTTGTCCTTCCTTTTACAATTATAATAAAGAAAATATACTCTGAGATTTTTGTAGGAGACAAAATCTCCTACAGGCTAAAAATGAGTGCCAGACACATTACTTTCATTCTGGTTGCATACCCTTTCAGTTGGCAGTGGAAAGGGCAGTGTACCTTTCCATGGAACCAGCAATCTGTACAGGTAGCAGCAGCAATTCTCCTGCTTTTGTTTTACACTGACACAGTTTCATTTCATTTGCATTGACCAAGATGCAATGTTTGTCATGCAAGGAACTCTTAAAGTAGAATCTGACAAATTAATGAACAATTAACATTCAATGCAGAGGAAACCCTCTTTAGGAGTATATTGCTCAGATTTACTTCTTGGATTGCTCTCCATTTTTGTTTCCTTTAGAATCTTCATGAGAATAATTTTGTTTTCCAGTTCCCAATATACATATTCATTATCAATCATTGTGACTTGGTGTATTTGCAAGTCTATGATATGTTCAAAGTTTCTTTAAAGAGAAATATGTGTTATATCTGGATCAACAGAGTTGAAATTCTGAAGGTGGGACAGTTATAGACAAAAAACACGGGGTGGGTGGGTATATGTCTATGCATATGCATTTCTCATGAAATATTATCTTAGAATGGCTGTTTATATAGATATAGTTATAAGTAGTTGAAAGGAAAACTTCTCACACTGAGGTGAATGTGCCTGCTCTAAGACAGAGCTGTCCCAACTTTGTTGGGAACAGGATGATCATCAGCTTCCAGGATTAGACCTATTTATCTGAAAAAGACCTCAACAAACAACATTTCTAGTTGGAGAAATTAAAAGCAAGTTTTCAGATCAAAGGAAAAAGCAGCTAAAACTGTCAGTGCCGAGCTGTGAAGAATCTTATGTCAAAACTGTGATCTGCATCATTAATTTTTGCAAGGAATTTTTTAGAGCTTGTACACTTAAAAACTAATCAAATTTAAATGCAGTAGTAGGTTGGGAGCTGCTTTGAGGAAATTGCAAATATTACTGATAATTTTGATCCAAGCATGTACTTTCCATGCACTATAGATTCAAATTATGCTTCTTGGTTACTACACTGCTTTTAATTTTTTTTTATCCTCTATTACAATTTTTCTTCAATTTTTCTTGCAGAAAATCAACAAAAAATAGAGAACTATAAATTATGTCACATATGGAAAAGAAGCCAGCAACATTAGATCAGTCAGGAAAAAATATGACAAAAAATGTCCAAACCTCTCCTAGCTTTACCTTGGTTTTGAACAAAGTTAACACTACCATTGCTGTTGTACTTGCACAATACAGACAGACGTTGCATTAAGAAGAAAGGATCAGGAATAAGGGTATGAAACACAGACATACATAAATGGATAACATGATTACGTAACCTCTTTCATTAGGCAAAGCCCCAAAATAAGGACTTTGAAAAATAGTTTCAAGGAAGTCTATGCAAAAATATGTAGTGCTGTGGGAAAAGACTGGTTCTAGGCTTACAGGAACACAGAGGACATGGCCTAAATCAAGTTACATAGGGGTGGTGTAGGGGTGTGATTAAGTGTGAGGGCTTAATCATTTGGTATGCAAAATTGCTCTAATTTCTTCCCCCAAATTCAATAAAAAATTATCTTCTGTTTGGATTTGATCACCTCCTGTTCTGAAATCTGCTGGTTTTTACTTGTCACCAAGGTCTCCAACTCAAGGCTCTGCAAAATCTGAGGCTTTGGTTGCTGCACGTCTCTGTGCTGCAGGTGTTCTCCTCACACAGACCAAGAGAAGAGGCAGCACAGGCTGTACCATGGTGGTAAACCATGATACATGGTGCATGGCTGCACCACAGCACACAAAAGTGCTTGTCAAACTGTGTAGTGCTAATGGGATTGCATGAAAACTCCTCACAGTTTCTATTTTCCTGCCAGTAAACCTGCATCTGTGAAACTCACTTTTGTTGCCAACACTCCTGCAAAATCTATTTGTCCGCATGGCTACCAAAGGAAAATGAAGGAGGAAAGTCTTTTAAAAAGGTATTTTTCACAGGTTATAACAAAATAATTCATATGTTTACCTGGACTGCATGTCTCAGGAAAAGGAATATTCTTCTGTAAATTCCACCTTCCTGTTCACAACATCAGTGCTTGAATGAGTTAAGTAGCGTATTGGCAATGCTTTATTAATTCCAGGATTTGTAGAAAAAAATTTTAGAAAAGCTAATCTATTATGTAACTTGTTTTTAAAATTTTTTCTTTCTTCAGAAAGGAAAATATCCAATAGTGCTAGTTAAGAGTATCAGTGCCACTCTTTAATTCTCTGTAGTTTGTTTCTTCTCTGAGTTGCAGATGAAACACATGGTGCTGCTTATTTATTCCTTAAGAAGTAAATACCTCTATTTCAAAGTCACCTGAGCACTGATGTGTGATCTTCAGGCTGCAGTCTCTTTTGCCAAATCAGTGGTACTGCTGATAGTGTTGTGGCTTCTCCTTTCACTTTAAAAGCCCGTCTTTTAAAATTTTTAGTGAAAGTACAAACTCAGCATCTTGCTGTCCTAATTTGTACAGTGCATGGAATAAGCCTGAATTTAAATCATTAGAAATCTACCTGTTTTAATGGGGGACATTACTTACTGCTGATGTCAAAGACACTTACTTTGTAGTATTCACTCCACATGATGCAGCCAAATATGGGAAATATGTGTGGTTCCCTGCCAGAGCTCTCAGTGACACCTCTATTGCTGAGCTCACTGAGCAATGGGTCTGCATAAACTAAGGGAAGGGCACCAGAGGAGGTGAAATAGGTGAAATCACAGTCACTGATCAGGAGATGAAGGTGCAGCATAGGATGCTCTCTCCTTCCTGCTGCTTCACTACAACTGTTCCTCTGGGCTGGAAGAGTTATTAAAAATTCTCTGTAATACTCTATGGGAAACAGTGTAATACCTATATAAATATGAATGTGTCTATGTTTTTCTCTTTTGGCATCACCCTTCACCTGCTTCTACTGAGAACTGTGTTCCTGAGTCAACTAGAGACCCTACGGCTGGTGGCTGCCATGCCATTATATCTATGAAGGGATACTTTAGAGGTAAAGTTCCTCAGCACAGTTCTATTACAAAGATTATATGGAGCCTTGAGCCTGTTTTATGATTCAGCGATAAGTTCCACAAAATATGGAAATATCTTTAAATGTTTTCTTGACTTTTAAGTGGCTAAGTCCTTTATAATAAAATAGAACACCAATTTCAACACTATAAAGAGAAAAATTCTGGAATAATTGAATTCAACTTTACATCAGTGTAGACATTAACTTTATTTGTAGATTCATCGTCTTCCAAGTTTTTCTCTGAGTTTGAAGCAGTAGACGATAAAGACTTTAGAAGGCAGGTGATCTTCTACTAAGAGAAAACTATTTCTGGAAAAAAACCCTCCTGCATTTGCTTGCGCACTCACACATACAGATGCGGTATAGCATTATGCCATATGGAAGATAACCTAAAATATTAAAATACATTAATTCTCTTGCCCTGAAGCCCTGCTAGCTGATTACAGACAACTCACTGGGGGTTTACTCTCCCGTAAATTCACTTAGTTTCATAACACAGGTATTTGCTGGCGCTGCGATACCCTGTAGGACAATGAGCCTATTGATCTGCTGTTATTAGATGTGTTAAAGCTCTGAACCATATTTAAGAAATAAAATAACTGAATTCTGAAATTTTTCAAAAAGTAAAATATTACACACTGCAAGTGAGCGGCAGAAAGTTAGGCACAGTATTGTCTTATTTCTCTAGCAATTTTAGATGTCCTTCTGCTGTGAACTTCCTTGCAGACCAGAGTATTTCTTGGTACATCTTGTTTTCAGTTGCACTCATATGCTTGTGTACATCAGCATTACAACATCATGACAGTAAAAGGGGATGCAAAGCCTTTTCCAACCAGCTTCCAATCCTTGTAGCTGCCTTCCATATGCGACCAGAACTTAGATTTGTTGATCTGGTACTTAACAGCGGTCAGAGAAGGCTGTAAATTCTGCCATGGTGATGTTCCTTTATTCATTGCTGGTCTGATGTAGTTGCATGAATTTTGGTTCCCTTGAGGTATAAAAGCTTTCAAAGACACCCTTTTTGCTGTAGGGAGAGACCACTCCCAGAGGAAAATAAATTAGCAAAAATCCTCAGAGTTTTCAGGGAGTAAATATGAAAAATATTGTAAACAGCATGTTAACATGAACAGAAACAAACATTCCATTGGATGAAGCTACCCATGTTGGATCACCTAACTAGTTGTTTCCGAGCATAAATATACCAATGAATGAAATTTCAGCTGCCGTGACACTTGTAGTTCTTGATAAAATAGGCAACATTCAGTTTAAACTGACTAAGTCTCCTGTAGCCATTAGTTCAGCCTAAAAAAAACCTTTGGCAGAACCATTGAAGTCTCACTTCAGGCTTGTGTTTTATATCTTTTATTATAAGGAGCGTTTGTAAACAGTGAGATAACCTCTTCTTCATAGACTGTCTTTCAGATGACAGCCAAGCAGCCTTCTCTTGTTGTCAGTCTTTGTTTCTGTAGCAGACAGTCATGATGTGCTATTTCAGCAAATTGATTTTCTTCCATACTCTTTTTCATTCCTAGACTGCTTTGGCCCAATCCAATTTGTACTGAAGTTGTTGCAATGGCCTAACATCAGTGGGAGATACCTGAGGCCACTGAGGATCATTTCCTTATTTGAGGAAAAATAGCCCCCACCACACAAAAAAATAAAAACACTAGAGAGAAATACTATTTTGAATATCCCTGTGTCACTCTTCATTTCTTCTGAAGCAGACTTAAAATGTAATAAGATGAACGGTCACTGTTCATTTTAAAACTTCCTTGGCTTTGCGTTGATCTCGTTGCTGAGCATGTTTCCCTTCTCTGTGTCACTATAAACCTGCTTTGCATTCAGACAGAGGCCAAAAAAATAACCATGATTATCAGTATTACCTACTGCTGCCTCCTTATTTTCCCACAGTCTCCTGGTGCTCCATCACTCTTCACTTGGTTGCATAATGCTAGTCTTCCCACCTTGACAGACTATGCCGTTAAAACAATTCTATCGTCATCGATTAGTAGTGATTGTTTACATGGTGCCAAACTAGGTCTGCCAAGCTAGGTCTCATGCCCGTGATGAGTGCAGTGGGGTGGTGGTGGATTTCCCTGGAAGGTGGAGTGGGCACTGGATGGGCTGAGCATCCCAGGGTCTCTGTGCCAGGGCTCATTCCCCGCCTGGCAACACTGGCAGCTGCCTGGTGCTTCAGAGTGGTTAGGTGTATATCCCTGTTTTAATCAACAGCCCTCCTGCAGTGAATTCTGGGATAAACATTCTATTCACACCTTTGGAGAAGGGCTGGCTACACTTGCCAAAGATTCAGTAGATGATCCCAAGAGGACAGTTCTACCTAACACTTTTTTCCAGTATCAACTATACCAGCATGAAGTGATGCTGTTAACATTCTCTTAAGCGTGGTGTAATATGCACCCTCGTGCAATTAATTTTGGTCAAATTATTCTTCTTATTCAACCATTTTTTTTCATGGTGAGTCACTGACAAGTATTTGCATTGGCTATTCAAGCAAAGACAGACAAGAAATGCAGTGGCGTTTGTCACCACTGCATTTTGTGGGGTTTTTTGGGTCTCATTTTCTTTATTGGGTTCCATATTTCTTTATTTATTTCTTATTATATTATTTCTTGGATGGCAGCTTAAAAGTCTTCTAAAATAATATTTCCTAACCATTTATCGTCTTTACTTGTTACTTTATTAACTTTCACGTTTGCCACATAACCTCGCGTTGGTAACCATCTCATTTCTAACGACTCAACTTCCTTTGTATGTCTGCTCGTCCTAAAAATTGTCATTAGCTGGTTATAGTGTTAACTGCTGCAACATCTTAATACATAAACAACCCAAATGGTAAGCAAGTCCCTACTATACAGGTCAAATATCCACTGACATATTGTAAGGAAGGATCTGCTGCCCGAGGTTTAAAGCACTGGGTGTTTCTTAAATAAAGGTTACAGTCCCTCCACACTCAGTCAAGAAAACTACTCTTTTGCAGATAGCGAAGCACACAGACAGCTAGAATTCTGCTGAATCAGTTTATTAAAAGAATCCCTGAACCTCTACATCAGCCTAAGAAGTAAGGACACAGGATTTTTAATTTTTGGTGGTAACAACTTTTTCCAGTCTCTAGTCTATGGGATTTCTGATTTCATTACAAGCCTTTTCCTGACAGTAGTGTCATTTAGACTATAGTTCTAAATCCACAGCCATAAAAGTTTAGGTCAGAACGGCAAGCTCTTTCCTATAGCTGACATGACAGAGTGTGAATTATATAAGTAGTGATTTTTTTTTCCATGTTATCCTCAAAGAGTTGATCTTCCCTAGAACCCTCAAATTTCTCCTGTAAATCAAACACATTAATTTCTTTATCAAGGAAAAAAAAAATCCCCTTGAAGTAAATTTTTTGGGAGAAAGGAAAAGAGATTTGTCCACTAAAATACGTGGGAAACTATATTAGTTACAGTGAATTTCTGTTGTACAGCTTAAATGCGTTTGAGAAAAACTGGACGAAGATCAATGTGCCTGTGACTTAAAATTAAAAGAATCCATTAAAAGAAAAATACGTCCAAATCCTAAAGTATGTCAACATTTAAAGAGATATTTCCAGCATCCTCTGCGTTTCAGATCATTTAAGGCTTTTATAATAAAATTAAATGTGACTTCTCTGTGAAGGCTATTATTTTTGCACTTGGGTGCAGAAGGACAACTTCAGTGTCCCTGAGCTGAGTTGCGGTAGCCCTTCGGACCCTGTGTTATACCTGTTACTGAGTGTCATTCGACAGCCTTTTCTAGGTATAGATATAACGTATTAGAGAGCAGCACCCTAAATGATGAGTATTAATCCTGAGAAAAAAAGTATGCCAATTTAAATTGGTCCTCAGTTTTCTCATTGCATTTTGTCCCTGGGACATGATATGGCTATTCCATCTTGCAATTGTTTGATCCCTCCTCTTCTTTGTCACACTTTTCTAGACATTTTTAAAATCCACAGTTTGAAGATATTATTCAGGATCCTTCTAGTGAGGAGGACTGGACGAAGGCTTCTACCTTTTCCCTTAATCACATGAGGCGTGGTTGATAAGTGATGTAAGGCATTCCTTTCCCCAGAGACTCAACGCTCAAAGCTCCTGATTGCTTGGGGAACAAGAGAGCCAGAGGGGATCCTAAATCAAACCCTGTCTCTCACTCAGCAATGCACCGACCGCTGCAATAGCTAGCTTTCATTAGGAACGTTGTCTTCAATTAAGGGAGGTATTGTCAAGTATTCTACTTTTAGAGCTCTTAATTTGTTATGTTATACTGGCAGAATATGTAATGCCATCTCAGAGTCTGTGGCATCTTCTGGGACAATATATTGTCTGCTCTTGTGCCATGACATATCACCATAAAACGCGGGGCTATAAGAGCCTATAATAATTTATGAGAGTACATTAGGTATCCATGTATAATTTATCAAATAGGCATTATGGAGGCAGGACTATGCCTGATTGACAAAGGTTACTTCTGTATGGGTGTCTCGTATACCACACAGGGAAGAATCCAATAGCCAGTGTTTGCTGAATCACAACAAAGAAGGTTTTACTCCACAAACTGGACACTCCAATAAGTGAAGTTGAAGAGCACGAAAATGATTCCTGATCTTTAATGTTTTGACTGAAAATTGATATTCTCCACAAGATTCAAATAAAGGCTTCAATACATATCAAAACTGGAGGAAGCTAAGTTTTTAAGGAGAAAGTGTTATAAAGGCTATTTCAACTCGAGTCAGGTTCTGGACTGGATTTAGCAAAAAAACTGTGTGGCTTTTTCAAAATATATTCAGATCTAAAGTAAAGGAAACGTTGAACCTTCAAGATTCCCATCTCCTAGGATCTGGTAGTCCAACAGTAGCAGATAAACATAACTTCACATAGCTTTGGGGGCTGAGCTCTCTTCAACTCTATTCTGTTCCTGCTGAACAGACCATAAAATGAATTGACTTGGGAAAAACCTCAGATGCCATAGGGTTTGATTAAAAATAAAGTACTTAATCTTATTCATGCTGAATTTTTGTTTCCTAGACTCGTAAGCCTGAACAGAGCCCTGACCAAAACCTCTGCAGCACGGTGCTGTGTACTTGGCCGTAAGGTGATGCCATATTCTTCAGAAAAACAGGCTAGATTCTGGGTTGAGGCGGCAACTTATGCGCTGGTCACCCTGCCATAGCCTTTCTTCTGGGCGTCCCGACCAGACAACCAGCTGTACTGTTGGTATTATTAATGAAGCACAGCACTATGTCTTCAACTTTTTATGCAGTTGTTGGGGAAAGGGAATAGGTTACAGCCTGGAACTACCAGGTATGGTTTCTATCTCAGAGTTCAACCTCTGCTACTTTCTTGTTTCTTCTCTACAATCTCTAATTTTAGTAAAGGTGATATTTATTGTAATAGCAAATAGCAGACTGATGCAAATAAATCAATTTAGAATCAGCTACTGAGAAGCCATCACAGTAAAAAAATGCTTGAATGCTCTGAACTAAATTTGTTCATTAATTCAGGACTGAAAAGATTCTAATATCCTTAGGAATTTGAATTTCTTGCACTAGTATTATTTTCATGACATCAAAATTATGTGTGTCCTCTGGGGAGGCAGATAACTCAGTGAGTGGGCTCTGGTCTGGGAGTTAGGGCATTTGAGTTTTCTGCCCTGTGGAACAAGTTGAGAGATACTTCTAATGAGTGACAATTCTCAGGGTACAGTTTTGTTTCTTTTTAAATCTTTTTTTTTCTTCATTAAAACAATATTATTCCTTTGTAAGCAGAAGGAAAATAAAAGGTTGGGTTTTGATTTTGCTTTTTTTTTTTGAAAGCTTGTGTTTTACTTATCAATTAACTTTTATTACTTGTGGAGAAATCATCTCCCTTCCCCTGTCCTTCTGCTTCTCAAATTTTAAATGATGTAACCTTATTACTTCTTTTGAGAATTTCTACCAAATATTCCTATGTCTACCAAGAAGTATGCAGACACAGTTATTCAAGCCTTTCACGACAACATCATACCAATCTTCAAAATCTCTCTCTAAGTCAAACAAGTCCTCTAATCTCCATTTTCCACTTTCTTGAAGGATTGATGAGATACAGAAATCTAGGATCTCAAACTCACTGACATCCCTATGCACAGTAAGAATGGCTGAATCAGCTAAATATTAGATTAAAGTCCAGGTGTGCTTAGGCATGTAGAAGGGAGAAGAGACCCCAAAACATTGATTTTATTTTTTCACCTATTAATTTGGAGAGGTTTTTGTGCCCATCTTGAATGAAAAGCAAGGTCTGGAAACATAAATATCTCTCCAGCACTGGCATCTCACTTCTTCCACATTTATACAAATGACACATCTGTTAAAATACCTACCACAATGAGTCTAGCCTTGGTTGAATGCAAATAATTAATATGAATAATATATGGAAAATTTCTTATTTTTAAGTGCTAGCTACGTTGTGTGGTCTACAAATAGAGAAAATCATTCTGGCCGTGTTCCATCTGGTTTGGACGGTAATGCAGGAAAACATCAGAGTTCAAACACGTTAATGTTGACTGGTGGTATATTATCCAGGAATTGTGGCATACTCTTGAAAGGAGTTTTGAGGCTCTTGTTGGAAAGCTTTAAGGAAGAAATGAGTTTTTTAAAATAATGTAAATCAGTAAACTGAAGATGAATAGCCTGGTACGAGAAGACGCAAGTTCCTTGGGGCATACATATCATACACTTCTGTATTACGTGTGAGATGTATCTAAGAGATTCTGAATTACATGCAAAAGCCAACCAGCATTTTTTACTATTTAGAGGGGGGAGGAAAAAAAAGAAAGAAAGGTCTGGATGATGCTGCCTAGAAGTGTGTACACTTGTTTATTTTCAAAAGCTGGTTAAGGGCTTGCAGGGAACAGCAGGGTAATGGAATATTCATGAAGCAAATGCCCTTCACTTAGTGGAGGGCAAAGGAAAGCAGATTGCTAAACTCCTTCAAACTTCCTGTGTGAGAAGCTCGTGCCACAGAATAATGAAGCCTGTGTTTGTCACTCTGCAATGCAGTCCTAACTGGGCACTCTTTCACCTCTCTCTTCCCTTTTGACTCCTCCTATTTTCAGGCGTGGATTCCCACTGCTGCTGCGCACTGCCCCTTTGACCACAACTGCAGTGGCACAGACGTGCATAACCAATCACAGTCTTACCAAAACCCTCCTGTTTTCCCTCAGAGCCAGCGTGGGAGGATGAAAATCACCAGGCTTCTGCTGTGAGCATGATCCTCGTCTGTCAATGCCTGCCAATACCAGTGGGTGCCCGTCACCTGCTGGCCCAAAGAAGCAAATCGGTTTTCACTTTGTTTCATGGGTTTACTTTAATGAGCACCACGACAACTTGAAGGAAACTGTATCTCCGTTATCATGGGATACGGATAGATTTCAGGGCGCAAGCTTTCAACCTCCCACTGTACAGCAGACGCCAGTCATTTTCATCCCCAAAATTTCGTAGCATCTTGAATGCCAGAAAAATATCCCACCAACACCAGCACGCCAGCATCCCGGCGTAGGCAGGCACAGCGAGACACGTACTGCGTGAGTCGTGCCTGTCATGACTAACAAAAGCAGGATATCTTGCATTCACGCGAGCTCCTGCGCCCGTGGCAGGCTCGGTGTGGCCAAGCGCAGCATGCTGCTGGTGGGCACACGGGGTGTGATTGTTCCTCCCTGGCTGGCCAGATTGGTGTCAACTGCCTGTGGCCCGGGGCGGCGATCCCTCGGGACCTCATGGACGCAGGCGGCCAGCGCACAAAACCAGCAGGCACGAAGCAGCAGGTGGCCCCCGCGGAGGTAATCAGGATCACATTCAATGGGGGAGCCAGCTCAATTTTCAGCCCTGTGTCTGCTGAGGGGCCTGGAGCTGCCTTGTTAATGCTGCAGGGAACACGTGGGACACATTGACTGCATTAATTGTCCCCACTCATTCAGCAGTGGATGAATTATAATGTTACCACTCCAGGGTAAAGCAAACACCTATCATAACAATCATGTCATTAGTGTGCAGATGCTGGCTGCTCTGCTTAACCTTTTGTATCTTTTTTTTTTTTTTTATGGCATGCAATAAGAATATTTTTTATTGTTTTTCATATAATAGATTTTTAGGTTGCAAGTGTTGCTAAACCATTGAAACATGCACAGCGCACTACTCAATAGCCAGGAATAAGCACACAGACTGGCAAAGCACAGATTAAAGTTCCTTTAGAGAGAAACAGTGAGGCTTTAAAAGTTTATGTTTGCAGTTTGGTTTATCCTTTGCAGTGTGACTGACACATTCGTTATTCACATAGCAAAAGCGCTAAAAAGACTAATGGTCCTTAAAAAATATGAAAGTCTTAGAAATGTTTCTAATTTAACTACATCTGCTACTCACCAAAGATTATATATGCACACCCAGAAATGCCACTATCTGGTTTGAAAATAAAACTATACTTATCCATGCTGAAAATCTTTTTGCTTATGCACATGTACATGCCTATTTATATAGACACAAACACATATATATACACACAATTTTATACTCACAGTCACGTATGCATATGGACATTCATTCTTATCTACGAAACATTATATTAATTTAATATCAGGATGTATATTAATAATCTACATGTGAAAATACTCAATTTTCTTCAAGCTGTGTTTACTCATAAGTGCACCGCATAGCTTCTCTGAGTGCTGCAACATCATTATCCTGCAATTAATGATCCTGAGCTGGTGCCATGTTCTCATTTCTCTTTAATCGAGCTCTATTCTGTGTTTAGTGGGTACACTTAAGTGGCACCACCAAGCATGCTTGGAACTTCCCATTGCATGTTCCTAAAGTGCTCAAGTGCTTTTCAGATGTTTGCAAGCAAAGAGCCCACTCTGACCAGCCTTTGTGTGACCTGTTAGCAGTTGCTCATTAACACTCCAGAAAGCAAAACTGGCAGGTTGTGAAAGGTGTTTGTGTGGTTCAGCACTTGGCCCTGACTCTGCACCAATGTCTGTTAAAACATGCAGATTTCTTATGCTTGTGTAGACTGCTGTTGGTGCCAGCGGTCTTGTGTCGCTTTTTGTAAAAGTTACTGATATGCATTGCTGCGTTGTATAGAAGTTAACTGTTCATTCGTCTTCCGTACATGAGCTTCAGCACGCATTGTTTGTGAAGGTGGAAAGGAGGTGCTCTTTGATCTCCTCCCTGCTCTCTCCATCACTTTTTCATTCCCTCTTTGTTAGGAAACTAGCTGTGGTCCCAGGCTTGTGGGAATTCACCAGCCCAATCCTTGACACTACTCACTACAAATAAGCTTAGGAGGTTCAATGGAAATGGTCATATAGCATAAAGCCAAGCTTGCAAACAAATCTTTGAGTAATTTGCACCTAAATCCACAGTGTAAGAGGTGGCAGATGAGTGTAGAGAATATCAATGCACTACTTGCAGATGTAAAATTGTACAGTTACATTATTCATTGCCATTATTGTCGCAAGTTGAGTTCAGAATGAGATCCAACAGCAGACATAGAGTCATAAGGCAAGAACGGGAGGAATGATAGAGCAGTTATCAATATAAGTACTTATATTAAATATATGTAAATCTATAGCAGGAGTAAGTGCATGGCAGGATGAGGTTAAAGTTTTATGATTATTGTTTTGGTGATTTTTAAAATCATTAGATGTCTTAGCTGAATAATTTTGTGTAGATGCTTGTGGTTTGCAAAATGGAGAAGCCATTTAAAATGGTTTAGTCACATTTTAGCCTTAAACAAGTATTTAATTTTTACATATGCATGTAAAACCATGTTGTTTATTGGTATTTCCACTGAAAATTACCGTGATTCAGCTCTTTTGGATGCATTTCAAAAGTCTAAAGTGAATTTATGTTCCATAATCAGTAGAAGGTGTATTTCCCTGAAATCAAAGGCGTTGTTTTTTATTATAATGGTGGATTCATCTGACAATATAATGCCATTTTCTGGAATGCTATATTTCAATAAAACCAGAATACAGTCTTCTGTAGCTTTTATAATGCTATGTACAAATACATTAAACAGTATAATCTTTTTTCCATACTTCCCCTTTAGATTGTTTATAAATGGAAGAATTCATCTATCAGACTTTCATTTGCTTTATGTGTGCAAGTATAGAGTGTCAGACTAAAAACTCTGCAGTTTCCAAAGAGTGTTTTTATGAAGAAAATAAAAACCTGCAGTTGTATCGTTGTATACTGTTTGATCACTTTTTTTCCCTCCAAATAACCTTTATGGTATGTTTTTCCAAGCACACATATTTGGCTGATCAAAAACAATGTTATTCAGTGGCAGTTGGGTGTCTGAGCATGTGTTTTTCCTCACAAGTAACCTAGGCTAAAATCAACTTTATCCAGACATTTTTAACCCTAGTCTCCGAAAAAATTACCGTAAAAATGAACCCATATGAAAATGAACCCTTGTTGGTAAAATATTTTCCCACACATTGTTGCTGCTGAATGTTTTTACTTAGCTTGCTGAAAATAGTATATCTGTACAAATAATGAATGTGTGCTGCGGTCATATCTATTCTCACTTTTCCTGTTTGAAAACATGGAGATGTTATAGGTTGGGAAATAAGACTTCTTTTTTATTATTCCAAAATATTCTGCCATAAATCAGTGAAATATTTGCTGATTGTTTGACCCTCTGCAATACATTGAAGTTTGATTACCAGTTTTGAAACCTATAAGTATGCATGGTGCTTGTTAGTATATGTGCACCTATTTATAAACATTAAAACAGCATGGTATTTTGATTTGGACATACTAATACTTGGTAAATTGTTAGGCACATTTGTAGTTTATCAAACACTTTCCTATTTCCTTGATGACAATGAAAAATAAAAATCTAACCTAAAGATGACTTGTGTTACAGTTTGCTATAACTGTTGCTGTAATAATGTTATTCAGGTATGAAAACAACTTATGGGGAGAAGTTCACAAGTAAAGAAACTTATAAAATTAAACGCTGATTTATATCACCTGAGGTTCTGCTCTCTTTTCCTAAGTTGTCAGGGATTGTTTTATACCCAGATAACTGGGCAATTAAAATAGCTTATAGTTCACCATATAATATCCATTATTATATTAACAACACTGCTGT